>NC_140586.1:195408450-196013450 GCF_964204655.1 Triturus cristatus | reverse complement strand
TCACTGCCTGCCCTTGTGACAAATTGCGCGCTCCTGGTCAATCACTTTCTGGGCATATTTTTCTGCTCCTTTTTGGGGTTTTTTCTGGGTTTTTTATTCGTATTTTTTGCATCGGGGAATAAGAGAAAATCACACTGAGCAGTGGTAGCAAGTATTTGATAAAAAAACAAGACTGTAACCCAACAATCACTTGACTTAACCCATAGGGAAAGAGAATACTTAGTTACATAGTCAGTCCACTCATTGTTTCGTTTCTTGTTTTCCATTATTTCGGTTAATCTCTTGGGTGCTACATACGTACTGGAGACGTTCGCCTCGCCAGTGCTCAGGTGCTAAGGACAGCTCCAGCACGTCCTGGCGCCAGAGGCATGAAATCCATCTGGTTCGAGCACTAGAGGGATTTCCTTTCATTGAATTGATCCTTGGGAGCTGGGGAAGAGCTAGCCACCAACCAAGGCTTTTCCCCCCATTTTTAAATATTATTATTTGCCGGACATTTCAGAGAAAATTAAATGAGCTGTTTGGCCAATTTCACCTTCACTGCGTTGGTGTTCGGGGGCATATCTCAGCCCCCGAGCACCAATGCATACGGGAGAGGTATTGTTGGAAAGGGGGGATTCTCCCTTTACACAATGGTACCTTTCCCTAGTGGATACCTGCTTGGGGATCGCTGCAGGAGGGTGATCCCCAAGAGGGATCCACCAGGGACTATTTTTTGAGGGGAGCTGCTCCCTCACAGTAGGCTTGTCCCCTGCTCCTCAAACAGCCCCCCCTAAAAAAAAAACAAGCATTGGCATAGCCAATAGGTCTCGCCATTGGAACCTTATAAGTGTTTACCCATGCAAAAGTTGATGTTGTTGCACCAAGGATATTGTGCTGGATAACTTAATACTTATAAGGTCCCAAAAGCAAGACCTATTTTCTATGCCACAGTTTTGTCTGGGCCTAGGCTCGACCTAAAAACAAAGCTCAAATGCCAGCACCTCTTTGTGAAAAGACAGAAAACAAGTAATACCTACACACTTCTAGCTTCCAGTGCTGGTCTGTATCTCCCAAGAGAGACCAGAGCTTTTGGGGCGCAGGCGGCCCTGTTTCCAGATCTAAATCTAATATTTTAGCAGAACGTCTGTGTCCGTTTGTCCCTAGAGATGAACTCTGTGCCTAACGGTGCGAACCTCTGTGCTATACACATATAGCACAGAGTAAAAACATACATGGACTGGGACATATACAGGACTGTCCCGGTCCGTCTGTTTTTACTGCGCGTGTGTGTGCGCGCCAATGTGCGAGTGTGTATATATGGGACGTGTCTGTAGGTAATTGTGAGCGAGTGTATATGTGCGTTGGATACTTTCAGGTTCTGCCTATGTATGACGTGTGTTAGAGGCTATATAAATATATAATGTATTTGAGTTCATGTATGTATCGTGAGCGTATATAAATTATGTATGCTGCCTATGTGCACGCGCATATATATGTGTATTAGTTTGTTTCAGTGTGGCACAGAGTGCCTAAGGGCAGCTTCAGACCCAGTGTCCGTAGCACACACATCACAGTTAGCGCTGTGAGTGCAGCTTCCGGGGGCCTTACAATAAGATGCAATCAAAACATATGAACAAGCTATAAACTACAAAATCAAGTCACGTCACTTAAATATATTTTAATATGAGACGGTAACAAAAAATGAAGAGCAGGGGAGTATAACTGGCTGCGACAACATGCGACTGACGCTATGTGAGTGAATGTGAGGGAGTGAAGGTGTGTGTTAATGGTCTGGGGTGACTGTGTGTGCGTAAGTGAAAAGGTTGAATGGCTGAATAAGTGGTGCGTGGCTGAATGGGATTCAGAGATTGGGTGAATGATTAACTGTGACTGAAAGAGTAAATACATGAGGGAATGAGTAAGGCGGGGATTGGCGGCTTAGATTTCTCGAGCAGCGCTCGCGGCTGACCTCCAGGCGCCTTGCGACTATGCGGATTGTGGGTTCCGTGGTACCAAAAGGTAGGCGTTCTAAATTTAAAGCGCCTGCAGTTCCTCGACTGCATCTGCCCCTTGTGAACATTTCACGGTGTGTGTTATTATCCATGTGGACAGACTTCTAGCTCTCTACCTCGAAGGATAACGGGTCGCGTGTGCCCTGCTTTGGTCCTACCACCGCGCCCACGGACCTACCCAGCGGAGGTTCACTGTACCGACCTCACGGTTCTACTGAAAACACTACAATTTAGGGGCGCACAACCCCATCTTTTAACTGCCCCACTGGGCTGATTAGAGACTGGCCCGTATAGTCGGATTAAAGCCCCACTGGTGCGATATAACCTACACATTAAAGGACTCCTTCTATTGGATGGGGGTGCTTGGGAACAGGGTCTGGGGTAGGCAGAGCCAGGAGTACAGGCAGGAAACCTGAACAGGCATCTCCGATTGTTCCAACACGTGCTTTCACTGAAGGGCGCTTGTTTTAAGCAGTGCACAATGGGGGATTATGGACAAGCACGCAGCGCACCGGGCCAGCCCAGCATCCCCTTGGAAGAGTGGGGCACATGTGTGCTGGGCTCACCCTAAGCACCGGGCCGGGGCTAGGCTGTCTCGCTCACCAGCACCCCTCAGAAGAGTAGGGTACATGTGTACTGGAGACCCCCTAAGCACTAGGCCATCTCTATGCTGTCTCAGGCGGCAGCACCCTGGGTTATATATGTACTCGAGACCCATAAGCACTAGACAATCTCGGGCTGCCTCAAATTGCAGCACACCTGCGTTAAAGTGGGCACGCGTGTTATGGGGGCCCCCTGAACACCGATCCTGGGCTGGGATGTCTCAGGCAACGTCACGCCTCGGGAGAGCAGAGTAGATGTGTTCTGGGATGTCTGAAACTCGCCTGTGAGCCTGATGAACTGTCCCTGTCTTGAGTTAACCTGCCCCTGATATAGCTCAGAGGGATAAAGCTCAGCAGCAGCGATCTACGTGTAACCTCTGAACTACGGATAGGAATCCTGCGTGATGGGCTCAGCCTTTCATTGTCCTCGGATGGTTGTACTACGCACCATGTCTGCTGCCGCCATTAGTCTTTCTGCAAACTTGGTGAAGCGCCTAGACATTCCTGGCAATATAAACACATCAATTATAGAGCGAGACTACGTTGGATATCCCAAGAGAGTACACGGAAATAACCCTGAATGAATTTAATGAGGTCTGAAAGGGAGGCTGGGAGGAAGGGGTAGTAGTGTGGGGTATGTGTAAAGCTGAAGACTGCGCTGGGTTAAGAGTAAGCAGCCGGGGAGGGGGGCAATGACACTGGACCTATGTTTTCTTGTCTGTCACATTCTAGGGTTATCTGTCCCCAATTCCTTCCCTGCTCTTGCTAACCGCTGCAGAGTCCCCCATGACCCCTCACACACCCCTCCCCCAAGTCGCCAGAGCCCGGACCTGTTTCGCCTTCCTGAGAAAGTATTTTCCAGTTATAAACAATGACTGACTTTAGTGTCTGCCCTCAGGGTCTGCCGGGCTCTACGTCATCAGTGCTCAATGAGGTAATGCCCCTCTAGTAACACCTATGAACAAGCATTAAAAATGCAATAAGTCTCGCCTTTTATTAAGTTAAAGCCATTTGATTTGCTATACAATACCATTAGCAAAGCAAATGGCTTTAACTTAATCAAAGGCAAGACCTATTGCATTTTCAATGCTTGTTTGAGAATTGCGGAAACCCTAAATGGGGAAGCGATGGAGGATGTGGGGGGATGTGGTATGCATACAATACGGTGGAGAGATGAGTAGTGTCAGATGGGGTTGACTTGGGTGTGTGGTGTTACTGGGAGGCATGCAACAAATAATCTTGACACCACTAGTATTTGCGATGTCCGCACCTACCCTTCACGATCTTCCTGATGTGTCGTGATGCAGATCCTGCAAATATCTAGCCATTGCCTCTACCTCAGCCATTGCCTCTACCTTTAAAAACACGTCAGCTAAAAATCTGTACTTAGCTTAGTGTGCCGCCCGACTTGAATTTTGCTGTTTCTCTCATTGCATCCAGATATATGATACAACAAAAAAAATCACACCTACAACAAGTCAGGGCTATTGGCTTTGTCAATGGTTATTAGTTGTGTAAGATAAGTAAGCAGCAACTAAGGCTTGTATATAATATTGAAAACTCTTCCACTTAAAGCCCTGGTGACGCCACGACAATGTTGCTGCTCCTGAGTTTCAAAAAGAGAAGGGAAATCCAGAGAGAAAAAGACTCTTTAAAGGATTTCCCTTCACTGGCATGACGTCATGCTGTAACGTCTCCACTGGTAAGAATTGAGCAGTGCTAATGATGTGCCTGCTGTCTGTAGTCCGTAAAAAATGGAACGCCCATGCCAGGGAACAAAATAGAGCCCAAAAGAGACCCGTTTCGAAGCCACTTTAAAAAAAACTGCCATTGCTCAGCACCGGTGAGACCCGGGCCACTTAAAGCACTGGTTGCAGCCTATTGAAACGGCAAATCTGTGGCAATCGGCGCTATAAACAAATGTACTTGCTACTACTGTTATTAATGGTTTTCTGCTATTATCTCAACAATGTTACTGCAGAAGGTCCAAGGTCTTCGAGGCTTTGTATAAATTTGAATCAATACTAATTAAACTCCGGTGTTTCTTTGAAAAGAAAAAAAAATACGTTTGTTGCGATAGAAATAAATGCCCTGGTAAAATTTCCCAATGAAAATATAGAGTAATATTTAGAAACAAAAGGGAGGTCTGTTGTATGACTCAATGGAAAGTCTCTAGTCGCCATAAAATGGCTGCTGCCCCCTATAGATCTGTTGGGGCTGAAAGTTTGCTTCAATTTCTGAAGTACCTGGTCAGATGTAATTAAACCTAATAGACATTCCATGCCATCGTTTTTATGTGCATCCAACTGGGGCTTCTATGTGTTTTATTCAGAACCACAAATGTCGATTCGATAAAAACACAATATAAAGTATGCGTATTAAATCAAGGTGGCAACTAGAACCAACAGACATCATTGGGCATTAAAAGCAGTCCCAATGTACAAATGGAATCAACTACAAGTTGCGGTATTTCCGTACCTGTCGAAGCCCCACCTGACGTAGCTGGGTTTGTTTGAACCATTTAGAACTAGAAAACTAGAGCCCCGCAAAGAGGCCCTTTAAATGTAATAATGCGCACTGGTTACATAGAATACACCGCTGGCGGATGTGCATCTCGTGCGTTTCATATTTGTTTATTTTATTTCTCTTTGTACATTGCAGCACACACCCAATTAGGACACACAGTTCAACACTGACTCCGCAAAATGGCTCCCACTGGGAGCAATGTTAGAGAACACACAAGTACATTTCCAGACATTTCCTGTCAAACTGTTGCAGTCAGAAGCAGGTTACATTACACAAGGGCACATTCAGTTTTTCTGAGGTGGGGAGTTATCAAATAATTTGCTCAGAATCGTAAGCTGCTGAACCGATGACAAGACTCGAACCCGGATCCCCAGTTTCGAAGTGGCAGCTCTGGCCGTAACGCTCGACAGGGACACGGTTGAATGTGTCTTGTAGCAGGGTTATTCTTGCATGGAGCCTCCTGTTTTTATTTAGCAATAACACACGGGGTCACTGGTGTTGTGTGTCTCAGGTATACAAGGCGTGTCCTTTATTATTGTGGCACCCACTGCGACAATTGCTTTTCAAAGGAAATGGCGTCCACCACTCCACAGCCACCCGCAATGTGAGGAGGTATTCGAAGAGCACATTAGGGGATCACTGCCCTGTCTCTCACTTGGCGCTCTGAAGTAACCAAGGAGACTCCGAGCGCTCTCTTAAAACTTGTGAAAAATAGAGAACACGTGTTCAGTGACAACCCACCCATACCCCCATGGAGCCTAAATCCGCCCCCCACCCACCTCCGCTCACTCTGTCCCCAGCATAGAATGGGACGCTCTGCCCATTCCATGAGTGCAGCTTGACCTATGCCGCCGGCCACTCAGACTGGCCTCTGTACTTGTTGTGTTTAATTGTTTGACTGGAAGGGTGCCTGTGCTCTTTGTACCTCTCTGTGCAGTGTTTTGCCGGTTTGTCTCAGGTGCAGCACCCTCGCATACTTGGCCTGTTCACCCACACAAACTACCTCGAAGCAGGGGAATCTGGTTTGAGTCTCAGCAGAGACGTTCAAACATCCTGTGATTCTGGGCAATTCACTTAGTCTCCCCATTCCTAACTAAAATGAATATATCTATCTGTAACGCAACTGGTGCTCATATAAAGCACTCTGATTCCTTCGTGTCTAGTTGACGCGACCTAAAACTCCCCCCCAAAAAAAAAATAATTGCAGAAGATTGGCAATAATTTGTTCACTGAAGGACAAAAATCAGAAGTCACAATGCATATATGATACACGGAAGATATATTTTGTTTAGAATTAAAACGTACTCCCGCACCACCGAGGACACTGCGCCAGGTGAAGAAGGGCGGGTGATGCAAAGTGACTTCCGTTACGTAGAGCCGCCTCTCCTTGCCGCGCAGATCAGGCTGTTCACCAGCTGCACCAGGGCACAAGTCCTAAACCAGCACAGTCCGCTTTCACTTTCGTCCGTTGTGAAAGCTTTCTTGTCTTTATGGGGCCATCTGTTTAAACACATGGCCCCATAAAGATAAGAAAGCTTTCGCAACGCACGGAAGGCAGATGAGCCTGTCCAAATGGGACGGCTCAAAAAGCCGAAGGAAAACGTCATGAACAGCTCTTCTCCAATGGCTGGCCACTGTTTAGCATAAACGGTGACGCCGGCCAATGGAAAAGAGGCGCGGGGCTTGAAGCCCTTTACAGAAAATACCATAAAACATTAAAACTCGCCAGCGAGACTGCGCATGTGCGCAGCCCACGCCAGGCGTGACCTAAAAAAACAGTACAGATTGGAGGTTCTTAGATCAAAATGGCCACTAGACACCAGGGGTTGGGTTTTTTCCTTGCTTTTTTTGTTAAGTGGTTGTGGGCGGCCCTCCCAGACATTGGACCTAGCTCCCACCCCTCCCCAAATAACCCCCAGCAGTCTTTCTGCACCACTTCTGTGGCATATAGTAGGTATCTTCTTCCAAGCCCATTAGACTACCAGGCAATGTATATAGAGGGTGGGTGGGCCCTCAGGCAAAGGGCTAGTTCTCCCCCCCCCCCCCCCCCCCCCATACACCCCACATCCCAGCTCAAAAGTCTTTCTGCCCCAGGGGAGATAGAAAGCCCACTTAACACCAGGAATTTTTCTTTTGTGCTAAATGGGTGGGGGCAGCCCTCCTAGGCATCGGGCCTAGACCCAGCCCACTAAAGTAACCGCGCACAGTCTTTCTGCCACCCCCCTATAGTTGGGGACAGATAGGGGATGGTTTCCTCCAATCTGCCTCTCCGGCGGAAGGCAGAAAGCCCACTAGACCACCAGGCAATGTCTCCCGTCAGAACTGTGCTAAACTGGACACGACTGACGGATGCCCGATAGTCACGTTAAACCAAACTAGAAACTCTTGTGAGCTTTTTATTGCCACCCTGAACAATGAAAGTTAGGTCGGACTCGCTTTCTCTTTTATAAGCAAGGAAGGAGAAGAATTATGTGCTGGGACCTTCTGCAATCCATTGAGTTCCAGCCTTTAATCTGTAGCCACAGAAGCAAAGAGCCTGACATTGTATGTTATATGAATATATTGTACGTCCATGGAAATCTCTTTACTTTGATCAACTAGGAGTAAATGAACAGCGTTAATACTGCACATACACCCATCTCCTCCTCCCAAAAAAAATCTGAGAATGTGTAAAGCACCTAAATAGGATGACATTGACCATTGGTCTAAATGGTAAAAGAAAACCCCACAATTAACCCATAAACGCCACAAATATGTGTTGCTGCAATGAGTCATCCGTGCTAAAGGCAGTATCTTCTACGGTTACTTCCCATGAACTGCTGAGTTCCCCCAGGACACCAAGACAAGGCCATAGAGTAACTGGAGGTCTCAGAGGGTGGTGTTGGGGGTCAGGATATGACCCATCCTTGTGGTTTCTTTGCTTCTCTTTCCCCTCTGTATTGCCACTTCTGTTTTTTTTTTCCAGCCCTCCCTCTGAAGTTTTCAGCAACCTCTCGCTCGCAGCACTATTTGTACATCAAGGAGCACAAAGTACGTCAGGACCTGGACCCTACACGTCCGCAGGACCGGACCCTTTTCATCACTAACGTTCCCCCGTACTGCACACAGGTGAGTGATCACACATCAAATGGGTATATAATGCACCTTATTTTCTCATAAAAATAATTAGCTGCTGTTGCTGAATGACAAATTAAAGACATCTGACTTCCGCTAAAAAATCAATGCAGATCCTGCTGACAGATAACTTGTGATCTTTCCATGTGTCACAATCTATATGCTGCTTATTTGGGAAAGTATTGCACCTGATGCCGAATAATGGTTGCTCCTTATGCTGACTCTTACTATCAAAACCAGTAGAAAGACTCTATTCGTCCATTCCCTGCTGCTCCTGACACAAACCAAACATGGTTCCATTGTGGCATTGGCACTCTCTCTCTGAGGCCTTGGTAAATCATTGTATTACTTTTCCTGGTACCACATATCCAGGTGCTCACGGTTGTTAGTAAATATTTGGTTCTGTTACTCCTGATTCCCCCAGCACTTCCGGGCTCATTGTGACCTCCGTTTCCTGACCTCCCCTCTCCCTAGCCCAGTCTCTTATTCTGAGCACTTAATACTGTGCTCCTCTCCATTGCCCTGTTATGGGTTGTTACTGGTGATGTCCTGCCTGTTGCTCCTAAATCTGTACACCCCTCCCCCCAATGTAATTTCTAGGGGTTGCTTCAGCTGAAAATGTACTGGTTTTTTTTTTAATGCACAAGAATATATCCCTTGTATCTCTCCTACTGCTATCTCTTTAGCCCAAAAGGAAGCACTCTTTGAATTTTAAGGCTATACTGAAAGAGCTGGTTGTTTAAACTAGCCTCCATTTTTAGGTCTAAGCCTACCAGACAGTGCAGCTATCTGGTTTCCTAATGACCTGTTGGGGACATTCTGAAAGCTTCCCTGGAAGTGCATTCTGCCTATTTCTTACCATTGGGTTTGTGTTTTGTAACTCATTTTTGCTTGCTTTCTATTTGCTGGCTTTATTTTTTTTAGGAGGTTCAGCTTGAGTTAGTCCCTACCATAGAGCATATACTATTTACTGTAATCTTCCACAATTGCTCATTTTCTGTAAATAGGCATTTAAATCTTACTCTTATCATGTCACGTTTGCTGTGCGTTCAAAGATCGAGGTCAAATGTCAGGCTCTGTCTCCTGAGAGAGCTTGGTGTTTACTTTTCTTTCTCTGACTTCAAAGTGAGGGGATTTATGTGACAATCTTGCTCTGATTGAAAAAGCTTTTTTTCTAGCACACAACACAATTTAAATGTCTGTAAATTAAATGTGCAGATATTTCAGAATATTAGAATTAAATAAGCACAAATGAAGACTTTTTTTTTCTAATTCTGAAGCGTGGTGGAAACCAATATTTTAAAACAAATCAATACACTATGTGATGACATTTTTCCATATTATCGCTTGTGCGCTGAATCAGTAAAACTGTCTGTGCAAATGTAATGGTCATTTCCACTGAAAACCCAGTGCATACTCCACATTACGCTACAACACTCTACTCCACTCTATTTTACAAGACTTCATTCTACGATGCACCACTCTATGACACTCCTGTCTACGGCACGCCGCTCCACTCATACGGCCCGGCCCCTGCACTCATACGGCCCGGCCCCTGCACGCCTACGACACGGCCCCTGCGCTTCCCGCTCCTCTACCACACTCCTCTACCACATACCACCCCTCTCCCTGCTCCTCTACCACACTTCGCCTCTCGCCCGCTCCTCTACCACACTCTGCCCCTTGCCCTGCTCCTCTACCACATTCCGCTCTGATCCTCTACCACACTCCGCCCCTCTCCCACACACTGCGCTACTCCAGGCCACTCCTTGACCCTTTACAGCACTCTTGTTTCACTCTGTGCCACTCTACGCAACTCCCTGTATGACACTCTATTCCACTCTACGCTACACCACTCCACTATCTTTGAGCTATGTCAACAGCAGCCACGTTGGTGTATAACATGGCTAAAACACTTTGTGAAAGCCAATAGCTTTTGCATAGGCAAGACCTATTGGCTTTGCCAGTGCTGGTTAACTTACTGTTAACTCCAGGGGTGTGTTTGTATTTTTTGATGATGTTCCCTCCAGAAAAAGCGGAGTCATTCAGAAGTAGGCGCACTATTCCAAAAGTGGCCTCCCACAACCGGCACATTAGTCGTAATGTTAACCTTCCGGTCTACTGTGTACCACATTGAAAAATAGGAGTCTGTGATTTCTTCAGAAACCAGGTCTGGCTGCCTTCAAACAAAGGGAAACTCTAATTGGGCAGCCTGGGGATCATTTTCTCAGTAAACTTAAATAGCTGCCTAAGGTAACCATATAGAGGGAAACAGGGTAATGGGTAATTTGTTAAGTCAAGCATATGCTTTTTCCAGAAAAGCAGAGTTGGGCTAACGATGAACGGAAAAATGATACTCCGGCAGTAAAGTGTGTCTGTAATGGATGAATGTATGATCTGACTATAGCACATTTTACATGTGTCTAGGTGCATTGCAAAGGCACTGGGTGCATTCAGAGTCAGGAATACAAGGTCTGTGCAACGAAGGGTAAGAGTCGACCTGACCAAAAGTTGCTAGCCCACCCGATTCCAGCCTGAATAATCTCTGGAAGAAGTGATGGAGCATGAATTTTTTTTACATTTCAGTTAATCTTACAAATGCCATACTGCTCTGTGACCTAGTGTCTTGGCAGGCTTTACCCTCCTTCTATGCATACCTCGGAGAGTGGAAAGAAACATTGAGGCTTGTGTTGCTTAGCTTAGTGGTGGCCACCATACCAGCTACACCTTCTAAATCACCACCCGGAGTACCCCACAACAGCAGTCCACCCATCTCTGTCTACCACTGTATATATGCTGGTGTTCAGAAGTCTGAGACCACCACAAGTGCTACTGGGGGCTTACCTAGCTAGACCCGACTGTACTCAGATGGAAAAGCACTACATTACATTAGTGGTCCTTCCACTTGGATAGGGTCCAACGTAAGCATACCTGGGCAATTGTATCACGGTTCAAGCCAGGGATTGTGGCCCCATATCTGTCAAGCACCTACTCCATTATTTTTTTTTTTTTGTGGAAAACCTTTATTATTCACAGTTGCATCATCATATAGTGTACATGCACCATCCATGGTGTCAAAGCAGTTATGTAATAGGTAAATGCTTTTCAAACAATATGACACAGCCATTCAGCCGACAACCCGGGGGTCCGGCGGCGTTGCACATGGGGGCATTGCTGTAGTCCTTGGACGCGCACCGGAGTAAGTGGTAGGTCTGTTTTGTTGTTTGTGTGTGCTGGGTGCTCCTGATTCGCAGTGTCGGCAGCAGGGTCGGCGTCGCGCCTCAGCCCGCGCCGCAGCCCCCGCCCAGGCCCCATCTAAAGTTGTGCAGAGTATCGTTAAGAATCTCCGACTTAGGGGCCCCTTTGTCGGTTCAGCACCAGCGCCATATCCGCAACGCGGGCCGGGCGCGGCGCCAGTGCGCCCGCACAGCCCACTGTGGCAGAAAGAGGAAAAAAAAAAACCTTGCACTTAAGTCAGGCAATTCTAGCCTGCAATGTCGTATTCGGGTCCATGTGCGCGTTGTGTGGTGCACGCCCAGTCCCCGAGCGCTGTATCCCTCAATCCGCTGGTCATCGGGGCATGCCCAGCCCTCAACGCTGCGCGTCTTCGACAAGAGTTTACTGCGAGCGTCTGGCGCACCCATCCCTGGCAGGGCAGGTGGGTCATCGCCGCTCCACCGTCTGAGAGCAGGGCACGCAAAGCAGGGCAGCGCCCCGGGGATGCCAGACAGCGCAACCACCATTTGCTATCTTGTGATAAAGCAGGAATCCAGTCGGGAAACGCAGCCGTTAAGCAAGCTGCTCCCTACGCTTATGCGGCAATACGGGGAATGGGGATGAGGGTTATTAACTCAAACAGGGTCGGGGGGGGGGGGGGAGATCATTGTGCGCCTGTGCGGAGGGGTCAGCAAAGCACCTACTCCATGCTGTGGAAAAATATTCATGGCCCTCAGAATGGGCGAATGGCCATTCTTGCGCAATCTGCCGAGCTGGCAACGCGTAAACACCAATGTAATGTGCAGAGGGTGTGGGAGTAGCAAGGAAACAATTGAGCATGTGGCATGTCTCTGTCCCACATTACTCCACTAATGATGAGCCCCAACAATTGAATCATGAAACCAGTAAGTCTGAAGAAGGGGGGCTAAACATTCAGCTATCACTAGTCACCTTACCCCTTGACTCTAGCTCCCATCCTACATCCGGGGAGATAGAACTCCAACAGTCGGATCTTGAGTTGGCATGTGAATGCACTTCCACCAATGATGAGACCCAACAACTAAAGCACGTAACTAGTAAGTCAGAAGAAGGGTACCGCAGCACTCAGCGGTCACTAGGTACCATACCCTTTGACTCTAGCTCCCATCCCACCTTTAACATTTGTTCCAACCCGCTACTGGGAACAGCTAGCAGATCGGGAACAACACTTGTTGAACAAGTTAACGGGAGAGTCCCACAAGTGACCGACACAGGGGTCCGTGCATCTGTTCTAATCACAAAATATCATGCATAGATCCGGCAGAGATATACAAAGCTAAACCCCCGTTAGGGGTACCTACACAACCGCCCACTAATGCCCAACTCAGATTAGACTCGGAAAAGATTAGAACCCATCAAACCATTAGGGAATCTAATATTTTCAGTGTTCAATCTAGCAAGACTTACAAAGCCATGCTTCTCGCTATTAGAGATATGAAGAACCTGTTCTACCTTTCCGAACAATGGCTCACTAAAATGGAGGATCTTCAGAATTCCTCGTATGAAACACAAGTTAAACGCCGTTCCACCCCTATGGAGGCAGCAAACAGAATTTTCCGCCCTCTGCCGCAACTTAACTATCTGACAGACAGTGAGATATTATCCATCCTGTCTACATATGACCCTATTCCCACGTCGATAGGTGAGAGCTTTATCCAAACTATCCCAACGAATGCTGGTAGAACTTCAAAGTCAAACAATAGAAGGATAAGCGCTAGCAACCTAAAGAATGTACCATTACTGCCAGGAAAGATTATTTTGCCTACGATCAGTTCCCAAAAACACATCCGGGCCATACTACTCAACAGTCGTTCAGCGAATAAACACGCAGCTGACATAGCTGACCTCATACTAAACCAGGAAATTGACGTAACCATTTTAACAGAAACATGGCTTTCTGACTCGTCCTCACCATGCTTAGACCTATTAGTTCCACCGAACTACCGGATTTTGAGACAGGACAGATGTCACAGAATGGGAGGAGGCATTGCCAGTATACACAGATCCGACAAAACCATCACAAAAATATAGGCTGACCCCTTAGAATCGTGTGAATATCTGGGGATGTCACTTAGATCGGCAGATAACCAAACCTGTAAACTACATGCAATCTACCACCCACCTTGTACTAAGAACATGTTCATAGACCAGATGATAGAAATCATAACCACCAACTCTAATCTGCAATCCAATGATATCTTCCTAGGAGACATCAACATTCACTGGGAGGATCACTCTGATAGTCAGATCGCACTGTTTAAAGCATTCCTGGAAGAGCAAGCGTTAGTTCAAGGATGTCAACTCCCTACCCACTCTAAAGGCTCCACCTTAGATTGGATATTAGCAAAAGAGAAAGCGATCGAGAAAATTGTAATCACCCCTTGTGATTGGTCTGACCACCACATAATTTCGTTCGTTATTCCCTTCAGAAAAACCAAATCAACCGCACAATCTATTAAACCAAAAAAATGGACCCGGGACACCAGAAGAATTAACTTGGAAAATGCAGCAGCGCGCTGTGAAATAGACTTGCAGCCTCCTAAGAGCATGGTTGACATCAATGACCTCACGCTGCACTATAACAAGACAATGTCAAGCATTATCGAGGACATAGCCCCACTTAAACTAAATAGAATCTCTGACAAAGACAAAAACCCGTGGTTCAACGGCGCCCTTAATGAAGAAAGAAGGTCACTAAGACTCTCAGAACGTAAATGGCGACAACACCCTTCGTCGCCCCACTTAACCCAACTGAGACAATCCAGGAAAGCTTACAATAAAAGCATTCTAAAATCTAAGAAAGACTTTTTCAGGAAAGAACTGGATAATGCAGTAAACAGACCAAGGAAATTATTCGATCTACTAAAAGATAAATCAAATAAATCTGCCAAATCGACACCAACCATCACAAATACAACCTTGAATAGTGAAGACTTCTCCGTTTTCTTTACAGACAAAGCAAACGCACTGGAGAGGGAGCTCAAAAAAGCAGCCGAAAACATTGAAAGAGATAAGGACTTCTCAATGGAACAGCAGAATCAACAAGAATTAGAAAAACCAAAAAACAATGCTCAGTGGTCCGGATTTAAGCCGGTCAGCGAACTAGACATTGCGAAGATCTTGTCAACCACTAAACCTAACAATCGCTACAACGATCCCATACCGGCAAAGTGCTGGTCTGTGATAAACCACCTGCTAATCCCATCATGGACAAAGGTCATAAACGCTTCATTGTCACAAGGCCAATTACCGGCCTGCCTAAAAACTGGTCAAGTCATTCCCCTCTTAAAAAAACCTACAGAGAACCCTTCTGATCCTAACAACTTCAGACCAGTAACAAATATTCCCATGCTAGCCAAAGTACTGGAAAAATGTGTCCAACAACAACTGAGTCTTCATATTTCGAAATTCAATCTTTTAAATGATTTCCAATCCGGTTTCAGACCAAACCATAGTACAGAAACAGCAATTCTGCAGATAGTAGATGACGCTTTACTGGCACTCGACCATAACAAAACATGTCTCCTTATCCTGTTGGACCTGTCGTCGGCTTTCGACACGGTGAACCATGAAAAAATAGTCGATCGGTTGAAAAACAGAATGGGTCTAGAGGGAACTGTCCTTAAATGGTTTAGATCCTTTCACGAGAATAGATCGCAAAAATTCATAGTCAACCAAACCCTCTCAGGCCCAACCAGCAACAATATCGGAGTTCCGCAAGGGTCAACACTATCTCCGGCGCTATTCAACCTATACGTAGAACCACTAACGGATATACTACAAAAAGCGAACATTTCTTTCCACATGTACGCCGATGACACCCAGCTGTACATCAAGGTCACATCATCTGAAGAGATAAAGACCATGAACCATGCACTATCGAGAACCATCCAATGGTTAACGGCTAACCACCTGAAGCTAAACCCCCAGAAAACAGAATTCCTATTGATTACACCCCAAAAAAGCAAATCAAATATAGTAGAATGGACCAACACTATCACTGCTCTAAAATGTACTCCGAAGATTGTCGACTCTACTAAATCTCTGGGAATTCCTCTGGACAAAAACCTGAACATGTTAGCACACATTAACTCAATGGCAAAAAACGCCCGTTTCCATTTAAGTTACCTGTGGAAACTGAAACCATTCCTAAATAAAACAGATCTCAAAACAGCAGTTCAGGCACTGGTCATATCAAGGATTGAGTATGGTTGCACAACTTTGGCCGGGCTCCCCAAGATCTCAACAGCACCACTGAAAGCATGTCTGAATGCTGCCACAAGACTTACATGTGGATCCAAAAAATTCGACCATATCACCCCTTACTTGAAAGCCCTTAACTGGCTGCCCCTCGAAGCAAGAATTCAATTCAAGTTGGCATGCATCACGCACAAAGCATTACACCACAAAACTCCAGTTTACCTCGCAAAAAAACTCACGCTATCAGGAGGGTGCCGATTTTCCAGGAGCCATGCACACCTTCTATTGAAACCGGCTCGCTTTTGTAAGAAAAGAACTTATGATAGAGCATTCTCCGGGGCAGCTCCAAGAATCTGGAACGCTATCCCCCCTAACATTAGAAGAATTCCTTTCATCACGGCATTCAAAAAGGAAGCAAAAGCATTCTATATGAGGAAATTTCTCCCATAAGTACATAGAGCAAAATCTTTGTCACTGTCTACAAACCTATCATGACTACTCCATGTGCCCGCTAGCTGCTCACTAACCTTATATGGGCCTGTATATACATGTTCAAAATGTAGTCTTTTACTTTAAACTACTCATGGTAATTCAATATGTGTATATATTATCTTTTGCTGCCTAATGCTCTGTTCTAAACTTGGTAGGCATCTAATGACTTATAACGTATTCGGTTCTGTTTCACCGAAATTCAGCTGTAAAGCGCTCTGATACCCTACACAGGGTCATGTTCGCGCTATAGAAAACACTAAATAAATAAATACTCAACGACCGGAAGATCTTGTTAAAGAGTGAATGGAATAAACTTGGCATTCGCACGTGCTGACAAGCTATCCTTGCATCAATGAACCCGGATAACTCACTGCTCAACATCCGGTTCACAAAGTTTTTGACAAGAGCATTAAGAAGATTCACAATCGGAGAGAGCCAGCAAGCAAACAACGGTCAACCACAAAAGGGAGCATCAAGTCCTCTGCTCCACTAAACAGCAGTTGACCATAGCCGTCTTCATACGGATCACTTCTTGCCCTCTTGCGCACCCCAGGATCATTCAAACTACTACATGTAGGGATTTTACCATATTATTGGAACTGCGCCACCAGTGGTATTAATCACTTACTCTTAACGATTAGGGTCCTGTTCTGTGGCCCTAGTAGACGTTAAACCAGAAGGGCCAACTATGTCCCCTAACTGTCTTCTGTTTGTTCCCAATGAAGTTGTATCGCCTAGATGAAGTCAATATTTTATTATATCAACAAACATAGATTTTTAGATATTTTATTCATTTATAGATGAACTCTATCTTTCAATTCACTGTGACGATGCAAACTGACTAATTGGCCGCTCCTGGGAAGATTCTTAAATAAGAAGGAAAATATCGATTCATGTTTTTATTATTATTCTTATTGATGCATGTTTACCATTGTAATGATTTTTATTAATCAAACAATAAAGTTCCTCCTCCCCACTACATTACTGGGGCATCACTTGGTCATGCTAAGCTCTCATTTTAGTAGTGATTATCAGATTGTTCTCAGAACATCTCATGCAAAATGAAATGCAACAATACACACTTCAGATGGACAGTGTACCGGTTCTGTTATGCTGTATATGGTGATTTCATGGGAATTATCAAAAGTGTTGTAACTGTGACAGATTTCTAACTGGGATACCAATAAGAACATAATTGCTTGGTAGCTCTGTTTTTTCTAAGGCTTTTATTCCCCCTAAAACAAACCAAAAATACATGTTCTTAAGCTTCTGATGAATGCAGCCTGTGAAGGTATGTGTTCATCAAAGGAGAGGATGTGTTTGGGAAAGCCACCGCCATCTACTGTAACGGAGAATGTCCTTGCCTTCTTTTGCAGAAATGTCTTTCTCGACTCTGCTCTCAGTTTGGCCCTGTTCAGTCTGTCGAACTTCAGGAGAAGCCAGGTCCTCCTGAGACTCAATCTGCCCCAGAGTCCAAGTTTTTCATGCACGAGCAGGTTCCGGTGAGTGATATACAAAAGATGTCTAGAATTGTCTTCTTCTTTAAGAGGTTCTTTAACAACTCATCTTTAACTTTCCATCTAATCCCAGGGGTTTAGGTTTGCATATGTAGTCTTCAGAAATCGTGCTGGTGTGCATGCCTTCAGGACTTCAGTTCAGCAAGAACCTCTTGTGATGTCAAAGGGGAAACCGCTTCTTACAGGCGTTCAAAGTGAGTAAACTGAACCCCCAGGGAGTGGTGAGACCTTTATGTATTGTTAACACAAATGTAAGAGAGGGACACCTCTGTGCACATACAATATCGAATTTACAATATCGAATTTACACTTATAGGAGTACTATCCTCAATGCTCTTGTACACCTGTACCAGAGACCCCTGTCGATTTCCCCCCCCCCCACATCCCCTCCCCATCCCCCCACTGCCTTACTAATGTTCTTCTTAGTCGATCTCTCTCATCCCCATCTCAGCCCCCTGAGCTATGGAACCTGTATCCGTGCATCCAGTGTATGGTCATGGAAATAGGTCCCATGGGGTTTTTATATGCACTGTGCAAATGCTGTCACTCAACACTTAATAGAGCTGTATAACGCAGAGCACTCAATAGACCTCCAGAGCAGGCTCTGCACTATATAAATGCTTACAGTTAAATAAAGCCACTTGATATACTTGTATTTTTTTATTTTATTTTTTGTAGATTTATATAGCGCAAACTCGACCCGAAGGTATTGGAGCGCTTTTCATGGCCACCAGTTACATTACACAAGGACACATTCATATATATTTTTTCTGGGTAGGCACGGGTAGATTAAGTGATTTGCTCAGAATCGCAGGATGTGGAGTCAACCCCGAGGCTCGAACCTTGATTTCCCAGCTCCAAAGTCGGCAGTCTAGCCGTCAGACCAAATCCCCTCCTCATGCATGCAGTCTCGTCGGTGCTCACATGAAGCCTGTTCAGTGCTCCTCGACACACAAGAAAGGTTTTAACCCTTTGAGTCTGCCTCCCCTAGGTATGTACTACCTACTGAAGCCATCTTGTCGCTTTCTCTCCGTCCAGAGTGGATTACTGCCTACACACAGTCCCTGACCGAACCCGCAGAGCTGCAGGCTGAGGTGGATTCCTTCATGCAAGAGTACGACCGCAAAATCTCTGAGGTGCGTGTATCTCAGTTAAACCCTGTAGTTAGGAGATCTCAGTGCCAGAGGTGAAAGGGTATCTTGTGTTGAGACTGAGCCGGCATCTTTGTGAAAGACGCTCAGGGTGGTGATGTGAGCTTCTTTGTGGTGGGACTTTCTTTACATGGCACGTATTTATATTATTTTGTTTCTGTTTATACTGATTTTACAGATAAATACAAACAAAAAACTGATTATTTTCCTGTTTGTATTTATTTGTAAATACCAAAAATACAGAACATAGGCCTTTTTTGGTTTCTTTTTTTCTATTGTCAATCATGAGGGCCAGGTGAGTAGGTGTACAGATTGAGCAGTAGGGGAGATGAAAAAAGACAATAGAGTTCCTAATTCAGCTTAGAGTGCAGATCTACAGTTATTTGTGCTATTTTACAATGCATGTGTTTTCTGATAACGCTATTGCACTGTATACTGCTGAAACCTTTTGGACATTAAACTGTGAATATTCATTTATCAGTTAAATGTGGAAAAATACCCATTGCAGCTACAATTATACAGAAAACATAAAATAAAAATGGAAAAATACAGAACAAATGAGCAAAAAATAAATAAATACAGTTGTAAATGTCGAAAAAATAAATACCAAAGAACAGGGAGCCCTAATTATTTTTAATCAGATTAAACCTATTTCACGGCAAGAATAGCTGTCTTTCTTCCAGTCTCCATTTCAAAGTTTGGCAAATAGTAGAGTGCGTTTTTATTTAACCGAAAAATATTTTCATTATGATTTAAGGACTCATTCATTAATTTAAATCTGTATTCGGCTATCAAGGAAAACGGCCATAAAAGTACAAGCAAAAATAATACATCTAAGAATAGAATTAAAAGCATATAATCATAGTAACCATTATTAAGTCGGTTCATTTGTTACACTATAACATACTTTTCCTCGCATTAATCGATTTCAGGATAAACAAAGCAACATTATAACCTGTTAAAGGATCGTCTAGTGTCACCAAAAATGTCATTGCTACATTGTGTGACCGAATATTATGAGCAGCAAACAATGGTTTAAGATAACACCTAATATTGTGATAAAAGTTAAAAAACAATAGAAAGTGCAATGTGCTTTGTTATTTTCAGTTATCACAGGGGCATGGTACCATATCGGGTGGGCGGGACTTCATTTTTGGGAATGCGACTAGGTAATGAGCAATTTATTTATTTATTTTATTTGCAGGTTTGTATAGCGCTGGAATCAACTCCGAATGGAGTATCTCTGCGCTGTAAGGAGCCGGTAAAACAGAGGAATAAAAAGGGGCTAGATCTTATTTTTAAACAGTACAGTTTTCAGGAGTTTCCTGAAAGTGAGGTGTTCTTTACACTGTCTCAGAGAGAGGGGAAGTCTATTCCATAGTGTAGGACCCGTAATAGATAGTGTTTTACTCCCATGTCTAGATTTTTTTGCACGGGGAATCGCCAAAAGAAGGCTGTTACTGGACCTGAGCGAACGTAGGGAACAAATTTATTTTGAAGATAAATTGGCCCTTGTCCATTGAGACATTTATGAATCAAGCAGCATATCTTGAATTTTGATCTCTGGCGGATTGAAAGCCAGTGTAATTGCTCCAAAAGTGGTTTGGAAGCAGTTCTCGGCGGAGCGTTAAGGACAAGACGGGCTGCCGTATTCTGAATGACCTGAAGCTTAGCCAGCACACCTTCGTTGGCAGAAAGCAACAAGCCATTACAGTAGTCAATGCGGCTTAAAACCAAAGTTTGAACCAGGGTTCTCCTGAAGGAGTCGGGTAGTAAAGGAAAAACTTTGCGTAACAGGCTAATAGTATGAAAACATATTCCTGAAATATAGTTGACATGCTGTAGAAATAGTAGGTCCCCATCTAGGCAAATCCCTAAATTCTTCACAACCTGTTTGGGTTCAGGAACTGCTCCCAGATCGGGTGGCCACCAATCAGGGGTCCATAATATTTTGGCTTCACCAAAAAGCATTACTTCAGTTTTGCTGACATTACACTGAAGATAGTTAGAGGACATCCAATGTGCCACCGCCTTCATGCCGGCAGAGAAAGAGCCTTTTACTTCAGCGGAGAGAGTCTTAAAAGGGAAGAGGAGTTGAGTATCATCAGCATATGATACTGGGATGAAACCATAGCTACG
Organism: Triturus cristatus; assembly: GCF_964204655.1. Lineage (NCBI taxonomy): Eukaryota > Metazoa > Chordata > Amphibia > Caudata > Salamandridae > Triturus > Triturus cristatus. The sequence goes on along the minus strand of NC_140586.1, from coordinate 195,992,460 downwards.
CATCACTCTTGCCAGGGGTGCCACATAGATATTAAAAAGTGTTGGGCTTAAGCAAGAGCCCTGTGGCACCCCTTTTGAGATCTCAACCTCCGCTGAGCGATACGTATCCATGATGACTCTCTGGGAACGATCGGATAAAAAGCTCTTTAGCCAGCCAATGGCTTTGTCCTTGATGCCAGCGTTCGACAACCGGTCAATAAGAATGGTGTGTGACACGGTGTCGAACGCTGCTGATAGATCCAAAAGGACCAGGATCACTGAGAAGCCCTTGTCCTGGTACATATGAAGATCGTCTGTGACAGACAGAAGAGTGGACTCAGTACTATGTTTCGGCCTGAACCCTGACTGAGAATAGTCCAGGCCGCCAGCGAGTTCTATGTAATTAGACAGATGGTGATTCACATGCTTTTCAATCAATTTCCCTAGAAATGGTTAAAGGGATATGGGCCTAAGATTGGCTAATTCGGACCACGGGATGGTAGTATTTTTCCTAATAGGTCTAACCAGAGCTCGTTTCCACTCTCTCGGGACAGTACCCGAGCCAAGGGAGAGATTCACCAACCTTTCAATCGTGGGGCAGAGCTGTTCAGTCAGGACAGGCATAATCCTAGCTGGGATGATGTCATCTGGGCTGCCACTTTTGATCTGTGATATTAGTGAAGATGTTTCTTGTAGAGAGATAGGAGGAAAAGAGTGTAGCATGAATTTGTTCTGCTTGGATTCAGAATCTATGTTCAAGAATACTGTATCTGTGGACGAACTTCTATTGGCACAAACTATTTTATCATAGATTGTGTCTATTTTGTTAGTAAAGAAGCATGAACTATCATCACACAGCTGTTGAGAGGCTAATTCAGAGGTTTCACATGCTACCGGTTTAATGAAAGTTTGTAAAAATTGATAAAGGACCCTTGGAGAGTTCCCTGCAGCTGTGATTTGTGCTGCGATGTGAGTCTTACGGGCAATGCGAATGGCTTTATGGTATGTGGATAGTGAGTCCCAATATTTGTTCTTATCCTCTACCAAATGAGAAGTTCTCCACCTCTTTTCTAGTTTCCTGGCATTTAGTTTTAATGTCCTTAGATGATCAGAAAAACAAATTTCTTGTTTCTTGGCCGGTCTAGGTGTAAATTGTTTGAGAGGAGCAATCTTGTCTATAGCTTCCTTGGTGGCTTTTTCAAAAATTTTGATAGCCGAATCAATATTTGCTTGAAAAGAAAAAGGGGGAAAATAAAAGTTGTTTTTAAAAGTGGTGTCGGTAATTTTGTGCCACTGTCTACGTATACTCGGTAATAAAAAGGGACGTGAAGAAGTGCACTTAGGGTAAGGAGTGCAAAATTCAACAATATAGTGATCTGTCCAATTGACCTGTCTCGCAGGAGGACAGGAGACCAACGAAAAGTTGGAAAGGATCAAGTCAAGGGTATGACCTGCCTGATGTGTGGGCCCAGAGTTACGTTTTATAAGGCCTAGTGAGGATAGGTCAAGTAGTAAGGATTGAGCCTCACCACAGTCCAGCTTATCGCTGTGTACATTAAAATCTCCTACTAAGATAAACTTACTATCATTATTGACATGTGGGGCAAGTAGCTCCATCAGCAAACTTGAAAAGTTATTACATGGTCCAGGAGGTCGGTATACTAGGGCGCCTTTGATTTTCTTTAGGGGACAGTGTTATTTTAAAAATTAATAATTCAATTTCTGGGGTACCTATTTCTTCTACTATCGATATGCTGATTTCTTGCTTATGCACAATAGCGATCCCACCACCTAATTCAGTAGGGCGATCCAATCTCACTATTTTGTAGTCACTTGGGACTTCCAAGGTTATAGCAGGAGTGGAATGTGGTTTTAACCACGTTTCCGTGAGGTAACACAGATCGGGTTGATTAGAAGAAATTAAGTCCCAAACTTCTGCACTGTGCTTAGATAGTGACCTAATATTACACAAAATATTCTTCCTCCCTGATAGGGAATGATTACTTCCAAGAACCGTATTGGTAGCGGGATCGATTAATGTAGGGCGGTCAGTGCTGTTCGTGTCCCGGGGATATATAGCAATACAGCATCTGTCAAAACGATGCTGTACATAAGTCACATATGGTAAGTAATTATTAGCTCCCTCCTCCAAATTAAAAGATTTATACAAGGCGACAGTCGGTTTATTCTGCTCGACCATTGATCCAACTCAGCCTGCAGCTCTGTGAGGTCGGTCTGGGACTGCGTGTAAGGTAGTAATCCACTCTGGATGGAGAGAAAGAGACAAGATGACTTCAGTAGTAAATACCTAGGGGAGGCAGACTCAAAGGATTAAAACCTTGCTTGTGTGTCGAGGAGCACTGAACAGGCTTCATGTGAGCACCAACGAGACTGCATGTCCGGGTGCATGCATGAGGAGGGGATTTGGTCTGACGTTTTCATATCAGAGCTATGATAACCTTTCTGCTGACGCCAGGGCACATATCATAGCAGGGTTTGGATTCCATCAAGACTCTGATTGCCACCTCTCTGCAAATTTACATAGAATGGCTAGAAAGTTATAGTTCCAGGTTTGGAATGCCATGCGAGTCTGCGCACACCCACACACTTAAATGTTTAGGGTATTTACCAACCCCTCTGAAATCAATTCCTGCACTGGGAAAGGTTTGGAATTTACTCTTGATAAAAGGAGTACAACGTTTTCGGGGGTTTAAAAAGTGTGACATGAAATTGAATTTGCAATCGTCTGCATATTTTCAGATGAGCAGATATACGAGCATATGTGTTTGAGTATGCAGAATGGAATTCACAAACGTTTGCTAGGTGCACAGGTTCCAAGCCTACATTTGAAAACTATTGTGAATTCCTGAAAGAACTACACCAATGCAAACTCATAAACCTTTAGGTGCACTTTTGTGACTTGATTTAAAAATCAAGCCTCTAATTTGTTTTTATGTTACCACAATGGTTTTACACTTATTCACCATTAGTATTTCTTTAAAATATTAGCATGCACCAAACATGTTTTACCAAATGATACCTCAGAGAGATAGAATTTAAAGTGGCACAATAGTGTAAGAAACCTTGTTTTCAAGTTGCAAATGTTTTCTTGCGCATTTTATTTTGAAAGCAAACAGTCTTGCGTTTCAGGCGCTGGATGTATTTCATATGATAAGGGAGCATTCTAAATGGCGTCAACTTGTTAAATTGTGCAAACATGTGCATGTCTTTATACTAGAACTACTGCTTCATGCAAACTGATCGCGCTGCATTTCTTTACAGAGCACACACTAATAATGAAGGCTTTTTTATAAATGGATTAATATATACAGGTTTGAACAACTTGTACATATGAAGGTAAATCGTGCCTTAGTGGCTGACAATCCTTTTTCACAGAACCATTCTGTGGTACAGTTTACTGGTAAAATATCAGGTAGAGAGTGGATCACTGGTCCTGAAAGAACCAGGGTAAACAAACAGTACAGCGTACTGTTAAGAAACCCTTAATCACGTTTTTTGCAGGTGGGATACCGCGGTATATTTGGTTATCCGCTTCGTGCTTGACAACGTGACAGCATCATCATTGGGTTAATGAATGCTTCCTCCACCCGGAAAAAACCAGAGGAAAAACCTCCGGGTGGAGGAAGCATTCATTAACCCAATGAAGATGCTGTCACGTTGTCAAGCACGAAGCGGATAACCAAATATACCGCTGAATCCCACCTGCAAAAAACGTGATTGAGGGGTTCTTAACAGTACGCTGTACGGTTTATGGTTACCCTGGTTCTTTCAGGACCAGTGATCTACTCTCTACCTGATATTTTGCCATTTGAGAAAAAGAAGCTGAGTGGGTCACAAGCCCTTCTTTCTCCCCCCAATTGATTTATATATACAGTTTACTGGTAGCCAAAGGATTTGTGCTATACGACCTAGAGCCTACTTATTCAGTGGACAGAATAAACATGAAAACCTGTTATCCTTGACACCTAACAATATGTCCTAGACGTTCGGCGATGGTATTTCCATTCTGCTAATTATTAAGGGGAAAAAATATTGTGAATATATGTTGGCTTAGGAGGACTTAATTAGTGAAACTGAATGAAAAATAGAATACTTTGAAAGCGAAAAGAAAGAAAAAAGAGAAACTAATGAAAATATATTGTTTACTTACATTCTTTATTAAGTGATTCCCAAAAATTTAACTGGGTTTATCAAATGGAGGATACATTCCAAAGTATTGTGTGACAGAAGATCTTTGGAAACTGTGCATTCCTTAGTTAGTGAACCAGAGACCCTCCTTTGACAGTTAATGAACTAACATTCATGGATATGAAGGAGGTGCTCTTCCTTTTAACTGAATTGCCTCTGTGGGCGTGAGTGAAATTGTTATATTGTTTATTTGGTGTTGGTGAGAGCTCTAGAATTGCATGAAGGTGAGTCAGAAGCCCTCAATAGCAGTGTACATTTCTTACAATTCCTACCAGCGAACTTTAAACCACCTGAAGATGAAATACTCGAGAAAAGTTGTCCTCGCCACCAGTGCGATGCAAGTTTTTTAAGAGGTCAAACAGTAGTTTTGAAGGAAGGGGGTGATGGTAATGTATATAATTAAATTAGGAAATTAGGGCTGGAGGTGTCCTGGCTACAGGACATGGGTAGAAAAGTCGTGAATGCGAGCTAGAGAGGGTGGGACTGGCTTAGTTTTCCCTTCAATTGAGCTGCTGTCTTCCAACAGGTTATGCTACAAGTGTAAATTAGCAACGCCTGTCTCTTTTCATAATACTTTCAAGGCAATGTCTTTTTCGCGCAATGTCAGTAAAATGTCAGAAGTGATTTTGTGTATTTTTGTTTTGTTTTTTGCTGTAGATCACCAAAAATTACATAAGACACAAGACTGAGCTCTTTTTTGTGGTTAACAGTACCATACAGTGCTGGGGTTGTGGGGTGTGAGGGGAATGTGGTGGAGGTGTGGACTGGAGGGGCAGCAAGACCTGGGCTGGCATGGAGGATGACCGGTATGTGGAATTATCTGGGGATTGAGCCCTGGATCATGAGCTAAGCTTTCCCATACGAAGGGTATAATGAGTCTACTGTGGGCAGTGTGTAATCTCTGTAGTTTACAGTACAGATGTTGTCCAGGGACCTTGGCAAGCAGTGAATTTACTCATTGACACATGTGGTGGTTGAGATAACTTAACATTTGTAATACTTATTTTGGGTTGGCTTACCGCCGTGAATTAAAAACAAAACAAGTAAGTACATGAGACGTTTATTTTTCACAGCTGTAATGGTCTGTTTGGTTGTGTCTTTAATTTACTACGCTTTTGTCATTACAAAATATATATAAGCTGTTTTACTATTGCCTAGTATAGAGGCACCAAATACTCCTTAAAAAAATAAAAATCCTCATTTAGCATGACTGTGTATATATCATACCAACAGTATAATTACTAATAGATTAATAGAAAAACACTTTTTTGAAAATAAATTCTGCAGCAGCTTCAGGGAAAAATGCCATTACCCAATATTTCTGATCACACTTAAAATATAATTGTCTAATATTTCCAATTAAACTCGTACATATAGTCTCTTCATATTTCCGGCCTCCCTTTTTCCGGTGCTGCAAAAACTGGTTAAATATTTGGAAAACAAACACTCCATTGGATTTTTAAGTATGCGAAAAATATATTTGTTAAACAATTGCCTGGCATGATGCAGTCAGTTAGTGGGTTAATGTACATGCTGCTAAAATCTTTGTGAGCTGTAGGTCGCATAGTGGCAGAAGGCTATTGTGATTACTTGTTCTTGTGGGTTCAGAAATCACATGTCTGAGTGCTGGGTGAGCTGTATGTGAGTGTTCGGTGTATACCAAAATATGACGCTAGTTGTGTGTGGAAGATGTGTGAGCACAGGGTGAGAGGTATGTGAGCAGTGTGAGTGCAGACGGAGATGTGTGAGTGCAAGGTGAGCAGTGTGCAGATGGGTGCTATTAATTTGAGTTGTGCATGAGTGCAAGGTGAGCGATGTTGGGGCAGCGTGAGTGGTGTGTGATTTGGAGGATGAGCAGGATTAGGGAGAGTGCAGTGTGAGCGGTTAGTGAATGCTGGGTGAGGAGTGTATGAATAGTGTGAGAGTGTCCAGGGTGAGAGATGCTGATTTGCAGGGAGATAAGTGTGTGGCTGTACACGGTGAGCAGTGCGTATGTGAATGGGATGATGCATGCGAGTGCAGTTTGAGCAGTATTAGTGGTGTGTGAGGTGATAGAGATATGTGAAGAGTGTAGGTGCAGAGTGATAGGTGTGTGTGATGGATAACAGGTGTGTTAGTGCTGTGTGAGTGGTGTCCGTGCAGAATGCATATGCTGAGTGAGCAGTGCATGTGTGTGTATGGTGAGCACAGGGTGAGGGATATTTGAATGTGTGAAGTGAGTGCTGGTTAAGCAGTAAGAATAAGTTATGTTAGTGATGAGTGCAAGCTGAGAAGTATGCAAGCAGTGTAACTGCAAGGTAAATGGTGTGTGTGCACAGGGTTAGTGGTGTGCGATTGGAAGGTGTGAGGTTTGTGGGTGCAGTGTGTGAGTAGAAGGTGAACAGTGTGTCAGTAGCGTGAGCAGTTGTGTGAGTGTAGAGTGAGACGTAGGAGTGTGCAGGGTGAGTGAAAAATGAGCAGTTAGGATGAAGTTTGTGTTAGTGGTATGTGACCGCATAGAGAGAGGTACGTGAGCAGTGTCTGAGTGCTGGTGGGTGCGTGATGTGTGACTACAGGGTAAGTGCAACTTGTGTGTTTGTTGAGAGGCGTATGAGTGCAGGCTCCATAGTTTGTGAGTTCAGAGTGATTCAGAGTGAGCGTCATGCTATAGAGAGTTCTGAGTGTAGCACAGTGAAGTCAGACCTATTGGCATTTTCATTGCTTGTTATGTCTGGCTATTCCTTATGTGATCAACAGAAAAAGAGCTTTCAGAAGTACTACTGAGAGAGGGAATTCAACTCCACCCACATTCTGGTTCATTTGAGTACAGAGTTTGATTTGGCCGAAAAAGAGTGCTGGTGTTGCACTTTTGGCTTGTGGGAAGGTTTATCCTGCCAGGATTTCTCTGACAGTTTGAGGAACATGCGAACTTGCTTGACGAAACTGGTTAATGGACACATGAGTTATGTCTGCTCCTTCATCTTCACCGTTTAGTGACGTCTGAAATACATTTTAGTATCAAACGGAATCAAGACTTTGACGATTTTGTGAATGCATCTACAGTTTCTAAAGAATGACTGAGTTGAAGGCACAGAGGACCTTTAGATTTGTACTATGAATATGGCGTTCCATTGTAAATATTTCTTGTTAGACACTATTTAGAGTGCCCTGAAGAAGCCCTTGTTGTTGGGCGAAACGCGTAGGCTGCACCTGTATGTCTAACAAAGAAGAATTCGAATAAAGAATGTTCCTGCTTACACCGGGAGCAGTGGAATTGAAATTTATTTAACTCAAATTTCTTAATTTCTGTGACTCTATTGTTCTCATTGTGTACATTTGTAATTCTGAGACTGTATTCCTCATGGCTGCCCTATGGAAAACTTTGCCCTGAGTACAGTAGTTCTGAGTTGATTACGGTGAGAAGCCAGTGATAAAGGTTAAAAGTTTGACTGGTTCACTGGAAAGGTTGTGTCCGAAGATGTGAGTTTATTATGAAGTTATGACAAAGGCAGTAGGCTTGGCTTGTTTATTGTGAAGAACATTTGTGAAAGCCAGTAGGCCTTTAACAGTGGATTGTTGTCACACTGGTTGCAGGCTGTAGACTGGCACTTTTTTTTACATGTAATCTTACAGCCTAATGTAGTAGGCAAGGTCTTTGATGGTCACCCAGTCTAACAAACCCCAAGGGGTAGAAGGTTTTAACTGTGATGATTCTTGTTGGGCTCTATTGAAAGTGTTTTGCAAACTGCAATTTTGCATAGGTTTGTAATTTTATAATGCTAAGCATGATGGTTGCTAGTTTATGCACACTTCAGTAGTCCTGCGTTGGTTGTGCTATCAAACCAATTGTAAAGGTCATGGGCCTTATTGATTAATTGGGAAAAGGTATGTCCATTTCCATTGGTTTGATCTATTTACTATGAAAAGTTATGATGAAGCAAGTAGGTCTGGCTTACTTATTGTGAAAAGCACGTGTTAATAGCAAAAGGTCTATTGTCATAATACTGTGCTAAAGCCTGTAAGTGGGTAATCTGTCACGAGGAATCTCACAACTGTTGGCAGCCTTCTCTGACAAACCGCAAGGATAGATTTGCACTACGCTAATCCCTACTACTTTGTTAGCAAGGATATTAAATTACTTTGTACATCTTTTTAATTTTATTGGGGTATACCTGGTTGCCTTGTAGGAAAATGTATGCTCAGTACAGTAAGTCTAAGTTGGCAATGGTGTCAAGCCTTAATATAGGCTATGGACCTGATTGGTTCATTGGCATAGTTATTTCAGATGCCATGGGTCAAAACAGTTTAATATGAAAAATCACAGTAAAGGCCGTAAGCCCAATGTATTTATTATGAAACTTCTATCTTTAAGCAAGTTGGCCTTAAAGAGCAGATTGTTTTTACGGTGTATTAAAGCCTGATGACTTGTACGTTACATGAAATCTCTGTGATTTCCTTTGAAGGCATGAGTTTTTGTGTGGATTACTCCCTTCAACGTATCCTACAAATCCATGGGATAGATTCACACTGTAATAATTCTTATTAGAATCTATTAGGAAGGCCAGACCAGCATAGTGGGCTGCCAGGATCCTGTGATGAAAAATATTTTATATACATCTGTGTTGTATATGTGTGGGGATTGATATAGATATATAGCTATAGATATAAAGATAGTGCGGGTCAGCCCTTTCCTGCCATTGGTCTGTATGAGTGTCATTTGCACCCTGCTTCTATTTGTGACACTGTACTACATAAGGGTAATATGGGTTTACCCACTTCAGCCATTCGCTCTCTTGCCCTACGAGTGACAGCATTTGTCTGATCATGTGCACATCCAGTTGAAAATTAATGTACTTTAGTGACCGGGCTGGTGTACCAGTCCTTTGGTTTTCCATTTTTTCCTTACGTAGGTCCCTTTTCATTTTTCCTTTTGTTCTTTTTATTTATTTTTTTAGCGCTTACTACAGCTCACTCGACAGTGCTAATGGGCCACTTGCTTGTTGCTCATTTCACCTGCAGTGCTTCTCATCCCGCGCTGCCACTGCTTCTAAACCAAGTGACCATCATGGAATGGTATGTCTATAGTGTATCATTGTTTTACTATTCCAAGATGGACAACACATTGGTCCTAAATGTCACGGCCATGCTGGACCTTTAAAACAACAATACACTAGGTACAATACCATTGCGCGATTCCCATTCACTGCAATGATCAGTTTTATTTTTATTGTGCCTGCTATGTTAAGACAGCTGCACACTTTCTGCTCTGAGAGGTGTGTAGAAGCTGACAACTCTAGTTACTGCCCTGAAAACAGTCCCTAAACATGTGCCTTTCTCGTTTTTCATGCCTACAGGAGGAGGCAAAAGCTGAGGAGGAGGAAGGTGTACCGGACGAGGATGGCTGGGTAAAGGTGACACGGAAGGGGCGACGACCAGGTATCCCACGCACTGAGGTAGCCAACTTAAAAGTGCTGGAGCGTGAGAAACGGCGCCGAGCGAATAAGGAGCTGCTTAATTTCTATGCGTGGCAACACCGCGAGAACAAACGAGAACGTGAGTTGCACAGTACTGCTCTTGTCTTTTACACGTATTTTAGAAATTCCCCATCCAGATACTGGTACCTCCAGATACTTTGCTTCCCTTATTTGATGCTCCCGCTCCTTCTCCAGATGCTGTATTCCCCTTCCCAGATACTCAAGGCCCTTCTTTCCAGATGCTTAGGAGAACCCCCATTTCGGTTGCTTTCTCCCTTTCTTTCAGATGATCATCTGCCTCATACATACTTACCAACCTTTTCAAACCCCCCCCACCACCACATCTCACGTCTGCTGCTGTTCTAAATATATGCACCCACTTGCTGGAATTTCTCCTTCACCCTATCTTTTTTCCAAATCCACTTACTTTTATAGTGCCTCCCCTCCTTTTTAATCTTTTTACACTCATCCCAGTACAATGTACACTCACAGCCAGTTTAAAACTAAACAATTACCTTGTAATCAATTTACTACCTGAATTGTATGTTGGTTTCTTGCAGCAGAATCCATAATAAGGTGCTCCAAAGGTGTATCCTCGGAAGGCCTTTGTTTTTCAGCAAAAACCCAATAGGCGTTTGCTAAATTAGAAGTGAAGCTTACTCCAGGTGCTTTGAAAATCCATCTTCCATATCCTTAGGGTAATGACACGAGTTGAAAAGGCTGGTGTGCCAGAACTGACACTCTTTTAAGCCCCCAAATGCCTAGACTGGGCCCAAACTGGACAAATGTCTATTGCCACTCTGTTCTATTGCAGAAAAATCTTCCTAGTCATTAGCTATGATACTGACAGCAACCAGATAGGATCCAATTTATGCCACTTTGGCACCTGTTTAGTAGTGGTAGGACTTCATGTGAATTTGCGTGCAAGAAACCATGTTAACAGATGTGAACCGCTATGGTTTCTCCTGTGCTCGACCCTAGATCACTTCTTTCTTGCTGCTGGACTGATATCTGATTTCTCATAGGAAGAACCCTTGTGACCAGACATCAAGATTTTTGTATCCGTACAATCGGATTTATTGACTGGGGGGTAGAGGGTTGACTGAGGTACGTAAGGCTAGGCGTCCCTGTGATATTGGAGTGAGAGGTTCACTAACTGTCCCACCACTCAGGGTTTTCTAGCATGGTCTTACACTAGCGGTTCTGCCTTTTTTATAAGGAGCAGCAGATCAGGGTTAATGTGCATGTGTGTTGGCTGCATGAACATCCTTGCATTTTCGACCAGGAATGTCACCTAGGAAGTCACCCACGATCCAGGCTGTGAAACTAAGCCATTTTGGTTTGTTCATGTGACAACCAAAAAAACAAGCATTGGCATAGCCAATAGGTCTGGCCTTTTGGACCTTATAAGTGTTTAGACAAGCATAATATCATCCTGGATCTTATGCTTCCCTCAACTAACTCCTGCTGATGATGCAAGTGAATAGACAGACGTAATGTCAAATGACGCTAAAAGTGTTGGAATGTACCTATGAAAGGTTGTCTGCTTTAAATAATTACTGTTCTGGATGTCACAGGCCAGGTGGAAGGACCGGCATGTACAATCTACACGGTTACTGACATCTCCTAATGAGACAGTCATGTCAATGTGTCAGTAAATGGAAACAAGTGATGAATAGTGCATATGGGCAAAAAGAATAAAATAAGAGTATCCTGGAAAAAGAAGCACAGACTAAGGGCAGGAGGAACATTTCCTTGTACTACTGGCAGTAATGGAAGCCAGCTGGTGGGTGTCCGAGCCGATTGTGGCGGCTGCATTGCATGAAGCGCTGAGCAGTGAAAGCGGGTGTGTTTAGGCACACACATGTTTGTTCCAACTACGTGAGCACATCTTGTGTGGAGGAGTGCTGCAGCCATGATGCTGCAGTTTTGTGTCAGCTAACGGGGGTAAACAAAGACCATCTGTAATGAGGAGGCCAATTGCAATGTTGTTCTAGTGAAGAGTTAAATCCAGATACAATGACAAAGTGGCTCACTGACCACGGGCATCAGCTGTCACCTGCAGATCACTCATTCGAATCCTGGCAGTCCGCTCAGCCTTCCCTCCGTTTGAGTTTGCCAAAATGAGAGAGAGCTATTCAATTGAGCTAAAAGAAAAACTACAGTGCTTCGAAACATCAAAAATATGGGAAGAAGCACTCTATTAAAGAGCATACTCAAACCTTGCTTCAATAAAAGTGAAACGAAACTAAGCAGTTCAGAATCATGGCAAAGCAATGTTTTGGCTAGCGGGATGCTTGATAAATGATTTTTTTACTTTGCAAAACACAGTTGGTTTTTCAGTCAGATAGGAGCACAATCAACACATTTTGCTGATAAGCTGCAGGTTCAGAGCCAGAATAAACCCAGGAGTGTCATCTACATAATATGGTAGCTACTCACGCATTGACATATTTACTTGGTGAAAAAGCAAATGGACACATACTGACCTTGAGATAAAAATATGCCTTTTCAGAAAAGAACGATCCCTCGAACAAATACCAAACGGCAATTTTGGCATATGGGTGCTATTAAAACAAGTGCTGGTTTAAAATGCATAGCAACATCGCTATCCTCTGGAAGATTAAGACACTCCTATCAGTGAAGGACGGTGCTTGGATGGTAGCACTGAGGTTGGCGTTCTGCATAGTGAGGAAGGAAACCTAAAACTAGAAGAAGGGCAGAGATTTCACAAACCTGATGGGATACTAAATATTACACAGCACTTCCAATTCATTGCACTGGCGTTACTGCAGCTGAACCACAACATGAAACGTGGTTCCGTTAGAGAAATGCAGTGTGTTTCAAACGCAATGCACATTCAGTGGTTCTTGCAGTACACCGCTCCGTTTGTGTAACACTGCAATGGTGGGAAGATCGTCAGGTTGTCTTAAAAAGAGGGTCTATTGTGATTCCTCCTTCTGTGTTTTAATGTCCTGGCAGAAAGCGGGAAATAAACAAGGAGGCACTGCGCGCCGCTGCTCGCTCCCAAGGCTAAACTCCATGGGAGTGAACATTTCAAAAGAGGTGGGACATGCACCCATCTTTAGCCATTTGCATGCTTTCATTATAGAAAGACACACGCAAAAGCCAATCCAATATGTGGGATAAGTCAGACCCACACAGAGTAGATACAAGAAACCTTGCAAAGCAGCACATGCGCGCTGCTAGGCTCGACCTTAAAAAAGCAACATTCATCACAGAAAAGACAGCAAGAATATTTTTCTTATTGTGGTAAATGCAAAAGACATGGCATTGGTTGTTCAGGCAGAATGTTTTGCTTAAGAATGACAGAGGGACAGCTATTTGAGGTGCTATTTCAAATGTTTTACATGTTGGGAGAGCAGGGAAAGGTAACAACTGGAAGCATAGGGAATTTTCTGATTTGCATGAGCATAATGTGACTAGAAGAATACTCCTTTTCCATTGTGCCATAATGAGGCTCTAAACCGTTCCCAATAGATGGTGTTGAAGACCTCTTTTCCATAAGGTTGTTATCTGTACACAGTGGTTTAACGGTACAAATTCTTTAGCCTTTTGGGTGCAAGATAGCACAGCATTATTCATCTGATGAATCCCTATGTTGTACAGTTTGGGAGTCTTATGTTCCGCTGTATTTGCCTCTCTGCAACCTCATTAATCGCTTTTTCCATTTCACAAGTCCATTGCCATTCCGGTTGTTATAGATTAGCTTTCCTTTCATTTAAAATGGAAAATGGTGTAATTTAACACTCTTGTTGTGTCATATACCATCATAAACCTTTCTTGGGGGACAACCTGCTAGTAGCTGCTTCCTTGTTAGGTGGTTGTATAACCCAAAGTGTGATTTGGGCGAATTGGAGCCTGTCATGGTCTGTGACTTTAAAACATTCATGGAATGTAAAAGATATTTTAATCTGGCCTGTAACAAATACGTCCTTTAAGGTGTGACAGCCCCTTGTCGCCACCCCACAGAACTCTCTCCTTCTGAGCCGATGAGAAGTACGGCTTATAATAAATGGTGAGACTTTCTCTCAGACCTATTCTATCCCAAATATCTGTTTGAGTTTTAGTAATATCGAAATATATAAATTTTGGTGGTTAGGGTCTTTCTCCAGTCATGCAGCATCCCAAAGTGCTTAACTCCATAATGCTCGCTCTGTGTGAATCCACCACTACGTGATGCGCCAGTGGGAAACCTGCCAGTACTACAAAATATCTGGTCAAACTAGTTTCTCAACCCCCTACTCTTGTGGTGCCATTAACACCTTCCTATTAATATGTCTACAGGGTTTTTAGTGACTCAGGGATATAAGCGCACTGCTATGTGAACGCACTATTAGTAATGATCGTATGAGTAGGTACATGTACGGTGCTGCCGGGTAAGGGGATATTCCCTAAAACCCCTAGATGTGTGTGGGGTAAAACCCTACACAATTCAATGAAAATATAAGTCCTGGGCACACGTAAACAAGGTGTCAATCAAGTGACAATATTAGAAAATTCAAAGAAATGTCAATGTTCATCTCCAGTGTGTTGAATCCTGTTTTTATTATTCAAACGAACAAAGGAAAACCAGCCGACACGTGTTTCGTCGCCATGGGAGTGATCCGCGACTTCCTCAGGGCTGTGGGATAGCAATATTAGTAATGGTACGAATGCTTTGCCGGTGATAATTCCAAGTCGGCTGATGAGGGTGTTTCAAGGGTGAGATGGACAGATGTCCGAAATCAAAACGTAGAAAGCTGGTAGCAGTTAAGTCTACAGCTAAAATGCTGTGGTATCTCACTGCAGTGTAATTAGACATGTAAGCACAATAGCGGCGTGCTACGGAAATCCGGTACACAGAGAGTAATCTATCCAAGTAAAAAGCAAAATGTTTCCAATATATTTTTTTATGCCCCACGCAGGCTCCTTTTTAGGTCAAAACTACAGGCAGCACGCATGCGCTGCTCTGCTCTGTGAAGCACGCTGTATTCTCTCTCTTGGCTTTGAACACACCCGCGACTTTGCACTGGTTGCTTGGTCTTTCGCAAAATGTGAGGCCATGCCAAGCATCTTTAAAAGGTCTGTTTTTGTAAATGTCTTAACCAAATAAGGTACAATGTACTTTAAAATAAACTATGCATACAAATACTCCATCAAGCCCACACACTGTGCCAAGGAGGCCTGGCTGGCCAACCAGCATAGGATCTACCAATGGGGCGATAAGTCTAGCCAAATGCTCCATAGGCTCTGCCAGGCTAGGGTGGCCCCGACGCAGGTACCCCTTTTGCGGTCGCCTTCAGGGGTTACATGTACATCCCCAGAGGAGGTTGTTCAGGCCTTAGCTGACTTTTACGCGGCTTTATATGAAGTACGGGAGGTTATTTCCGAACCCCTCATAGATGCCTTTCTAGTGGTTATCTTTCCCCGCCGCTTATCGGACGAACAGCGCGAGGCCTTAGAGGAGCCTATCTCGTTGGAGGAACTGCGGTCAGCTCTCTCCAACGTCCACCCTGGCCGTGCGCCGGGCCCGAACAGGTTCCCATGTTATTTTCTGCGGCCTCATCTAGAGACTCTGGGGCCTCATTTACTTGAGGTGATTCATGACACCTCGGAGCAGCGTATTCTCCCTCCGGACTGGAGACACGCGGAAGTTTTTGTGTTTCTAAAACCGGCCGTCCACCGGATGACACGGGATCCTACATCCTACCGCCCCATCTCTCTGCTAAACTTCGAGCCCAAACTGCTAGGGAAAATTCTGGCGGACCGCCTCCGCACCTGTATACGGGAGTTGGTACACCTCGACCAGTCGGGCTTCATGCCACAGCGCTCCACCAGACATAATATCAGATGAGTACATAACGCGGTGGCGGAGGCTCACCGTCTGGGACGTCCTGCTGCTGTCCTGTTGGCCGATATCGATAAGGCGTTTGATTCATTAAGCTGGACATACCTTTTTAAGCTTTTGGAGGCGGTCAACTTGGGCCCCCAATATCGGGCCTACGTGCAATTGCTTTATACGGACCTCACTGCATCGTTCCGAGTGGCTGGCCATTGCTCTGCCCCCTATCCCCATTAGGAGGGGCACATGGCAGGGTTGTCCGCTTTCTCCATTGCTGTTCGCACTGGCTATCGAGCCCCTGGCTGCCTGGGTCCGCTTGGACTCTGGTTTAAGGGGTCTTTACGCGTTTGATGCCTTGTTTTTCATGTCGGATCCATGGTTCTCCGGGCCCCAAGTGCTGCAGATTCTGAGGGTTTTCGGGGAGACATCCTGACTCTGCGCTAACCCTTCCAAATCCATTTTGTTTCCGATTTGCGGGGACCAGCGGTCTCAGGCGTGGGCCTCGCGGCTGGTGGTTGCGGATTCCGGCTTCCGGTACCTTGGGACAGTTATTACGCGATGCCCCCATGAGGCGTGGTCGCAGAACATTGCGCCGCTGCTGCCTGCGTTCAGGATGAGACGGCGGTGTGGTCCCAGCTCCCTCTCTCGTTGTATGGCAGATTGGCCATTTTCAAAATGGTGTCTTTGCCTCGCCTGCTCTATAGGCTGCAAAACTACCCCTTTTCAATTCCCCCTTCCTGGTTTCGTCAAATGACTGCTCTACTCAATAGGTTTCTCTGGGGAAGTGGAGTGGTCCGGGTTGCACTTTCGACCTGTATTCAATCTACCTACTGTGGGGGGGGGATAGCTGCGGCAGATGTACAGGCGTATTATCAGGCTTCGCATCTCTTGGTGATAAATGACTGGTGGTACTGCTCGCAATCCGACCCAGCGTATGCTGTGGAACGCCTCTTCATGGCCGAAACCCCGCTACTTCACTTTTTATACAGTTCCTCGCCTCTGATGGACCTCCCCCCGGCATGTAGGACAACCATTCAGATTTGGAGGCGAGCGATCTGACAGATGAGATGGTGGGGCAAGCTCACCGGGGCTACGCCTCTGTGGCACGGCACACACCTTCGGCAAGTCGTGGCCTTGGCAGGTTTTCGCAGGTGGGATGACATTGGGATCTGTGTTGGGGGACTTTATGTTGGGATCCACACTCAAATCCTTTCAGCAACTTCAGGCCGATTTCGACCTCCACAAAACGCAATTTCACAGGTATTTGCAACTTCGACATGCTCTATCCCCTTTGATAAGAGACATCACAAATCTCCCGGAGTTTCATCCGCTGGAGGGCCGGCTGCTCATGGGGGACTTGGGAGCCCATAAGATCCGTCAAATTTATCAAACATTGACTACTCACTCCATGACCACTTTACACCGAACCCGGGCAGCGTGGGAGGCTGATGTGCCCATACTGACGGATGATGACTGGACTAAGGCACAGGCGAGCCCCAGATACTCTGCGGTTTCTGCCCGCTATCGTCTGATCCAGTTCAAATATCTCCACAGGGTTTACTATACACGTTTACGTCTCTACAAGATGGGGGCTGTCCAGTCCCCTATGTGCCTACGTTGTGATTCTGAGGAGGGGTTGTTTCTCCACACGGTGTGGACCTGTACGGCTCTGCAACACTCTGGTTGGGCATAAGATCCTGTTTGGGGCAGGTGCTGGCCTGGTGCATTCCTGCCGACCCCCGTTCGATACTCCTACACAGTACTGAAGACATCGGGGGGGGGGAAACAGATATAAACGGCATTTATTGTTTCTAGGGCTTACACTAGCGAAACGCAATATTGCACAACAGTCGCATCCAGCATTGGTACCTGGAAGAAAGCAATGGACAGGTGCCTGTCCGCTGAAGTTGCAGTATTTCAGGCTAGGGGTTGTCCACAAAAACACAAAAAGATATGGGCAAGATGGGCCGCGTATCGTGGCATAGACCTGTCACTTCTGGGGTCAGTAGCTCCCTCTGAACCAATAGATAGGTTGGTTGTGAGCAATTCACCGCTATATGACAATGGTGTAGTGTAGAGGTACAAGGGGCAAGATTGCAATACAATTACATGATAATGTAATGATGATGTATGGTGCGTGGTTGGGGGAAGAGGAGGGGGGTTAGGGTCTGCTGTTCTGCAGACTTCGCTGGGGATGATATATGGTGCCTTGCTAATGTATAATGTTTTCTTACATGCTTGATGCTCGCTGGGCTTGTCCGAATGGTACCTTGAAAACCAATAAAATTTGTTTAAAAATAAAAAATAAACTATGCATCAATTATGCTAATCTCAGAACACTGTGTGTTCTGGCTAGACTAGACACAACCTGGTCGTCATATGCATATAATTTACCAAGGACGGTCAATCAATTATTTTAATGCACAATGATTGTTGCTTCACTGAGAGTGACTCCTGCATTATTGGAACTGTTATTGCCAGATAGCTTAATACATTCCTCAGGGAATCTTTTCATAAGACACGCTGCACATCTTTGGTATGCTTCCGGCTCCCACTGGCATGCCTTAAGCCCCCTAAGATCTGCAGGAAACCCCAGATCTGCCCTAGGCACGGTCTGGGCCCCCTGAACTAATTTCTCCATGACGGCCTCTCAAGCATTGATGGCAGCACAGGCGCCAGACCAGGAACTGCAATCTATCGTACTGTCCTAATCCAAGCCGGCTTCAGCTTGAACTTGACCTGGGACACGTCCAGATCTTGATATTCTGCAGCCTATAATTAATCTGTCAAACTCGGATAGGATTCATGCAGACACACTCTGACATTACACCAATTTTGTGGCTCTGATCAGAGCCAGTCTTAAGGAGAGGATATTCGTGCAGACGGGGAAGAGTTTGCCTCTGTACTGGGGTGAATGTATGACATTGTTATACATTCTGTTCATCAACTGTTGTTTTTGTAAGAGTTTGCCTTAATCCTATGAGGACAACTGGTACATGGGCCTACGGGGTGCCAGTGGGTTGGACACCTGATACTGTGTTGGTTTCTTTCCTTGGACCAGCAACAGATGACAGTAATTCTTTTGACACTGTGGAGGGTTGCTGAGGTTCTTGGTCTCTACCTCCCAACTATGGAGGTAAAGCTGAATGTGTCAATAGACGTACGGATGCTTGGCGAAGCACTGACTGACCCTCTTTTGCCAGTCAATGAAGCCCTTGAGACACTGTGTGACACTTGGCCTAAATTATATTCCGGCCCTCCAGTCAACTGACAAGTCGCCAGCTGCCATAAATCTTCTCCAGTCGACCTGGATATCTTAACTCTTCATTCAGCCCCTGAAAAGTCTGGCGGTGGAGTTGTACACCAGTACAATGACCACTTAACTCCTTCCCAACCACTCCTCCTGAATGGAAGTCAAAACGGGTGCATACATTTGGTCGGCGTATATAGTTTTCACCCAGCCTCTTTGTTTTTTAGGTTGGTTAATGCAAGCTCCGTGTGTGTGCGCGATTGCTACATCCAATCGCTAAGGGACATGGTGGGTGAGATATTACCTGTGGTCCCAGACAACTTACATGCTTCCTTAACCCAGACCATTCAAGATGGTCGGGATACGTCAAAATTCATCAACCCCACAGGCCTGGATGCCACAGATTGTCTCTGTGGGGTTATTGGAACCACCATGGTGCTTTGATGCCCTACAAGGGCGGAGCTGATCCCAATCCTCCACCCACACCATCCTGGAGGATGCAGGATCAGACACTTTCTCCAGGGGTTGCAATACATTACAACTGACTGATGGGTCTTGCTGATTGTCCAACAGGGCTACACCGTGCCATTCTTTTTCAGTCTGCCTACATCAGACCATTCTCAGAGGACCATATGTCCGTTTCATGTGAGGAAATGCAGGCTCTCTTGGTGAAAGGAGCCTTAGAGAAGGTGCCGGCCTTGGAAGTAGGGATTGGGTGCTATTACTGCTAATTCTTTCTACAAAACGAGGACGAGGCCTCCACTGTATTCTAGATCTTCACTCTCTGTGCCTTCCTGTGCAAGGATCAATTCAAAATGCTCACCCATGCCCAGGTTTTCTGTCATGGAGACTAAAAAGTGGTGCTGGAACCGCAGGATTCTTATTTTCATATCACCATCCTGCGGGCCCACAGACTGTACCTGTGGTTCATAGTGAGTGAAAACAACTTTCTTTGTACCCTGCTCTTTTTTGGCTTCACCAGTGCCCCTGGGACGCGCTCAAAAGTGATGGCAGTGGTTGTTTCCCATCTTCGGAGGTTGGTGGGCCAGTCTTCCCCCGTCTCACCGACTGGCTGGTGAAGGCAGGCTTGTCACAGTTAGTTACAGATCACCTTCAGACAACGGCAAACCTCTTGACATCATTGGGGTTGTCGGTCAACCTGCCAAAATCACACCTGACTCCTTCACAGAGCCTCCCCTTTATCGGAGCTATCCTGTATATGATGCTCTTACAAGCCTCCTTTTCTCTGGGCCAGTGAGTCCAGTACATTCAAGCTATGATCCCAATGTTTCAGCCATGTCCTGGAATTCAGTGAGGATGGTTCTGAGGCTTCTTGCCCTACTAGCATCCTGCTCGCTGATCATGCCAGATGGCCCATGCAAGCTTTGCAATAAGATCAGAAGCTTCAGTTGGCCCAGAATCGAGGGTGTTGCTGGAGACTGCTTAAGATTTGCAATGGTGACTGCTCAACCACAGCTCAACCACAGTTGGACCAGCGGCAGACCTCTTTCCCTACTCCAACCAGAGTTGACAGTGGTGATGGATGCATTGCTATTGACTTCTTGAGGTCATCTGAGAGAGCTAGAGACAGAGGACTCTGGTATCCAAAAGAGACCCACTTCTGCATCAATTGCTGGAGTTGCGGGCAGTTAGCTTGATGTTGAAAGTCTTCCTGCCCTTCATCAAGGGACGGCTGGTGCAGAATTTTATCGACCACACCATCGCTATGTGGTACTGCAACAAGTAAGGTAGGGCTGGGTGCTTGGTCCCATGTTAATTGTTCTTTGGGGTTGGGAATTTTCCTGATGGTACACCACCTGACAGGATCTTCAAATGCGAGAGCAGACTAAGTCAACCAGCTTAACCTAGCAGGTCATAAATGGCAATTAAAACCAGAGTGCCAAAGCCATCTTCCGACAATGGGAAGAACCCTGACTTGATCTTAGTCACTGCTTGAGAATGTGCAGTGTCAGCTATTTTGTGTGCTGGATGCATTCCACCTTGTGGAGTAGGGGACCCCTGTATGCTTTCCTGCTGCTACCTATCCTGGCCTGCGTTCTGAAGAAGATCGGGAACAACTGGGCCGAAGTCATTCTAGTGTATCTGGATTGGACCAGGAGTGTGTGGTACCTGGATCTTCTAGGATTGATCATCTGTCCTCTGATCAGGCTGAGGTCTTGGGAGAACCTCTTGTGGCAGCAGTAGGACAGGGTTTAGCACCAAGCCTGCGCAACCTGCTCTTCCGTGTGTGGAGATTGAGTAGCAACAGTTGATTTCCCCTTGATCTTCCTCTGAGGTGGTCGATTTCATTTTGGCAGCCAGGTGCCTTTCAATGAAATCTGGGTATGCAGGGTGCTTGGACAAATTTGTGGCTCGTTGTAGGCAAAACTATCAGATGTGTTTGCTTTGTTTTTGACCCATTAAGTTCTTGCTCTGTGTATAGTTATGGGTTACTTGTCTGCCCTTGTGGCTTTTTAAAAAGATTGCCAGACCAAGAGCCCTTGCTCAAATCATCCGTTGTGTTGTGTTTTCTGAAAGGTTTACAGCAGATGTTCTATCTAAGCCCTTTGATGCCCCAGTAAAACTTAAATCTGATTCTCACTTTTCTGATGTGTACCTCTGTTGAGCCAGTTCAGTTTTCCATTGCGTCTGTTCATTTTTAAAAATTCCTTTCAGGGTAATGATAACATCTACAGGCTTGTTGAGTGAACTTCAGGCCCTTACGGTCCAGCTTCCCTATACCATCTTTTTTCTGGACATACGGGTGTTAAGGAACCAAGCTGCTTTTCTCCCAAAGGTGTTGATGCCTCTTTATCTTGGACAAGCTTTCACCCTTCCGACCTTCTTTGTCCAGACTCATCCCTTGAAAGAGGAAGAGAGTATTCTTTGTTTAGAACCCAAAGGGCGAGGAAGATGGCGACTGACTGACATCGCCGCGAGGAGGCTCTGCCGAGTCTCCCCTGACGAGACGGCTTTTTGAGATGCGGAGGCGCTCGTAATGATCTTATCAAGCAGCAGTAGCTGTAGTTGCAGCAGTTATACACTACGGATCAAAACGGAAGTTTTTGAGTAAGGAGTTGGAAAAGAAAAAGAAAAATGCGACAAGGAAACGGGCTTACTTTGAACTTAACCCTGCTCCGTTTCATTGTTGTAGTCTATCCCTACCGTGAGGACGCAGCGGCTCGAGGATCATGGATGAGAGACGACCTGCGTGATACCCTGGTTCAGCGCGGGAGCGGAAGGCGGCTTCACCGGCGGTCTGATCGCGGTTTGGAGCGGAGAAGTCTTGCCCAGGAGTTGCGTGACATTCGTCCTGGGAGCAGAGCAGGAATAAGGCGCAGGAGCAGCACTGTGATTATCGGGCGCACTCAGCACATCCAGTTCATCCAATGCACCTCTCGACGAACTGACCAAGTAAGGATGACAGGCAAGGGGGGGAGAATAGGCAAAGGAAAGCCCGCCCTGGTACCTATTCAATCAACACAGACAAACTCCTCACTAGCACCTACTCGGCTAGGGAAGAGGACTGATGATGTTTGCACGAAATACAAAAATCGGGGTGAGAAGGGTGACTGGGATGGTGATGGTGATGTTGTGTGCAAGAACCCTGAAGAGAAAAATCTAACCTCTAACTCTGTGGGGAAAAGAGGCAGCACACGAACACTTAAGGAGGTTATTGGTTCACAACCTCTAATCTCCAGTAGTTTTGCGGTGGCAAGTGGGCCTATAAACACTGTATTAATCGACAAGCAGGATCATACCACCTTAGCCGGCTCCATTATTCCTACTACTCCTATTTCTGATGGCACTAATCAAACAGTTATAGCCCTTACTAAGGTACCAGTGGTCCCGGCAGCAATTGACATCAATAGCACAATTACTAACTCCTGGTGGCCCCCGGCCCTGGGCACCGCTCCCAAACCGACGGACCATGCACACAACCTGGGCTTCATCCTGGACTCCTCCGTGACAATGACCAGACAAGTCAACGCCGTCTCATCCTCGTGCTACAACACCCTGCTCATGCTCCGCAAGATCTTCAGATGGATCCCCACGGAAACCAGGAAGACCGTCACCCAGGCACTCGTCACCAGCCGACTGGACTACGGGAACATCCTCTACGCCGGAACCACAGCGAAACTCCAAAAAAGACTCCAACGCATCCAGAACGCCTCCGCCCGACTCATCCTCGACATCCCCCCGACACAGCCACATCACCGGACACCTGAGAGACCTGCACTGGCTCCCCGTTAGCAAGAGAATCACGTTCAGACTCCTCACCCACGCACACAAGGCTCTCCACGACCTGGGCCCCAAGTACCTCAACGACCGCATGACCTTCTACACGCCCACCCGACAGCTACGATCGACCGGCCACGCGCTCGCCACCGTACCACGCATCCGCAGAGCCACCACCGGAGGAAGCTCCTTCTCCTACCTGGCAGCCAAGACGTGGAACTCCCTCCCCACCCACCTTCGGCGAACCCAAGACCATCTTGCCTTCAGGAAGCAGCTCAAGACCTGGCTGTTCGAGCAGTAACTTTCCCCTCCCCCAGCGGCTTGAGACCCTCCCGGGTGAGTAGTGCGCTATACAAATGACGTGATTGATTGATTGACTATGCCCACCCCTAGTGATCTTAAGGATACTACCGGCTGCGCCATTCTTCCCCCGCCCGTATCTTACGGCAATCAGACACTTATAGGTTGGAGTCAAAAAAGCCTGATAATCAAGATAAATTCTAATCGTTAACAGAGGACTCCGATATGTCTGATATTAGTATCTCTTCATCAAGTGGGGAGGAGGACAAGAAGTGGTATAGTAGTCCTAATACTGATACCCAAGGAACAAAAACAGGCATCAAGAAACTACCTAAAAGGAGAAGTAGAGGCCTGGCGCAAAGAGGCGCTGATATATCTGGAAACGAGTGCTAGGGAGCTGAAATGGGACTATAACAACACTCCTCTCACCCTAACCCCAGCTGCCATCACGGTGGAGGGAATTCCGTCAAGTAATATTTCCCAAGATACCAAGCAAGTGGGAGATAATGGTGATCCAAAAGGCGAGCCTGCCCTAGCAGTTATCCTACAATCCATCGGAAGCTTCCAGGATGAAGTTAAGTCAGATAATCGAAGATCCCGCATGGCAGCTAAAAAACTACAAGGGGCGGTTAGAAAGGTTGGAAAAACCTGTGCTGATATAGCGGATCGAATGGCTATGGTGGAAGGAAGGACGGAACAGCTTGAAAAGGAGGTGTCTACACTCCAGAAGCATCAAGAGGAACATGAGGTAGTGGTAAAAGATTTGATGTGGAAAATGGAGGAGCAAGAAAATCGACAGACGCAACAACCTTCGCTTCTTGGGAATTCCACAAGGGGCCGAGAAGGATGATCCCAGGAAGTTTATGATCAACTTATTGAGAGGGGCATTTCCAGAGCTACAGTCATGGGATCTGGATAGGGAAATTCAAAGAGTTCATAGATTCCCCCTCTTTCCTGGAAAACATAAAACACCCTCGTGCCATGCTCTTGTTCTTTGGGAACTTCCTCCTTCGTCAAATCTTCTTTGATCTGGCTCGACCAACAAAGAAACGAACATTCGAGGGAATAACATTCTTTACTAGACCAGATTTTGCTCACGCCACAGTGGAGCGCAGGTGGAGGCTTCGACAGCTCTTTGACCCATTTCAAAAACTAGGGGCTGAAGTATACCTGCAGAACCCTGCCAGGCTGAAAATTATTTTCAAGGGAGTCGTACACAGCTTTATATCTGAAATCCAGGCGCAGTAATATCTTGAACAGCTTTCGAAACAAGACTAATTTGAGTTGTGATTGATAAACTCCTTTTTTTTTTTTTTTACAAGGAGGACGCTTTTCAACCATGTGTTTAATTATAGCTATATTAATTTACTGCTATTATGGTCATTGCGTTGCTGGGCTCAACGGCTCAGCGGCTCAGCAGATTCCCTTTCTGATATGATGTGCTTTGCTGATGTTTAATAAGGATATATCCTCTTGGGGTTCTGTTTCTTTTTCTTCTTTTTCTCTTGTTTTAGGTGTAGGTGCCAGGTAACCTCAATAAGTGGTGGGGGGGTGGGTGGGTGGGGGGGGGGCAGTGTGGGACAGACAGGACAAATGCACGAAAATCAAAAAAACAAAAAAGGGGCGGTTTTGGATTTGGATTACCTTAATATAACAAGATGGGTTTGCTAAGAATTTTATCGATGAATGTCTCCGGCCTGAATGATATCAAGAAAAGACAGATGGTGGCGAGGGTCTTCAAACTTGGGGTACAAACATTGTCTGTCTACAAGAGACGCACATTGAAGGGTCACAGTTGCACATTTTAAACACACTACGATACCGATTGATATGCGCTACATCACAAGGGGCCAGGGTAAGAGGGGTTGCCATTTTAGCTAAAGGAATTGGGTTTACATTTAACCATTCTAAAGCTGATAAATTTGGTCGTTGGGCGATCGCAGAATGTCAATATGGGGACGGGCAAAAGTTCTCGCTATGTGCCATATATGGTAGCAATCATGATGAGCCTTCAGTTTTTGAAGAGATCTCAAATGAATTAATGCATCGGCCCTTGCCTCTAATACTTTGCGGGGATTTTAATATAAATCTCCCCAATAATTGGTCCCTAAAAGAACACTGGCATTACACCGGTCGTAAACCGAAAGTTTTTAAAGCATTAAGTCAAATGTGTAGTATTCACGGCTTAGTGGATGGCTGGCAGACCTCAAACCCTGTTGACCCTGGGTTCACATATTTTTCTAACCCTCATCTCTCCCATGCTAGATTGGACTATTTTTTTATTTCTAATTCAATTAAATCCAAGTGTCAGACTATGAAACTTCCCCGGATCCTATCGGATCATAACCCCCTTATCTGCTCCCTAGAAATCAGTAATCACAATTGCACACCTAACTCATGGACCTTTGAGAAATCTCTCCTCTTAGATGAGAATTATTGTAATCATATAAGGCAGTGGATTCCTAAATTTTTATCCGATAATGAGGGGAGTGCTTCAATTAGTACTATATGGGATACGTTAAAGGCCGGGATTCGTGGTGAGACTATGCAATACACTTTAAAGATTAATAAACAATCTAAAGAAGCCATGCAGCGTCTTCAAAATGAATTGAGGAAGACTGAAGAAGGTTTATTAACTATCACCTTGGGCAATAGGTTAGCTAGGAGTGAAGTAATCGAACAAGCACAATATCAAGTGGCAATCGCTAAAGCTCAAATTACAAATATTTTTACAGAAAAAGCAATAAAAAAGGCACTTGCCCAAAAAGAGAGGGTGTATGAAGTCAACGAACAAATTGGACATCAACTAGCCGTTCGTGTGAGGCAACAGGCTACCATAAACATAATCCGGGAAATTCAGGATTCCTTTGGAACCCAATTAGAGGACCCTAAACTTATAAGAAAGGCGTTCTGGCAATATTACCAAGATTTATACTCTGAAATGGGGGGGAACTGATCAGACTAGTATTGAGGATTACCTAAATAAATCCAGTCTAGTTAAATTTGAAGCTGAAGACGCAAATATATTCGAAGTCTCCCCTACAGAAGATGAAATTATCGGCATAATCAAAGACCTACCAAGAGGGAAAGCTACCGGGCTAGATTGTATTCATCGGAATTCTATGCACTTTTTTTAAATCAAATTAAAAATACTTTGGTTAATCTGATTATTCATATTTTTAAAGGAGGGCATCCCCCAGAGTCTTTGTCTCGGGCTAAAATAATCATTTTTCCTAAAAAAAAAAAAACTTTGTGTCAGCTCGGGTCATATCGCCCCATCACTCTTATCAATACTGACTCTAAAATGTATGCGAAAGTGCTAGCAAATAGACTAGCCCCCTTAATTCACAAGGTGATCGCTCCGAGCCAACATGGCTTTATCCCTGGTAGGTCTACCACCAACCACATCCATCGAGTAATCACCCTGTTTGATGGTATGGAAGTGGCAGGAGACCCTATGGCTCTTATTTTACTAGATGCAGAAAAAGCCTTTGATAGGGTCTCCAGGCACTTCCTATGGGCAGCTATGTCCAAAATAGGGATTCAGGGAGGCTACATTCAAGCAGTTAAAAAATTATATGTTAATCCTAAGGCTGTAGTGATGGTAAACGGTAGTCTAACAGAAGAGCTGACAATTGGGCGTGGAACACGGCAGTGTTGCCCCTGCTCACCGTTGCTCTTTGCAATTTATATATATTCTTTTATTAGACGATTCCTATAATCTCAAAAGGCTATCCTACTAAAACTCTGGCCTATGCGGATGACATTGCCATTGTGACCACCGATCCAAATTCGTCCATCTCCGCAATAGAAAATGAGGCGAAACAATTTGGAGGTGTATCGGGATATACACTCAATCAGGGGAAAACCCAGATCGTGCTAAATAAGAAATGTGTGACGAGGGGCTCGCGGGTGGTGGAAGAAGCCACTTATCTAGGAGTTTGCATTACATCTGATCTAGATAACTTGGTTAATACAAATTTGAAACCACTTACAACTGTAATTAAGAAAGATCTACAACGTTTGGATAACCTACATCTCTCTATCATTGGCAGAGTTAATGTGATTAAAATGGTATTCTTCCCTAAAATTCATTGTTCGTTCAGAGCAATTTGCTTAGAATTTTCCATACCCTGGCTTAAGTCGATGGAAGGGATATTCTCTAGCTTTATATGGGCATATTTACAACCACGGCGGGCCTATAAATTCCTTACTCTCCAGAAGGATCGGGGTGGGCAAGCTTTGCCAAATTTACAGGCGTACTACTGGGCAACCGTGCTATTATACAGTAAGGAATTGTTGCATAGTGACTCGGAAGGTCGGGTGGGGGAGGATCAGACACCCTATACACCTTCTACTTTTCAACTACTCCTAGGTAGCGAGAGTAGAGGGTACTGGTGGAAACATCTTCATGACAGCTACCACAAAAAAGTTAAACATAAAACATTACTTAGTGGATTCAAGGTTTGGAAAATTGTTGGGAAACTGCTCGGGATTGGAAGACTGTCATTCTATACACCTATAAAAAACAACCCAGATCTGCCCGAAATTTTTAATGACAAATATATCCATAAATGGCATAATAAAGGATTTACCCATTTAGGTTGCTTCTTCTCCTCTACCGGGGCATATTATTTTGAAGAATTAAAAAACAAATTTAGCTTAGATTGGCGGGATTTTTTTAAATACTTGCAAATTAGAGATTTTTTGTTACAGAAAATAAGACAGACAGTGGGGATGGTTAAGTATAAAATCAAGCTAGTAGACACATTGCTATCTGATATAAATAACACGATTGGGGGCATTTATTCTCACATTAATGCTTTATTTCCTGATGGTATGGAGAAAATTGCACAGAAATGGTTAGAGAAGGCTGAAATGGCCAACGAAGAGTTTAATTACGCTTACGAAATGTCACAAACAATTTTAATGTCAACCAAACTTAAAGCACAATTTTTTAAAACCTGCTTCTTCTTATACTACACACCGGATAGAATTGCAAAATGGGGCAATGGCCCGAGTTCTTGCTGCCCTAGATGTATGCTTTATAAGGCCGACTGTATACATATCTTTTCTACTTGTGCAGGACTAAAATTGGTCAAACAAGAGAGATGGAAATTTTTATCTACTATTTTGCATAACACTACTGTTCTATCCAGCGGGACTATTCTA
Source organism: Triturus cristatus (assembly GCF_964204655.1). Lineage (NCBI taxonomy): Eukaryota > Metazoa > Chordata > Amphibia > Caudata > Salamandridae > Triturus > Triturus cristatus. The sequence goes on along the minus strand of NC_140586.1, from coordinate 195,964,013 downwards.
TTAGGGGCAATAGACCCTGGAAATTCCAGGGTAGGTCACGAACTTATCTTTATCGCCATGGCTGTTTTCAGGCTATGTATTGCCTCAGCATGGCGTGATAATTCTGCCCCCACTTTCCCACAATGGTTGGCTCGATTTCTGGCCGTCACTAATACCGAAATTGCAATTTATAAATGTAAAGGCATTAGGCGACGTAAAAAAGGGTTAAAAATTTGGTCCCCTCTAATTCTATGGCGACAGACTTCTGGCTTTCTGGACTGAATTGTTGGTTTAACTGGTAATCAGCTTTGGATACCTTAATATATATATTTTTTCTTTTCCGTCTTTTTCGATCAAAATGCATGATGTATAAATGTATGTACTCCTGTCTGTCCGGGAAGGGAGGAGGGTTGGGGGGAGCTGGGGGAAATTAAGGTTGTTGTTAAAAAATTTGAATAAAGATATTTTTAAAAAGAAAAAGAACCCAAAGGGCACTTCCGTTTTACATTTATTGCGCTCTGGAACATCGGGTGGATGATCAGCTCTTTGTGGGGATTTCTAAATTGAAGAAATGAACCATTTCCCGCTAGATAGTCCTCTGCAATAAAATCTGCTACGGACTGGCTAAGAAGCAGACTCCAGATGTCTAAGGGCTCACTCCTCTTAAGGACCAAGGTTGCTACCACTCAGTTGGCATGGGGAGTGCTGGGCTGGATATTTGTTAGGCTGCTACTTGGGCATCCGTGCAGAAGTTCACGCGGTACCAGTTGCTCAACAGCCATGACATTTTGCCCACTTGGTCCTGCAAGACTTTTTAATCTGAGCCATACCACAGACCCGTGATCTTAGCAGGTACTACTTTGGTATCTGTTCACCAGGTGATGAATCTCCAGTTAGAAGTAGCTATCAGAAGAACAAGTTACTCAGGGTGTGGATAAGCTCACAAGATGAGGAACCTTTAGTTAGAGTAAGTCCCAGAAAGAGCATTACCAAAAGTAAATAACTTGTCGTTCATGGTCCTGTTCAGTTTCACTAAATGGTACTCCCAGGTCATTCTTGCAATAAAACATGGCTTCCCCTGCTGTGCAGTTTTGTGTATTTCCAAAATTTGAGTAGATGGTAGTATATTTCTTGCTAAATTGATCTGCACTCAGTAAATGAGTTTCCTGGAGGAAAATAATATCCCGATACTGTTGTCGAAGAGAACTCCAGACTCCGGTTTGTTTGTTGGGAGACTTTAGGTCCCTTACATTTAAAGAGCTATTGCTGCCTTTTAAATAAGATCCTCTCTTGCTTCTCTGTAATGATGGCTCTCTTGCAGCCCTCTAATTAATGCTGCTCAACATCCTTCTATTGGTGCCTTTCATATTCTTATGAGGACCTCTTGTGCTCTTTGTGCCTACCGGGGTGCGCCTCTTGTGCTGCTCCACAACATGCACATCTACTGCTGTTCTCTGCCAACAGCCTAGTCTTTGGCTTGTTTGATGCCAATGAAGTAATCCTTTACTTTTGTTAAAAGGTTTATGAAAGCAACTGATGCTTGGACTTCAATTTTTTGTGTAGTCTGCTCTTTCCGACCACTAACTAATATTCTCATCTTCTCTGACTCTAGATCTGGCTCAGCTGCGAAGGAAGTTTGAGGAAGACAAGGAGAAGATCGCCATAATGCGGGCTCAGAGGAAGTTCCGGCCTTTCTGAGCTGCTGTGCAGCCATGAACATTGGGTTGGAGGGGCTTTGGGACTTTACATGGGCGAGCAGTAGGGAGGGTACTACCAATAAATACTTTTTCAACAAAACATAAAAACATATTTAATTTTAAAAAAAGTTTACTTTTCCCAGATCCCTTGGATGAATTGTTATCACGACTACACTCTACATACAGCCCCTTTATGTTCACCCTCCTGGTACCGTTGCCCCCTTGTCTACACCAGGCGGCTTTCTGTTCTTTCTTGTTTTTGCTGCTAGGGAGGCTGTACCATATAGTCGCTGATCACACTTAGATTTCTGTAACATTGACCAGGCACTGCCAGAAGAAGTGCACACTGTGTGGGCTGGACAGGAGAAACTTCACACTGCTCTGGTAGTGTTGCATTGACCAGGCACGGCAGAAGAAAACCCCCATGATAAGACACGGTAGCACCTACCTGGCAGCTGTGTTGCACTAACTGGATACTGCTTAAGGAACCACACTCCGCTGAGGTCATAGAGCCACTGATCGAGGAAGCTAGTGCTGTAAGTGCTGTAGGCTATAGTTACAGCAGAGTGAGCTTCCGCCAATAGTGCTAGGCCTGTACCATTGGACTTCAGTAGTGCTTGAAAAGTGCACTAGGACCCAGTCATGCAAACTTCCATCCCCTCTGCCCCCAGGCTTAAGTACAAACTCCTTTCTTAATTTGGGATTGGAGGCAGCACCTCTCCTTTTAGCCACAAATGTTGCTGTTCCTTGCTTTTAGGTTTGACTCTTTTTTGTTTTTAAAGGAACTTTTATTGCCGGGTACAAGCATAGCGCAATGCATCACTTTACATGCTGGAGTATAAGTACAGTTGGCTTTTAAAACTGGCACAAAGCCAGAGTAGCGGCGCACATGCGCTGTAGTGTCATTTATTCAATGGGGAGATGAGGGTAAGTCCGGACAACCTATCAACCACACAAGGACTAAACCCCACCCTCTGTCCCTCGCAAAAGTGCCAATAAACATGGCAAACCAGGACATTAGTATCTTAAGTTCAGGTCCATGTTGTTTGGGGATGGTTGGACTTCGATAGCAAAATATTTTCCTATTCCTTGTTTTTAGGTTTGGCTTGACAGCACAGTTGTCGCTAACCTTTAAAAAAAAAAAAAAAAAAAGAAAGTTTTTTATAAAACCAATGTTTATTGCTGTGTACAAAGCCTAGTGCAGTGAAACAATTTACATGCCTGAGTAGAAGTACAGTAGGCATTTTAAACAGGCACAAAAACTGAAATCAGGTGTATTCCGGATCGCAGAGGCCCTGAACCATATGCCCGAGTATTGTTGCGCATGCGTTGTAGTATCCATTAATTGGTGAGACGAAAATAAGTCATGAGAATCTATGACCAGAGAAGGACTAGACCCCACCCTCCGCCCCCGGAATCTTACCAATACATTTTCAAACATAGCATCTAAGTTCAGGTCCATGTTGCTGGAGGGTCTCAATTCTCGTATATTCGCAAACACTCCGAACCCCTTTGGTGAAAAACATCCCTGTTAGCACGGTTACCCATCTATAATTCTGTGTGTCACTATGCATTTAAGGGTGGACTGGTATTACTGGATATTAAAGCCTGCAGACAGGTATTTTGTTACATAAAAAGCCACATATTACTGTAGTACGTAAGGGTTTTGGTTTGGTTACCCCCTCTAACAACTGGCGATAGAAGATTTTCACTGTGATCCTTTTTAGGTTCTGTTGAGAGAGTTTATTTTACTTTGCCAACTGGGTTTTGGATGCATTTGTAAATTTGTCTTAATACCTAATGGTTGCGTTGAGGGAAAACTTACAGTTCATACAGTAGGCTTGAGTTGGCAATGGTTACAATCCACTGATAAAGCCTATAGGACTGATTGGTTCACTGGGAAAAGTTATGTCCAATGTTGTAGGTCTCATCTGTTTAGTATGAAAAGTTATGACAAAGGCAGTAGGCCAGCCTTATTTATTGCGAAAATTGTTTGTAGAAGACAACAAGCATATAACTGACGACTGTTATCCCTCTGTTACAGGTTATAGGTAAGTATTTGGCGGGGGGGGGAATGAAGGGTGCCGGGAGGAGGGGGAAATTGCTAGCTTATACACACTTCAGTATGCCTGTGTGCTTATGGTATCAAGCTAATGGCAAAGGCTTGTAGGGATTCTTGGTTCATTGAGAGAGGTTTTTTCCGATTCCATAGGTTTGAGTGGTTTATTATGAAAAGGTAGGAACAAAGCCAGTATGCCTGACTTAATGTGGAAAGCGTGTGCTACAGGCAATAGGCATTTAAGGTAGATCACTACTCTACAAAAGCCCGTAGGCAGGTATTTTGTTACATTGAATCTTTGAAGATTACCTTTGTATGCGTGGGTTTTGGTGTTGATGACTCACTTAAACAGACTTTGGTGATAGAATATTTGCACTGCAATAATAATTTATATTTTTTGGACCACTGTATTATTGCACCAAAACAACGAGAGAGGAAGGGAACAAAACACGACTACTCCCCTCAAGGGATTAATCTCAGAAAACAACAAAGTCCGTGTCATTCAAACAGGGCCTCTTTGGGTCAAAAGAGCATGGGTCTGCTGACTCAAAACAATCATGTATGTTGTTGCGAGAAAGGTAAACCTACAAAGATTATATAGGTTTTGTGTAAAGCCCTCACTCGCCAACCTGGTTGGTGACATGCTTCATCATCGGGCTCCACTGGGTATAGCCGAATGCCATCCCAGTGTGCTGCAACGCCAGGTTACTGCGGAGTGGGGTTCAACAGTGGAGCCCGATGATGAAGCATGTCACCAACCAGGTTGGCGAGTGAGGGCTTTACACAAACCTATATAATCTTTGTAGGTTTACCCACTGTATTATTGTACATATTAATATTTTTTGTATGGTATAGCCGATGGTTGCCTTGTGAGACAGCTTATGCTCAACACAGGTGTGAGAAGTTGGCCTGGTAGATGATGATCACTAGTTAAAGTGACCACCTTGTACCATGCCAAGCAACCCTTATGGTGTGGTTGTAAGTCAACCTTTTCGGACTAGCTGCCCTAGTGGTAGCATAGACTAAGCAGTCTTTGAGGCTAAACTCGTTAAAGCGTGTTAAGCAGGCTGTTTTACCATATGTAACCACCTTTTATACCAATGAAAGGACACCACACAGATATATATTCAAACTATATATGTATTTATTACTCAAAGTATCCCCTAGACTCTTTATGAGCACAGGAGCACAAATCGTTAAACAAGAAAGTATTACAATATACAGAAGTTGCACTTTATATGGATGGGCCCTGGTGGCCACTCAAACCATATACTAAAATAGTGGTATAAGTACCACGAACAGGAAAGGGAAAAGGCCTAGGGCCTCTAGAATCGCTGGGCCTACAAGGAGCTAACTTCAGTTAGTGACCAGGAGGTCCACGGGTCGCGTGTGCAGTGAGGAAAGTTACACGCGTGCTCCCATAGGTTTTCAATGGGTGCGTAAAAGTTCAAAAGTTACTGCTAGAAGGGTCTTCTGGATGGACTACGAACTTAAGACTTTAAACACAGACACTAGAGATGTTTCTCTACACTTGAGCACCGGAGTGCCAGCTTTACCTCACCCACAGGAAGCGGGTGCATAGGTCTCGAAGTGAGTCGGGTTTCGTCTATCGATTCAATGGAGCCTGATGACAAAGATGCTGCAGGCGGTCGGTCCAGAAGAGATGCGGTGGATCCAAGAGTGGATCGGAGTTGCAGAAGACCTGAAAGCAGAGGGGACAGTATTCACAGTCACTAGCCAGTGACCGGCGTGGCACCAGGTAGGTACCAGGCGATGTCGGGTGCAAACAGGTGATGAGATGTAGCTTGTCTCCGCAGCCACGTGGTCCCTGAAGGTCGACGACGTCCAGGAGTCGGTTCACGAGCTGTCCCACACAGGCTCTCGCTGTCGGCGGTGTCGGCGACTCGAAAGAAGCAAACAAGCCTTGGCAAAGGCAGGAGTCGTGGAAAGTAAAGAAAGCTGATTGTTCTGACCAGCAAGGTCAGAGGGGCTGCTCCTTTGGAGGGCAGCAGGGGCCAGTCTGGAGCAACCAGACCAGCGTCGTAGTTTTCAAAGTTCGTCGCCAAAATGGCCACTAGCCAACGGGCCAGGGACCGGGCAGGCGTGTCGAGATGCAAAGTGCAGAGGGGCCCCACGCAGATCGTGGAGATGCTGGAGGGCTCACCTTTGGTGCAGATGCTGCTCGGATGTTGGGCTTCTCAGGACCCAAAGCACAACTTGGAGGGAGCCTCTGTTGTCGCGCTTGCAGCTTGTCGTCGGTCTTTCAAGATGGCTGGCTCCACGTGTCTCGGTGCCTCCACGGGTTCCTTCTTTTCAGGGACTGTGGATCGGGCGGTGAGAGGTCTGGAGGTCCAGGTCTTGTCGGGCTCTGGGCTCGGGCTCGGGCAGGTGGCGGCGGCAAAGCAGACGTCGAATAGCTGGTTGGTGCTTGCGTTAGCAAGATGGTCACTCCCTGACCATAGGGGAGATTTCCTTCTGTCCTCTGTGCAGCAGAGCGTCGAAGTTCCCGTCTTCTTCTTGTGGTTAAGTTGATTCCAGGATGTCTGAAGTCTTAGGACACAGCTCCTACCTTTAAGCGGATTCTAGGGGCCGGACTACCTGCTAGGTCCCTCCCTAAGGGTGGGACCAGGAAGGGGGGTGGTTACACCCCCAATCCTTTGTCCAGCTCGCCCCAGGTCCAGGGCTGGTGTGCCCCAGGACCGGTTTGAACTGGCATATGCACCGAGGCTCCTTGTGAGCCTCAGGCATGTCTGATTCCATTCAAGCCCTACCTGACCAATACACAAAATCCTGTCTGGGGTGGTGCTCGCACCTCCCCTGGCAGGAAACCCTTTGTCCACGTCTCCCAAGCTGGAAGGACTCCCAGCAGCAGAAGGGCAGACTTGTGTCTGTGGTGGCAGGATCCATTTTGTGGAGCTGAGGCTATGTCTGATTTTACCCGGGTTTCAGGTACTGTACATGTCGTGTCCCTCTAGAAGGGTGGAATGCTAGCCCCGTCGCCAGAATTGGCGAGGGGTTAGTATTCCAATTCGTATGACACCTTACTCGACATGTTTTGATAAAGCCAAACCAAAGATAGCATTTAACCGTGAGGTTCATAATGCACTTAAGAGTATATGGTATGACGATATCTGGAAACGGTAGAAGGAAGTTGTTCCGACCACTGCAGACAGGCTCAGCTCATGCCAGAGCACCATCTCACATGGAACCAAGCACTCTGCCTTCAGGATTGTTAAGGCCTGCCATAGGAGTGACTTATAGGTTAACATGTGTTCCATTTAAGGTTAGGTATAGGTATACTACACCTAAGTAAGAGGTGGTTACACCAACTTACCCCAGCTGAGTGATCAGCCAGTTGTGTCAAATTTGTTAGGCCAGGCCAGGGGTGGCACAATACATGCTTCAGCCCCTGGTAGGCCTTAGATACACCAATGCCCTGGGTACCTAGTGTACACTGGTACAGGGGCTCACAGGGTGATCCAATTCCAATTGGTTATGCACCTAGGGTGGGTGCATAGTGTCAATTTAGTTAGAGAGAACAGCAGGCTGGGGGTCTGATTAGCAGGCCCACAGCCTCAATATGTCAAAAACCAGTGAAGCAAAAAGCAAAAATTTGGGGTGACCATAGGATAGCAGACCCTACTCTCCTACAACAGGTCTAAGTAGGTTTTGGTGACAAGTCTAAGGTGCTGATTGTTCATCGAGAAGAGTTATTTCAGAGACAAAAGGTCTGATCTGTTTATTATGAAAAGTTCTGACAAAAGCCTGCTTTATTTATTAGGAAACACATATGTTAAAGCCAGAAGGCCTTCATGGGTGGATTTTTATTGCTCTGTTTCAAAACCTGCTGATCTGTGTTTTGTTACATGAAATCTCACAGAGTATCTTTTTAGACAAGGATTTTGGGGTTGATATTCCCCTTTGACCATCCTTACGGATAGATGTTTTCCACTGTAATAGTTCTTGGTAGGCTTTTTCGTAAGGCCTCACAGTCTAGGTGGTCTCCTAAGATCTTGATATTTAAAACATTTAGTCATATAGGTGCGTTCTTTGGTTCAGACATCTTCTGCCATTGGTGTGTATGAATGTCATGTATGCCCTCCTTCCATCCATGACAGCAAAGCGCAATTTGTAAGCCACTTCAGCGATTGGCTGTCTGAGTGATGGCATTTATCTGATCACATGTGCCTGCAAATGAATGTGCTTTTAGTTCAAAGGCTAGTATTACAGTCCCTTAGTTTTTCGTTTTCTACTTTTATGGGTAACCCTTCCATTTCTTTCGTTCTCTCTTTATTTTGATTTCTTAGAGCATACTACTGCTCCCCATATAGTACTGATCAGCTGCTTGGCTGCTGCTCATTTCCTCTGCAGTGCGCCACATGGTCACTGTAGGAAGCTGGCTCTTTCTGTGATATATAAAAAAGTTGATATACCATGTAAAGAGTCCAGGGGTTCCCTTATGAGTGGACAGGGACTTGCTATGCAATCCAAAGTGCTCTATTAAGGGGGTACTGTGGACGAGCAGCCTTAGGCTTAACACAGAGTGCAAGACATTTGCAAAATACACACAATGATTAATAAATGACAACACGACTCAAGAAGGAGATCCACACCAATTTTTTAAAATACCAAGTTCCTTTATATATCATTTGGCATCAGAGAACAATCGTTCAGGTAAGTACTTTAAAAAAAATATATACATTCTTTTCACTTTAAAAGTGGACACTTAGTGCAATTTCTTAGATCTGCAATGTTATCCTACGGAAGGAAGAACAAGTTCTGCAAACAAGTACAGTACATTGACTTACAGGACTAATCACTGACTTACAGGACCAATCTCCTGTAGTTAAGGCGGCTGGGTCGGCAAGATCCAATGCAGCACCAACAGTACACCACCTGTGGCACGAGGGCAACTGGGTGCAAATCACTATTGGTAGTCCAATGTGTTTCAATGGGGATTGGTCACGGTAAACTGCAGGCTCTGGCTAGAAAGCCAGTTTGGCTTAACCAGGGACACTTTTGGTCCTCTTCTCCAAGGCCATGGGGGGACAGGTGCAGGGGTGTCCTTAGGCACCAGGTTTTCCTTGCAGGGGCAGTCGCTGTTGAGGGGGCCTGCGTGCAGAGGCTGCAGGCCACATCGGAGAGTCTAGGCGGGGTGAGACCACGATGGACTTGAGCTCTGGAGGTTCAGGAACCTTGTTGGCATCGGTAGCCAACTTCAACTCGTGCCGGAGGTGTCAGGGGCAGTGGTGGCGTCGGGTTTTGGCGGTTCCGGATGCATCACGCTTCTCTTTTGGAGATTCTTTGGAACAGGTCCACTGTTCACAGGAGGTCTTGTGTCTTTTTCAAAGGCAGGCAGTCCTCCCAGGGTTCTGGAGTCACAGCTCCAGGACGAGTCGACTTTGGTGCCGTTTTCGATGAGGGATACAGTTAGACCGGCAGGGTTAGTACCAGGTCAGCTGCTGCTTCTCTCTTCTCAAATTTTGCGGCTCTTCCGTGTCCTCTTTCTTCTTAGGTCGTCAGCATCTGCTTCTCTTGTGCCAGGGACTCCCCTAAATACTGAATTTAGGGATGTTAGTGGAGTGTAGAGTAGAAGCCAATGTGCTACTGACCCTTGGGGTCACTAAGCCCCCTATATGACAAATTCCTGTGGTAAGTGGGCATAACCCTGTCCCAGAATTCCAAAGTATGCCATCACAAAGATGGCTACTTCTGAAAAATCGTGTCCGCCTCACAGTAACCCACTTTAGGGGTGGTACTAGCATGGAGGTGGCACGCCGACCTGACTAGCTAATTTTCTCACCTGTCCTGGTGCCAAGGGGGCTCTGGACAGGGGGTGGTGGCTTACTCTCCTGTGAGGGAAGCCAGATTTGCCTTCAAAATGCAGAAGCTTCTTTGAAGCTCACCGACCTAAGGAGGCTAATCCGCAGACCCTCCTTTGGGAGGGGGTGTTACACCCTCTTTTGTTCTGGGTCTCCTGAGAGCAAAGGCTCTCACCCTAGGAGGTCAGAACAGTGTCTCGGGTGGCAGGCTGGAAGAAACCAGTCGGCAAGGACACCAGAGGCTGGTAGGTTTTATGGGGGCACCTCTAAGGTGTGTGCATGTATTGTATATTCAACAGTGCGATCAGTTTGGTATCAAACATCTCGTATTGGTAAACCCAAACATCTCTAATTTCAGTGAAGCCATCATGTAGCTGGGGAATTTGTTTTCACCAGTGTCCAGCACGTTTTAAAATAGCTTCCCTGTCCACTTGCATTGGCAGCACCGACTGACGAGCACAGGGGCATATCTGTTCATGCAGGTATGCCCTCGCATGTAATACCCTGCCTTAGGGCTGTTAGGCCTGCTGTAGGGGTGACTTACAAATATGACATGCAGTGGTAGGGTACATGGCACACAGGGGTGGTCGACATGTCATTTCAATTTTGTCTGCACCACGACACTCAGCCTGCAATGGCAGTCTTGCATGTGTTTGGTGAGGGGTCCCTTAGGGTGGCCCAATTTGTGATATAGCCCTCTTAATACCTCTGATCCGAAGTACCAGGGTACCATTTACTAGGGACTTAGCCTCTCTTGTTGAGTTTGTTTTATTGTGGTGGTCCTCATTGCTGTTGATTTTGTGACTGTTATTTTTCTCTTCTGTAAGTAGATTGTGCCATTTCCGTCACTACTGTAACCCTGGTGTAGCCCCCCCCCCCCTCCCCCCGCTCCCTGCTTCCCGCCGCTGCTCCCTCACGGCCCCGCCCCCTTTTTATTTTCTGTACCCCATTGGCCGCCCCGCTCCCGCCTCCCAGCTGCTCCTCCCTCCCACTTGGCCTCATATGGTGCCCGCACGACGCAGGCGAGTGTGACCTGACCAGGACACCCCCCACGCTGCACGGCTCGCCAGCTGTAGGCGCGTCTCTGCCCCAGTGCCCCCTCGCTGCTGCTCGCTTGTGTTTTTTCCTCCTCGCTGTTGCCCTCATTGCTGTTGATTTTGTGACTGTTATTTTTCTCTTCTGTAAGTAGATTGTGCCATTTCCGTCACTACTGTAACCCTGGTGTAGCCCCCCCGCTCCCTGCTCCCTCGCGGCCCCGCCCCCTTTTTATTTTCTGTACCCCATTGGCCGCCCCGCTCCCCAGCTGCTCCTCCCTCCCACTTCGCCTCATATGAAGCCCGCACGTACGCGCAGCGGGCGCGCCAATTGTGCGCCGAAGGCGTGCCAAAGGCAAGCCCGTCTGCTCCCGTCCGCGCCTGGACCGCGCCCAGCGCCAGAACCCCTGGACCCCGACGACGCCTGACCACACGACGGACCTACGACACCACCACCCTCAACGCACTCAACGGCGAACAAAACCCCGTCTGCTACCAAGCCACCCCTAAACGCACCCACGGAGCCTTCACCTGCCAAGCCTGCTGATTCACCTGCCTCCGGACCTGCACCGCACCCGCCAAGCTGAACACCAGCAACAACCACCTCAAGTGCATCCTGCTCAACACCCGCTCAGTCCACAGACACGCCGTCGAACTCTGGAACCTCCTCGACACAACATCGCCAGATGTCGCCTTCCTCACAGAAACCTGGATGAACGCCTCCTCAGCGCCCGACATCGCCACAGCCATCCCGGATGGATACAAGATCTCCCGGAGGGACTGCGTCAACCAGACTGGAGGCGGCATTGCCATCGTACACAAGAACACCATCCGCATCATGACCAACTCCGACGACACCTTCTCCGTCGCCGAACACCTCCACTTCCAGATACACTCCGACCCCAAGACGACCCTCAGAGGCACCCTCATCTACAGACCCCCGGGACCACGCGCACAATTCAGCGAAGACATCGCAGACTTCATCAGCCCGCACGCCCTCCCCTCCGCTGACTACATTCTCCTAGGGACCTCAACTTCCACCTGGAGAATAACAAGGACTGCAACACCACCACCCTGCTGGACAACCTCGCCAACCTCGGACTCAAGCAACTGGTGAACACCCCCACCCACTACGCCGGCCACACGCTTGACCCCGTCTTCTCATCCAGCAAACACATCTCCTTCAGCCACTCCACCGGACTTCACTGGACTGACCATAGCTGCGTCCACTTCAGCTTCAGAAAAACCACGACCCAGCACCACCCGCAACAGGTTCCTTGCCGGAGCTGGAGCAAGATCACCGCCGAGCAGCTCACCACCTCCCTCAGCCGGAACCCTCCCGCCAGCACAACGGACCCCAACGAAGCAGCCAGAAACCTCACACAGTGGCTGACCACCTGCGCCGACGACCTTGCACCACTGAAGAACCCTCCCAGCAGACCCGGCAGCAAGAAAGCCCCCTGGTTCACCGACGAACTCAAGGACTCCAAGAAGAACTGCCGCACCCTCGAGAAAGCCTGGCGCCACGACCAGACCACGGACAACATGACCACCCTCAAGCACGCCACCCGCAGGCACCATCAGCTGATCCGCACCACCAAGAAGACAGCATACAAAGAGACTGGACAACAATGCCCACAACAGCAAGGAACTATTCAGCATCATCAAAGAGCTCTCCAACCCCAGCGCCGGAAACGACATCACTCCTTCACAAGACCTCTGCGACTCACTCGCCTCGTTCTTCCACTGCAAGATCGCCGACATACACAACCGCTTCGACGCACCAACCACGCACCCAACCGCCGAACCAACGCCCCCCACCACCACCCTCTGCGCCTGGACCCCGGTCAGCACCGAAGACACCACCCGCACGATGAACACCGTCCACTCCGGATCACCCACCGACCCCTGCCCCCACCACATCTTCAACAAGGCCGACTCCATCATCGCACCCCAACTACGGGACATCATCAACACCTCCTTCCACACCGCCACCTTCCCGGAGACCTGGAAGCACGCCGAGCTCAGCGCCCTCCTGAAGAAACCAACAGCGGATCCCACCGACCTCAAGAACTTCCGCCCCATCTCACTCCTCCCTTTTCCTGCCAAAGTCATCGAGAAGACCGTCAACAGACAGCTCGCCGCCTTCCTCGAGACGAACAGATCCCTAGACCCCTCGCAGTCCGTCTTTCGAGCCAACCACAGCACCGAGACCGCACTGATCGCAGCCACCGATGACATCAGATCCCTGCTCGAGAACAGGGAAACAGTGGCCCTCATCCTCCTGGACCTCTCTGCAGCATTCAACACTGTCTGCCACCACACCCTAGTACAGCGCCTCAGCAACATCGGGATCCTAGAGAAGGCCCTGAAGTGGATCATCTCGTTCCTCGCCGGAAGAACTCAGAGTGTCCGCCTCCCCCCATTCAGATCCGAGGCAACCGAAGTAATCTGCGGCGTACCACAAGGATCATCCCTCAGCCCAACCCTCTTCAACATCTACATGAGCCCCCTCGCAGCCATCGCACGCCAACACAACCTCCACATCATCTCCTACGCCGACGACACCCAGCTGATCCTCTCCCTCACCAACGACCTCGCCACTGCCAGAACCAGCCTCCAGGAGGGGATGAAAGACGTCGCCGAATGGATGAAGTACAGCCGCCTGAAACTGAACTCAGACAAGACGGAAGTCCTCATCCTGGGATCATCGCCCTCCGCCTGGGACGACTCATGGTGGCCCCCTGCCCTGGGCGCCACTCCCAAGCCAACGGACCACGCACGCAACCTGGGCTTCATCCTGGACTCCTCCCTCTCGATGACCAGACAAGTCAACGCCGTCTCATCATCATGCTTCAACACCCTGCGCATGCTCCGTAAGATCTTCCGATGGATCCCCACCGAATTTTTATTTTATTTTATTTTGTGAGTTTATACCGCGCTGGACTCGACTCCCGAAGGAGTATCTCCGCGCCTTTGGTCGACCATAATGCAAAAAAAGAAGTCTAAGCAGTGTGTCATGTTAATTTTGGAATAGGAAAGTTTTTAATTGTTTCCTGAAAGGGAGGTGATCATCACAGAGTCTTAAAGATGTTGGGAGGCTATTCCATAGAGTTGGGCCAGCAACCGAGAGGGCTCTGGCTCCCTGTCTTGCTTTTTTTTACTCTGGGTACACATAGCAGAGCCTGTACACTGGATCTCAGAGGGCGCATGGTTACATAGGGGGAGAATTTGTTGGACAGATATACAGGGCCTCTCCCATGCAAGCATTTGTGTATAACACAACAGATTTTAAACTTCACCCTCTGTTTGATGGATATCCAGTGAAGCTTAATGAGCAAAGGTTTGGAGGGAGTGCGAGGGGGCTGGTTTAAGACAAGGCGAGCAGCAGTATTCTGGACCACCTGGAGTCTAGAAATTACTCCTTCATTTGCCGCCAACAGTAGCCCATTACAATAGTCCAATCGACTCAATACTAGAGCCTGGACCAAAGTTTTTCTAGTGGAGTCTGGCAGCGAAGGGAATACTTTCCGCAGCAAACCGATAATGTGGAAACAACAGCCCACCACTTGGTTGCCATGATGTTTTAAGGAAAGCTCCTGGTCCAATCGGACCCCTAGATTTTTCACTACCTGCTTGGGCTCAGGGACTGGGCCAAGATCTTGAGGCCACCAGTCAGGAGTCCACAGGAGTTTGGCCTCCCCGAACAGCATCACTTCCGTCTTTGCAACATTACATTGCAGGAAGTTAGATGCCATCCAGTGAGCCACTGCTTTCATCCCCTGGGCAAAGGAGTTTCTAACCTCAGCAGTGAGGCTTTTAAAAGGAAAGAGGAGTTGGGTATCATCTGCATATGACACTGGGATGAAGCCATGGGACCTCATGATGTCAGCTAGGGGGGCCACATAGATGTTAAAAAGAGTGGGGCTCAAACAAGAGCCCTGTGGCACCCCCTTAGAGATCCCCACCTCCTCTGACCGATATACACCCAATGTGACCCTTTGGGTGCGGTCTGTTAGGAAACTCCTCAACCAGGCTAAAGCCTTATCTTCCAGGCCGATGTTACCTAGCCTGGTGGCCATGATGTTGTGTGACACAGTGTCAAACGCCGCAGACAGATCCAACAGAACCAGGATAACAGAGTAGCCTTTATCCTGGAACATGTGTAGATCGTCTGCGACTGACAACAAGGTGGTCTCAGTACTGTGTCTTGGCCTAAAGCCTGACTGGGAAGAGTCCAACCCACCTGCCATTTCGATGTAATTTGACAAGTGCCGATTTACAAATTTCTCAATTATTTTACCCAAAAAGGGGAGAAGCGAAATAGGTCTTAAGTTAGACAATTCCGTCCAGGGGATAGCAGTGTTTTTCCTCAATGGTCTTACCAGTGCCCTTTTCCAGTCTAAAGGAACCTCCCCTGTGCTAAGGGAGAGGTTAACTAAATTCTGAATTTCTGATCCTAAGACATCTGCCAACATAGGCATAATACGTGCAGGGATGGAGTCTAAGGGGCTACCACTCTTAATTTGAGTAATCAATGAGGTTACCTCCTCTAGAGAAATGGGGGGAAAGCTTGTAAGGTCCCGAGTAGATTGCACTTGCCGTGCAATGTTCTGAGAGGTGTTATTTTCTCCTGCAGCAGTTGCATTTGAAACTATAATCCTGTCATAGATCCCCTCTATCTTCTTCATGAAAAACAGAGAGATCTCATCACAGAGATCCTGGGATGCAACCTCCGCAGTCTCACAAGCTACTGGCTTGGTAAAAGTTTGTAATATGTTATACAGTACTTTTGAGTCTTTCCCAGCCGCTGTTAGTTGTGCTGCAATATGATTTTTTCGTGCCGCCCTAATGGCCTTATGATATATCTTAAGGGAAGTTCTATACTGTTCTTTATCTTCAAATCTCTGAGACTGTCTCCATAGCTTTTCCAGTTTCCTGGTTTTTTGTTTCAGAGATCTTAAATCCTCGGAGAACCAAACTTCTTGCTTATTTGCCGGGCAAGGTTTATATGTTTTCTGCGGGATGATAGTGTTGATTGCTACTCTAACCGTCTCCTCAAACCTATTCAGAGCAGTTACTACGTCATCTGTAGGATTCTCAGACAGAGAAGTTTTATACTTCTCTCTGAAGGTTTCCGTGGTAAGTTTATGCCAAGGTCTCCTTTTACTAGCCAAGGCGATCTGAATTCGTGGCTTATACATGGAAGCAGTATGAAATTTTAAGATAAAATGGTCTGTCCATTCTACCTGAATAGGTGCCATACATTTAATGAAGGGTGAGTTGGACAGAACTAAATCCAAAGTATGACCTGCCTCATGAGTGGGCCCATAATTAATCTTTTTAAGTCCCAGAGAGTCCAGATCCATTAGGAGGGTTCTTGCCTCCATGCATTTCTCTGACTCACTATGGACATTAAAATCCCCCACCAAGAGGAAGTCCTGATTTTCCTTCACATACGGTGCCAAGGCCTCTATGAGTACAACAGAGAAATTTCCACTCGGGCCTGGTGGACGATACACCAATGCTCCCTTCCTTTGTTCCCTAGGTGTTGAGTTGATTTTAAAGATTAATAATTCCATCTGGGGTGTACATATTTCCTCGAGGATGGTGATATTCAATTCCTCCTTATGGACGATTGCCACCCCCCCCACCTGTTTTATTGGGGCGGTCCAGCCTAGCTATTTTGTATCCCAACGGGATACCCAATGTAATGGCTGGAACTGAGTAAGGCTTAAGCCATGTTTCTGTTGAGAAACACAGGTCGGGTTCCTCAGTAGATATGAGATCCCACACCTGGGTGGCATGCTTCGCTAGTGAGCGAATATTGCAGAGCAGGTTTTTGCTCCCCAGGGGGAGACTATCCATTGTGTTATTCATCAGGACAGTATCTTGCATTTTAGGGTGCAAGCCAGCTGGTTCACTCATTTGGTTTTTTTCCTCCCCAAAGATGTGGAATCGTGTATGACATACCTGACAGGTAAACGGTCCTTCTAAAGTGGTTGCCATAATTTCATCACATTTAATCGGGAGGTGGTTACGCAACTCTAACAGTACCTGTGAGGTATATGTTCTCCGGTTACTTGACGGGGTCTCTGGGGTGTATGTGCGAATATCCATACCCCCCTGCCCCTGGCTCCGTCCGGTCGCGGACGGGCGCAGACGGGCTGGTCTTTGGCTCGTCTTAGGCGCAGGAGTAGGCGCCATACTGCGCGCCAACGCTGCGCGCTGGAGCCGCCGAGGGGCTAAATAGCCCTGAGCTGAAGGAGGGCTAGAGCGCTAACCGCTCGTCTTCCTGTGTGGCCTGTCTCTGCCCCGCCCTCCGCACACCGTGAATGGCTAGCAAGCGTGCAGGCACGAATCAGGGCTCCGGAGACAGTAAGTGTAGTACAACACCTAGCAACCTCAGTGTTTGCGGGTATGCGGTTTAATTCACAGCGTGTCACTAGATTAATAACATCATATAATGAGCTACAGTTTTAAAACAAAAACAAACAGTTCACTATTTCATTTTAAATTTTTTTATCTCGAAGCTGCCTTCAATCTAAAAATGAGCACAGCGTAGCCGCTTAAGTTACAATGATAATGGGCGCCAAGCGGAGTTAGGAGAAGCTGCCACCGTCTCCCTACCGCCAGGAAGACGGTCACCCAGGCACTCGTCACCAGCCAACTGGACTACGGGAACACCCTCTATGCCGGAACAAAGCCAAACTTCAGAAAAGACTCCAACGCATCCAGAACGTCTCCGCACGACTCGTCCTGGACATCCCCCGACACAGCCACATCTCCGGCCACCTGAGAAACCTGCACTGGCTCCCCGTCAGCAAGAGGATCACGTTCAGGCTCCTCACCCACACACACAAGGCTCTCCACGACCTGGGCCCCAAGTACCTCAACAACCGCCTGACCTTCTACAAGCCCACCCGCCAGCTACGATCGACCAGCCTCGCCCTCGCCGCCATACCACGCATCCGCAGAGCCACCAACGGAGGAAGATCCTTCTCCTACCTGGCAGCCAAGACCTGGAACTCCCTCCCCATCCACCAAGGACCATCTCTCCTTCAGGAAGCAACTCAAGACCTGGCTTTTAGAGCAGTAACTGACCCCTCTCCCCCAGCGCCTTGAGACCCTCCGGGTGAGCAGCGCGCTCTACAAATGCTATTGCATTGAATTGAATTGCAGTAAGAGAAAGATTGGAAGCATGAGTGCGTGTGACAGAGTGCATCTGAGATGACTTATTGAATGCCTAAATGGCCGCTCTAAATCCTGGAGCCGGTTTTCCGAGGGATTGCGACCACGAACCTGTCTTCCACGAGTCACGAGGGAGCGAGCCCTCCGGTTGCTGTGGCTGCCTCTCCTCTTCGAGGTGGCTTCCGGGGCCCAGATTCAGATTTACCCAGTCTCTAAAGCAGGTTGGGTCGGGATTCTACTACCGGACTTCTCTTGACCCAAGAGAGAGTGGTTCGAGTGACATCGTTTTCCAGCAGGCTTCCTTCCTATCGATCCTGAGCCTGCCTACCCCAACCAGTCCTGCTCCTTGAGGTTGGTCTTTCTTCACGGTCTTTCTTTGGCTTGCATTTTCTGTTGATTTGGGGGTCCGCCATTTTGTGCCAAGGCTGTTGGTGACTGTAACTCTGGCCCTCCCTCTTGATTGCCTCGACAGACTCCTGGATCACTGCTTGCCGCCAGTCCACGCCTTTGGTCACCTACCTGTCCATTGCCCCTGGATGGCCCCCTCTGGGCGCGTTCTTCCCACAGACATTAATGGCCGCTAATGAGGCTTCCTTTTTTCACCCCCTGCTTGTGGTTCCCCCACATTGCCAAGATGACCTAACGCGGTGATTGAATTTGGCAAGGGGCTTAGTGACTTTATGACCCCATCTGGGTTATGGGCCCGCTTACCCTAATGGTTTGGGCCCCCACGAGGTACTTTTCTCCCACTGCCGGTCTACCAGAACTGATCTGCTTCCCAGCCCCCTGTTTCCACTCCCCTCCCTCTATTCCTCTCTTGGGGACTTGTTCTTCTGTGTTTACTATGCAACTGTAACTAATGTAACAATGAAAAACTGTTATTCCTGACCGCTGAGACCTGAGCAACATGGCTGATGCCCGGTGGACCTGCTAGACAGCTATAGAGGAGATCGACCCTGGTCACCCCCCTCGGCCGTCACCGACTCTGCCGGACGTTGGGCACAGTTCACCCTGTCTCCCCGCTGTGTCTCCTTCTTCCCCTCCCTCCGACGAATTACCGTGAAATTGTGTTCGAGGCATATGTACTGCAGATCACACACTTAGCATAGATCACCATCTGGTGTTGGGCCCGGATGTTTGCACTTGTTTTTGTCCTGGAAAAGTCTTTGGAAGTCACGGAATAGGTGACTCCTCCTTTGGACTATAGTGCGCATGGGCATGGGCTCCATCCTCAGATTATTTTTTTCCGCCATCGGGCTCGGATGTGTTTGTAGCGCTCCAGTTCGGAACCGTTACCGATTCCACTTTCGACGCGCAATCCTTCACTCTTTCGACGGTGTTGTCTCGATCGCGAACCCAAATCTTTGCGCATCTCTCCAAATCGAAGTCCTCGATTCCGATCGTTCACGAAGGCCTTCGGGCCTACCTGGGCCTTGGCTTCGAACTCATGGAAAGGACGCCGTTCAAGAAGTGTCCTCAATGTGGGTCGAAGTTTCCCCACACCGATCTGCATGAGGTGTGCAACCTCTGTCTTTCACCAGAGCACGAGGCCAGAGACTGTCCAGCTTGTGCTCCAAAAGACCATTAGAGACCGATGCGCTCGAAGAACCATGGCTCGCTCGTCGACATCAATCCCCGACGACATCTTCCAAGCGGGCGTCGACGTGCCGGAGCAAGAGCGGGTCAAAGAAAGCCTCATCAGCGCCTCAGAAGCTAATGACTCCGATGTCGAAGAGATCACTACGGCGCAGAGGGTCGTAAGTAAGAACGTCGACTCCGACCCCCCCCCCCCTCCCTACACCATCGAAAAAGGCTTCGGTCACACCTTCACAATGTCATACATTCACCCCAGTACAGAGATCTGGGCCTAAATCCATCGTTTTTTTGCTCACCATGCCGTTCCAGTTTGGACCCAGCCATATGCAAATCAGTCTGGACCCTGTGCCCAATGGGAACAGTCCAGCCCAAACTGCCAGGCCAGGTCCTCCCTGAAGTGGAAACAAGCATCCTAGGACCGGTTTTGGAGTTTCACCCCTCTTCAGCCAGGATAGCATGATTTCAGTGGCATGGAGAGCACAGGACTCCCGTCTGAGCATATCCGTCCCACTCAGGTGACAAATGTAAAAAGAACTATTGATGGACAGAATGCAGAACAATGTTATACATTCACCCCAGTACAGAGATCTGGGTCTGAATCCATTGTTTTTTTGTTCACCATGCCATTCCAGTTTGGACCCAGCCATATGCAAATCAGTCTTGACCCTGTGCCTCATGGGAACAGTCCAGCCCGAACTGCCAGGCCAGGTCCTGTCTGAACTGGAACCAAGCATCCTAGGACCGGTTTCGGGGTTTCACCCCTCTTCAGCCAGGAAAGCTTTATTCCAGTGGCATGGAGAGCACGGGACTCACGCCTGAGCATACCTGTCCTTTGGGGCAACTTGCTGGTGTGACGAGCGGTGTGCGACCTACTTTTCCTTAAGGTATGATAGGGCACATTATGATGAACTAGAGTCCATAATGCAGCACCTCCCAGATAAATACAAAAACGGGGCCAATGAACTAAACAGGAGGGTAAGCTTATTACCAACACCTCCATCCATTGCGCTCTTGCCGTGGCAGACACCGCCTCCAGAGTGGTAAACGCAAGTATCCTTTTGCGTAGGCATGCCTGGCTACGCATCTCTGGTTTTAAACCTGAAGTTCAAAGTTCCATACTCAACCAGCCATTTGATCAGGAGCACCTATTTGGCCCAAATGTAGATTCAACCCTCAAAGATGAAAAAGGATATGGACACAGCTAAATCCATGGGAGCCTTGCAGTTGCAAGCTCCCAGACGTTCCTTTTGTCGCTCACCTTAGAAGAGCACCCCCAGAGGCTACTCCTCAGACAACCCCTCCACCTCTTACAAGGCTACCCCCCAGTCTACGTTTACCAGAGGTTACCAGAGAGGAGGCTACAGAGGAAACAATAATAAAGGCAGAGGCAAGACCAACCACACCTGCTTTGCCTCCACCCCTACCCAATGACTTTACTCCACTTCCCCCAGACCATTCCACTCCGGTCGGGGGAAGACTACAACAGTTCCTGCCTGTTTGGACCAACATCACTACAGACAGGTGGGTGCGACAAATAGTTCAATCAGGTTACTGTCTGGAACTTACTTGTACCCCCCACACATACCACCCAAACAACACCCAATGTCATCAGAACACTTATCGATAGCTAAAGCAGGAGGTGATCTCCCTCCTACAAAAGGGTGCAATAGAACCAGTTCCTCTGAACCAACAAGAAACAAGAGTTTATTAACTGTATTTTCTCATATCAAAGAAGGACGGCTCTCTCAGGCCTATTCTAGATCTCGGACCTCTAAACCTGTATATACAATCACACCACTTTCACATGTTTGCACTCCAGCAGGTCCTTCCTCTTCTTTCACAAGGCAAATTCCTTGCTAATCTAGATCTCAAGGACGCCTATTTCCATATTCCCATTCACGTAGCTCACAGGAAGTATCTAAGATTTGTAGTGGACGGCCAACACTATCATTTCAAAGTACTCCCTTTCTGAGTCACGACAGCACCACGGGTATTCACCAAGTGCCTAGCGGTAGTGGCAGTCCACTTAAAAAGACAACACATTCACGTCTTCCCATATCTGGACGACTGGCTCATAAAAGCCAGCTCATACAATCAGTGTGTACATCACACTCATACCACTATCCAACTACTCCACAACTTGGGGTTCACAATAAACTACGCAAAGTCTCATTTACAACCGTCCCACATACAACAATACCTCGGTGCCACAATAGACACCTCAAAAGCATTAGCCTATCCCAACCCGGCCAGGATAGCAAGCATGCAAGCTCTCATAACCAAATTTCAGCCTCAAAACACTCTCCCAGCACAAGTGTTCATGCAGCTAATAGGGATGATGGCCTCTTGCATACTTATAGTACCTCATGCAAGACTCCGGATGCGTCCTCTCCAAGAGTGCTTAGCACGCCAATGGAACCAGGCTCAAGGTCAGCTAACAGATCTGGTGTTGGTAGACGGTCGCATTAATCGATCTCTGCAATGGTGGAACACCAAGAACCTTTCCAAAGGGCGACCGTTCCTAGAGCCAGTTCCACAAATAGTCATGACAGCGGACGCATCGCTCTCCGGCTGAGGAGCGCACCTAATACATCACACCATGCAAGGCAGGTGGACTCCTCAACAAAAGTTACTCCACATCAACCACCTGGCGCTACTAGCCATTTTCCTAGCCTTAAAGGCTTTCCAAAAACAAATATCAGGCAAAGCTGTCTTAGTCCGCACAGAAAACATGACAGCCATGTACTACATACAGAAACGAGGCGGGACACACTTTCTGCAGCTCTCTCAACTGGCACAGAGCATATGGAGATGGGCTATACCCCAGACCATCTTTCTCCTAGCTCAACATGTTCCAGGAGTCCAAAACACCATAGCCGATCTGTTAGGCCATCAAACGCAACAGATTCATGAGTGGGAACTTCATCCACAAGTTCTTCAGCCATTCTTTCAAATGTGGGGGCAACCAGAGATCGACCTCTTCGCCACGCACGAAAACGCCAAATGCCCAAGCTTCGCCGCCAGGTATCCACACCCAGTGTCAAAAGGCAATGCGATATGGATGAATTGGTCAGGCAGATTTGAGTACGCCTTTCCACCTCTCCCACTCGTTCCAATGATGGTGCGCAAACTACAGCAACATGCATGGATTCACACTAGTTGCTCCAACTTGGGCCAGACAACCGTGGTACACCACATTACTGGAACTGTCTGTAGTTCCCCACCATAAACTAGCCTCTCCCCACGCCTCCTAACCCAGAACCGTGGAGAGATCCAACACCCGGACCCATCTCAGCTCAACCATGTGATCTGGCTCCTGAGGTCTTCGAATTTGGTTACCTTAACCTTTCCCCTGAATGCATGAATGTCATTAAAGAAGCTAGATGTCCCACCACTAGAGCCTGCTATGCAGCCAAGTGGAAGAGATTTGTAATATACTGTCATAGCAACAACATCAATCCCCTAGACGTGTCTATCCAACACATCATAGGTTACTTACTACATCTCCAAAGGTGCAACTTAGCATACGCATCTATTAGGCTGCACCTCGCTGCCATAGCAGCCTATTTACAAAATAGACAACACATCAATTTTCAGAGTCCCTGCCATCAACGCCTTTATGGAAGGCCTCAAAGGGATAATTCCCCCCAGGGTACCACCCTCACCTGTGTGGAATTTAATCATCGTTCTCACAAGACTAATGGGTCCTCCCTTTGAACCTCTACATAAATGTGAGCTCCAATTTTTAACATGAAAAGTTGCTTTTCTAGTAGCCATCACTTCTCTTAGAAGAGTTAGTGAACTGCAAGCGCTAACTATTCAGGAACCTTTCCCACGAATCCATCAAAATAAGGTTGTCCTCAGAACCAATCCAAAATTCCTCCCTAAAGTCATTTCTCCTTTCCACCTCAATCAGTCTGTAGAGTTGCCAGTGTTCTCGCAGCCACAGACAGTCGCAGAGAGAGCTCTTCATACCCTAGTTGTCAAAAGAGCTTTGCTTTATTACATTGAAAGGACACAACCTTTTCGTAAGACCAAACAACTTTTTGTGTCATTCTCATCACCACACAAAGGCAACCCCATATCAAAGTCTGGGATAGCTAGATGGATTGTTAAATGCATACAAATTTTCTATCACAAAGCAAAACATACTTTATCTGTTCCTCCTAAAGCCCACTCTACACGAAAGATAGGGGCTTCAATGGCATTTTTAGGGAACATTCCCTTAGATGACATCTGCAAAGCAGCCACATGGTCTACACCGCACACATTCACAAAACACTATTCTGTGGATGTGCAAACAAGACAACAAGCTAGTGTGGGCCAGGCTGTACTCAAAACAATATTTCAAACTACTGCAACAGGTACTGGTGGTCGCCGCTAGGGGTGGGTACTGCTATACAATCTATGCGAAGTGTGTGATCTGCAGCTCATATGCCTCGAACGGAAAATGCTACTTACCAGTATGCATCTGTTCTTGGCATGTAGAGCTACAGATCCACACACGCCCACCCGCCTCCCCGGTTACCTTTATCTGTTGTAGTACTATCTTATTTAGATACAGCATACACGGGCATCTTTCTGTCTCTTACAAAACTCCATCATTTCTCTACCTGCAAAAAACAATCTGAGGATGGAGCCAATGTCCATGCGCACAATAGTCCAAAGGAGGAGTCACCTATCCCGTGACTTCCAAAGACTTTTCCAGGACAAAAACAAGTGCAAACATCTGGGCCCAACACCAAATGGCGATCTATGCTAAGTGTGTGGGTCTGCAGCTCTACATGCCAAGAACAGATGCATACTGGTAAGTAGCTTTTTCCTTTTTTTTTTTTTTTACTGGTGTTTTACTATTCTCTGGTAACGGATGTAATTTGTAACTCGGCGAACCTCAAGTAAAGCGCACCGATACCTACGGGTCTAGCCAGCACTATATAAAACTCTGCAAATAAAATAAATACATTTAAAAGGCAGATATATTGGCATTGCTAATGCTTGTTTCTATCGTAATCCAATTTATAGTAGCCCAGGTCTTAGCTTCTCTATTTGCCCATTCTCTCTTCTGCCCTAAGTGACCTTTTAACTCTCACACCTCATTAGACCCCTGCATTGTAACATACCATAACCTCAACAGATCTTTCGGCCCCCACCCCCCAAATTCCAAGGCCTCCTTAGTAGCTGCTTTGTCATAGACCTTTGGTCATCCCACAATACTCCCATTAGGCACCATTTGATCATGCCAGTGCAATTTATCTATTGCTCAAACCTTCCACCAGCCCAAATACTTGTAATCTGTACTTCTGCCTCCTGTCTCCTCATCCGAGCTAGCCTCTACCCTCCCATTCTATGAATGTTAGCTACTTATTGTGATGTTGGGCTTGCATCTCTTCAGCAGACTATCTTAGACACGTTCAGTTTCTGCTCCGCCACTTCCACTTTTGCGCAACATCAAAATTATACAGAATTATTGCCACGTAGTGAAAATGTAGCACACAGCTAATTGCCACACACAACTGGACCTGTGACCTGCAGTGGCCTACTTTTCAGTTTTGCAGGACACGCTCTTTAAAAGAAATAGATCTATGTGGACGATGAGCTTTTTCCTGGACAAACCCCTGTCTCACCATATTTTCATGGCTAGATAGGACATGTAGAGAACACTAGCATCTCCACTGACCCGATTAATAAAACACCACAACAAAATATGTTGTCTCAAGTGTTGTATTCGCTCTTATATTGTGGTCGCTATAAAGATGTGCAGGAGTATCAAACCTGAACCATCCCATGGGATGGAAAAGCCATTAAGCTGCATCTTGCTGGTCTATAGTTGACACATTTGAAAACATACAGCAAGGTTATCTTTCCTCTGCAGTACAATATAGAAACAAACACTGGAAAAACCAATAGGTCTGGCTTTCAATGGTTGATTTGTTTGTTGTAAAACCTTTGTTGGGTAAACTGCTGGGCCCTCGTCAATCTAATAACAAGCATTGGCATAGCCAATAGGTCTCGCCTTTGGGACCGTGCAGCACATTATAGAGACCATAAACAAGACCGGAAATGCCTTAAAGGGTATTTACAATGAAATTGCATTTATGTAGCACTGATGCCCCCTGACGAGGCGTTGAGGCGCTCTAGCATGCCAATCCAGAACCCGAAATGACTGGCTAGTGCAGTAGTGAATGGTTATTCTTATAGTGTCAAGGAAGCCGCTCCTTGCTCTTACTCCAGTTACTTTGTTGTAACATAAAAGATTTCGGTATGATAATTAGTTGGGGGTATGTGGGAAGCAAATCGTGGATGGAGTGACTAAACATATTGTTAGGCTGTGGGGATTTCTATTCAGAGCGGGAGATTAAGGCATGCGGTGTACCGTGTACTCGGGGAGCATGCAGAAGGAGAGGGTCTTTGGAAAAAAATAAAGGAGGGTTTAAGTCCAGGTCAGATTTTCACGCAGGGTGTACGTACATTGCGGATTTTGCTTATTGAGACAGTATGTGATCTGTGGATGTATAAACTGAGTCTGATGTTTCCACCGTCCAGGTCGCAGGAACCACTTTTAGAAAAAGGCGGGGGAGGGAAAAAGTGAGTCTACAAAAAAAAAGTTGTCCGGTTCCAGCACTTTCCAGCCTTGCCAGGCAATTGATTTAACTATATTTGTCTGAGATTTCATGGCAGAAAAACACTTTTTCTGTACAGCTGTGTTGTGCAGACGGACATCGCTTCCACTGACGTAAAATGGCTTGTTGTGAAATATCCCGGGTTTTGGCTTTAAAATTCTGGGCACCCCACATACAGGATCTCAATGAATAACTTATGAACTCTGTGGTTGTCATGAAAACCTGGCATGGATATTACCCTCCTGAAAGTAATCTGGACACTGACGTTAAGCTTGAGATTGCCAACCCAAAACACATCTCTCAAAGACCTTCAACAATCACAGTAGTGGTTCTCCTCTCCCCGTTTTCTTTAATTACTAGCTGGACGGCCATTATTCTCACTTGCAGATCGCTATGAATGCTCCTCCCCTCCCTGAGCTCGGGGTGATGACAACAGTGGTCTGGTCTCCGTTCCAAGTTTTCAGCGGGAGAAATGGAATAAAAAGTCCATTCGATTATTTCCAGGTGAGAATTCGCAATCCAGAATGCACTGTCCCCTTGAGCCTTGACCATCTCAGTGTTTAGCGCACGCAGTCTCCCTGACTGATCACACATTCCGCAGATGCCGCCTCTGCATTTGGCAGGATGCCGACGAATTAATTGCTCGCCGCTGATATCTGTCCAGTTGGCCGTGCAACATGTTTTCTGCCTTCTTCTGGGACCGTTCCACGTGACAGGAAGAGACAAGAGAAGCGCATTGAAGGCACCACAAAAATGCAGTGGCACATCAGAATCCTGCATGAGCGCGCGGACAGCAGTGCACAAAAAAATGCTCTGTGGTAGGCAGGCAGCACGCACTGACAGAAGCAGAGTGGGGCACAATGAGTGCCACCTGCTTGCCGCTATCGGTGAGAGCCTGAATCAGGGCCACTGGAATTATTCGAGTGTGTGGCAGTGGCATTTTCGCATAGTTATCCATTTGCTGAATTTGCTACATAATCTAATATCTATTGCATAATTTGCAGACTTTTAAAAACAAGCATTTGTAATGCAATAGGTCTCGCATTATTAAAGTTTGAGCTATTGGCATTGCTAAATAATGCAACACCAATAGCTCAAACTTTAATAATGCGAGACCTATTGCATTGCAAATGCTTGTTAAGAGTTGGAATGGCTAGTGAGGAAGACTAATTATATGTTTATTACAGTAGTTATGTTTACTGGGAACTAGAGCATTTGCAGCTGTTTTATGTGAGTGAAAGGTTTAACTGGTGCTGCTCTGAGATTTTTGGGGGAAGCTTGAGCCTACACTGTGACAACTTATCCTATCCTTTTTTTAAAAGAACAATGGTCCTTGTCAAAAATAATTTAGCAACCAGAGAATAAATATAGAAAGAAATCAATTCTATTTGTAAGCTATCCAGCCGGATAGTGTGATTTAATGAGAATTAAACAATGTAAAGGAACAAGTTTAGTAAGTAATGGGACACAGTCCTGTATCCGATTTCACATAAAGTAAAAAAAAGTTGACAATTTACAAGACATATTTTTAACCAAGACACATGAAGCAAAGATGCGAAACAAACAGTTGCTTGTACCACAATACAAGGAAATGCGACAAGCGTGATAAATGGCTACAACCGTGACAGGATTGTTAGTGTGTACGGTGTATTATAGTGTCGACGACAGAGGAGTGCAAGACAGTGCTTGCTTCCAACGACCCGGTTGGGTGCGTAACACAGGGCATCTGTGAGAATGACCCGGTGCGGTCTTAGATTAAGATAACAGCCCACGAGAATCTGTTGGCGTGCAGGGAGCGCGCTGGCTCGATGAGTGATCACTCATCGAGTATCTTGCATTCCTCTTACTAGAAGTGGCCGTTCTTCTGAAACCATTGGCCCGCCCCTCACCAATCTCTCTCCCCAGTGCTTTTTAAATTGCTCAGGCCTACATTACCCATGTCCTGATGATGATCCCAATATTCTCTAAATAGGGATCGAAACGTCGTCGACACTATAATACACCGTACACACTAACAATCCTATCACTGTGTGTCACGGTTGTAGCCATTTATCACGCTTGTCGCATTTCCTTGCATTGTGGTACAAGCAACTGTTTGTTTCGCCTGTTTGCTTCATGTTTCTTGGTTAAAAATATGTCTTGTAAATTGTCAACTTTTTTTTACTTTATGTGAAATTGGATACAGGACTGTGTCCCACAACTTACTAAATGTGTTCCTTTACATTGTTTAATTCTCATTAAATCACACTATCCGGCTGGATAGCTTACATATAGAATTGATTTCTTTCTATATTTATTCTCTAGTCGCTAAATCACTTTTGACAAGGACCATTGTTCTTTTTAAAATTGACTCCCTAGGTCCTTGCTTACCTTTTAGGGTTCCCTTGTCTTGTAAAAAACGTATCCTACCCTGTCAGCCTCTTTGACTACAGCATCCATGCGGAACTCCTGAAGAGTTCCAATAGCCACAAAACTTTCTATGCCCAAGTGTAAAAAGTTTGAGCAGAACCAACCACTGATTTCTGACCCACAGCTGCTGATCGTGGATCAGTCAAAGAAACTCAGTCGCTGTTCTCTCATTGCCAACATGTTTTACATTTCTTATTGAATAACATTTTTACAGTGATTTCCCAGAGAGTATTTTGGTTTCTTTTGATCCATTTATGTGTTTTAATTCACTGTAGGCTTTTTATTTTTATTTTAAATGAACTATTACTTTGGGCCTTGAAGTTCTCTATTTATTAAATGTTTTGTTATTCGGTCATGTGATGTACATGTAGAACACACATTTTCTTTGAGGAATAAACTACTAGAGGCGAGTTGTGGATGCCATATGAGTCAGAATGATTGGGCCTTGAAGAAGAGCAGTCAAAGATAATGTCAAGACTGTAGCCTCTCTCTTCACTGATCTACTATTTAGACTCTACAGTTGTCCTCTGTATTAAAAGTAACCGAGAGGTAGAGGAGTGTAATGATGGATAGTGTTTAGTGGGCAGGTGAGATGGATTGAAAGAGATTGGTAAAATCAGTCTCTGTAGAATATCTTTTTCAGTGACTAAATGAGAGGGTGGTGTCGAGGTTCCTGGTGGATAATTGCTGCATGAGTGTATTGAGGACCCTCGTTTAAGTTGCTGTGTGTGAGAGAACCCATGAATGCATGCACTTAGATCTGGGATCTCCAACTTGTACTGTCATAGGAGCTGCTCATGCTCAATGAAAACCGTCCTTAACTGCGAATATTAGAGATTAGAGATCTACCAGTGACCATGTCAAACAAGATTACATTAGTGGCCACCCCACGCAAGAGTGCGAGTAGTGATCCACTCAGTGCATCAAGCAGGTTGCCAGCAGCAATTCAATTTTGAATGTCTCTGCACGGGTAATTCATGACAGCCATAGTTGAAATACTCTTGTCACCAAGGTGATTTTAGTACAATTGCATGTATTTTTCTCAAATATCATCTAACCTATACATTGGAAATCTGTTTTTCGCCAAACATCTTTTGAGGTCTGAAAATATACACATTTTCATCTTGAATGCATGTTTTTCAATTCTTTTATATATACATTAATTTAACCAAACAGAAGCTTCTAATTTAGTAGGGTGAACTGCACACAGAAGAGATGCTTCCAGGTAGCTGGAGGGCTCTACTTGTTACTCCAGAGCTACTCGTTGGAGACTTGCATATACTTTAAGCAGGTATGAAAAGCTGGTGGTCGAGCAGGTAAAACAAAATTTTGTATACCTTCTCTATTTTGCATGATGAAATACTAATTGCGTACATTTCTAACTATTAATTTGTATTAATTGTTTGCCGTGGTTTAATCAACCTCACACCTTAATAAACACGAATTTCACGCGGGACTAAATGCAAATTGCATGGCGACTAACCCTAATGAAGAACTGTGGTACGCATATTAACGGTAGATTGTGTTGATATAGAAAATTGCATGGTTTATATTGCTTTTGTGATGTTGTGCGTTCCTGCTGGGACGAAATGGTGAGTATTATTGCTTTAAATGTTGCTATAAGCTAGGAAAATACTAATATATAAAGGGGTTAGTGTGGGTTTAAACATTATAATCTTAATTTCTGTATATTAATCATTCTTTGTTAGTTTCGCTTAAGTTGGCAATCGGGCCTACTAGGCCACAATATCCAAAATGGAGTTCGGAAGTGGCCACTATCGTGTGAGCGCGATGTCTACTGCGCAGACTCGGATGGCACTGAAGATCTCCAGGCGTCCTTTGTCCGAGTCACAGTGTTCCTCGTCAAGGATAGGAACGTGGAGGACTGCCAAAGCCAAACTAGTGTTACTGACCGAGAAGACAAAGGACACCTGTCCCTAACTGCCGAAATATTGATACTTCGGACCCTTTCGCATGAGAACTGTCCCAACCATGGAATGACTTCTTCAGTAGAGCATGAGAAACAAGGAACTTTGTGAATACGGTTTGAAATTGCAAATTTTGATGGCTTGGCCAATCAGAGCCATTTCCAATTTAGCAAATGTAGCATGTTACCCAAAATTCATTATAAAAGGGGGGTTAGTAGAAGGGTTGGGGCTGCTGCGTTCCAGGAGGGTGATTCGAATCCCGTTAGCCGATTTGCTTGCACGAGTGCTGGGTCCCTGGAGATCTTTGGGACTGTGTCGTGCTGAGCGAAAATAACTTTTTCCGGACTGATTGGGGTGGTAGCCTGCATTCGATTGGAGGGTTACATCAGAAGAGATTTGATTTATGCAGGGCTAATAGGTTGCAGGGATTATGGTCGCCAAAATCAGAGATTAGGGAAATATAAATGTCATACTGATTTATGTCAATGTTATCAAGATTTTGATTGATTATGATGACGATCATGCCAATGAAGGTGAATTAATTAGATAAACTAACACTTATTAACAGAGAACGTGTTTGTGATTCTTTAAAGGGTATGAATTAAAGATTCTGAGGCTTTAAATGTGTTTTTAGCTGGTTCAAAATCACCATCAACCAGTCCAACTAATTGGTCCATCGACCAAGTGGTGGAGTGCCTTGATGTTAAAGTTAGGATTCTAAAAAAAAAGAAAGATGTATAATGTGTAAATACTGTAAATATTTCTTTCTATAGGTAATAAGGTACCCCCACATGTCCAGCGCTTCTCTTCCTCCTGTGTCCAGATTCGAGTGAGACGTATGAGTGTTGGTGTTATGGGCCCCACCAATGGATGCGTGTGTGAATGAGTAAGTGTGATGACGGGTCTGTGACGCAGGGAGGATATGTAAATTTGCCCTTTCCCGCTGGAGCAGTTGTCTGGTAGCAGATTGATGGTTTTATTGCATTGGTTTGGTGATTATTTCTTATTGATTGAGTGATGGATGATTGATTGATCATTGATTTATGTACTAACATTCTATGTTGTCACGTCGTGTTCTATATTGTTTTTGAAGACTTCCGGGATGTAGGAAGTTGGTTGCCCTGTAGGTACACTGGGAAAACGTGTGGCAAGTGTAGTCGCACGACGCATTGTCTGGTTTCGAGTTGATAACATCGCCGTGTGTTACCGTTAGGGACATTTCTGTGTGAATGTGCGTGAGTGAAATAGCAACCGGTTCTCTCGTGAAACTCTGGTCTTAATTCTCAGGAGCAGTGTAGTCTACACATGTGTTTTATCCCCAGAGAAACGGTTAGCCTTTTTGCTTGTTAGAAGGGTAAGGTAGAGGGAAGTGCTACTTTATCGGCGAAACAGAATAATTCCGTGAAAGGGCAGAGGTAAGCGCTGCTCTCGAGAAATACGGAATTCTTGTTTAATTGGACCAAACTATCTCTTTGAATTAGCGCAACAGGTAATGGTGGTGTTTTTATGTTGTTACTAACAGAGGTTTGACTGAAGAGAACGTAAGAGAAAGATTGCCGATAAAAATTTGTAACGGAGGGGTCAGCAGGAGCCGGAGTAGCGAGAAAAGCTGATGTCAGTAAGACCACGCTGGGATTGGCCAGCTGTGGAGTGACGTAGACTCACAGGATTGGTGCACTGGTGTAAGTCACGCTAGGAGTGGAGGATTGCTAGTGTGACGTAAATGCTTCTGATTGGTGCGTTAGAGTAAGTCGCGCTGCAATTGGAGAATTTCAGGGCAAAGTGAACGCTCCTGATTGGTGCATTAGCGTGAGTCGCGCTGCTATTGGACAGCAAAACAGAATAGTTATAGAAGAGCGATTCAAGGAGTCTGGCAAGTCGAGACTATAGATTAAGAAAATTATGTATTATGATCCACCCGAGAGAGAGAAAAGGTCCTGGCTTGGGAAGATCAAGAATTTATTTAAAAAGGATAAGCCGATTGTGACTAGAGAGGGACAGTTGCTTCCTCCACCGAAATCACTCGCATCCTTCATGGTCGCAAAATATGGGTACCATACATGTATCTGGCTAGATAACTGGGCAAAGTATACAAAAGATGGAGTTTTAGCCTTTCCAGAAAATGGTTCATTTAATTTAGCTGTATTAAGGAACTTAAGAGAAAAGATGATGAGATTAGAACCGAAACCTAGACTTACTCAGTTCGAAATTTTAACGTAATGGGAAGATGAGCTGTACGAAGAGAACGGCAGCGGAGTGGCGGTAGATATAGTTACATGTTTGGTAGACCGTGTGGACAGGAAGGTCACGATGACAGGATGAGGAGATGGCGGAGTGCGAACATGGCAGATGGAATGTTTCCATTGAGAAATGCTGAAGAGACCAGTGGTAGAAAATGTACAGAGAAGAGAAACAATACGGGGTCAGAAGGCTACAAGTATGGTGTGAATGAGTCTGAGGATGATGTGCTTGAAGAGTGTTTTTTTTAAAAAATTCTTTTTATTGGCATTTGTTAATATAAGCGTACATACATCACATTCCGTATAGATGACTGTGATACATAAGTAGCAAAGTAGACCAGCATCAATATAAAGAGTACGTTTGCGTCTTATTCTGTGTAGATGCGGCCTGTGTTGTAGCAGGTCTTCGCCAGTAAGAAAAACTGGGGGGGAGAACTAAACTGGGAGGTGCCATGGGGTTCTTGGTGGTTGGGCCAGGCGTATGCTGCGAGTCCGCTAATGCCTACTCGATAGTGCAGCTGCCTCTCGCTTAGGAGGGGGTGGGTGCGCGGGATGGTGTGGGGGGCCGTTTAGTATGTCAGGCAAGCGAGGGCGAACCCAACGGGTCTAGGGGTGGCGCGGAGAGTCGGGGGGGGGGGGGGGGGGGGGAGATCCCCTGCCCTGGGAGTCTGTACAGCATGAGGCTGTGCGGTGTCGGGGGTATGTATGTCGGTGACAGGGACCTTCGGGGTCTGGGATTGTCTGAATTGATGCAATAGAAGCTTCCATTCTAGGGAGATTGGGTCTTTGCGGATACCTTTAGCTTCTTCCTCACGTATTGCATCCTCCTCAGCTGCAGCCCATTTAAGAACAGCCCCCACCCATGCCGTAATCGGAGGACCCAACGGGGACCGCCAGTGCATGGCTATACAGCGTTTGGCCAGCAGGTGGGCTAGGAAAACAAAGCGCATTGGTATTTTGTGTCGCTTCCTCCGTCCGAGTATGCCCAACGCGCAACCCTCCCAGGTAGTCAAGTGGGTCAGCCCGGTGAGATCTCTAAGCGTCGAGTGGATAGATGACCAATAGTTCTGAATGCCCGGGCAGGTCCAGAACATGTGGGAAAAGGCTGCATCCCCCGCTTGACAACTAGGACAGAGGAAGGTCGTGTCGGGGTAGAAGCGTTGAAGGCGCGCTGGCGTTAGGTAGGCCCTATGTAGGATGTGAAACTGTATGTTCTTAAATCGGGCGTTCCTGGATACCTTTTTGGGGAATTCTATCGCTCTTTCCCACTCGCTATCATGAAATGGTCGTCCCGCTTCCTCCTCCCAGAGGGACCGTAGGGATGCTAGTAGTGGGGGTGTCAGTTCCCTAATCGATTTGTACAACCATGTGGTAAGGTGGCGACCCAGTCCCATTCGTAATATTGTGTGGAGAACTGGGTGTGTGGGAGGTTCCCCCAATGTGAGGTCAGAATATGGTCGGTAGTGGCTGAGGAGTTGGCGGTGAAGCAGGATCTGGCCTGGGGGCAGGTCATAGTCGTCCATAAGCTGCCGGTACGACCGGAGCTGTCCCTCTTCAAACAGTGTTTCTGCCTCGGCAATGTCTCTAGACGTCCATTCCCGAAGCATGGCAGATGTGAAAAACCCCCGTGTCTAGGCCAGCCGACTAGTGGTAGTAATGGTGTGTATGGGGGACAGTTTGGTGCCATGCGATGTATACGCTGAACGCACTTCCGGGCAATGTCTACTTGAAGGGGGTAGGTTCGCATGGGGCAGGATCCTGGTATGAGTAGGCGACGCAACTCTGGTATGGGCATACGACCCGTGGCAGTACATGTTTCGAGTGTGTATCTGTCTGCCGTCCAATATGAAAGCCACTGGAGCTGCACCGCCAGCAAGTAGGCTTCAAATGATGGCGCGCCAAGCCCCCCCTGTGTTGTGGGTAGTTTTAGCTTTTCTAGCGCGATCCTGTGCCGCCCCTTACCCAATATTAGAGAGCTAAGGAGTGTGTCTAAATCTTTGAAAAAGGAGCGGGGTGGGATTACTGGGAGATTGGTGAAGTAATATAAAAGCCGCGGGACCAGTATCATCTTTGCAAGGGCTACCCGACCAATCGGGGCCAACGGGAGGCTCGGCCAGAACCCAATTGAGGATCGTATCCCGGCGAGTGCCCTATGATGGTTACCTTCAAAGATGTCGGCTGGGGAATGGTATAAACGAATCCCGAGGTATCGGGGGCCCTCTGCCGCCCAATGCATTTTCCGGTCACCGATCCAGATATCCTGGGAGGAGGCGTCTGGATGGAGGGGGTACACCATCGACTTGTCCCAGTTCACTTTCAAGCCCGAGGCCTCCGTGAACTCCATCAGGGCGGTCTCGAGTATGGTGAGATCCGCTGTTACATCCCGTATGTATATGAGGAGGTCGTCTGCGTACATAGATACGCCATGCGTGACGTCCGCTAGTGGAATACCCCAGGCTTGCCCGTCCCGGCGGAGCCGGATAGCTAAGGGTTCCACCGCAAGCGCGAATAATAAGGGCGAGAGGGGGCACCCTTGTCGTGTGCCCCTGTGTATTGCGAATTCCGGGGAGATGTAGCGACCAAGGTGGACCCGGGATGTAAGGTTGGTGTAGAGCAGGCGAGTGTAGGCTATGAGTGTGGGGCCTAGTCCCGCCCGTCCGAGGACGGCAAAGAAGAACTGCCATGTTAGGGTGTCAAACGCCTTCTCAAGGTCCAAGATTAGACACGCCGCCCGAGGGAATCGATCGCCAATCTGATCCTGGATGTGAAAGAGGCGCCAGATATTGTGAGAAGTATTTCTCCCCGGGACTAAACCGCATTGGTTAGGATGCACCAACGGGCGTATGATTTGTGAGTATCCACTAAGATTTTCCCCAGGATTTTGCAGTCGGCCGTGAGTAGTGTGATGGGGCGATAGGGGGCTAGGAGTTGGGGGTCCCGGTCGGGTTTCGGGAATGTCACAATCACCGACGCTCTCATGGAACTAGGCAGTTCGCCGATTCTGAGCGCCGAGTCCAGCACTGTTGATAAGCGAGGAGTTAACTGAGGGGCAAAGGTGGCGTAGTATTCGAGTGGAAACCCATCAAGGCCTGGGGCCTTACCACGGGCCAGTGCTCGTACAGCGCTTGTAATCTCAGTGGTTTGTATCTTTGCGTCCAACCCCTTCTTGTCCTCTGCAGAGATCTGGGGGAGGGGGAGAGGGTCTAGGAAGTGGTCGACGGCCCCCGGATCGAGGGATGAGGGGACAGTGTAGACTGCTGAGTAATGTTGATAGAATGCCTGGAGGATCTCATCCTGAGATTGTACCAGGGTGCCCTGGGGATGTATAATTGCGGTGATGGGCCGAACTTCAGTATCTTGTTTAGCGAGCCATGCCAGGAGTGTGCCCGTTTTATCACGGTCCTTGTGCATTCGGGTTGTATAAGTCCGAAAATTGTGACGCCGAAGGTTCATGCACGCCGCTTGATATTCTGATTTGGCGTGGGCGACTTGGGTCGCCGTCGCTACCGACTGGTCCGCGGCCTTAGTGCCCGCGGCCAGTTGCTGTTCCGCCTTCTCAAGGGCCTGCTCCAAGGTATGTCTTACCCCGACTCTCTGTTGAATACATTCCCCGCGGGCTACCACCTTGAAGCCGTCCCACTCGACGAGGGTTGACAATGCGGTCCCCGTATTATGAGTAAAATAGTCTTGAATGCTGCGTTGGTGTTCGTGTGTAAAAACCTGGTCTGTGAGGCAGTCCCGCTATAATCGCCATGTGGGGACAGGAGGATGTGGGGGTCTCCACTGGAGGCTGAGAAGGTGTGCATCGTGGTCTGAAACGACTCTGCCCAGATAATCCGAGTGGCATATTTGCGGGAGAAGCGTTGCGGTGCATAAGAATCGGTCAAGCCGGACTCGCAGGTTGTGAGGGATGGATTGGAAAGAGTAAATGCGGGCCTGGGGTGGTGCAGTCTCCATGCGTCTGTGAGTGACCCATGCTTTGAATCGTTCAGTTTGTCTGTAGGTGGGGGAGTGCGGGAGTGGGGGGTGCAATCGGTCCAGTCTCGGATCCAGGATACAGTTGTAGTCCCCGCCTAGTATCCAGGGTACATGTGTGAATTGGGCCAGAGAGTTTGTCGATCAGGATAAATTCTGGGACCGACTCACATTCGGGGCGTATACACTTCCCAAGAGGATAGCCCTCCCATCTAAAAGTCCCTCCAGTAGGGCGAATCTGCCTTCTTCATCCACCACCCGTCTAAGTTCCCGGAATGGGGTACCTGGGCGGATCCATATCAGAGCCCCACGGGCAAACGAGGAGCAGGTCGTGGCGCAGATAAGTCTGCACCATTTTACTCGCAGTTTGCCCACTTCGGTTGAATTAAGGTGGGTTTCCTGTAGGCAGAGGATAGACGCTTTCTGTCGCTTCGCGTAGGCGTATATCGCATAGCGCTTACGTGGGGTGTGTAGACCGCGTGTATTGAGCGTGAGTATGTTAATGTCTGCGTTGTTCGTCAGCTGCGCCATGAGTAGCCAGTGCTGTGTGTGGGTTGGGTGAGGTGCCCATTAGATAAATCATTTAGTGGTCTCCTAGAGATGCGCTGCGTCTGGGGGGAGTAGGCAGATGGGGAGCCTGGCCAGTCGGATATTCTGTGGTGTGAAGCTCCATGGCGGAGTGGGACATGTATGAACCAGGGTATAAACAACGTGTGGGGGTGCGGGAAACTGTCCCAATACATAGGACTCATCGTTTAGGAAACGGTGTGTCCAAACTTCCTCCCGTAACACGAGGGGGGATAACTGTGCTTGAAGAGTGTTGTATAAAAATCCTCCCCCGTACCAACCAAACTCAACGTTGCTGACGCCGAGTGCGCCAGTAAAAGAGTTCCCCGAAGTAAAACCTTTGAGCAAACACCCCCTGATGTAGGGAAAAATGATCCCTTTAGAGAGTCTGAAATATCACAACCCATTAGGATGGTAAATGAAAATTCAGCAGAGTTGGCTAGGACTACTTTGGAATTAACTGAGAAAATTAGGGAATTGACTAAAAATATGGAAGCTGTAACTGTGCCTGTAACTATAGGACAACTGATGCCTGTCTTTGATAAACAGAAGGATAGCGAGCATTGTTTGACCGTTCCATACGATAGTAATAAACCAATTGAGATGGAAGCGAGAAGTTCGGGAGAAAATCCATGGGGAAAAGGAGTAGGAACCTCAGGATTAAGTACTCCTAAAAATCTGACACTGAATCAAAGCCCAGCAAGTAAAACGCTAATGACTACAGAATCGGCACCAGAGACCCCAGAGAGAAGCGTAGAGCGAATAAGAAATTAAACAATTCCTGTAGGTCCCACTTCTGATGAATTGAGTGACTGGTTAAGGAGTTTACAGCGAAAAGATACGGAACCTCAACCTTTAGATGTGGCAAAATTAAAAATAACACTGGAAGAATTAATAGTAGGGACGATTCCAACTGAAAAATTAAAAGCAGATCAGGACGAGGAGTTAATGTTTCTATGTAAGAGTATAACTTGGAGAGCAAGAAGTTTGCATGAGAAACTAGAAGAGACAGCAAGCAAAATGGGTATTGATTTTGAAAAAATAAGAAGATTACATAAACCATATAGAGTGGATTTCTCTGAAAAAGACATCTGAAATTTAAATACTGCAGGAAGACTAACCCAAATCAAATCAAAGAACTGATTCCCTTACTAAGGAAATGGGGTGATGTGGCTAGGTGGAAAAGTAGGTGGTTTCGGAAAAGAGACAAGACAACAGATGAGACCTTTTCAGCATTCCCGGTAAGAGAAAAGGAGACAGTAGTAACCGAATGTCCCATGAGGGAGATCCCAGGAGGGGGGTATGTGCATGTTCCTTGGACTAGACAGGACATTTTATCATTTACAAATGATTTTCCCCGACTAAGGGAAAAGCCGTTGGAATGGTACCGGCAAGTAGAAAGATTTGTTAAATTATCAAAGGTACTGTGGATAGACTTAAACGGTCTGTTCGATATAATTGTGCCGGCAGACCTATGGGCGGAATGTAAAATTACAATTGGTTGGCCTACTCAAGAGTATCCTAGGGATCCTAAAACAGGTGCCCCTGATCCAGAAGTAATGAGAAAGTATGAGCAGGTAATCAGGAGAATGAGGTGAGTTGTCAACCACAGCGACAGCAGAAGGTTGTTGCCCAACAGTGTCAGGTGCCAAAGCCACCTTTTCCACAGAGCGTAAACCCTCAGAGATACAGTAATGAGACAGGATTCTACACCGAGGAACAGGTAACAAAGCTACCGCGCGCTAGTGCTGTTTCGCAGTATTGGCTGCAACGCGATGAGAGAGAGTCAGAAGAGAGTTATTGACGGTGCCGAGGAGAGGAAGAGTGCGTACTTGGTGCACTTCTAGAAGTAGACCAGACAGGCTCTTTTGTAGACTGAAAGATAAATGATGAAAATATTACTTTCCTAGTAGATACTGGTGCTACTCGTTCGACTGTTCGATCAGCTGATGTTAAAAATCTTCCTCTCTCGGATGACACAATCCAAGTAGTCGGAGTCTCAAACAGACAGATAAAAACATATCTTACTGAACCAGTTAAAGTTAAAATAGGGAATTTTTCAGACATGCACCGCTTTGTTGTGTGTGATACCAGCCCTGTAAATTTGTTAGGGAGAGATTTGTTGTGTAAAATGAATTGCACGATTTTCTGTACCCCTGATGGCATAGCTTTTGAAACTCCTGATGAGGATGTACT
The DNA here is from genome assembly GCF_964204655.1 of Triturus cristatus. Classification (NCBI taxonomy): domain Eukaryota; kingdom Metazoa; phylum Chordata; class Amphibia; order Caudata; family Salamandridae; genus Triturus; species Triturus cristatus. The sequence goes on along the minus strand of NC_140586.1, from coordinate 195,924,700 downwards.
GTACAAAATGACCATGGCCAATCTGGAACCCGAGGTTACTGAGGCCTTTGCTGAATTCGACCCAGAAGAATTGCCTCAGGGATTAAAGAAAACCGTGAAACCTGAGGTTTGGGATTTCACAGGGGAAGATATAGGACTAATGAGAAATGTAGACCCTGTAAAGATTACTGTAAAGGAAGGAATAAGTTAACCAAATATTCCTCAGTACAAATTGACACCCAAAATAATTGCAGGAATCACTCGTATAATAGACAAAATGATTGAACAAGGTATTTTGAGAGAAATAATGAGCAGTCCATGTAATTCACCAATTATGGGTCTGAAGAAACAGAATCTTCAGAATAGTGCAAGACTTGAGAAAAGTGAATAAAATTGTTATACCATGTTGTCCCATAGTACCAAATCCTTCAGTGATCCTATACCAGATTCCTCATGATGCAGAATAGTACACGGTCATCGACCTGTGTCATGCTTTCTTTTCTATTCCATTGCACCCTGACAGCCAACAGATCTTTGCGTTCCGGTTCGGTGAACGTACCTTGGCATGGTGCCCGAATTCCACAGGGGTATACAGAAAGTCCATTGATATTTAATCAGATCCTAAAGAAATCCCTGGAAGATTTAAAAATGCCCGAAAGTTCAGTACTAGTGCAATACATCGATGACCTACTGGTGGCATCGAGAACCTGAGAAGCCTGTGTAGTAGATACAGTTGCATTGTTAAATCATTTGGCAGATGGAGGACTTAAAGTATCCCCATCGAAATTACAGTTTTGCAAAAAGGAAGTACAATATTTAGGCCATAAAATTGAGAAAGGTTTGAGGAAAGTGACTACAGACAGGATCAGAATAATAAAAGGAATGAGAGCACCAATGATTCAGAGAAGTGAGAATGTTTCTTGGAATGGTTGGATATTGCCGTCAGTGGATCAGCAATTTTTCACTGATCGCAAAACCTTTGGTGAGATTGACAAAGAGTGATGTGAAAGCCCCCCTTGAATTGAACAAAGAAGAGTTGAAGGCTTTTAAACAATTAAGAGACAGTTTGTGTGAAGCCCCAGCTCTTGGAATGCCTGACTATGAGAAGGAGTTTGAGCTCTATTGCAGTGAGCGGGATGGATGTGCACTTTCTGTGTTGGTACAGAAACATGGAAAATTGAGACGACCAATTGCATATTTTTCAGCTGTGTTAGATCCTGTAGCTGTGGCATTGCCTGGTTGTTTGAAAGCAGTGGCTGCCACCTGTAAGAGCTTGGAACAGAGTGAAGGAATTGTGATGGGATATCCTGTGAGAGTGTTTGTACCGCATAATGTGGCGATCCTTTTAACCAGGAGCCGTACACAATTTATGACGCATAGTCGTCTAAGTAGGAGAGAGTCATTTTGGGAGCAACGAATGTGAGTCTTGTGAGGTGTCTCAATGTAAACCCCTCAAAGTTGTTGCCTGATGCTGAAAATGTGGAAGTAAAAGATGATGTGGATCATGATTGTTTGGAAGTGCTTGACTATTGCACCAAGCCGCGTCCGGACATAAAAGATGTGCCTCTGAAAGAAAGTGACTATGTGATGTTCGTGGATGGGTCATGTTTGAGAACAGATGAAGGTGTCTTGAGTGCAGCATAGGCAGTATGTACTGTGGCGGCTGTATTGGAAGCTTCTTGTTTGAAAGGAGTAAGATCAGCTCAAGTTGTTGAACTGTTTGCATTAACAAGAGCGTGCAAATTGGGAAAGAATCTGAGAGTCACTGCGATTACCGATAGTCAGTATGGCTTCGGAGTGGGCATGACTTTGGGCAAATATGGTCCCACAGGGGGTTCTTGACATAGAGTGGGACTCCCATAAGGAACGCTGAAGTGGTTGGAAAGTTGCTTGAGGCGATACAGCTACCTAAGCAATTAGCAGTGGTAAAGTGTGCTGCCCACTCGAAGACTGCTGACTATGTGTCGGCGGGGAAAGAGTTCGCAAACAACATGGCACAATACTGTGCGCGCAGTCCGAATTCGGGATACAGAAACCGGGAAAAGGAAATTAACTCATGTCCCCCTACTTTTTTCTTACACCGTAAATACGTGGGAAGAAGTGAGACAGTTGCAGGATGAGGCAGGAGATGAGGAAAAGAAACAGTGGATAAAATCAGGACGCGCACCCCGAGAGTCAGACCGAGTGTGGGTTTATCAGGATGGAAGACCAGTCATGCCTGATAGCCTGGTCTCTACCATGGCACGGATGTACCATGGACAAGCACATGTTGGAAGGGATGCTATGATCAGACTTTTCAAACAGACATTGTATAATGCCAAGTTTCGGCTTGTAGCGGAGAGCCTTTGTCAAAGATGTCTCACATGTCAGCAATACAATCCAGGAAGAAAGACAGTGGGGAGTTTGGGAACAATAGGACGGCAAGGAGGTCCTTTCACCAGAATGCAGATTGATTTCATTGAAATGCCCCCATGTAATAGGCTAAGATATGTCTTAGTGGTGGTTTGCCTGTTTTCACGATGGGTAGATGCGTACCCAACCAGAAGGAGTGATGGGGTTACAGTAGCCAAACTCCTATTGAGAGAGTTCATTCCTAGATTCGGTTTCCCCGTTACGATCGAGTCAGATAGAGGAAAGCATTTCAAGAATGAAATAATAAAATTGATTTGTGAAGCATTGAATGTACAACAAACTGCATTGTGCCTACCGTCCAGAGGCATCTGGAGTGGTGGAACAAATGAATGGCACCATCAAGAACAGATTAGGCAAAATGTGTTTGGCCACAGGGTTGAAATGGCCTGATGTCTTTCCTCTGGTGTTCATGACTATTATATCTATCCCTGATAGGAATACTGGACTGAGTCCTCATGAGATTATTATGGGTAGGGCGATGAGACATGTTTTCATTCCTGTCAACAAACTACTGCCTATAACTGATGACTTTGTGATGGATTATTGCAAGGGGTTGGCTGATTCCGTTCATTCTGTGTTTCATCAGGTTTGATCGGATGCCACCACCCTTGAAAAGAAGCCAGCTTATGATTTAAGTCCAGGAGACTGGGTAAGGATCAAAGTGCATAGAAGAAGAAATTGCCTGGTCCCACGTTGGGGAAAACCGCGTCATGTAATTTTGACCACGACGATGGCTGTGAAATGTGCCAGGGTAAAGAATTGGATTCATGCGAGTCATACTCTGCGAATCCCTAGTCCAGTGAGCAAACCAGAAGAAGAATATTTTGGAGAATCCGATACCAGTTCTGAGTCGGACTCAGAAGAAACCAGAGCAAGACCAACTCTGATAAGGGAAGAGTTGAAACCAAGTCAAGTTACAGACCTAGAGAATTTGCCATTAAGAAGGCGATTGGAGGTTTCTGATACTAGCTCGGAGTCAAATCCTGAACAAGAGAAAATACTGAAAATTGTGAAGGAGAATATCGAAGAGACTGTTAAGGAAATTCTCGAGAAAGAAGCTCCAAATGCAAGTACAAGAGAAATTCCACCGGAGATCATAGAAGTAGAAGGTGAGAAAGTAGATACAGAGAGTGAGGGTAAGATTGTTGCGGAAGACCCCCGAGGAGGTGTAGGGAAACAACACATTCAGGTAGCAGAAGGGACAGTTAGTCAGCAGGAAGATTGCATGGAAGAAACACGAGGAGGGACACAATTAGATAGGGAACAGAAAGTTGTGGAAGAAAAATCTACAGAAGGTAAAAGTCAAGTTGAGACCAAATCAGAAGACAGTGAAGGAGAAGTACAAGAAGGACGAGTCCTGAGAAAGAGAGCTTGGAAAACAGAAAGAGGTGAAAAGGGAAGTAAGTTGAAAAGGCCAGCAAAGGAGGAAATTTGGCCGAACAAAGTAAAAAGACTGAGGTATCGATTGACACGAGTGAAGTCATCTAAAGCAGAACAAGTGAATGAGGTGTCTAGCCAAGAAACTCAAAAGACACTGATCAGACACACTTGGAGAAGGGAAAACGAATTAAGAAACCCAACCAGAGGTATAAGTCACCAGAATGGATGTATGTGGTACTTCCTGAAGTACAAGAGGAAGCAGACAGCCAAGAAAGTCTAGGGGTGACTGTATCGGAAGTGGCTGGGGAGAAAGAAGATTCGGAAATCCTGAGAGTTATCTTGTCCGATATCTGAGAAGAGACGGATATTTAGGAAATTCTGAACCAAGACTGTGAAAACAAAGTAAAAGACGATCAAATGCCAGACTGAAGTGACAAGAGGAAGTCGCAGAAAGATTGAGTTACCGGACAAGACACATAACCGAAAAGAACCAAGTAGGCGCTTAGAGCCTTGGGTTTAGACAAAAGTTAGTTGTGGGTAGGAGAGGCTAAGTCAAAATACACTGATCATTTCCGAAATGGCAAACACAGACGGTAGAAAATCTACATGTGTGTTCCTTCGAAGATGGTGCAAAGTGTGTTGTTTTTGTTGTACAGGATTACTAATGCTTCTATGGAGTGTATTAGCTTTAATAGTTTCATTTAAAGTAACGTTCAAAATGATCTAAGGTCATATGGAGAATAAGATTAATGTAGAAAAGATTCATGATACTCAAGCAACTAGATTGATAGACAGAACTGATTTACATAAGGATAGGTCTATAACAGATTTTTCTAACAACGTTTTCTCGAAGTTATTGTATGAATATGTAAAAATAATGGACGTTAGAGATTATGTTTGTATGCAATTACCTGCATCAGTGTCAGAAGGTGTTACGTATCACCACCTTCCTGTGACCTATGGAATAACCTGTAGTGTGTTAGCAAGTTTGTTTTCATAAAACGGGGAAATTAGAGTATTACTTCTCCGATGTAGATAACATTTTCTCACGAGTACCTGTATTGAATTGAATTGAATAAGATAAAACCTGGTAAAGTTTTAGGTGAATATTTCTTAGAAACTAGAGAATTGACTTTAGAAGCAGTGTTTAAGAATAATCTTGTAGTCTAAAGAGGGAAGAAAAGACCTTCTTGGAGATGGTGGAAAAGAGGAGAATTAAGATGCAAAGAAAGATACCCGAGGGAAAAGGAGAGAAGACTGTTTGGGACGTAGAAAGAGAAAAACATTTGAAGGGAGAAACCAGTCCGGCTACGGCTTTAGATTGGCCTCAGAGAGGGAAATTTGGTATCAGAAGAAATGAAACTGTGTATGATAACTATTTTAGAAGTGCGAGTGAATGCCATGATACATATAGAATCATGGGAGGATGAGGAAACAATCCGGTATTCCCTGGGTTATATTTTATCTGTGGGAACAAAGCTTATTATCGGTTACCGGACCATTGGTATGGCACATGTTACCTAGGCCTGGTCTTCCCAAAGATATTTCATGTGGGAAGGGGAAAGGATGGTGCGCATGAGATATGTAGACAACTAACACGTAGAAGGAGGGAAAGTTGGTCAGAAATTGTAGGAGATATTTTTGGAGCACTGATACCCGCCGTTGGAATATCTCTGAATGCACATAAAATCAGAAAATTGTCTACGGTAGTGATAGTTTATCGACACACTGCTGGAGGGTTTTTACTGGTAAACACAAATGGTAGCCATGAGAGCCATGGTGATGCAAAATCGACTTGCCCTTGTGTTAGAAGGTGGTTCTGACACTATGGGCCGCCCGGATTTTTCGCTTTTTGAGCACCTAATTTTCGAGCTTTTACTGTGTGGGAGCCTCATAAATTGGGACTCACCCACAGTGAACTCAGGATGTAAGACTGCATTGGGATTTTACTGGTGTTCCCCTGGCTTGACCAGGCCACTGTTCAGCAGCTGGAGTAAGGGACACCGGGCTGGTTACATGCAGACACATGTGTACATGCGTGTGCACACATGTACGGGCTGCGCAGGGGAGATTCCTAGCGTGCGCAGTCCAGGAGCAGCTACAAAGTGAATGTTGTGGACTTATGCAGTATTGGGTGGTGACATGGAATAGGCTTTATACCCTGGAAAGAAACATGCCAGGGAAAGTCAGTGTGTCTTACTGTTTTTTCACTTCATTATTCCCCTATAGGAATGTGGAGCCAGGGGCTAGATTAACTTCCATTAGGCCTACAGATTCCAGACACGCACTTAAGTCCAATGTAGCAAATGTGAAAAGAAGTATTCTGCAGAGTCCAAAGTCATATTTGTACTGCTTTTGGGTCATCCAGAACTGTCATATTTCTCTGAGCCAGCCATGACCAGACCTAGGCTGAGGGCTGACCTCAGCTGGATGGATTGATAACCTTTCTTCCACAAGCCAGGGCCTCCTCTCCTCGAAGAGCAGATGGGAGGGGCTACAGGCCAATCCATCAACTGCTGTCACTGGGTGCCAGGCACCAGGCTGCACCAAGGAGGGAAGGCAGCGTGAAGGATGAGGCTTCAGACATGTGGCCAGAAACCCTGGACGACACCATTTTGAACAAGCCCAGAGGCTGGACAAGAAGGAGGGAGCAGGGGCAGGGACGTGATGTGTCGCTGTTTGATAGGACCAACAGAGACTTCCTGCCAGCCCCCTACTCAACTTTTACAAAGTGCTTGCACAGGAAGAGAAGGTCTCTCTGGGGTGTGGTCAGCTGAAGGTGCTGGAGCCTGGCGCAATGGGCAGTTGGAAGGAGAGACCCCCTGACTGCCCCCAGGACCTTATCGGCACCAGAAGAGCCCAGGACTGGTGCACAGAAGCAGGGGCCTCTGCGCAGGGAGAAGAGAGGCCCAGAAGGAGAGCCTGGCGAAAGGCTGGCGCAGGGAGCCAGTGAAGACAGCACACTGCTGAATCTACCCTCTCAGAGACCCAGAGGGCAGAGGAGAGTGTTCCCAGTGGCTGGGGCTGGTAAAGAGGAGCATGAAGCGCCCCATAATGCCTCGCCAGGCATTTGGAAATCTGCCGTTTTGGTGCTTTGTGGCCCCCAGAGGAGGGGGGTCACCCTCACTTGTGAAAAGGTGCTGGGGGAGCTACTGGAGGAGCGCAGTCTTCCCCCCTCCCCCCACCCCCCAGCACGAAGAAGTGTTCTCAGTGGCTGGGGCTGGTAAAGAGGAGCATGAAGCGCCCCATAATGCCTCGGCAAGCATTTGGAAATCTGCCGTTTTGGTGCCTGGTGGCCGCCAGAGGAGGTGGTCACCCTCATGTGTGAAAAGGGGTGCAGGGGGGCTGCAAGAGCACCGCAGTCTCACCCAGCATAAAGAAGAACAGTCCACCCCTAAGTTTCACGGGACATCTGAAAGAATAACCCCTCAAGGGCTCAGCCAGCCTTTAACACCTTCTAGGCTGGAACTTATGTTCTACAGCTGAGGGTGTACTATGAAGTGCATCATGGAGTGAAGGGCTGAGTTGGGGATGTCTGGAGAAGGCATCCCCTGGAGGAGAAGTGGTATAATTGCACCGAAATGCATTTACTATTGGTTATTTCTTTTTAGGTGGACTGAAGGTCACATGTGTAAAGTGAAGTACATGTGTAAGGTGATAAGCTAAATGGAGTTATGTTGCTGGACCTTCCTGCTAGGGGGTATGGCTGTATTTACGTAATCCCATGCTTTTACCTGTGATTCCTTTTAAAGTGAAGAGGCGCACTGCAGGAGAAGTGTAGTTGCCAGGAGTACTTCTTTTGAAGGGACTGTAAGTCACATGTGTAAGGAGATGTCATAAGCCAAGTGGGGCTATGTTGCCAGACAGTCCTGCTAGGGTGTCTGGCTGTATATGCGCAATCCTGTGATTTCATCTGTGATACCCTTAGGGGCTGTAATTGCAATGCATTCAAATGATGAACCAAGGTGATGAGTACTGTCATTCTAAAGTGTGCGTAAACATGGATTCTTGCTGCTGCGCTTAGGTGAAGACCCCAGACTGCTAGCCCTTAATATATAGAGGTGCATACTTTATGGTCAGTAGGAGATGCTCAGTCAGGGTCATGTGTCACCAAGGCAGGTTTACCCCTTTTTAGGTCTCGCCTAGCTATTGCGTAGCAATCGCTATGCGAGACTCTAAGGGGCTCTCAAAAGTGGATTGCATGGCGAGCACGCGCACAATCACGTGCATCGTGCTGCCATGCAATCAGTTTGGCATCGTACTTCAAAGGGTCCGCTCCCCCGCCTGGAACGCGCTCCCCCACCCCCGCCAAGTGCACGCGCCACGCTCCGCCGGGCTTGTACTCTCGCTTGTTATGCAACGTCTTGTTTGTTTTGAGAATCTGGTCACCCTACTTATTCCTGACTTGTGTAATCCTCTTTAGTCCTGACCTTTGACCCTGTCACCTTAGGCGCCTTATCTCGGCCGCATAGTGTGGAGGGAAGAGCTCTCTGGTGCGGCGAGCGATAGAGTTTTAGTACTTGCAGCGTAGTGTCGGGCCGGAGGACTGCTGTGCACCCAGCGCGCGGAGTGACAGAGGAGAGGCCAGAGTGTTCCTCGTAGCTTTCACTCTAAAGCACAGGGCCGAAGAGGCGATAAATGTGCAGGCTTCAGGAACGGATGTTCATGTCACATATTTTGTTGTTTCATTCAGAATGATGACGCATGCTCCAGCGGGCTGAGGTGAAGTGCGTCTCTCGCCTGGTCACCGGTCTAGCCTTTCAGTGGCACTCGTCTGAGGCATCCGGTGTCTCCATCGAGGCTAACCAGGCGGCCGGTGTACGGGGAGCTGACTCTCACACCGAATTGAGGGGGGCCGCGAGTGCTAATGTGTGTAATGCCACACATTCTGTTCCCTCTGCGTCAATCCGTTGTGTGACAGCTCTGTGAATTCCACTCTAATCTGTCTTCATTGTGCTTGCTTTATGCTCCTCATGTTACGCAATTAGGAATTGCGTACAGCCTAAAAAACAAGCATTGGCAAAGCCAAAGGGTTTCACCTGTGCCAACTGGCGCTTAGAGGAGTAGTCAGAAAAAATAAATACCCCCACTTGGACCTACTTTTAGAAAGCCTGAGAACGAGCAAGTCCATTTACTCTTTGTCTATTATTCATCCTTTCATCCCACCCCTAGCTTTCCTCTCTTCTCTCCCATCTTTCGCCTCTCCCATGTCCTAATCTTACCCCTTTTCTCTCTTTTCCGCTTTCATGTGTCTTACTTCTCCTTTTGTCTCTCATCCTATTGCCCTCCTCTTCCTCCGCTTTTTCTTTCTTTTCATCTGTCCTCAGCACTCTTGTCTCCTTGCTTCCTTTTTCGCTTTTCCTACTTCCCCTCCCTCTTCTCTTGTCTCCCCTGATCCTTGTCTTTTCTTTCTCAACAAATTACACATCTGCTTTTTATTTCTATCACTGCAAATCTCATCCCTCTCCCTGTTCCATTTATCTCTCACCTTCGCCCTTCTAACTTTACTGTCCATTTGCCGTTTACCTCCCTTTCACCTCGCCTTCTTTCCTCCCTCTCTCCTTTTTTTCCGTCCCTCTCTTCCCCCTCTCTTGCTTCCTTTCTCGCTCCTGGACAATTGCCACAACAACAATAAACTGGTTTTAGTTAGCATTAGTTTGGACAAGGAAAATCAATAATTTGGGTCACTATTACCCAGATGTATGCCAATAATATTAGAGAAATGAAAATCAAAACATTTAACAAAACCCAGTCAAAGCGGCATGTTTGGTGTTTTTTATTCACAAATGCAAGTTTAATATAAAGTGACATGTTTAAAAACTTGTTTTTACAATTAAAAATGGCATTCCAACGCTTTCTGCTCAGAGTAAAAATAGATTCTAGTTTATTAAAAAAAGGAATTGATTTGGCTCCTGCAGTTTTCAAAGTCTGTAATGGAAATACATTTTTGGTTCTAACTATCAGTTTTTATTTTTGAATTACGACAAGGAACCTTTTATTTTGAATAGAGATGTTGTGAGTTTACAGTGTAAACTCACAACATCTCTCTTTACAGGAAACACAGGTCAAACACTCCAGCAGAGGCATCTCATTAAAGGACGGGTTGGAAGGAAAGGCAGCTGCATTCTTGCTCTCAAGTTAGCTTCTGTCCAAAGAGAACGAGGCGTCGTACAGGTGACTGTAAGCAACCGTGCTGAGAATGTCTACCACACTGAAAAGCTCAACTCGGTTGCTTTTTTTGATGCCTGCGAGGCTCCCACCTTGTAGAAGCCTATACCCCCACTCAAGCTGGTGGAACGTCGGAAGGGGGGTGGGGGTTACGACACCACTGCTGGCGCTGACATATTTGCTTTGCTATTGATTTCTTGAAATGCATTTTTTTTTTTTTTTTAATAAACCCAATTCCAAGGTGGCTGCTGTGTGTGCCTACGCATGCCTGCAATCTTGTAATGTGTTTTCTTAAAAACAAACCATGGTTCAAAATTGCCACCATGGATACACATTCATGCATATACGTCTGTTGTGGCAAGAAGAAGATACAGGCGAGCGGGAGCAAAGTTCTTTATTGGTAGATTCTTGCACAGAGGCCCACGAGCAGATAACCGTCGCTCTCCGGGCAAACCCCAAAATGGCATCCCCGTGAACTCCCCCTTCTGACATCAAACAACGCTCCTGATTAGTTGAGAGCATCATGTGACACAGCTAATAATAGAAGACGGACTACGTCGCCATTGCAGGTTACATACTGTATACTTGTACATGTTCAACATCTCCCTTTCTTAACAATAGAAACAAAACATTTTCAGTCCATAACAAAATCGTCGTAGCGCCTAGGCGCTCTTACTTCTCTCCCTGATCTACTAGATGCATACAGTGGTGGACATCCTACCGGGAGGGTGCTGCTGAAGCTTTGACTCAGGCCATGAGTAGCCTGCTCCCTCTTGACCCTACATCCGGTTCGGCCATTGGCATTACCACTCTCACACCTAACTGCTTCACTCCCAGCACCACTGCTGTTCCTTGTCCCTTCACTGATAGCTATGTCCATGTCTCTTTCCACGCCGTGCGCTCCCAGGTTGGCACCCCCTTCTTCTTGCCACTCCAGAACACTATCGTCACAACATTCATCTCGCTCAAAGCTCCCTTTCATTAATATTTCTTCTTGACCCTTTTTCAGTTTGACTACATCATCCTTACTGCGCCAACCTTTGCCTTCTAGACACACTGCCCCTTTTGTTGTGTCTTGCACACGTACAGGCAGACCAAACACAGACTCTCCCTTCGCCACCTTGTGCAGCTTCCTTACCAATACCCAGTCTCCCTGTTCTATTTCCTTCACCTTAGCTTTGTTTGCCGCATCAGCATACTTCTTTGCCCTCTCTTGTTTAGACATGATTCTCTCCCGAACTCCCAACATCTCATCACGTACCACCTTCGTTTCCTCACTCACATTGTACCACTTGTTGTACTTGGGTGTAAGTTCGCCTGTGCACCGTCTCCCTCTCATGAGATAAAACGGAGTGTGCCCTGTGACCTCATTGGGAGTGTTATGGTAAGTGCACATTTTGTCAGCAATGAACTCCTTCACATCTAGACGAGATGCAACGGCAAGTTGAACGCCTTCTTTAAGAAACCTATTCATTCTCTCAACCTGGCCGTTGCTCTTGGGACTATACAAAGGGGTTTTCTCCTGCTTCACCCCCAGGTTGGCTAGGAAATCCGTCATCTGCTTGGACACCAACTGAGTGCCGTTGTCGGACACCAAGACTTTCGGTTGTCCTTCCATCGCGAAAATTTTCTTTAAGGCTTTTTATCACGCGGTCTGTAGTGATAGTACGGACAAACTTGTAATGCACCCATTTAGAATAATAGTCGGTGAGCACGACCAGGTATCTGCAGTCCTCAGGCAGCATGGTGAACGGGCCTGCAAAGTCTATAGCAATTTTACTCCAGGGGCCTATCGGTATTTCGACCAATTGTAATTCTCCCTTGCTCGTTTTCCAGTGTTTGTCAGCCTTCAGGCACTGTTCGCATCTGTCAATGTAATTGCAAACGTCATTGCTCATTCCTGGCTACCAATAATACATTTTTAGAATGTTCTTGGTCGCACTGCTTCCTGGATGGCCCTTGTGGGCAATTTTGATTAATTTCCCTCGCAGCCCCGCCGGTGGAACGAACAAGTCGTGGCGTTTCAGGAATCCATTTTCGATAGTAAGCTCCTCGCTCACTTGCTAGAAGCTTCGCAGGTCACTCTGTAAGTTTCGGATGGGAGGCCACTGCGTCGTCATATGGTCCATCACTTTCAATAGGACGTTGTCTTCCTCCTGACTAGTCAGCCATTCGGTTTCAGTGATGGAGCCGTTGCACATCATAGTCGCATCCACCAACGCCACCACGCACTCGGTGTCATCCAGAGAGGGTTCTTCCATACCACTCGTAGGCAACCGGGACAGGCAATCCGCTCTGCAGTTGAGACCTCCCTTGATATGCCGTATCGTGAAGTGATACTCCTGCAGCTTGGACAGCAGTCGCAAAAGCCTTGAACTCGCTTTCCCATTTCCACGGCCTTCCCCGTCCATCATGTACACCAACGGCTTGTGGTCCGTGACGATCTCAAACGCCTTGCCCCACAGGTAATTTTTCAGCTTTTCCACAGCCCATACGCATGCGAGTGTCTCGCGCTCAATGGTACTGTAGCACTTCTCCGCGTCACTCAACGTACGGAATATGAAAGCAATGGTGTTCTCTTTGTGCCCTCGAAGTTGGCAAAAAACGGCTCCAATACCCTTAGCACTGGCATCGACGGTGATTACATTCCGTAAATCCTTGTCATATGGCCGCAGAACCGGGGCCATGGCAATGGCCTCCTTGACTGATTCAAACGCATTGTCCTGCTCACCCGACCATAGGTACTTCTCATTTTTCCGCAGCAGTTTCCTCAACGGTTCGACCTTATCTGCGTACCCTTGGACGAACTTGGAGTAGTATTCACTGAGTCCCAGGAAGGACCGCAGAGCGTCTTTATCGTCTGGGCGTGGAGAATTGCGTATCGCTTGTACGAGATCGTCTTTAGGTGCTATGCCATCCGGAGTTAGAACATGACCCAAGTACTCTATCTTAGTTTGCAGGAATTTGCACTTATCTTTCGACACCGTCATCCCCTTGTCACCCAGGATCTCCAACACCTTGCTCAGCAGGTCCAAATGCTCCTGTTTGCCCCTTGTATGTACCAAGATGTCGTCTTGGAATGCCTCGACACCCTTCATCTCACAGAACAACAAGTCCATCAGTTTCTGAAAAACCCCTGAGGCCGAGGCCAGCCCGAAGGGTAACCTGACGTACCGGTAAGCACCGAATGGAGTTATGAAGGTAGTCAATTTTTTGGAATCCTCTGTCAAACAGACTTGATGGTACGCTGATTTCAAATCGATGAATGTAAAGTACCTGGACCCAGAGGTAGACGACAGTATCTCCTGTATGTTAGGCAGAGGGTGGCAATTAACCAGTATGTTTTTATTCAGTGACCGTAGATCTACACACAGACGGATGTCCCCCGTTTTCTTCTTCTTTGAAACTACAATTGCGGACACCCATTCCGAGGCCCCAGCTTCTTCAATCACACCTTCCTGTTTAAGCTTGTCTAGCACGGCTTTCAACTCAAACCTGACTGACAAAGGCACGGTCCTAACCTTGTGTTTCACTGTTATGGATCCCTCCTTCAATTGTATGTCATGCACAAAACCTCTCATGCACCCCACTTCATTCTTGAAGACTTCCGCAAATCTATCTAACACTTCTGACAAACCTTCCTGCACCTCTTCTACTTGGACGTATTGGACCCAATCGTCTCGCAGGACACTGGGGTCAGCCGCTCCTGGAACCAAAATCACCCCCAACTTCGCTAGGTCTTTCCAGCCCACCAGACTCTTGCCTTTCTCAGCCACATATATCTTGGTGTTAATCAACCTGCCCTTGAAGGTGAGGGTATCACAGAAATAACCCTTCATCTCAATGTCTTGCTCCCCAAACGCTTTCGGATTCACATCCGTCTCAGTCAACTGTACATTGCCCCACTTTTCATCAAATATTGTGTCAGATATCAGGGTTATGGGTGAACCCGAATCAGCAGTGAACGGCAACTCCACCGCCCCAATCATCACCGAGCCTATGGGCCCCTTCACACGGCCATCCGCCGCATCAATGGACAATACAATGTTAGGACACATTTCTGGATCACCATCACTCACCGAACTCACTCACGTTGCCCATGGGTCTCCTCGTTTTACATACTGTAGCATAGTGACCCACTTTCTAACACTTAGTACATGTTTTGCCCAGCGCGGGACAGGATTTGCTATCTGCTAAATGATCCTGCGAACCACACCTGAAACAACTTAACGGCCTTTTGCGTACAGCTTTGTCAGTCCACGCCCTGTCCGGGTGCTTATGATCTGATTTCTTCTTGTCCTGCAAATAAAATACATTAGCGCTACGTTTGCCTCTGTTTGGTTCCCAGTGAAGGACAAATGTAGTCATGTTATTTGTGCAGGCCTCACAGATGCTGCCTCGTTTTCCAACACCTTGATGTTATTTTGGCCAAAGAGGGATGAGTTTGTGGAATGCTGAAAGTGCAACATTGTTGTACTTATATTCCTGACGAGAGTCAAGATTTAAAGACCTATATTAAGAATATAACAGACTTGCATGAGGAGATTGTTCCATTGGAGGTTGAAAGTGTTTGGGAGAAGATTGGTAAAGGGTTTTCTGCTATTAAAAACTTCTTAATTAAATTAGGCAGTACATTTGTAGGCAAGATTCTATTTCCAGTGACTTGTGTGGTAATATTAGTATTAATACTGAGATTAGGGTGTGTATGTATAAAAAGAAGAAAATTATAAAATAAAAGAGAAGTAACCAGAAAAAAAGAGAAAGAAAGGAAAGAGAAATGGGAGATAAAGTATGTCTAAGAAGGCAAAGGAGGATGAGATGGGGGAAACAGTGATGTAACGTAACATGTTGTAAGGGAACTGAGACATAATTTCCATTAAAAAAAGGTAATTGACATTTTGGGGGATTTGTGGTGATATTATAAATCACCAAAGGGGGGATTGGTGGAGCAGGTAAAACAAAATTTTGTATACCTTCTCTATTTTGCATGATGAAATACTAATTACGTAACTTTCTAACTATTAACTTGTATTAATTGTTTGCCGTGGTTTAATTAATCAACCTCACACCTTAATAAACACGAATTTCACGCGAGACTAAATGCAAATTGCATGGCGACTAACCCTAATGAAGAACTGTGGTACGCATATTAACGGTAGATTGTGTTGATATAGAAAATTGCATGGTTTATATTGCTTTTGTGATGTTTTGCGTTCCTGCTGGGACGAAATGGTGAGTTTTATTGCTTTAAATGTTGCTATAAGCTAGGAAAATACTAATATATAAAGGGGTTAGTGTGGGTTTAAACATTAGAATCTTAATTTGCGTATATTAATTATTCTTTGTTTGTTTCGCATAAGTTGGCATTCGGGCCTACTAGGCCGCAATATCCAAAATGGAGTTAGAAGTGGCCACCGTCGTGTGAGCACGATGTCTACTGTGCAGACTCGGATGGCACTGAAGATCTCCAGGCATCCTTTGACCGAGTCACAGTGTTCATCGTCAAGGATAGGAACGTGGAGGACTGCCAAAGCCAAACTAGTGTGACTGACAGAGAAGACAAAGGACACCTGCCCCTAACTGCCGAAATATTGATACTTCGGACCCTTTTGCATGAGAACTGTCCCAACCATGGGATGACCTCTTCAGTAGAGCATGAGAAACCAGGAACTTTGTGAATACGGTTTGAAATTGCAAATTTTGATGGCTTGGCCAATCAGCCATTTCCAATGTAGCATGTTACCCAAAATTCATTATAAAAGGGGGTTAGTAGAAGGGTTGGGGCTGCTGCGTTCCGGGAGGGCGATTAGAATCCCGTTGGCCGATTTGCTTGCACGAGTGCTGGGTCCCTGGAGATCTTTGCGACTGTGTCGTTCTGAGCGAAAATAACTTTTTTCCGGACTGATTGGGGTGGTAGCCTGCATTCGATTGGAGGGTTACATCAGAAGAGATTTGATTTATGCAGGGCTAATAGGTTGTGGGGAGAATGGTCGCCAAAATCAGCGATTAGGGAAATATAAATGTCATACTGATTTATGTCAGTTATTAAGATTTTGATTGATTATGATGACGATCATGCCAATGAAGGTGAATTAATTAGATAAACTAAAACGTACTAACAGAGAAGGAGTTTGTGATTCTTTAAAGGGTATGAATTAAAGATTCCGATGCTTTAAATGTGTTTTTAGCTGGTTCTAAATCACCATCAACCAGTCCAACTAATTGGTCCATCGACCAAGTGGTGGAGTGCCTTGATGTTAAAGTTAGGATTCTATAAAAAGACAGATTTATAATATGAAAATACTGTAAATATTTCTTTCTATAGGTAATAAGGTACCCCCACATGTCCAGCGCATCTCTTCCTCCTGTGTCCAGATTCGAGTGAGACGTATGAGTGTTAGTATTATGGGCCCCACCAATGGATGCGTGCATGAATGAGTAAGTGTGATGACGAGTCTGTGGCGCAGGGAGGATATGTAAATTTGCCCTTTCCTGCTGGAGCTCTGACTTTAGAGGACACAACAGGACCTCATATTTCCTATTTCCAGAAAGGTCATAATAAACTTGCCTGAGTGATTTTACAATTTATATGTTATGCCTGATGCGCTTTGGGGTTTGGACTCTGACCCAAATCTGTATTTTAAACAATGTGCTGGCACGGTTGTGCCACGAGGTGTCAATGGATTATTTGTACACGCCCTTCGGGGGTGTTTACGGGTATCTGTTTCCTATGCAGTGATATTTTTAAATGCTGTTACTAATCTTTTTCATGAGCTGAAGAGGCATCAACATGTCTTCTTACTGGCATTTAGCATTACTTGCCTAATAGGAATCTTCCTTTTCTCAGTAGAAAACTAGGTTATGCTGCCATCTCGCCACTTTGGGCAGGTGTTCCTCTTCTGTGATGTTCAGGGACCTCTGGGAGGTGGACCCTCCTGTCTGTGATCCACCCATAATCTGCTGACTTCCGTAAATGATTAATAACTTCTCTTTCTTTTCTAAAGAGCCTTTCCAACTCAGGCTCAATATTCATTAATAGGATTTCCTACTCTCGACCTTTTTTTTATTTTTATAAATCAGGCTTTTTAAAGCTGACGCAACCTACAAGAATAAAACAAATCAAAGCCCAGTCCAGATTCTCAAACGTAAAACTTAAACCAAACCCGAGCATGCTGTGCATGTTTGTGGCTGATTGTTTACAGTGTGAAGCTCTTGCCACAGAGGGAGCGGCGTCGAAACCAAGCACCACAGCGTTTACACCTGATCGATAATATTGACTGGTCAACCCTAATACAGGGTGTCTTGATGCTGTGCGGATCACATCAATCTTTCTTTTGGTTTATCTGTACCAGTTTATTTATAGATATTGATAGATTTGTTTCTTTTTAATTGGCTGCTGGTGATAAAGGGCTTTCGTGATGAATGATATAATTTTTTCATTGAAAAGATGCATGCAGTGGTGAATATAAAAACTGCTAGAATTGCTCGACAGCTGTTTGTACCACCAATCTTCCCTGCATGGAGGGTGTTTACGCCTCCATAAATGTTGGACACCCCACCTTTTCTTGCACAAGCATGCCATGAGCCCCGAGAGTACATTGTGTGATTTATGGAAGGCATGCTCACAAATCCGAGGAAGATTATAATGTGTACCAAAGTAGATTTTGCACACTGTATACTTAGGCATGTGGATTAATGAATTCTGGATTAACCCGCCCTGACTAGAAACTGAAATCTGTTGTTTTATTAAACATTGCATAGACACTGGTTCCCATGTTCAGTGCTGCATTTGTGGTTCATATTATGTGGCTACAACATGCATATGTGGCTACAAAATGCAGTTTCCATATAAACTGTTTTGGGGAAATTGAAAACGCGTATCATTTTAAAGAAAACTGTAAAAAGAGGATTTTTGTTTTATATTATGGCATGTTTATTTTTGAAAGTTATAAAATTATATGGTAACTATCTTTTTCCTTAATAGGTCGTTGGCGGGAAGATGACGGATTTGGGCCGACTGTGCGCATTTATCACCAAAGTGAAAAAGGGAAGCTTGGCCGACACAATTTGGCACCTCAGGCCAGGTATGTTTTGGTCTTCGCAAGCATTTGCACTGCTACTGGTTGCACAAAAGCAGAGATCTCAACATTTTAACCCGGGCCTGGTGAGATTAATTTCCATACACTCCACCCAGAGTTCATCAGGTGCAGAAAAAAAAGAGCCATCAATTGCACAAAGTAATGACGTTTCCCATATTACATTTTATTACATGTGCTGCATGTGCAACAGCAGTCTGTGCTGGACCTCCTGACGACGCTCGCCCATAACCAGCACACTAGCTCTGTGTGCCTTTTTGGTCTGTCTGTCGGCGATATTTAATTATGTGTGAACTGTTCAATTTTCCTGTACGTTTCTGAATGCAGTTGACGTGAACATTTTGCAAACGTCTTGCAACACAATATAGTTCATTATATTTTTCAAGTCTTATATGTTTAATGGTAAATACAATTATTGAAGTAGCACATGCAGCGTTTTTACAAATTTACGGTGATATATACCTGATTTCCTAAACTCGTTTTTTATTGTCTATCAAAAAACACAGTTGCATGAAAAGTCCAATCATTTTTCAGAGGGCCTGAAAGCAAATGAAAAAATAATGAAAACAAGCGGCAGGGAAAGCGTTCGCTTTCACTTATGCTTGAAAAAAAAACCCGCGAGTGGTGCGCGGGCTACTGCGAGCCATGGCCTATTGGTGTCTATTACGCGCTCCAAGCGCATAATAGACACCAATAGGCCATGGGCGGAGCAATGCGCCCGCCTTTGGACAATTGCATGCACATAAAAAGACGCACGCAAAGGCCAATCGCGTAGCACAAAAGGAATCGCACACCCACGAGCGTGTGCGATTCCTAGGTCAGCTTCGATTCCCCGTTTTTCACCTACTAAATGTCTCGCGCTGCGCGAGCACTGTTGCGCAGTGCACCGCTAGACGCGAGACCTAAAAACAAATGTTTCTCGCTTAGACGTTTCAAAAGTTATTAAAAACGCAGCGGCAGTCGTTGCCGTGCAGTGGAGGGCCCTTATGCAAAGGTTGACCACCCTTTTGCTGCTTAGTACTTTCTTGCCGCATAATTGACTCAACCCTGCCACATAATTTATCCCTCCCCTGTCGCATAATTGCAGTGGCCTTGGCTTAAGTACATTCTTTTGTGCGGCTGTCTCTATGTGGGGCTTTCAGTTAAATCGTCTTGGTATCTTCATTTGTGCCCCTGGGTGCTGCTGTCAGTGTCTGCTACATACAGTGCATTCTTCTGTGTTGCTGCTTTCTCATGTCCTTGTGTTCTGCTGTCTTTGGCAGCACACACTCAACTAAGGAAATATGACGACGCATAGGACTTCACAATGAATTCAGGATTGTTTTTGAAAGCACGAAGGTTTAGGGGATAAAAAACACACATGCAGCCTACTTGAGTAATCTTTGAATATCCACTGTGCTAATTCAGCCTTTCATTCTACTGAAGTCGATGCAGCAGGAATCATTCATCTGGGTACTAACTAGTGAGCCAGAGGTTTGAACCTGATCTTCATTGTGGGCGTCACACAATTCTTTGTGTGAGCTGTGGAGGCGGCGTGATATGATTATACTGGCTTCCAACTCTTTTTCCCACTTGTGGGACACCCCCGCGCCGCACGGCCACCAGCTGCTGTGTGTGCCCCCTCGCCTTGCCCTCTGCCTCGCTGCCTGCCTCGCTGCCGGCTGACGCCGCTGGCGTCTGTTTTTTTTGCTTGTTTTGTCTGGCATTTGTGCTTGTTTGAACTGCATTTTCCTCCCGTGTTAGCAGCTTTTGTCTGACTTTTGTGCCTGTATTTTTTCTAGTCAGTTTCTGCATTTTCCTCCCGTGTTAGCAGCTTTTGTCTGACTTTTGTGCTTGTTTTGTCTAGCATTTGTGCTTGTTTGAACTGCATTTTCCTCCCGTGTTAGCAGCTTTTGTCTGACTTTTGTGCCTGTATTTTTTTCTAGTCCGTTTCAGCCCTTTGCGTTCTCCTGCCTGTCTGCCCGCCTACCTCGCCGCCCTCCGCCTTCCCTCCCCGCTCCCCGCTTCCCGCCACCACCGCTGACCACGCCCCTTTTTCCTTTCTGTTCCCTCCCCGCTCCCGCCTCCCAGCTGCCCCGCCCACCCGCGCACTTGGCCTTATATGGCGACCGTGCGACGCAGGTGAGTGTGACCCACTTGTGGGACACCCCCGCGCCGCACGGCCACCAGCTGCTGTGTGTGCCCCCTCGCCTTGCCCTCTGCCTCGCTGCCGGCTTATATGGCGACCGTGCGAACGCGCAGCGGTCACGCGCAGCGGGCGCGCCGATTGTGCGCCGAAGGCGCGCCAAAGGTAAGCCCGTCTGCGCCCGTCCGCGACCGGACCGCGCCCAGCGCCAGGACCCCTGGCCAACGAAGATCCCGACCGACCCGCCTGACGTACTCCGCCGCCACCCTCACCGCACTCAACACCGGCCGACTCCCAGAATGCCATCAAGCCACTCCACGACGTACCCACGGACCTTTCAGCTGCCACGCCTGCAAGTTCACCTGCATCCGGACCAGCCTCGCACCAGCACCCACCAAGTCGAACACCAGCAGCACCCACCTCAAGTGCATCCTGCTCAACACCCGCTCCGTCCACAGACACGCCATCGAACTCTGGAACCTTCTAGACGCCACAGCCCCTGACGTCGCCTTCCTCACGGAGACCTGGATGAACGCCTCTTCAGCTCCCGACATCGCCATCGCTATCCCAGAGGGCTACAAGGTCGTCCGGAGGGACCGAAACGCCAACCAGATGGGAGGAGGCATCGCCATCATCCACAGGAACACCATCCGTCTCACGACCAGCACCGACAACACCCTGACCAGCGCCGAACACCTGCATTTCCAGATCCACACCAACCCGAACACCACCCTCAGAGGCACCCTGATCTACCGACCCCCTGGACCACGCACACAATTCAGCGAGGACATCGCCGACTTCGTCAGCCCGCATGCCCTCCCCTCCGCCGACTACATCCTCCTGGGAGACCTCAACTTCCATCTGGAGAACAACAACGACCGCAACACCAGCACCCTGCTCGACAACCTCGCCAACCTGGGACTCAAGCAACTGGTGTCCACCCCCACCCACCTCGCCGGACACACACTCGACGCAGTCTTCTCATCCAGCACAGACATAGACTTCAGCCACGCCACAGAGCTTCAATGGACGGACCACAGCTGCGTCCACTTCACCTTCAAGAGAACGACGACCCACCAACACCAGCAACAGGCAGCCCGCAGAAGCTGGAACAAGATCACAGCAGACCAGCTCGCCACCTCCCTGAACCAGCACCCTCCTGCCAGCTCAGCGAACCCCAGCCAAGCCGCCGACAACCTCACGAAGTGGATCAGCAACTGCGCGGACGAACTCGCCCCACTGAGGACCCCGCCTAGCAGACCCGGCAGCAAGAAGGCCCCATGGTTCACCGACGAACTCAAGAGCTCCAAGAAGAACTGCCGAGCCCTCGAGAAAGTCTGGAGAAGGGAACCGACACCAGACAACAGGACCTCCTTCAAACTTGCCACCCGGAAACACCACCAGCTGATCCGCGCCGCCAAGAAAACAGCATTCAAAGACCGGTTGGACAACAACGCACACAACTGCAAGGAACTCTTCAACATCGTGAAAGAGCTTTCCAACCCCAGCGCAGGAAACAACGACATCACCCCATCGCAAGACCTCTGCAACTCCCTCGCTTCATACTTCCACAACAAGATCGCGGACATACATAACCGCTTCAACAACCAACCAACGCACACCATGACCGAACAACCACCCCCCACCACCACCCTCCACGCCTGGACCCCGATCAGCACCGAAGACACCATCCGCACGATGAACTCCATCCACTCCGGATCACCGACCGACCCCTGCCCTCACCACGTCTTCAACAAGGCCGACGCTGTCATCGCACCCCACCTGCGAGACATCATCAACACTTCCTTCGACACCACCATCTTCCCTGAGAGCTGGAAGCACGCCGAACTCAGCGCCCTACTAAAGAAACCTACAGCGGACCCCACCGACCTCAAGAATTACCGCCCCATCTCGCTCCTCCCGTTTCCAGCCAAAGTCATCGAGAAGACCGTCAACAAGCAGATGGCCGCCTTCCTCGAGACAAACGGATCCCTCGACCCCTCACAGTCCGGCTTCCGAGCCAATCACAGCACCGAGACCGCCCTCATCGCCGCCACCGATGCCATCCGAGCCCTGATGGACAATGGAGAAACAGCGGCCCTCATCCTCCTAGACCTCTCCGCGGCATTCGACACGGTCTGCCACCGCACCCTAGTACGGCGCCTCAGCAACATCGGAATCCAGGACAAGGCGCTGGACTGGATCATCTCCTTCCTCGACGGAAGAACACAGAGAGTCCGCCTACCACCGTACAAGTCAGAGGCCTCCGAAGTCACCTGCGGCGTCCCTCAAGGATCATCTCTGAGCCCCACCCTCTTCAACGTCTACATGAGCCCCCTCGCGGCCATCGTACGCAAACACAACCTCAGCATAATCTCCTACGCCGACGACACCCAACTGATCCTCTCCCTGACCAACGACCCCGCCGCCGCCAGATCCAACCTGCACGAAGGGATGAAAGAGGTAGCCGAGTGGATGACGACCAGCCGCCTGAAACTGAACTCGGACAAGACGGAGGTCCTCATCCTGGGCTCCTCACCCTCCGCCTGGGACGACTCCTGGTGGCCTCCCGCCCTGGGCACCGCACCCAAACCGACAGACCATGCACGCAACCTGGGCTTCCTCCTGGACTCCTCCCTCTCCATGACCAGGCAAGTCAACAACGTCTCCTCGGCGTGCTTCAACATCCTACGCATGCTACGGAAGATCTTCTGGTGGATCCCCACCGAGACCAGGAAGACCGTCACCCAGGCCCTCGTCACCAGCCGACTGGACTACGGCAACGCCCTCGACGCCGGTACCACCGCCAAGCTCCAGAAGAGACTCCAGTGGATCCAGAACGCCTCAGCCAGACTCATCCTCGACATCCCACGAACCAGCCACATCTCCGGACATCTGAGAGACCTTCACTGGCTCCCCGTCAACAAAAGAATCACCTTCCGCCTCCTCACCCACGCACACAAAGCCCTACACGACCAAGGCCCGAGCTACCTCAACAGCCGAGTCAACTTCCACGCTCCCAAACGCCACCTCCGATCAGCCAACCACGCCCTCGCCGCCGTCCCCCGCATCCGAAGAGCGACTACAGGAGGAAGGTCCTTCTCCTACCTGGCCGCCAAGACCTGGAACTCCCTCCCGACCGACCTGCGCCTGACCCAAGACCACCTCTCCTTCAGGAAGAAGCTGAAGACCTGGCTGTTCGAGCAGTAGCGGCACCCCCCCCCCTCCCCCCCCTCCCCCAGCGCCTTGAGACCCTACGGGTATGTAGCGCGCTTTACAAGTGTCACTGATTGATTGATTGATTTTTCCTGCCTTGGTGTAAATTAGCACCTTGAAAACCAGTCAGTTAACCGCTCAGTAGCAAAAAGGCGTGCGTGCAGAGAAGCATGTCCCGACCCCAACCTTCCCAGCATATACAATTATTTTTTTTGAAATCTCACAAGTGTCACAGTTTATTTAAATTAATTATAGCTACAAAGTTAAGACATGTTCTCTCTATGCCCTAGTGGACTTTTCGTAACACCCCTACAGATCAATGGCATCAATGGCAGTTTATGCTGTCCCCAATATTTAAAAACATGCATTCTGCTTCCACTATGGTAAATCTATCCGCACTCCAGTAGTGGGTAAGGCTGGAGCAGAGTCACTGACTCTAGCGCTCAAGCACAGTACGGCAAGAGCCCACAACCACAGACCGCTGACTCGAGTAGACTGGGAAGCTGAAAGCACATGAGTGAGAACAGGGGAGGCGACAGGAGGGAGAGACTGCAAGAAAGTGAAAGCACTCGTGCATGTACAGCATCTACCTTGCAGCGCCATCTGTTTCCAATTAACAAGCGCGGTGCGGTTACGATAATTGGAAACAGATGGCAAAGTTGCTCACTCACGCAAGGTAAATGCCATACATGCACGAGCGCTCATTGGAAACAGTGCAGTACATGCACTAGTTTTCCAAAAAGTGTGGACCGATTACAAGAGGTCAGTCCGAAGCAGCACGCTGATTAGGCGTGACCTAAAAATGACTAAAAGCAACAATATTTTTTGCTCTCACATAGCATACATTGTCATCGTACTACCTGGCACTTAAGAGAATTACTTTGTGTGTGATTTAGTAGTTGAGAAAAAGCAGAATGGTGTCACCCACAGTGAAATTAGCCAATGGCTGAAGTGTCCTGGACCACTGACCCCTCTAGTGGGTGGAAGAAAAAAGTGAATGAGACTAAGGTTAATAGATGAAGAGGGTTGGTTGAAAGTGCATAGAAGTAAGAACATTATACATAAAGTAAAATGAAACGATCTTGGATAACGTCAGACCTAAAAAACAAAAGCTACATGAATAGTTAAATTGCCACATCATGACTGACCATTCGCTCACCCTGGCTAATGTAAAGGCTTTAGGGCCTCTTCATTGCAATTACTCACATGTCACTCTATAAATGTATGCTTAAACCCCCTCCCAGTCTCTGACCAGGTAAACACATGCTGCCCATTTATAGGTCTCTGGCCAGAGCTGGGGCTGGGCAGGTCTGCTGGTTTTTTCATGAGTTCCGTGATTGATGAGCTTTGCAAGTTCCTCACCTTGGTTACTTGAGAACCAGTAAAAGGCAGGACATTTGGTGTCTCGCACTAGCTAGGTGTGGGACAATCCTGCAAAAATCTGCACGGTTTTCCAGCTTACTGTGACCCAAGAAATAGAGGGACACTACTTGAGTAATGGCCGTAGAGCTGTTAGAGCTAGGACCAACACCCACAGAACACGCAAGAAATCTAGGGATCACCCTAGATGACAAGCTCAACATGACGGCTCAAGTCAATGCAGTGTGCACCTTCTGCTTACACATACTACGCGTGCTGCATTAAATCTTCAAATGGTTGCCGCAGAACACCAGAGGGACTGTCACGCAAGCACTATTCACCAGCAGGCTGGACTACAGCAACACTCCAAGTCGGAATCCCCCACCAACTCCGACAAAGACTCCAGACCATCCAGAATGCAGCCGCAACAACACCTACTTGATCTCCCATTCCGCACCCCAGGAAGCTTCACTGGCCCCCCATTTACAAGCGCAGCCAATTCAAACTTCTCGTGCACACTTATGAAGCCCTACACAACATAGGGCAAGAATACCTGAACAGCCGCATGCACTTTCACCAACCCACCAGACACCTATGCTCTGCCTCACTCTCACATCCCCCGCATCTGCAAAAGCAGAACTGGAGGTCACTCATTCCCTAACATTGCACCCAAGACATGGAACAACCTCCCTCAACACATCCGAGCCGCCTCACTTCTTGAGTTCTGCAAGAAGCTGAAGTCCTGGCTCTTTGCATGAGCACCTTAGGGAACCCAAACCTACACACCTGCCCAAGCGCCTGGGTACCCTCTTGGGCGATTAGAGTGCTATACAAATCAATGCAAGATAACATGGAAAAACGAACACACTGTATTTCTTTAATTCGTTTATTGAAACACAAGTTATTACAATCATCTTATCATAAGCATTTAGACACATAGCGAGATGAGCTTATAAGAAAACAGAGTTGAAACAAATAACATTGTTAAATGACGTGAGGTATTTTAATACTGGGTGGGACTGTTGTGGGGCAAGGTATTTTTATAGATGATTTATACATCTCATAAAAGCACCTCTACACCTCCTGTCCTTCCAGTGAAGAGACCCTTCAGCAGATCTGCCTCCACTTGGTGTCAAGATGTCACTGGGATGTAGTAAACCAGGGAGCAGGAAGTAGTCAAACCTGGCTCGGCACGATCCACTTGTCTAGGTAGCGACTGGAACTGTGTGTTTGAACAGGAACAAAATTCAGTTAAACACAGCAATACAATCTCCAAAGAACACGCAACTTGTATTTATTTAAAAAGAAATCCCTCTTTGGAACACAAAAATTGCACAGAAGATACCGTACATTGAAGAAACTAGAGGTGAGCGAGCCACTGGAGGCTTGAGCCAGATGACGCTCTTGCGCATCCAGGACACTCAGGCCAAAATGAGCGAAGTTGTGGGTCAGGGACTAACGTCTGCAGCACAAAGCGTGACAGGAGGAAGACTGCAGAGAAAGAGACAGGGCAGGGGAAGTTGGCCAGTGGTTAAAAAGAGTCAGGGCAAGTAAGGATACTGCTGACAGTCTGGAAAGGGACTTGTACGTGAAAAGGAGACCACGTTTGACATGAGAAACTGTGAGAAAAGGAGAAGAGAAAGTGCAGGAGGACACCAAGGAAAAGGAGTGAGACTGCAACAAAGTGAGATGAAAAGCTGTAGGGTGGGGCAAAATCAGTAGTGTGATGCGATTGCCTGCATGACCAGCCTATTGAGGGCACCAGCTTGTAACCTAATGCGCATAAGCACTAATGTGTCAAACATGCTACGCCCAATTCCTACCACTCTAACATGTTACAACAATTGTCTAGCTCGGTTTGTGCTTTGAATCTTACACCCAAGCCTGCCCCAGGCTTTGTTCTCCCCAGAAATTCTCTGGCATGCTCGCCTCTAGAAGAACCTACGGTCTGAGTAGAACTTAACGTTCGCAATCGTCCTCAACATGTCCTCAATGAAGAAATGTGAGACCACCACCGAATCACATCATGACAAGCTACTTTTTCCATCTCCAGAACGTTCTATGCCAAATGCTGATGAGAAGGCTCTTATAGGGTTCTGGGACCCAAAGCTCTTTCTGGCTGGGGCAGTAACTAGATCATATCCTTCAGTGGTTTTGGCCCTGCCAAATAAGCATGCCAACACATGTATCCAGTTATGTCAAGTTTTAGACCTAAGGGACTAAGTGGGCATGGCACCTAGGAAATGTATGGTGAGAATAAAGACAGATGCCACTAAGATTGTACTAAGACCTCCACTTCAGTACTCTCTGGTGCATTTCTTTCGACAACCAAGGGTATTGCTCTCTGAAAGCCCACTGCTCTCTCCCCTGGTCCTTTTTTTAGGTCTCGCGCCTAGTGTTGCAGTGCGCAGCCTTGTTTGCGCAGCGAGACTTCATGTAGGGGCTTTCAGAAATCGCTTCAGATGCTCGCACACGCTGCGTGAGTGCTTTTACTCTTGCCCCAGGCTATTGGCCTTTACGTGCGTCTTTTTAACAAAGACAGCACACAATTGGCCAAAGGCAGGCGCATTGCTCCGCCCACGGCCTATTGGTGTCGGTTATCCACAGGCCCAACATCTGTTTGCAATTATCGTGAACAGAGGTGTGCGCGATAATAGGAAACAGATGTCTCGGTGTGGTGCACGCGCACCACTCATTTAAAAAGTTATCGCCTACTTCCTTGTTTTTTCACTAACCGTTTGCACTCCTCTGTTTCTCTATCTTGTCACTCTGCTCTCTTTCTATCCTTTCTCTCAATTTATCCATATATAAATTTATTTCTTCTCTGCCGGCTCGGTCTTCCCTCATCTCTGCTCCTATTTCGTTTCTCGCTACGCCCGCCCCTGCTCTCCCGGCCCCTTTTTCTTGCAGAAGAGGACGCGTCGTTCTTCCAGGTGAGTGGCTGACCGATGTATTTGTTCACGGTTTTGTAAAGCGCTGCGTGGACTGCAGCTTCATTTCGCTATCGTTATTTTCTAACCCTCCACCCCTCTTTGCAACAGTTATTCATAACGTGTTACCTAGGCAGCGTGTAGTTATTAGAGTATAAAGCGCACACATCGGCCATGCAGCTCAACAGTTTGAAAAGGGCCAACACCACGCCCGAGTGAACGTTGGAACTCTCCTCCCCCTCTACTAAAAGTGCAGGGCCCCCCTTCGCACTTCCCAGTGCTCAGGTGTGCAGGCGACGCTCGCGCAGCGCGCAGCGCGCAGGAACTTGCTCTGCAGATACCGCAAGCCGTGGACTTGTCCATGGAATGTGGGGTTGGGGGGTTGGACCGGTGTGGGCCCCTGCCTCCACAAAAGCCTGAGGGCGACGAGACTGGCAAGCGTAACCACCAGAGTACTGGGGCCCTACCTCTTCAGGCAGTGGCGCAATAAAACTTGAGCCTCTTTTTGGAAAGTGCATACAACGGAGCCCCCCACGCCCGGACCCTGTCAGGGGCTCTAAGGGTGCTTGTGCGCAGTGCCAGGGGGAGGAGAAGGAGGAGGGGGACTGGAGCACCCCCCCCCCCCAGGACTGCAGGGGCTATTGTTACTCGAATACTTCTGGACCCCTTTTTAGCAGAAGGCCACAGAACATACGGGAGACTGAGGAGCCCCTCTTCACATTGTGCAGGAGAGTTGGACATCATTTTGTGTTACGCAATTACCAGAGTCAAGTGGCGTAGCTAAGCCCCTAGGGACACTAATTAAAGCCCAGGAATCTTCCCCCCCCCCTTCTCTGATTTGGTAGTAAAAACAGTTATCAATGTTAGCAATTAGGGTCGAATGGGCCCCTCACCTCCTTGCGCCTGGCGCCACTGCAACTTCCGCACTATTAACAGATACGACCCGCCGGGAAGAAGGCGTTGTCTTTACATTGTCCCCATTAATTTCTGCCTCATTTCTGCCTCACCCGACCCTCTGTCCCTCTCTCCTTTGCCACTTTCTTTACCTCACCCCATCGTACCTTTGCCTCGTCTCGTCCCTTCCTACCTCTCACCATCCGCCCTTCACATTCACCAAAGTGAATGCATCTGCCTCGCATCACTTGTATGTAGATTCACTTCCTTTTACCTCAATCACATATCGCATAAGTGCCTCATACTTCCACCTCATTCTCCCTCTCATCTCTGCCTCATTTTTCTTCCTCTCATCTCAGCCTCAATCTCCCCTGATCTCGCCTCTGCCTCCATCTCCCTCTCACCTCTGGCTCATTCTACCTCACAACTCTGCCCCATCACTGCTCAGCTGCCCACCTCCCTCAGGAAGAATCACAGCCACGTTATTTCCCCCTCACCTCTGCCTCATAATCCCACCCTCTCCCCTGCAACCCCCCCCCTTGCTTCATGTGTTCTCGACTGCCTCTTCCCTCATCGCTTCCCTCCCATTGCAGCCCGCTCTGGCTCATCCCTGCCTTTCTCTCACCTCTAATTGCATTTTCCTCCCTTTCCAAAATCGCTCTCAGTCGTTTTCATTGGCCTGACGCCCCTTCTTGTTCGTGTTTCCATTTCCACATAACTGCGCCTCCCTTATCTCTCCCCTTCATCTCGTGTGTCGATTTATCCCCCTCTCAGTCTCCAAGGCTCTCACCTCTGTGGTCTCCTAACTTGCTTTTCTCTCTCCTGCTTTCTACACCTCTCCCTCCTTTCAGACCCCTCTGTAGTAA
Organism: Triturus cristatus; assembly: GCF_964204655.1. Taxonomy (NCBI): domain Eukaryota; kingdom Metazoa; phylum Chordata; class Amphibia; order Caudata; family Salamandridae; genus Triturus; species Triturus cristatus. The sequence goes on along the minus strand of NC_140586.1, from coordinate 195,895,275 downwards.
CTTGTTTAGGTTATTTAATATTAATATTTAATATTATGTTGTAAATAGCCATGCACATGTTGTGTATGCTTCTTTAATTAGTTATAGTGTTGCTTAGATACAGTGGAATGTGTTGATGTTATCTTGAGCTTGGAGTCTGTTGGAGCTGGCTGCTTCCAGGCTGGCTCCTCATCCTTGTAACCAATAAACCTTATTACTCAAGACAACTTCAGCATCCTGCTTCATTACTACATTTTACTGGCGACGAGCTGGTTACAAGGACAACCCTGCGTGCATCATCCATTCAAAATTCTTCAATCAACATCAACCAACTTCTTATGCCTTATTCTCTACACCCGTTTCAAGATTCTGCAATTTTATGGAAGATAAACCTATTTCATGTCTCACACGCAATCCAGGGCTTCTGCCTCTATATGATTCAACGTGAACACACCTCAACTCTGCTGAACACGGTAGGGTGACTTCTGAACTTTGTTTTTAATTGACTGTGCAAGGATTAGTACTGCCGCCTTATCGAATTGGGGGCTACTCAAGTTTGACTTTAAAAATCGTTTTAATATATTGGGATCTATTTTCGCTAACCTCCGCAGCAGAGTAAAGCGTCATTCAAATATTCTTAACGCACCTTAGGTTATCCTCATGCCAGCGGTTTGTCTCTGCCTCGAGCTTTTCCGTGGTGCGTAGTGTGGAGGAGTGTTCAGCGCGGACTCGACTCCTGACGTCAAGCTGTCTGCGCATGCTCTCCGCTACTCCTCTTTACTCAAGACAGCGTCTCTCGGAGCGTCACAGCGTCACGGAGCGTCACTACGTCCAGTTGCCTAGATACACCCTCTACTGCTACTTGAGGAGAACGCTGACACGCAGCTACTCGCATCATAAAGGGGATCACTCTGTTAGCAGCGTTGCCTAGCTACATCATCTCTACCGCAACGCTGACGCGCACAGCCACTTGTTTCAATCTGCGCGCATGTGTTTGCAGCGTTCATCTGCACTGACACACACAGCTCTTCGTGTGTTAGCTCATCCATTTACGCTGATACACACAGCCTAATCGTTGATGGTAAACACGCTTCTCATCATTGTTTTGCTCACTTATCCACGCTGATACACACAGCTTACCGCCTTGATCATTGTGTATCTCTCCTTGTTCTGCTACCACGCTGATACACACACCTTACTTATTTTCTTGTTACATGGGTGTACAGTACATTCAACCGAGCAACAAAGACACTGGATTATTATTACTTAACTACGTTTTAATTCATTTGTATAAAAAAAAATGTGTACTCTACAATCTGTGAATCCTCCTCCAGCCTTCCTTGATACACCAGGTGAACCAACAATTAGATGGGAAGTCTGGCATGATGCTTTCGAAACCTACCTGGGTGCCATAGGAGCATCAAGGTTTAATGCTGAGAGAAAGAAATACCTTCTTTTGCATTCTTTGGGTTTCGAAGGGAGATCAATTTTTAAGCACCTCCCAGAACTTCCTCAAGATGATCCACCTTTGAATGATCCCTATATTGAAAGTGTTAAACTTAAACTTCGTTTTGAAAAACAACCAAGTCTAATGGTCCTCAGGCACAAGTTTTTCAAAAGGAAGCAATTAGAATCGGAAGACATTGATTCTTATATCTCTGCTCTACGTAGGTTAGCTGCGGACTGTCGCTTCGAAAATTTCTCAGACCAACATATTAGGGATCAATTTGTGTGTCACTGTAAGGATAAGAACATTAGACAGAAGTTACTAACCATGGGTGACCCGTCTTTGGATGAAACTATAAAATTGGCAAAGAGCGTAGAAATTTCCATGACATCTCTAAAAGAGTTAGAAGAAAAGGTCGTTGAACCCATCAATGCCATCAATTTAAATTCTAACAATTCATCTGTGAAGTCATCCAAAGTTTTTAAAAGCAGCACCAATAATCCAAGTAAATCTACTAAACAATTTGGATCAACCAAAATAGATTCTGGGTCATGTATGCGATGTGGATATTCCCTCCACCCAAAGGGTTCACGTTGTCCTGCTTCAAACGTCACTTGCAATTATTGCAAGAAAGTGGGACATTTTGCAAATGTCTGTTTAAAATTGAAAAATCAGAAGAAATTTAAGAAACCCACTGTATGTATGATTAATTCAGAATCTTCTTCAGATTCTGAAGTTGTTTCATTTGTTACTGATTCCAATAGTTGTGATATCATAGAAGGTGACCCTAAATGTTGTGTAGATCCTATTGTTGATATTTTTGTAGGTAGCAAATGCATCAAGCTTTTAGTTGACTCAGGTGCTAAAATAACAATGATCACCCAGAAATTGTTTAATGAGACATGGGAAGGTACCATGCCACTTTTTCCTCCAGATCGCTCACCGGTATCCTACGAAGGACGGAAAATTGATCTTCTAGGTTTCTTTGAGGAAGAAATGTCCTTCAAAGGTAGAAGAATAAGAGGGAAGGTATATGTTGCTGTCAAGGGGCTCAATATATTAGGTTGGTTCCATCAAGGATTGTTTGGAATGATCCTCAAACCTGGGGCAAAAGAACAGGTTCTTGTTGTTGGGTGTCCTGACGAAGTACACATTCTAAAGGACAAATTTCCATCTGTTTTCAGCTCTAACCTAAGAAAAATTAAGGGTTTCAAGCACCGAATTATAGTGAAAGAAGGATCCACACCTGTGAAACACAAACTTAGAGGTGTACCGTTTAGCGTTAGAGATAATTTAGAGAAAGAAGTATTGCAATTATGTGAGAAGGGAGTCATCGAGCCAATTGAATCCTCTCTGTGGCTTTCGCCTTTGGTCGTCGCCAGAAAGAGGTGTGGTCAACTCAGAGTATGTGTTGACTTGAGGTCTCTTAATAAAGAAATCTGGGTTGATTCACACCCTCTTCCAAAGATTAACGATTTGTTTGCGTTGACCAAAGGTGCAAAATTCTTCACTAAACCTGACCTGGCAAGCGCGTATCACCAGGTGGAGTTGCATCCTGACTCTCGTCATCTGACGGCATTCGTCTCTCCTCTAGGCACGTTTCAATATCGACGCATGCCCTTTGGTTTAGCCTCCGCTGCGTCGGTGTTCCAACGAGTCATGAGTAATATTCTCAGAGGAGTGGATGGAGTGCTGGTTTTCCAAGACGATGTACTCATCTGTGCCAAAGATTCCGCCTCCCATGAACACATACTAAACAAGGTGTTAGGTCTATTTCAGGAACATGGGGTGGTTTTAAAATCAGAAAAGAGCAAGTTTTTTTGTACTGAGGTGGAATATTTAGGTCAAATCCTAAATCAAGATGGTGTCAAACCTAGACCGGGACTTTTGGAGGCCATTTCCAATGCTACCGTTCCCATTGATAAAACTGGGGTCAAATCTTTATTGGGATTTTGTGAGTATTATTCCAGGTTTATTCCTCACTATGCCACGATTGTCCACCCTATTAGCAATCTTCTCAAAAAGGGGACTAAATTTGTTTGGAGTGATGAATGTGAGGTGGCTTTTCGAGAGGTTCTAAATCTTTTAGGAAAGGGGTCTGTTCTTAAACCTTTTGACCCAAGTCTTCCATGTTGTTTAACAGTTGACGCAAGTCAAGTAGGTCTAGGTGCTACCTTGACACAGATGGACGGTGGTGTTGAAAGGACCATTGGTTTCGCTTCTAGGGTGTTAACATCTCCTCCAGAATTGCAATATTCGGTCATCGAAAGGGAACTATCGGCTTGCGCTTGGGCCATTGAGAAGTTCAGATCATATATATGGGGAAAACGATTTTTACTTCTAACAGATCATAAACCCTTAGTTAATATTTTGGGAGGGTGTCTCACTAAGTGTTGTACTCCCAGAATAATGAGAATGGTCACCAAATTGCTCCAATATCATTTTGACATTAAACATATCGCGGGTGGGAAAAAAGGTAGAGCAGATTTCCTTTCTCGGTTTCCTTGTGCAGATTCCCACTATGATGATGAGATTTATTTTGCGGAATTGATTGATGAGGATTGCGAAGACTGTTTTGTGGTTGGGGTGGATATTCCAGAGTTGAAATTTTGTTCGGAGGATGAATGGAGAGAATGCTTTGCAAAGGTTTGTGTTCTCCAGGATGTATGTAAATTTGTGAAGAGTGGATGGCCTAGGGAAAAGGTTGTTTCTCCTGCTCTCCAACCCTTTGCCAAAATTGAAATTTCTATGGAGGATGGAATTTTGCTGCGGAATGACAAATTAATCCCGCCGCATTCTTTCAGGAAAGGTATTCTCGTTAGGGCTCATGAGGGTCATTTAGGAGCCTCTTTCACCAAGCGTCGCATTCCTGACACATTTTGGTGGCCTGGGATGGATTCTGAAATTGAAGAATTTGTTATGGATTGTTGCATCTGTAAAGATTCTGACAAATCGCTTAAAACTTTTGTTCCTCCTCTTACGCCTGTTGAGAGTCCAGATCGCCCATGGTCAAAAATTGGTGTTGATGTCATGGGACCGTACTTGACTCTCAGTGGAAATTCTAGATTCATATTAGTTTCAGTAGATTATGCATCCAAATGGCCCGAAAATAAATTGGTTAGAGAGGCGGATACAAAATCCATCATCACTTTCCTGAGTGATAGCTGGACGAGAGAAGGTTTCCCTGAATTTCTTGTATCTGATAATGGGAAACAGTTTACAAGTAAGGAGTTTGAACTCTTCCTATCTACCTCTGGTGTAAAACATATTAAGAGTTCTCTTTATCACCCTCAAGGAAATGGTCTTGTGGAAAGGATGAATCGGGTTATTGGGGACTGCGTGAAATGGGCTAAAGCTAACAATCAGGATGTTGTCAAGTCACTTAACAGCATGATGTGGTTTTATAGAACCACACCACATTCATCCACCGAAGTGTCCCCTTTTGAGTTAATGGGAGGAAGGAAACCTAATACTTCGTTCCGGCCTGGTTGGATGTCTAAATGGATCAATAGTGAACTAGATGTTAACAAGTTGATGTCCCTTGTAAAAGAAAATGTCACTCTTGCTCAAACTAAACAAAAGGACAGCTTTGACTTCAGAAGAGGTTCAAAGTTGTCTCTTTTGAAGGTTGGGGACATTGTGAAGATTAGAAAATCAATACACATTAACAAAGGTGAGAGTAAATATGGTCCACCGGTTAAAGTGGTTAAGATCGTTGGTAATGCTATACAGGTTGAGGGTGGATTCTGGTGGAATTTGAGCAAAGTTGCTAAAGTTAAATGTTCAGCCGGAGTCTTGTCTCCCGGTACAATCTGGAAAAGACTTTGTATCTACCAACATTAAGAGATCTTCTCGGATTATCACCAAACCAGCGAGATTCAGGGATTGAAACGTAATGTTTTTTATGTTTTTTGGTTGTTTATTATTTTAGTTTTTGTTAGGAGAAGGGAGGGTAAATGTAGTAACTTGTTTAGGTTATTTAATATGTTGTAAATAGCCATGCACATGTGTATGTTTCTTTAATTAGTTATAGTGTTGCTTAGATACAGTGGAATGTGTTGATGTTATCTTGAGCTTGGAGTCTGTTGGAGCTGGCTGCTTCCAGGCTGGCTCCTCATCCTTGTAACCAATAAACCTTATTACTCAAGACAACTTCAGCATCCTGCTTCATTACTACACCCTTTATGCTCCTCACTCACCCGGGCCCTCGTCCCCATCACTTCCCAGAGTCGATGGCAGGTCAAAGAAGATACCCTGTTAAAACCACACAGCAGTTTCATTCCCTACAACCCGCCCCTCGCTTTAAAACAAGCATTGGCAATGCAATAGGTCTCACATTTACGCGAGTTTAAGCTATTGGCATTGTAAATGACAGTGCCTTTTATTTATGTTTTAAAAACGAAAACAAAAATAAAAGGCATTGTTATTTGCAATGTCAATAGCTCAAACTCGCGCAAATGCGAGATCTATTGCATTGCAAATGCTTGTTCTTTGTAACCACTGCCTCTCTTCCACTGGACGTACTCCAGCATAAGATGCTTGTGCAGTTCGAGAAGCCGGAGAAGATGCAGAAGGGACATTCTGGTTGCAACACTGTTTCTGTGGCACTTACCGGAGCTGCTGTAAAGACTGCACGTAGGTGCTGCTATGGTCACAGATGGAATCAGACAATGGTACTGTGGTGTGTTCAGTTTTAATCAGACAATGGTACTGTAGTGTGTTCACTGTTTTAATCAGATAATGGTGATGCCGTGGTAGTTTGTCCGTTACAGCCATAACTGGGCGCCTTTAAGGGTGAGGCGGTCGGAATTCAACAATGGCGTTACCCTGGTTTTAACACCATCTGGCAGTCTATAGAGTCACTGATGGTGCAACACTATCAAATCTCGACTGTAACTCCTATAACAGCAGTATTTTCTTCAAACGCAGCCACTAACTGTGCCATGGTGGTTGCAGAGCAGATACTGGTAGTAAGGAATCAGTAGTCCGGAGCAAACACTGGTGTGATGCGGAAAAGGTTACAGCCTGGAACCCACGTTGATGATTACTCCAGCTCTTACAGCCTGGACATGAGGCTGGCACTGCCACAGTCTTCATCCTGCAGGAATCTCCCAATCAGGCCGGACACATTCTCCGGCTCGTTCAGGTGCACAAAGTGGTTGCCCTGTACCACCTCCAGCTGATATCTCTACAGTGGGGGAGAAAAAGATAAATTGTGGGTGTGTGTATTGGTTGAAAAAGTTGTGCTACCTGGGCAAAAGGAAGCATCTTGTGCGTAAAACATGATTCCGTCGGATGGCTAAACGGCAAATATGTGTGTGCAATAATGGATAGGCAGGCACAGCTGCCTCAAGGACTTGGAAGCTGTGCCAGGGACAGTATAACCTGTCATTTTGTTCCCACAATTTTCACTTTTAGGGGAACAGGCTTGCAACAGCCATGTTGTTTGCGTGGGTTCTGAGACAGGAAATCCTTCTTCAAACCATAAACCAGGTGGCAAAGTAACCAAACTTTTCTTGTGTGCCCAGCCTAGGGCTGGTTATCTTGGGTATAAGGGAGGTGGCCAGGAGGACCTGGTCCTTTTGGGTTGAGGGGCGTGAGCAGGAGGGCCATGTCCTCCAAAGCACTCCCTTACCCTCCTTTGGCACGTTCACAAGTGGAAGAGCATAAGTTTGTGGTTTTTTTTGAACGGGCCTTGTGGGTTTACAGTCGCTGCTCTCTGCCTGTGACCCCACTTGCATAAGGCAGAGACGAAGGCACTTTATTGCATTCAAATATTCAAACATTGTTCGTTTAGTTGCTCACAAGCATGGACCAGTCTGAATGTTAGTCAGGACCAGAACTTTCAACGTCCAGTTTACTCTATACACGATCAATTTATTGCAGAGCAAAATACTGGCCATTTCTTCCCATTATAAGATCATGAGCTGGTGCCTGAATAAAAATGTCTAAAATTCTCTATATTGTTTTTAAACCTATAAGTTCTCGCCCTTTTTGATATGAGTCTTTTAAGGAATAGTTTAGTCAATTTTAAAGCACTTTGAAGCATTTTCTTCATGTATTTACTGTTTTTTCTATTGCAAAGTGGATAAATGACAGTCTTTTTTGTATTTCCCAAGGGTTTACAGATACAAATACGATCAATGTGGTAACCCTGCTGACTGATCATTAATCATGAAACCGGTGGTGTAAGAAAGGTGGCAGGGCTTGTAAGAGTTAATCACATGACAGGGAATACCTTGGTTATTTTGTTGCTTGGCATGTGATTGAATCCACCAACCCCTCGCCCCCTTTCTTGGATACCAAAACTCTTACACAAATAGCCCTATTGGAAGTGTAGTTTAAAATCATTCTCACTGGGCTTTTTCCTCATAAACGTGTACATTTTGTTCCCTGCTTCTGCCCTAGGTGCTTTAAATGCACCAGGTCTTTTTTTTAACCTAATCCCAAACTACAAGTCCTATGTAAAATGGGTTGCACTCTATTTTTTTTTATGATATGTTGCTGGCCCGGTATGTACTAAAAGGCATCATTCAACACTTTTCCCCAAAAGATTCTTAGTGAAATACCAGTCTTGTGCATGATTATAAATCAGTTTAAATTGATCAAAGTTACCTGCCAGCACTGTTTTAACAAGCATAGGTAAAGCCGATGGGTCTCACCTATGCAAGATTTATTGTATTTGCCAATGTGTTTTAGCCATGTTGTACACCAGTGTGGCTGCTGTTCAGCATTGCTAAAAGCTAGCAGTGTAGAGGCCACTCTACTTTACACCGATGATTTCATTTTATTAGAGCTGGCCCCTTGTGACAAAGGAATCTAAATGCACTCCATGAATTTTCTAAATAACATTATTTGAAAATCAATGTGCAGAAAAATAAAGTTCTTTTCTCCAAAAGAACGAAATCATTAGAATTATGTTGGAAACTGGGAGAAATCTGTATGCCTCTTGAGAATGTCTATCCTTATTTTGAGAAAATATTTGCACAGCACATAGATGCAAAGTCACATACAGGATATAATGGTTCGAAGGTCCCTGCATATAGGGGAACTATAAATGCATTCTAAAAATGGGTTAGTAAAAGGCACTTTCAATGGCTGATAAATTTATATATGGTCAAAATACCACCAACCTTGTCCAATGGGATAGAAAATGTCCCTCAAATTTTGGTCATTAGTTGAGAGGAAAATGTCCGCTCATTTGATTTAATGTTGCTTCTAGTGTACCAGTACAAGCACTATGGATAGAACTTGGGATTCCGAGTGTGTATATCTTCTTCTGTGCAGCCTCAGTATGGTGGGGGTTTAATATTTTACACTCCAGAGAAGGTTTTTTAAGATGGATTTTAAAGAACTAATTGTCGATAAAAATCTAAGGGGCAGATTTATGTTGCATTTGCGCCACTTTTGCGCCGCCGTTGCGTCACTTTTGTGACGCAGCAGCGGCGCAAATCCTGCGCCATGGTGTGGGGTATTTACAACGTGACGCATCTGGGAGATGCGTCACGTTGTAAAGCCCTGCGCCACATGTAGGCGTTCCAGGGCAGGTGGGGGCGTTACGGCGCAGGAACGCCTCCTAAAAGTGGCTGAGTGAAATCTACAAGATTTCACTCAGTCACTTTTAGGCCCATGCTGCGTCAAAACCCTGCGCCTGCTTGAAGCAGGCGTAAGGATTGACGCAGCATTGTACAGATAGGGCCCCCCAGAGCATTGCTGGAGCTGCGTCACGCTTGCGACGCAACTCCAGCAATGCGCCACTTTTACGGCACAGATGCGTCACGCATCTGTGCCGTTTTTGCCCCATGGTGCGCCGCATTATAAATGCGGCGCATCCATGGTGGCGCAGCTGTGGTGCATAATAACTGGCGCATCCCTGCTGATATGCAGGGATGCGCCAGTTATCATAAATCTGCCCCTAAGTGTTTTTAAAGTTAACTCAATTGAAGCACTAGCTAACAAAAAATCAACTTCCACCATTAGTTTTAAATTGGACAAGATGTAGTGTGTCACTCTGAGAAGTTAAAACATTACTTTAACTACAACCATATTGGGAAAGATGCAACCATACCTATTGATGGCTTCCGAACATTGTATTAAAAGTATTATGTTTTTATTGCGAGCAGGCTACCACTCATGGCAGTAGTAGGGGCTTAAAGCAGCACTCCAGTAGATCATCGTTTTTGTCCACTTTGCAATAGCTTTGCAATAGTGGAATACATGACTTAAATCATTTTTTTTTAATATGTGAATATCTTCAGCAGTTTCTCACTAAATATTTTGATCCCTACTTTGGCACTTGAGTGCTTTTATCTGTGGTTCTATCTCCTATAAATTAAAGATTGTTACTGTATTTACCGGTTTTTAGAGATATTTTAGATTAGGTTTTTTTCAGTGGTGGCTCCTCTGCTAAGGCGGAGGTAGCGTAGCCCGACTTTTGCAGCAGTGAAATAAAGGGGAAAAAAAATGATAATAACTTGATATTATTATTTTATTGTCTCCTGCTTCGGCAGTTTACAAAGCAGGGTGAGGCTACTCTGCTCACAGAGCAGGGGGAGGAGTGGGCACACTAAGTGCACATGAGTGTTAGGCCGGCCGGCCGGCGTGGGCCGGCCAAACAGTCATGCGCACTTTGTATGTTCTCCACCCAGAATGCATTACAGCCTGGGTGTAGAACATGCCCAGGCTCCCATTCCACTACTGAGCGCCGAACCACAGCGCTAAGACTAATTGGCTCAGGGGAGCTTTGGTGCTGCCTGTTCTGGCCCGAGTCGACACGAGGAAAGATGCGGAGACAAAGTGTTTTTATTTTATTTACCCCCCGATCCGTGCTGGTCACCACTGGGTTTTTGTTTACAGTAGGGCTGCACTTTATTATAATTGTACAAATAAGTTGTTTACCGGATGGATTGTTATAGTTAAATATTGTCTCCACAAGGGAAATAAATCAACCAAGTTTGAATGATTACAATATAAATGCCAAATATCACATTTAAATACACATTGCGCTAACAGACCTGGCAGGATGTGGAATTTGGGTTCTAGTTTCAGGGACAATCACTAGCAAACGGTGTATTATACAGCACTGTCTCAGTTGTATCAGCCATAGTCTAATGGGATTAGAAAAATAAGCCTTTACAAGATATTTGGGCAGACCTCTTCAAGGATGGTTTTGGAAAAGAAGCAGAAATGGTGCATGATGACCACTTTTTTTAATTTAACTTCTTCTAATGGTCGATCAGCATTTACCACCATCCAACACATCTTCAATATTTGCATGATTGGATGCTGACTTGGGAGACCAGCTTCTTGTTTAGAGAGGAAGTATTTTGTACCTACTCCACAACACACAGAATGCCGAACCTGTACTCGTGGAACAACATGGTAACCCTGAGTTCCAGTATTTATCAAATACATTTGGTTTTAATATCGGTGGTTCCTCCCGGGGCATTAACTGCAGGCCATGTTTGGAAATGTGTTGTCTATACAAACACAAGAAGCACAGAAACAGAGTACAATGTAAAGTTTCCATGGTGCTAACAATGTAACAAAAAATTAAAAACACATACAGCATATCCATGAATACTGGCAGACTTGAATATGCAATAGTAAATCCTTTGGGAAAATATCTGGGAGCAGTTCATGGAGAATAACCCAGCTACAAATTAGGTCTGTTGCATTTTTCCACAAGAAGAAGAAATAATAAGAACTTATGGGAGCCATATGAAGCATAATAAAGTTCTTACATAAACCGTGGTAAACACCTAACATCACTTCGCTGAGGCGGGATACTAAATTGGAAACAAAATTGAAAAAATGTTTTGGACAAACGGGATTAATAGATTTAGACCTTTTGCTTCCTGGTCTTATAATGTCTTTAGTAGTCCCTCTTTTGGTCTTTTTAGGTTTGTATCAGTCTCTCATTGTTTCTCTTTTTGTCTCTCATCTGCCACCCCTGTGTCCACAGCAACAGAATGACAAATAAATGACAGGAGAAATGGATAGGGAATGTTGTCTCCTAGCACCCTGCTTTTCTTTATCCTCCACTTAGACTTTCTTCAAGCCCTTTCTTTTTTATTTATATAAAAAATGTTATTGTATTTTTGCATGTATAACAAATCCACACATCACGTACAATATCAATATTCCTGATCGGAGAAGGGAAATGCGGTTATATTTTGGAAATGTGGATTTTCCTGGTCAGTTATGTCCCCTATCTTGGACCCCAACGGTTCTATGTGCATGTCACAAGTACATGTATGTTCCCTCCAGTTCCAGTTTTGATGACGCAAACACATGTGCGTCCACCGTCAACATGTCCTTTGTCAGATCCGCCTGAATGGGCTGGATATTCGCTTCCTAAGTATGAAAAGCCACCGACTTTATATGGCTCAGTTACTCCATTTTTACAGTTCAGGCGAGTAGGCCCGATTCTGTCCTCAAAGCCTTTCCCTGCTCTCTGCCTCTGACAGCTTCAGCTTGAGCTCGCATCTGTATCCATGAACTTTGTCCTACTCCCTGTGCGGCTAACGGTGCCTGCCTCGGCCAGTTTTGCCTGCCTGCCAAGAAGCTGTATTTCACCTTCGAATTATCTACTTTCCCCCTCAGCCGATGCATTCCTGTCTAGTAGTTTAAGTAAACATTCTTCCAGCTACCAAGCAAAAGGCCCAGCCTCTCTGTCTTCATGCAAGTAATTCATAGCCCTGTTACCATGGAAAGTTTCTGCCCCTTGCATCTCATATAGACACTTAGACGCTTGTACACGCACACACAGTCAGTATAGAATAGATTCTGTCCGAGAGCCCTTCCCTTGTGGATAACATAGTTCTTTAAACATAGGATATTAGATATGATTTGGGATTAGGTTGACATAACCCCAGACTTTTTGTCTCCACATGTAGAGCTAAATGTCAAGTCCCCTTCACCCTCTAGTTGCACGTCTATCACACGTCATGCTGCTGCGCGCGCATCTCTGCCAAGTATTTCTGCTGACATTGCGAAATCATCTCCAGGTATCCACCCACACATGACAATTTACCCATTATCATCAAGTGGACGCCCACATGGACGCCCACCTTCACGCCTACTTACACGCCCACATGCTCTTATCTCATTCTCTCTTGCTCTCTTGCTTACGTACAATTGAGAAATGTATATATACTGTACTCTGTGAATAATGTTTGGAGAATATTGAGAATACTTTTCAGCCCCGTCCAGATCCTTTTTTGGTGATGGAGATATTCTCCCTTTGACTCGAGTTATTGGAATAAAGCCCTTTATGAATCTGATACCACAGACTCAGCCTCTTGCTTTATGCATGATCTTATTGATATCTGAAAAATTATGACAGCGTGATATTTTATTTACCACAGAATGGCGCCCGAACAGTTTAATCTCTTTCCCCACACGCCGGAGATGAAGGTCCTGTTTTGCCCCCTTCCATAGCCGTGATGGACTTCAAGCGTGCACGTCGCGGGTTTTCCCGCCAACTCCCTCAGGCCACCGAAGGGGACAGACTGCGACCAGGCATCCATACGAGGCGGTGAGGAACGCAGATTGTCTACCCAGAGCCCACCTGCGAGAGAGCTGCGTCCGAGGTATACAGAGGCCCACCAGGTTTTCAAAGTCCCGATGTCCAGAGGGTCCGATGTCCGCAGTCGTCGAGTCCAGTCCATTCTCTGAGGCCTTCCGTTTCAAGGAGCTACTCGGTGAGTACCATCGCCGGGGAGGCGTGTTGACGCGCACATAGGTTGTGCCGGTCAAGACGGATTTGGGTACACAAATCCGGTCTGCACTGTTTAGCAGTGTATATGTACTGTTTAGCAGTATATCAAGTATTCCGAAGTATCTAGTTATTGTCAAGAATTCTGCTTGGTGATTAGTTATGCAGACTGTCATCATTGTTGGTCATTTTTAAAGGTTAAAATGTTTAATGTTTAATGTTTAATGTGTTAAAATGTCCTGCATATTGTGGTATGAATGATTGTTCATTGTTGTGCTTTTTGTATTAAGTGTGTTCAAGATTAAGTATCAGATCAGTTGTCAATAGGCTGCTCTTTTCAAAATTAAGACAGATCACAACTAGAAAAGGGGTACTCGAAGAAGGTGTTCCTATTCCTCCTAGGGACACTCCAGGGCACTTTATGTATCACAAGCATGGCTTAGACGCCATATTATTCCTTGATCTATGGGTGGACTACACCAAAGAGTTACCAGAAAGTCAGAGATGGCCCGTAGCTGGGACCTGGGATGCCGAATGTATCATGAAAGTCGAAGAAGAGTTGTGGAAGAGGAAAGCTAGACAGTCACAGAAAGACGCTGTTGAATTATGGCGTAAAGAATAGCATAGACGCACAGAGTAAGTGCTCAGAAAAGAAGAGAAAAGTAGGGAGGATTCAGACAAAGCCCGAGAAAACGTGTTAGTTGAGGAAGGTATCTGAGTAAAAGCAGAACAAGTAGACAGACAACGAAACACTCTTATGAAAGAGGAAATGTAGATCAGCTTGGAAGGATGCCATTGAGTTTTTGGCGCAAGGAGTGACATAGAAGGACAGAGTAAGTGTTTCACGAAGCAGAGAGAAGTGGACTGGTGTCTGGAAAAGCCAAGGATGAGATGTTACAGGAGGAATTAGAGCTGGTAAAATGAGCGTAGGCTGACAGAAAAAGAAATACTGACGTTGCTGGTATTTATCCCGTCCTTTCAGAGGACCTAGCAAGAGTGGCCCCAGTAAAAAGACCAGTTCTAATACATATATTAATTACATAGTAGCCCAAAGGTTCTTGAGCCCCCCACCAAATGAACAGCGCATAGCTGGTGTTTACATGGTCCAACATTTGACTACATTGTCAATAGGAAATTGAGAGGGGTGCAGCTAGAGAAGGAGCAACTCCTGTGATTTGATGACACCCCTAATGTACAAAGTGTTAACGGAAAAATAATTAGTGAAAAGTTTAGCTTGAAAAAAGAATTGTGGGTATTTCGAATTTGCAAATTGTTCATGAATACAGGTTTGTGTTCTTGGTGGTCCAGTGAGCCAATGTGCTGGGTCAAGTCGGTAAGATTATGACCCCCTGAGAGCAAATTGTATATAAAAATAATTTTTCAATTCGGCGAATTATTGCAGTTTTTATGGAATTGAGTAGTCTTTTTGTCTTTGACAGCTTCAGAGTGAGGAGAAGGTGGGGGCCGTGTAGAGCAGAATGTGATACAGAAATCGGAGACAGATTCTGACCTTGTAGCCAGTGTAGGTGGGGGCCGATGAGAGGAGCAGAACAGGGCACTGCTTAGAAGGCTTCTCTGACATCGCATCTGTGTAATGCCTGCAGCTGGAGAGCCTTGGGGCCAGGAGTAGGAAAAACAAAAAAAAGATGGCTGGCAGCCCAGGCTCAGGCCGCGCTGAGGGGCTATTTTTAACTTCTCTGATAAGACAGGGCAGCTGAGAAATGTAAGTCGAGAAAGATTCCCTTGTTCTATTCTGTGCAAAACAAGTGCCCCGAGGAAATGTCTATGGAGAAGATTTGTTTTATTTTTTAGCAATTGTTATATTGCTTCTGGTCAGAAAGTAAAATGTTGCTCTTGCTTGGAATTTTAAGGGCTATGTGCCTATATAAAAACGATTTTCAAATTCAGACATTTTTGAATTGTGGCCACAAGCTGCCACCAGTTGCATTGGATAAATGATCCAGTGGTTACGGGTCTGTGAGGAAAGATGTGGGATGCATCTTCGACTAGGACATGAGGGTACATTGTGTACAAAGATGCATAGCTCATTTTTATAAAAAAAAAAAAAAAAAAAAAAAAAAAAAGAGACAGGTTCGTGTGTTCGTCATTTTTTGATTATTGTTGCTAATCCTGTGTGTCAGACTTGACGCGGTCATCATTGGGATGACCCACTGCCAGATGGGGTTGTATAGGGCAGGTAAATAAGTTATTGATTATAAGCCTGACAAATTAAGCAGGCCAGAATGTTCGCATCTGAGCTGTAGGTACTGTAATTGCGCATCGCTGCTCATTTATATATGTTAGTGTAATTATCTATGCTTTCTGTGCCCGGTATACTGATGGCTTGGCACAATTACTAAATTTCACAGACATGATATTACTATTATCATGCTGTCAAAATAGCAGACAACACGTTATCAGTGTATGTCTAATTGGTGTTGGAGATGAATGAAACAAAAGAAAAAGGCTATGCAAGACTAAAATATTTTTCACATAACTGCCTTTCTCTTATAGACAGGCAGCCTCGGTCATATGTTTCCAGATTGGACATTAAGGAACAATTATGATCTGTGCACTCGCATTTTAACTCTTGAAAGGCCTGTTTTAAATAAGGACTGCCACCACAGAGTGACAAATAAGGCTCGGTATTTAGGGTAATGAGAAAATATATGACAGGATTTCCTTTTTAAAGTTTGCTTTAGTAAGCTCATTCTTGTGAGTGGTGGCCCCAAAAGTTGACTTGTTTTTAAATTAGGCTGTTTATTGTATAGGTGGAAATTATTGCGGAATTACTGATTTTTTTTTTAGCAGATGAATTATTTATTATCAACTTTAACAACTGTTCTTAAACTTGGTTTTCCGAATATTTAGGTAATTTAGCATTCCTATTAGGGCCTACTAGCATTAATATTGACTTCAGGTTGGTGTAGGTTCATGTAATAGGGACATTTGCATATGAGATGTCATTTGGCCAGCTTATGAGCTAACACAATGAGGTTTGTACATTAATTTGAAGGATTTCTCGCCGTTTCACATACGCTGTGTATCTCCTATAATTTTGCTTACGCCCAGTAGCTACACACAGGGATTAATAGGGTTGACAAGACACAGGGTTTGATAGTGTTTGACAGCAGTGAAATCTGTTTCAGATTTCCTCCTGTCAAAAAGGGGGGGAAGGAGGAGAATATTGGCTTTCTGCTGGCCCCTGAGGAGGTTCGCTTCCCACTAGCCTCTTAAGAAATTAAGCCCCTTAGAAATTAGCCCCCTTAGAAATTAGCCCCCTTAGAAATTAAGCCGAGGAAATAGGTATGGTGCTTTCCCCTTTTTCTCATGTTTTATTGTGATCTTTCAGGGGAATTAGTTGTGGGCACCGGAACGTATTCAATTGATTTCTGGTTTTTCACAGCCCAAGACACAAAAAGACTAAAGTCCTCAAGAACACACTGTGGCATTTGAAGAATTAAAGAGAGCTTTATGCCAAGCACCAGTTTTAGCAAACCCTGATTACAACAAATCGTTTATGTTTTTGTGACAGAGCGGGATGGAACAGCACTATCTGTCCTAACACAAGATCATGCAGGAAAACACGAGCCCTGTGCTTATCTTTCTAGTACATTAGACCCAGTAGCACAGGCTTTGCCTGCGTGCCTAAATCAGTTGCAGTAACGGCCTTAGCCATAAGACAAAGTGACTCGATAGTGCTGGGCCACCCTCTGACAGTACAAGTACCACACGCAGTAGAGGTTCTCTTGAACCGGACACAAACACAACACCTGACTGTAGCTAGACTGACGGATTATGAGCCAACGTTATTTCAACCACACATAGAGATCAGACGATGCAACATACTGAATCCTGCTACCCTTTTGCCCTCCAGTACAGAAAGCGTTTCACCACACAACTGTGTTGAAGTAATACATACCGTGACTAAACCAAGACAAGACTTGACAGATGTTGCACTCCCAGACCCCGACCTAACACTATATGTTGACGGCTCATGCATGAGGACAGGGGCGGGAGAATTAGTGGCAGCATATGCAGTGACTGCTGATACTGTAATAATAGAGACTAAAAGAATAGACATATTGTCAGCACAAGCAGCAGAGCTCATCGCCCTGACACAAGCGTGCATAAGAGCTAAGCACCTGAGAGTAAACATTTACACCGATTTTCTGGCGAGAAAGAGGTTTCTTGACCTCTCATGGGGCCAAGATACAGCATGGCCCCCTTATTCAAGCCCTACTGGAAGCAATACATTTACCAACAGCCATAGCTATCCTAAAATGTAAAGCACATACTAGAGCCACAGATACCATTTCCCAAGGCAATGATCTGGCAGACCGAACTGCTAAACAGACAGCTCAGACCCCACTAGACATGACAAAATCACAGATACTATCACTGTCCAAAGCCATGACAGTTAGGGATCCTTCCAAGGATGTACAAGACATACAGACACATGCTACTATGGACGAATTAAAGAAATGGTCGGAACAAGGAGGGGTACTGACTGATCAAGGTTGGATGACAAAGGGCAAATCCACATGGTTTCTTTCTGATTCAAGGGTACAAGTGATTATAAATACCGCACATAGTCCTGCACACTTAGGAGAGAAAGCAATGATAGATAGCTTACAGAATATATGGTTCAACAAGCACCTGCGTGCAGCAGCGAAACAAAAGGTCAGAACATGTATGATCTGTTGCCAATTCAATGCAGGTAAAGGCATTCCGATGGAACAAGGTGGATTCCATCCACCTGACCACCCTTTTGAAGTGCTCCAAATGGATTATATCCAAATAAACAGATGTAGAGGTTACAAATATGTCCTGGTACTAATGAAGCAGGTGTCCCTTCTGTTAGGGTATACCTGGAAATTCCATTGTG
Source organism: Triturus cristatus (assembly GCF_964204655.1). NCBI lineage: Eukaryota > Metazoa > Chordata > Amphibia > Caudata > Salamandridae > Triturus > Triturus cristatus. The sequence goes on along the minus strand of NC_140586.1, from coordinate 195,877,242 downwards.
TGCGACATCCTGAAGCAGCAGGCCTTGTAGAAAGACATAATCAGACATTAAAATTTTGCGCAGACGAAGGTATAGACTGGATGGTAGCCCTGCCGGTTGCCCTCTTTTACATGCGAATGGTAGCTCATTCTAGAACAGGCTTATCTCCCTATGAAGTGGTCTTTGGTAGACCACCAAAATATGTGGGCACTACAATGCCTAAAAGATTACTTATGTTGACAGTAACATGCTGACAGATTACCTGGCTTCCTTGATGTCTGCACTACTCTCTTGTTGTTCGCAGATTGCTGCCGCCTTCCCTGACAACACCCAGGTCAAAGAATACTCCATCGCTCCTGGATGAAAGGCGCCAAAGTCGGTGCTCTGGACCACGGGGACGGCCGTTAAAGTCAAAGTGCACCTTCACCACTCTTTTACAAAGGAAAAAAAAACTTTGAACTTGGATTTTGAACAACATTTTCTAGAGGAGAATGCCCAGAAGTTTCCACAAAGCTAAACCTTGATTCAAAAAGTCAGAACCCGTTTGATCAATTAAGTCCACTAGGTGGTGAAGCGGTTGAACATGTATTCTGGCTCGCATAAGATCTTGGACAATAACAAAGCAAAAATAAGAGAGCTAGATAAGAAGCAAATAGATGTATAGTGACTGTAATTTTTCAATATCTTAAGAGCATCACGATAATATGTATCAGCTTAATACTACATGCTATTTTTCCTCCTATTGCCTCACTCTTATACTCCTCCACTAATGATACCATAAAGCACACCATAAAGCACACATTTAGTGATCTGCCATCCTATGAGCTATCATATCGACTTGCCTTACGCAACAATACCTTTATTCAGATGCTGCACCATTCACATCAGACTAGCAATGCTACAGACTGCTGGGTCTGTGGCCGACTCCCCCCCTATCAGAACTATAAGGGAGTTTTGCCCCTTTATTCTCTATCCGTTCACACACAATGGCTCCTGTGGAGCATGGTTTAGTTTGATTAATTCCCTAGATTCGAATTCCGCCGTTTATCAAGACAACTGGGTATGGGGAAACCTAAACTTAGTTTTGCTTAAAGTCTGCTACCCTAACAAGGAGGGACTTCCCAAAAGAACAGGAACTGATCTAAGAAATGAAGTATATGGATTAGGTAATTTTACACTTAACCTCATAATCCTGAACGTTGAATCTGAAGCTACACCAATCTTGCCCGCCATGTCCGTATTCCCAGTAAAAGAGGAATTATGTATAAGAAAGAATGGCTCCATACACATGGGCCATAGTAAATGCACCACTGTAATAAAATTCAGTGAGCAAGGCAAGTCTACATTTAGAGCTTCTCGTCATTCCTACTTTATATGTGGCCAGACCGCATATATACGCTTACCTCTAGATTGGGATGGTACCTGTTACATAGCATTCCTCCTACCACCTGTTTTCCTAGCTCCTCCTGATTCTCATAGAAATACTCATTTAGTACACAATAGACAGCAGAGAGATCTCCCAATTGTCAATTACACTGAAACAGCATGGGAAAAATACACAGATTTCAATAAAGGTTTCTTTCCCTATATAGGTACAGTTACCAATAGTAAGCTGATACGTAGATTAACCAGAACCCTTGAAGCAGTAGTGAACGAAACTATTTCCGCCTTAGGCAATTTAACAGAAGAGCAGTCTGCTATGCGGATTGTTGTGCTTCAAAATAGTCTTGTCCTTGACGTTATCCTGGCCGATAGGGGCGGAGCTTGTAGGGTCATCGGATCAAGCCATTGCATTTTTCATACCAGAAAATTCGCCATCTGTATATAAAGCCATAACTCGCCTTCATAAGATTGTAAGCCAGATACACCAGAATCCAGGCACCTGGACTTGGTCCGGTTGGTTTTGGAGTGTATTATCTACCTTTGGATGGAGGGTCCTATCCTTCCTAGGTATTGGCCTTCTCATACTATTCAGTTGCTGTCTATGTCTACAATGTGGACCAGCGATCTGTGGTCTGTGTGCCACATCGTGTATTCCACCACCAAGATTTCATTCAAGATCACGGAAGAAGAAAGAAGAACAAATGATGCTATATGAACAGATCAATGGATTGATGAAGATTGATATCTCTTGAAGGGCAAGTAGGGGACAAGGAGGGAATGTGGAAATGTGGATTTTCCTGGTCAGTTATGTCCCCTATCTTGGACCCCAACGGTTCTATGTGCATGTCACAAGTACATGTATGTTCCCTCCAGTTCCAGTTTTGATGACGCAAACACATGTGCGTCCACCGTCAACATGTCCTCTGTCAGATCCGCCATGAATGGGCTGGATATTCGCTTCCTAAGTATGAAAAGCCACCGACTTTATATGGCTCAGTTACTCCATTTTTACAGTTCAGGCGAGTAGGCCCGATTCTGTCCTCAAAGCCTTTCCCTGCTCTCTGCCTCTGACAGCTTCAGCTTGAGCTCGCATCTGTATCCATGAACTTTGTCCTACTCCCTGTGCGGCTAACGGTGCCTGCCTCGGCCAGTTTTGCCTGCCTGCCAAGAAGCTGTATTTCACCTTCGAATTATCTACTTTCCCCCTCAGCCGATGCATTCCTGTCTAGTAGTTTAAGTAAACATTCTTCCAGCTACCAAGCAAAAGGCCCAGCCTCTCTGTCTTCATGCAAGTAATTCATAGCCCTGTTACCATGGAAAGTTTCTGCCCCTTGCATCTCATATAGACACTTAGACGCTTGTACACGCACACACAGTCAGTATAGAATAGATTCTGTCCGAGAGCCCTTCCCTTGTGGATAACATAGTTCTTTAAACATAGGATATTAGATATGATTTGGGATTAGGTTGACATAACCCCAGACTTTTTGTCTCCACATGTAGAGCTAAATGTCAAGTCCCCTTCACCCTCTAGTTGCACGTCTATCACACGTCATGCTGCTGCGCGCGCATCTCTGCCAAGTATTTCTGCTGACATTGCGAAATCATCTCCAGGTATCCACCCACACATGACAATTTACCCATTATCATCAAGTGGACGCCCACATGGACGCCCACCTTCACGCCTACTTACACGCCCACATGCTCTTATCTCATTCTCTCTTGCTCTCTTGCTTACGTACAATTGAGAAATGTATATATACTGTACTCTGTGAATAATGTTTGGAGAATATTGAGAATACTTTTCAGCCCCGTCCAGATCCTTTTTTGGTGATGGAGATATTCTCCCTTTGACTCGAGTTATTGGAATAAAGCCCTTTATGAATCTGATACCACAGACTCAGCCTCTTGCTTTATGCATGATCTTATTGATATCTGAAAAATTATGACAGCGTGATATTTTATTTACCACAACTCCACAACACACAGAATGCCGAACCTGTACTCGTGGAACAACATGGTAACCCTGAGTTCCAGTATTTATCAAATACATTTGGTTTTAATATCGGTGGTTCCTCCCGGGGCATTAACTGCAGGCCATGTTTGGAAATGTGTTGTCTATACAAACACAAGAAGCACAGAAACAGAGTACAATGTAAAGTTTCCATGGTGCTAACAATGTAACAAAAAATTAAAAACACATACAGCATATCCATGAATACTGGCAGACTTGAATATGCAATAGTAAATCCTTTGGGAAAATATCTGGGAGCAGTTCATGGAGAATAACCCAGCTACAAATTAGGTCTGTTGCATTTTTCCACAAGAAGAAGAAATAATAAGAACTTATGGGAGCCATATGAAGCATAATAAAGTTCTTACATAAACCGTGGTAAACACCTAACATCACTTCGCTGAGGCGGGATACTAAATTGGAAACAAAATTGAAAAAATGTTTTGGACAAACGGGATTAATAGATTTAGACCTTTTGCTTCCTGGTCTTATAATGTCTTTAGTAGTCCCTCTTTTGGTCTTTTTAGGTTTGTATCAGTCTCTCATTGTTTCTCTTTTTGTCTCTCATCTGCCACCCCTGTGTCCACAGCAACAGAATGACAAATAAATGACAGGAGAAATGGATAGGGAATGTTGTCTCCTAGCACCCTGCTTTTCTTTATCCTCCACTTAGACTTTCTTCAAGCCCTTTCTTTTTTATTTATATAAAAAATGTTATTGTATTTTTGCATGTATAACAAATCCACACATCACGTACAATATCAATATTCCTGATCGGAGAAGGGAAATGCGGTTATATTTTGTTCATGTTTGGCCATGACAATATCCAATAAAACATGATCAGGGTCCCTACTCCTCCTACATGGATACTGTTTACCATGGAGGCGCATGCCACAGGGATAACGGAACACCTACCTATTAGCATATTAGAAAAATCAGGAGAAAAGGCAACAGCAACAAACACATTCAAGTTTTAGTATGAACAATACAAAAGAAACAAGCATTGGCATAGCCAATAGGTCTCACCTTTGGGGCGTTATAAGTGTTTTGACAGAGCTATGGGCTTTAACGTTTTTAATATGTGTTGTATAGTATTGTGAATGTTATGCAGCATATTTATAAGTTATAATAAAAAAAAGTGTGATAACCATTTCTGACACCTTACAAATAACCTAAAAAAATTTATATACAACTGAAATATCGTAGGTTAGGTTTGCTCTATAAGCGTCTGTATTAATAATTAAGAGCCTTGGTGAGTTCCGGAAACCACCAGCTCAAATTAAGCACTGTAGGTTACAAAATGCAAAAAGCATATTAAACGGCATGCACAATAACCTCATCGCAGTCTATAAATAAAAGCTGTATCAGAAATGCGTTTTACTTGTGCGTGTTATAAAAGCCAAAGAGCATGTAAAACATTGCGCACAATAATATCACAGTTTATAAATAAAAAATATCTCAGAAATTAGTTTTACTTGTGCGTGTTATAATGCGTTTTAATAAATCTTTAAATGGTGCTTATAAAAAGCACTCCAAAACCTTTGGGTCCAGTTTGCACTGTAAGCGCCGGTGTTGACAATTAAATGCAGTAGGGAGTGCAGGGAAACACTGGCTCAAATTAGCACTACTATAAAAAACAAGCATTGACATAGCCAATAGGTCTCGCCTTTGGAACCTTATAAGTATTTAGTTATGCAGTACAATATCCTTGGTGCAACAACATCAACTGCTGCATATCTAAACACTTATAAGGTCCCAAAGACGAGACCTATTGGCTATGCCAATGCTTTTTTTTTGTAGGCACCGCAAGATTTGCCCAGAATCACAAGATGCAGAGCAGACGCCGAGACTCGAACCCTCTTCTCCAGGTCCATAGTTGGCGGCTCTAGCAATATTCTCTCCCCATGTGACCTTGTATACCCTAATCTGCCGCCCACAGAAAGCTCCTTTAATGCCAGTACGCCGAGTCTGCGCTCTTGAAGCTGCAAAAAATACATGCAGTAAACAATGGCCCGCAGAAAGGAACTGCCTGGCACTGGCATGGCAATGAAGTCGCCCTATTAAAAGCCACTCACGCAGGCAGTGACATGAAGTGAGCCACGAGGTGGCGCCGGAGACCCTCTCTGAGCCCGACAGCGGATAGAAGCTGCCTGATAGTTGGTGTGCTGGCTTCCTGTTGGTGACAGTCACTGTGTCCCCCACAGCGCAGTGGTACAGTCCGGACGCTTCCACATTTGCACGCTTGATAATGAGGGCCATCAACAGGGCCTGCTGGTTAAGGGTAATTGCATGTGGCCCTTCATCCTTGGCAGCACGATCAGCAGAAATAATAAACCCCGGAGCCTGTCCTGGCGACCGCCGGTACAAGACCAGCAGTCCGGCGGTGGAGAACAGCAGATGAGCGCAAGGGTCACTGATGACTGTTGATGGAAACATATTCCATGTTCCAACTCACCAGAAGCACAGGTGACCGAATTAGCTTCAAAGAGTTCCAAATATAAACACATAAAGCTGTATAACAAGTACCAGAACTATGGAAATGGGCACGGATATCACTGGTACATTGTTAGTTCACCCTTACTTCGACCTTCATGCAAATTTGTTTTTTCACCTGTTAGATCACCCAAAAGGCTCGTCAGAAACCTTGGTCAATAACTCAAGGTGCTAAGGGATGTGAGCCCAACCAGACCTTTGCAGAGGAATAAAGGAATGAGGACTGGGGTAGAAGAAGTCTGCCCCACTTCATACTTAGTTTGGCCCACTAACAAGAAAACTAGTCACTTCTTCAGTAGAACACTATCCCCGAAACAATTTAGCGGCCTGAAGATGAGCACAAGGTCACATTGCAGCACTTTACAAAACACCAAAAAATAAATAAGTAAACCCCCCCTTCCTTTCTCTTCCCTTCTACCGTTTTGTATAGTTACCTCATGTTTTTTGCTCTCTATTCACACCCTCTGTAATAATGTTCACAATTCATCACTGTCGAAACAGGTAGGAGTAAGTGTGCATATCTCGACAAATGAGAAGGCCCTCTCGGAGTGAGCTGCCACAACCAACGTGGAGAGATAAAACTGGCTTGTGGTCCTCTCAGGCTGAGGCTTCGATGAATATTAGCATATGACAACACTCCTAACTTCACCAGGTGACTCCGGTGGACAGGCGCTCAATTCCATTGTAAACAAATACTACTAATGTAGCGCGTAGTGAGGCACGCTTTAAACCACGAGGCGCTGCATATAATGGGAGATTTCCTTCCACTCTGCTGCAGGGCTGAAGAGAGAGGGACCGGGAGACATAAAAGGCAAACACGGTGGACCACGGGGAGGGTATTGTACTGTACTGAATCAATTGTTTGAGGTTTCATGCGCTTGGTGACAGAATAATAAAGAGATGGCTTCAGGGAGACGAAGAAAACAAAGACAGCTTTAGAGGAATAGAGGAACAACACAGACAACTGGCGTGAGAGCGGGGCAGAGAAGAACAGACACATTTTGGTGGCCTGGGATGGATTCTGAAATTGAAGAATTTGTTATGGATTGTTGCATCTGTAAAGATTCTGACAAATCGCTTAAAACTTTTGTTCCTCCTCTTACGCCTGTTGAGAGTCCAGATCGCCCATGGTCAAAAATTGGTGTTGATGTCATGGGACCGTACTTGACTCTCAGTGGAAATTCTAGATTCATATTAGTTTCAGTAGATTATGCATCCAAATGGCCCGAAAATAAATTGGTTAGAGAGGCGGATACAAAATCCATCATCACTTTCCTGAGTGATAGCTGGACGAGAGAAGGTTTCCCTGAATTTCTTGTATCTGATAATGGGAAACAGTTTACAAGTAAGGAGTTTGAACTCTTCCTATCTACCTCTGGTGTAAAACATATTAAGAGTTCTCTTTATCACCCTCAAGGAAATGGTCTTGTGGAAAGGATGAATCGGGTTATTGGGGACTGCGTGAAATGGGCTAAAGCTAACAATCAGGATGTTGTCAAGTCACTTAACAGCATGATTTGGTTTTATAGAACCACACCACATTCATCCACCGAAGTGTCCCCTTTTGAGTTAATGGGAGGAAGGAAACCTAATACTTCGTTCCGGCCTGGTTGGATGTCTAAATGGATCAATAGTGAACTAGATGTTAACAAGTTGATGTCCCTTGTAAAAGAAAATGTCACTCTTGCTCAAACTAAACAAAAGGACAGCTTTGACTTCAGAAGAGGTTCAAAGTTGTCTCTTTTGAAGGTTGGGGACATTGTGAAGATTAGAAAATCAATACACATTAACAAAGGTGAGAGTAAATATGGTCCACCGGTTAACGTGGTTAAGATCGTTGGTAATGCTATACAGGTTGAGGGTGGATTCTGGTGGAATTTGAGCAAAGTTGCTAAAGTTAAATGTTCAGCCGGAGTCTTGTCTCCCGGTACAATCTGGAAAAGACTTTGTATCTACCAACATTAAGAGATCTTCTCGGATTATCACCAAACCAGCGAGATTCAGGGATTGAAACGTAATGTTTTTTATGTTTTTTGGTTGTTTATTATTTTAGTTTTTGTTAGGAGAAGGGAGGGTAAATGTAGTAACTTGTTTAGGTTATTTAATATGTTGTAAATAGCCATGCACATGTGTATGTTTCTTTAATTAGTTATAGTGTTGCTTAGATACAGTGGAATGTGTTGATGTTATCTTGAGCTTGGAGTCTGTTGGAGCTGGCTGCTTCCAGGCTGGCTCCTCATCCTTGTAACCAATAAACCTTATTACTCAAGACAACTTCAGCATCCTGCTTCATTACTACACCCTTTATGCTCCTCACTCACCCGGGCCCTCGTCCCCATCACTTCCCAGAGTCGATGGCAGGTCAAAGAAGATACCCTGTTAAAACCACACAGCAGTTTCATTCCCTACAACCCGCCCCTCGCTTTAAAACAAGCATTGGCAATGCAATAGGTCTCACATTTACGCGAGTTTAAGCTATTGGCATTGTAAATGACAGTGCCTTTTATTTATGTTTTAAAAACGAAAACAAAAATAAAAGGCATTGTTATTTGCAATGTCAATAGCTCAAACTCGCGCAAATGCGAGATCTATTGCATTGCAAATGCTTGTTCTTTGTAACCACTGCCTCTCTTCCACTGGACGTACTCCAGCATAAGATGCTTGTGCAGTTCGAGAAGCCGGAGAAGATGCAGAAGGGACATTCTGGTTGCAACACTGTTTCTGTGGCACTTACCGGAGCTGCTGTAAAGACTGCACGTAGGTGCTGCTATGGTCACAGATGGAATCAGACAATGGTACTGTGGTGTGTTCAGTTTTAATCAGACAATGGTACTGTAGTGTGTTCACTGTTTTAATCAGATAATGGTGATGCCGTGGTAGTTTGTCCGTTACAGCCATAACTGGGCGCCTTTAAGGGTGAGGCGGTCGGAATTCAACAATGGCGTTACCCTGGTTTTAACACCATCTGGCAGTCTATAGAGTCACTGATGGTGCAACACTATCAAATCTCGACTGTAACTCCTATAACAGCAGTATTTTCTTCAAACGCAGCCACTAACTGTGCCATGGTGGTTGCAGAGCAGATACTGGTAGTAAGGAATCAGTAGTCCGGAGCAAACACTGGTGTGATGCGGAAAAGGTTACAGCCTGGAACCCACGTTGATGATTACTCCAGCTCTTACAGCCTGGACATGAGGCTGGCACTGCCACAGTCTTCATCCTGCAGGAATCTCCCAATCAGGCCGGACACATTCTCCGGCTCGTTCAGGTGCACAAAGTGGTTGCCCTGTACCACCTCCAGCTGATATCTCTACAGTGGGGGAGAAAAAGATAAATTGTGGGTGTGTGTATTGGTTGAAAAAGTTGTGCTACCTGGGCAAAAGGAAGCATCTTGTGCGTAAAACATGATTCCGTCGGATGGCTAAACGGCAAATATGTGTGTGCAATAATGGATAGGCAGGCACAGCTGCCTCAAGGACTTGGAAGCTGTGCCAGGGACAGTATAACCTGTCATTTTGTTCCCACAATTTTCACTTTTAGGGGAACAGGCTTGCAACAGCCATGTTGTTTGCGTGGGTTCTGAGACAGGAAATCCTTCTTCAAACCATAAACCAGGTGGCAAAGTAACCAAACTTTTCTTGTGTGCCCAGCCTAGGGCTGGTTATCTTGGGTATAAGGGAGGTGGCCAGGAGGACCTGGTCCTTTTGGGTTGAGGGGCGTGAGCAGGAGGGCCATGTCCTCCAAAGCACTCCCTTACCCTCCTTTGGCACGTTCACAAGTGGAAGAGCATAAGTTTGTGGTTTTTTTTGAACGGGCCTTGTGGGTTTACAGTCGCTGCTCTCTGCCTGTGACCCCACTTGCATAAGGCAGAGACGAAGGCACTTTATTGCATTCAAATATTCAAACATTGTTCGTTTAGTTGCTCACAAGCATGGACCAGTCTGAATGTTAGTCAGGACCAGAACTTTCAACGTCCAGTTTACTCTATACACGATCAATTTATTGCAGAGCAAAATACTGGCCATTTCTTCCCATTATAAGATCATGAGCTGGTGCCTGAATAAAAATGTCTAAAATTCTCTATATTGTTTTTAAACCTATAAGTTCTCGCCCTTTTTGATATGAGTCTTTTAAGGAATAGTTTAGTCAATTTTAAAGCACTTTGAAGCATTTTCTTCATGTATTTACTGTTTTTTCTATTGCAAAGTGGATAAATGACAGTCTTTTTTGTATTTCCCAAGGGTTTACAGATACAAATACGATCAATGTGGTAACCCTGCTGACTGATCATTAATCATGAAACCGGTGGTGTAAGAAAGGTGGCAGGGCTTGTAAGAGTTAATCACATGACAGGGAATACCTTGGTTATTTTGTTGCTTGGCATGTGATTGAATCCACCAACCCCTCGCCCCCTTTCTTGGATACCAAAACTCTTACACAAATAGCCCTATTGGAAGTGTAGTTTAAAATCATTCTCACTGGGCTTTTTCCTCATAAACGTGTACATTTTGTTCCCTGCTTCTGCCCTAGGTGCTTTAAATGCACCAGGTCTTTTTTTTAACCTAATCCCAAACTACAAGTCCTATGTAAAATGGGTTGCACTCTATTTTTTTTTATGATATGTTGCTGGCCCGGTATGTACTAAAAGGCATCATTCAACACTTTTCCCCAAAAGATTCTTAGTGAAATACCAGTCTTGTGCATGATTATAAATCAGTTTAAATTGATCAAAGTTACCTGCCAGCACTGTTTTAACAAGCATAGGTAAAGCCGATGGGTCTCACCTATGCAAGATTTATTGTATTTGCCAATGTGTTTTAGCCATGTTGTACACCAGTGTGGCTGCTGTTCAGCATTGCTAAAAGCTAGCAGTGTAGAGGCCACTCTACTTTACACCGATGATTTCATTTTATTAGAGCTGGCCCCTTGTGACAAAGGAATCTAAATGCACTCCATGAATTTTCTAAATAACATTATTTGAAAATCAATGTGCAGAAAAATAAAGTTGTTTTCTCCAAAAGAACGAAATCATTAGAATTATGTTGGAAACTGGGAGAAATCTGTATGCCTCTTGAGAATGTCTATCCTTATTTTGAGAAAATATTTGCACAGCACATAGATGCAAAGTCACATACAGGATATAATGGTTCGAAGGTCCCTGCATATAGGGGAACTATAAATGCATTCTAAAAATGGGTTAGTAAAAGGCACTTTCAATGGCTGATAAATTTATATATGGTCAAAATACCACCAACCTTGTCCAATGGGATAGAAAATGTCCCTCAAATTTTGGTCATTAGTTGAGAGGAAAATGTCCGCTCATTTGATTTAATGTTGCTTCTAGTGTACCAGTACAAGCACTATGGATAGAACTTGGGATTCCGAGTGTGTATATCTTCTTCTGTGCAGCCTCAGTATGGTGGGGGTTTAATATTTTACACTCCAGAGAAGGTTTTTTAAGATGGATTTTAAAGAACTAATTGTCGATAAAAATCTAAGGGGCAGATTTATGTTGCATTTGCGCCACTTTTGCGCCGCCGTTGCGTCACTTTTGTGACGCAGCAGCGGCGCAAATCCTGCGCCATGGTGTGGGGTATTTACAACGTGACGCATCTGGGAGATGCGTCACGTTGTAAAGCCCTGCGCCACATGTAGGCGTTCCAGGGCAGGTGGGGGCGTTACGGCGCAGGAACGCCTCCTAAAAGTGGCTGAGTGAAATCTACAAGATTTCACTCAGTCACTTTTAGGCCCATGCTGCGTCAAAACCCTGCGCCTGCTTGAAGCAGGCGTAAGGATTGACGCAGCATTGTACAGATAGGGCCCCCCAGAGCATTGCTGGAGCTGCGTCACGCTTGCGACGCAACTCCAGCAATGCGCCACTTTTACGGCACAGATGCGTCACGCATCTGTGCCGTTTTTGCCCCATGGTGCGCCGCATTATAAATGCGGCGCATCCATGGTGGCGCAGCTGTGGTGCATAATAACTGGCGCATCCCTGCTGATATGCAGGGATGCGCCAGTTATCATAAATCTGCCCCTAAGTGTTTTTAAAGTTAACTCAATTGAAGCACTAGCTAACAAAAAATCAACTTCCACCATTAGTTTTAAATTGGACAAGATGTAGTGTGTCACTCTGAGAAGTTAAAACATTACTTTAACTACAACCATATTGGGAAAGATGCAACCATACCTATTGATGGCTTCCGAACATTGTATTAAAAGTATTATGTTTTTATTGCGAGCAGGCTACCACTCATGGCAGTAGTAGGGGCTTAAAGCAGCACTCCAGTAGATCATCGTTTTTGTCCACTTTGCAATAGCTTTGCAATAGTGGAATGCATGACTTAAATCATTTTTTTTTAATATGTGAATATCTTCAGCAGTTTCTCACTAAATATTTTGATCCCTACTTTGGCACTTGAGTGCTTTTATCTGTGGTTCTATCTCCTATAAATTAAAGATTGTTACTGTATTTACCGGTTTTTAGAGATATTTTAGATTAGGTTTTTTTCAGTGGTGGCTCCTCTGCTAAGGCGGAGGTAGCGTAGCCCGACTTTTGCAGCAGTGAAATAAAGGGGAAAAAAAATGATAATAACTTGATATTATTATTTTATTGTCTCCTGCTTCGGCAGTTTACAAAGCAGGGTGAGGCTACTCTGCTCACAGAGCAGGGGGAGGAGTGGGCACACTAAGTGCACATGAGTGTTAGGCCGGCCGGCCGGCGTGGGCCGGCCAAACAGTCATGCGCACTTTGTATGTTCTCCACCCAGAATGCATTACAGCCTGGGTGTAGAACATGCCCAGGCTCCCATTCCACTACTGAGCGCCGAACCACAGCGCTAAGACTAATTGGCTCAGGGGAGCTTTGGTGCTGCCTGTTCTGGCCCGAGTCGACACGAGGAAAGATGCGGAGACAAAGTGTTTTTATTTTATTTACCCCCCGATCCGTGCTGGTCACCACTGGGTTTTTGTTTACAGTAGGGCTGCACTTTATTATAATTGTACAAATAAGTTGTTTACCGGATGGATTGTTATAGTTAAATATTGTCTCCACAAGGGAAATAAATCAACCAAGTTTGAATGATTACAATATAAATGCCAAATATCACATTTAAATACACATTGCGCTAACAGACCTGGCAGGATGTGGAATTTGGGTTCTAGTTTCAGGGACAATCACTAGCAAACGGTGTATTATACAGCACTGTCTCAGTTGTATCAGCCATAGTCTAATGGGATTAGAAAAATAAGCCTTTACAAGATATTTGGGCAGACCTCTTCAAGGATGGTTTTGGAAAAGAAGCAGAAATGGTGCATGATGACCACTTTTTTTAATTTAACTTCTTCTAATGGTCGATCAGCATTTACCACCATCCAACACATCTTCAATATTTGCATGATTGGATGCTGACTTGGGAGACCAGCTTCTTGTTTAGAGAGGAAGTATTTTGTACCTACTCCACAACACACAGAATGCCGAACCTGTACTCGTGGAACAACATGGTAACCCTGAGTTCCAGTATTTATCAAATACATTTGGTTTTAATATCGGTGGTTCCTCCCGGGGCATTAACTGCAGGCCATGTTTGGAAATGTGTTGTCTATACAAACACAAGAAGCACAGAAACAGAGTACAATGTAAAGTTTCCATGGTGCTAACAATGTAACAAAAAATTAAAAACACATACAGCATATCCATGAATACTGGCAGACTTGAATATGCAATAGTAAATCCTTTGGGAAAATATCTGGGAGCAGTTCATGGAGAATAACCCAGCTACAAATTAGGTCTGTTGCATTTTTCCACAAGAAGAAGAAATAATAAGAACTTATGGGAGCCATATGAAGCATAATAAAGTTCTTACATAAACCGTGGTAAACACCTAACATCACTTCGCTGAGGCGGGATACTAAATTGGAAACAAAATTGAAAAAATGTTTTGGACAAACGGGATTAATAGATTTAGACCTTTTGCTTCCTGGTCTTATAATGTCTTTAGTAGTCCCTCTTTTGGTCTTTTTAGGTTTGTATCAGTCTCTCATTGTTTCTCTTTTTGTCTCTCATCTGCCACCCCTGTGTCCACAGCAACAGAATGACAAATAAATGACAGGAGAAATGGATAGGGAATGTTGTCTCCTAGCACCCTGCTTTTCTTTATCCTCCACTTAGACTTTCTTCAAGCCCTTTCTTTTTTATTTATATAAAAAATGTTATTGTATTTTTGCATGTATAACAAATCCACACATCACGTACAATATCAATATTCCTGATCGGAGAAGGGAAATGCGGTTATATTTTGGAAATGTGGATTTTCCTGGTCAGTTATGTCCCCTATCTTGGACCCCAACGGTTCTATGTGCATGTCACAAGTACATGTATGTTCCCTCCAGTTCCAGTTTTGATGACGCAAACACATGTGCGTCCACCGTCAACATGTCCTCTGTCAGATCCGCCATGAATGGGCTGGATATTCGCTTCCTAAGTATGAAAAGCCACCGACTTTATATGGCTCAGTTACTCCATTTTTACAGTTCAGGCGAGTAGGCCCGATTCTGTCCTCAAAGCCTTTCCCTGCTCTCTGCCTCTGACAGCTTCAGCTTGAGCTCGCATCTGTATCCATGAACTTTGTCCTACTCCCTGTGCGGCTAACGGTGCCTGCCTCGGCCAGTTTTGCCTGCCTGCCAAGAAGCTGTATTTCACCTTCGAATTATCTACTTTCCCCCTCAGCCGATGCATTCCTGTCTAGTAGTTTAAGTAAACATTCTTCCAGCTACCAAGCAAAAGGCCCAGCCTCTCTGTCTTCATGCAAGTAATTCATAGCCATGTTACCATGGAAAGTTTCTGCCCCTTGCATCTCATATAGACACTTAGACGCTTGTACACGCACACACAGTCAGTATAGAATAGATTCTGTCCGAGAGCCCTTCCCTTGTGGATAACATAGTTCTTTAAACATAGGATATTAGATATGATTTGGGATTAGGTTGACATAACCCCAGACTTTTTGTCTCCACATGTAGAGCTAAATGTCAAGTCCCCTTCACCCTTTAGTTGCACGTCTATCACACGTCATGCTGCTGCGCGCGCATCTCTGCCAAGTATTTCTGCTGACATTGCGAAATCATCTCCAGGTATCCACCCACACATGACAATTTACCCATTATCATCAAGTGGACGCCCACATGGACGCCCACCTTCACGCCTACTTACACGCCCACATGCTCTTATCTCATTCTCTCTTGCTCTCTTGCTTACGTACAATTGAGAAATGTATATATACTGTACTCTGTGAATAATGTTTGGAGAATATTGAGAATACTTTTCAGCCCCGTCCAGATCCTTTTTTGGTGATGGAGATATTCTCCCTTTGACTCGAGTTATTGGAATAAAGCCCTTTATGAATCTGATACCACAGACTCAGCCTCTTGCTTTATGCATGATCTTATTGATATCTGAAAAATTATGACAGCGTGATATTTTATTTACCACAGAATGGCGCCCGAACAGTTTAATCTCTTTCCCCACACGCCGGAGATGAAGGTCCTGTTTTGCCCCCTTCCATAGCCGTGATGGACTTCAAGCGTGCACGTCGCGGGTTTTCCCGCCAACTCCCTCAGGCCACCGAAGGGGACAGACTGCGACCAGGCATCCATACGAGGCGGTGAGGAACGCAGATTGTCTACCCAGAGCCCACCTGCGAGAGAGCTGCGTCCGAGGTATACAGAGGCCCACCAGGTTTTCAAAGTCCCGATGTCCAGAGGGTCCGATGTCCGCAGTCGTCGAGTCCAGTCCATTCTCTGAGGCCTTCCGTTTCAAGGAGCTACTCGGTGAGTACCATCGCCGGGGAGGCGTGTTGACGCGCACATAGGTTGTGCCGGTCAAGACGGATTTGGGTACACAAATCCGGTCTGCACTGTTTAGCAGTGTATATGTACTGTTTAGCAGTATATCAAGTATTCCGAAGTATCTAGTTATTGTCAAGAATTCTGCTTGGTGATTAGTTATGCAGACTGTCATCATTGTTGGTCATTTTTAAAGGTTAAAATGTTTAATGTTTAATGTTTAATGTGTTAAAATGTCCTGCATATTGTGGTATGAATGATTGTTCATTGTTGTGCTTTTTGTATTAAGTGTGTTCAAGATTAAGTATCAGATCAGTTGTCAATAGGCTGCTCTTTTCAAAATTAAGACAGATCACAACTAGAAAAGGGGTACTCGAAGAAGGTGTTCCTATTCCTCCTAGGGACACTCCAGGGCACTTTATGTATCACAAGCATGGCTTAGACGCCATATTATTCCTTGATCTATGGGTGGACTACACCAAAGAGTTACCAGAAAGTCAGAGATGGCCCGTAGCTGGGACCTGGGATGCCGAATGTATCATGAAAGTCGAAGAAGAGTTGTGGAAGAGGAAAGCTAGACAGTCACAGAAAGACGCTGTTGAATTATGGCGTAAAGAATAGCATAGACGCACAGAGTAAGCGCTCAGAAAAGAAGAGAAAAGTAGGGAGGATTCAGACAAAGCCCGAGAAAACGTGTTAGTTGAGGAAGGTATCTGAGTAAAAGCAGAACAAGTAGACAGACAACGAAACACTCTTATGAAAGAGGAAATGTAGATCAGCTTGGAAGGATGCCATTGAGTTTTTGGCGCAAGGAGTGACATAGAAGGACAGAGTAAGTGTTTCACGAAGCAGAGAGAAGTGGACTGGTGTCTGGAAAAGCCAAGGATGAGATGTTACAGGAGGAATTAGAGCTGGTAAAATGAGCGTAGGCTGACAGAAAAAGAAATACTGACGTTGCTGGTATTTATCCCGTCCTTTCAGAGGACCTAGCAAGAGTGGCCCCAGTAAAAAGACCAGTTCTAATACATATATTAATTACATAGTAGCCCAAAGGTTCTTGAGCCCCCCACCAAATGAACAGCGCATAGCTGGTGTTTACATGGTCCAACATTTGACTACATTGTCAATAGGAAATTGAGAGGGGTGCAGCTAGAGAAGGAGCAACTCCTGTGATTTGATGACACCCCTAATGTACAAAGTGTTAACGGAAAAATAATTAGTGAAAAGTTTAGCTTGAAAAAAGAATTGTGGGTATTTCGAATTTGCAAATTGTTCATGAATACAGGTTTGTGTTCTTGGTGGTCCAGTGAGCCAATGTGCTGGGTCAAGTCGGTAAGATTATGACCCCCTGAGAGCAAATTGTATATAAAAATAATTTTTCAATTCGGCGAATTATTGCAGTTTTTATGGAATTGAGTAGTCTTTTTGTCTTTGACAGCTTCAGAGTGAGGAGAAGGTGGGGGCCGTGTAGAGCAGAATGTGATACAGAAATCGGAGACAGATTCTGACCTTGTAGCCAGTGTAGGTGGGGGCCGATGAGAGGAGCAGAACAGGGCACTGCTTAGAAGGCTTCTCTGACATCGCATCTGTGTAATGCCTGCAGCTGGAGAGCCTTGGGGCCAGGAGTAGGAAAAACAAAAAAAAGATGGCTGGCAGCCCAGGCTCAGGCCGCGCTGAGGGGCTATTTTTAACTTCTCTGATAAGACAGGGCAGCTGAGAAATGTAAGTCGAGAAAGATTCCCTTGTTCTATTCTGTGCAAAACAAGTGCCCCGAGGAAATGTCTATGGAGAAGATTTGTTTTATTTTTTAGCAATTGTTATATTGCTTCTGGTCAGAAAGTAAAATGTTGCTCTTGCTTGGAATTTTAAGGGCTATGTGCCTATATAAAAACGATTTTCAAATTCAGACATTTTTGAATTGTGGCCACAAGCTGCCACCAGTTGCATTGGATAAATGATCCAGTGGTTACGGGTCTGTGAGGAAAGATGTGGGATGCATCTTCGACTAGGACATGAGGGTACATTGTGTACAAAGATGCATAGCTCATTTTTATAAAAAAAAAAAAAAAAAAAAAAAAAGAGACAGGTTCGTGTGTTCGTCATTTTTTGATTATTGTTGCTAATCCTGTGTGTCAGACTTGACGCGGTCATCATTGGGATGACCCACTGCCAGATGGGGTTGTATAGGGCAGGTAAATAAGTTATTGATTATAAGCCTGACAAATTAAGCAGGCCAGAATGTTCGCATCTGAGCTGTAGGTACTGTAATTGCGCATCGCTGCTCATTTATATATGTTAGTGTAATTATCTATGCTTTCTGTGCCCGGTATACTGATGGCTTGGCACAATTACTAAATTTCACAGACATGATATTACTATTATCATGCTGTCAAAATAGAAGACAACACGTTATCAGTGTATGTCTAATTGGTGTTGGAGATGAATGAAACAAAAGAAAAAGGCTATGCAAGACTAAAATATTTTTCACATAACTGCCTTTCTCTTATAGACAGGCAGCCTCGGTCATATGTTTCCAGATTGGACATTAAGGAACAATTATGATCTGTGCACTCGCATTTTAACTCTTGAAAGGCCTGTTTTAAATAAGGACTGCCACCACAGAGTGACAAATAAGGCTCGGTATTTAGGGTAATGAGAAAATATATGACAGGATTTCCTTTTTAAAGTTTGCTTTAGTAAGCTCATTCTTGTGAGTGGTGGCCCCAAAAGTTGACTTGTTTTTAAATTAGGCTGTTTATTGTATAGGTGGAAATTATTGCGGAATTACTGATTTTTTTTTTAGCAGATGAATTATTTATTATCAACTTTAACAACTGTTCTTAAACTTGGTTTTCCGAATATTTAGGTAATTTAGCATTCCTATTAGGGCCTACTAGCATTAATATTGACTTCAGGTTGGTGTAGGTTCATGTAATAGGGACATTTGCATATGAGATGTCATTTGGCCAGCTTATGAGCTAACACAATGAGGTTTGTACATTAATTTGAAGGATTTCTCGCCGTTTCACATACGCTGTGTATCTCCTATAATTTTGCTTACGCCCAGTAGCTACACACAGGGATTAATAGGGTTGACAAGACACAGGGTTTGATAGTGTTTGACAGCAGTGAAATCTGTTTCAGATTTCCTCCTGTCAAAAAGGGGGGGAAGGAGGAGAATATTGGCTTTCTGCTGGCCCCTGAGGAGGTTCGCTTCCCACTAGCCTCTTAAGAAATTAAGCCCCTTAGAAATTAGCCCCCTTAGAAATTAGCCCCCTTAGAAATTAAGCCGAGGAAATAGGTATGGTGCTTTCCCCTTTTTCTCATGTTTTATTGTGATCTTTCAGGGGAATTAGTTGTGGGCACCGGAACGTATTCAATTGATTTCTGGTTTTTCACAGCCCAAGACACAAAAAGACTAAAGTCCTCAAGAACACACTGTGGCATTTGAAGAATTAAAGAGAGCTTTATGCCAAGCACCAGTTTTAGCAAACCCTGATTACAACAAATCGTTTATGTTTTTGTGACAGAGCGGGATGGAACAGCACTATCTGTCCTAACACAAGATCATGCAGGAAAACACGAGCCCTGTGCTTATCTTTCTAGTACATTAGACCCAGTAGCACAGGCTTTGCCTGCGTGCCTAAATCAGTTGCAGTAACGGCCTTAGCCATAAGACAAAGTGACTCGATAGTGCTGGGCCACCCTCTGACAGTACAAGTACCACACGCAGTAGAGGTTCTCTTGAACCGGACACAAACACAACACCTGACTGTAGCTAGACTGACGGATTATGAGCCAACGTTATTTCAACCACACATAGAGATCAGACGATGCAACATACTGAATCCTGCTACCCTTTTGCCCTCCAGTACAGAAAGCGTTTCACCACACAACTGTGTTGAAGTAATACATACCGTGACTAAACCAAGACAAGACTTGACAGATGTTGCACTCCCAGACCCCGACCTAACACTATATGTTGACGGCTCATGCATGAGGACAGGGGCGGGAGAATTAGTGGCAGCATATGCAGTGACTGCTGATACTGTAATAATAGAGACTAAAAGAATAGACATATTGTCAGCACAAGCAGCAGAGCTCATCGCCCTGACACAAGCGTGCATAAGAGCTAAGCACCTGAGAGTAAACATTTACACCGATTTTCTGGCGAGAAAGAGGTTTCTTGACCTCTCATGGGGCCAAGATACAGCATGGCCCCCTTATTCAAGCCCTACTGGAAGCAATACATTTACCAACAGCCATAGCTATCCTAAAATGTAAAGCACATACTAGAGCCACAGATACCATTTCCCAAGGCAATGATCTGGCAGACCGAACTGCTAAACAGACAGCTCAGACCCCACTAGACATGACAAAATCACAGATACTATCACTGTCCAAAGCCATGACAGTTAGGGATCCTTCCAAGGATGTACAAGACATACAGACACATGCTACTATGGACGAATTAAAGAAATGGTCGGAACAAGGAGGGGTACTGACTGATCAAGGTTGGATGACAAAGGGCAAATCCACATGGTTTCTTTCTGATTCAAGGGTACAAGTGATTATAAATACCGCACATAGTCCTGCACACTTAGGAGAGAAAGCAATGATAGATAGCTTACAGAATATATGGTTCAACAAGCACCTGCGTGCAGCAGCGAAACAAAAGGTCAGAACATGTATGATCTGTTGCCAATTCAATGCAGGTAAAGGCATTCCGATGGAACAAGGTGGATTCCATCCACCTGACCACCCTTTTGAAGTGCTCCAAATGGATTATATCCAAATAAACAGATGTAGAGGTTACAAATATGTCCTGGTACTAATGAAGCAGGTGTCCCTTCTGTTAGGGTATACCTGGAAATTCCATTGTGTGCGACATCCTGAAGCAGCAGGCCTTGTAGAAAGACATAATCAGACATTAAAATTTTGCGCAGACAAAGGTATAGACTGGATGGTAGCCCTGCCGGTTGCCCTCTTTTACATGCGAATGGTAGCTCATTCTAGAACAGGCTTATCTCCCTATGAAGTGGTCTTTGGTAGACCACCAAAATATGTGGGCACTACAATGCCTAAAAGATTACTTATGTTGACAGTAACATGCTGACAGATTACCTGGCTTCCTTGATGTCTGCACTACTCTCTTGTTGTTCGCAGGTTGCTGCCGCCTTCCCTGACAACACCCAGGTCAAAGAATACTCCATCGCTCCTGGATGAAAGGCGCCAAAGTCGGTGCTCTGGACCACGGGGACGGCCGTTAAAGTCAAAGTGCACCTTCACCACTCTTTTACAAAGGAAAAAAAAACTTTGAACTTGGATTTTGAACAACATTTTCTAGAGGAGAATGCCCAGAAGTTTCCACAAAGCTAAACCTTGATTCAAAAAGTCAGAACCCGTTTGATCAATTAAGTCCACTAGGTGGTGAAGCGGTTGAACATGTATTCTGGCTCGCATAAGATCTTGGACAATAACAAAGCAAAAATAAGAGAGCTAGATAAGAAGCAAATAGATGTATAGTGACTGTAATTTTTCAATATCTTAAGAGCATCACGATAATATGTATCAGCTTAATACTACATGCTATTTTTCCTCCTATTGCCTCACTCTTATACTCCTCCACTAATGATACCATAAAGCACACCATAAAGCACACATTTAGTGATCTGCCATCCTATGAGCTATCATATCGACTTGCCTTACGCAACAATACCTTTATTCAGATGCTGCACCATTCACATCAGACTAGCAATGCTACAGACTGCTGGGTCTGTGGCCGACTCCCCCCCTATCAGAACTATAAGGGAGTTTTGCCCCTTTATTCTCTATCCGTTCACACACAATGGCTCCTGTGGAGCATGGTTTAGTTTGATTAATTCCCTAGATTCGAATTCCGCCGTTTATCAAGACAACTGGGTATGGGGAAACCTAAACTTAGTTTTGCTTAAAGTCTGCTACCCTAACAAGGAGGGACTTCCCAAAAGAACAGGAACTGATCTAAGAAATGAAGTATATGGATTAGGTAATTTTACACTTAACCTCATAATCCTGAACGTTGAATCTGAAGCTACACCAATCTTGCCCGCCATGTCCGTATTCCCAGTAAAAGAGGAATTATGTATAAGAAAGAATGGCTCCATACACATGGGCCATAGTAAATGCACCACTGTAATAAAATTCAGTGAGCAAGGCAAGTCTACATTTAGAGCTTCTCGTCATTCCTACTTTATATGTGGCCAGACCGCATATATACGCTTACCTCTAGATTGGGATGGTACCTGTTACATAGCATTCCTCCTACCACCTGTTTTCCTAGCTCCTCCTGATTCTCATAGAAATACTCATTTAGTACACAATAGACAGCAGAGAGATCTCCCAATTGTCAATTACACTGAAACAGCATGGGAAAAATACACAGATTTCAATAAAGGTTTCTTTCCCTATATAGGTACAGTTACCAATAGTAAGCTGATACGTAGATTAACCAGAACCCTTGAAGCAGTAGTGAACGAAACTATTTCCGCCTTAGGCAATTTAACAGAAGAGCAGTCTGCTATGCGGATTGTTGTGCTTCAAAATAGTCTTGTCCTTGACGTTATCCTGGCCGATAGGGGCGGAGCTTGTAGGGTCATCGGATCAAGCCATTGCATTTTTCATACCAGAAAATTCGCCATCTGTATATAAAGCCATAACTCGCCTTCATAAGATTGTAAGCCAGATACACCAGAATCCAGGCACCTGGACTTGGTCCGGTTGGTTTTGGAGTGTATTATCTACCTTTGGATGGAGGGTCCTATCCTTCCTAGGTATTGGCCTTCTCATACTATTCAGTTGCTGTCTATGTCTACAATGTGGACCAGCGATCTGTGGTCTGTGTGCCACATCGTGTATTCCACCACCAAGATTTCATTCAAGATCACGGAAGAAGAAAGAAGAACAAATGATGCTATATGAACAGATCAATGGATTGATGAAGATTGATATCTCTTGAAGGGCAAGTAGGGGACAAGGAGGGAATGTGGAAATGTGGATTTTCCTGGTCAGTTATGTCCCCTATCTTGGACCCCAACGGTTCTATGTGCATGTCACAAGTACATGTATGTTCCCTCCAGTTCCAGTTTTGATGACGCAAACACATGTGCGTCCACCGTCAACATGTCCTCTGTCAGATCCGCCATGAATGGGCTGGATATTCGCTTCCTAAGTATGAAAAGCCACCGACTTTATATGGCTCAGTTACTCCATTTTTACAGTTCAGGCGAGTAGGCCCGATTCTGTCCTCAAAGCCTTTCCCTGCTCTCTGCCTCTGACAGCTTCAGCTTGAGCTCGCATCTGTATCCATGAACTTTGTCCTACTCCCTGTGCGGCTAACGGTGCCTGCCTCGGCCAGTTTTGCCTGCCTGCCAAGAAGCTGTATTTCACCTTCGAATTATCTACTTTCCCCCTCAGCCGATGCATTCCTGTCTAGTAGTTTAAGTAAACATTCTTCCAGCTACCAAGCAAAAGGCCCAGCCTCTCTGTCTTCATGCAAGTAATTCATAGCCCTGTTACCATGGAAAGTTTCTGCCCCTTGCATCTCATATAGACACTTAGACGCTTGTACACGCACACACAGTCAGTATAGAATAGATTCTGTCCGAGAGCCCTTCCCTTGTGGATAACATAGTTCTTTAAACATAGGATATTAGATATGATTTGGGATTAGGTTGACATAACCCCAGACTTTTTGTCTCCACATGTAGAGCTAAATGTCAAGTCCCCTTCACCCTCTAGTTGCACGTCTATCACACGTCATGCTGCTGCGCGCGCATCTCTGCCAAGTATTTCTGCTGACATTGCGAAATCATCTCCAGGTATCCACCCACACATGACAATTTACCCATTATCATCAAGTGGACGCCCACATGGACGCCCACCTTCACGCCTACTTACACGCCCACATGCTCTTATCTCATTCTCTCTTGCTCTCTTGCTTACGTACAATTGAGAAATGTATATATACTGTACTCTGTGAATAATGTTTGGAGAATATTGAGAATACTTTTCAGCCCCGTCCAGATCCTTTTTTGGTGATGGAGATATTCTCCCTTTGACTCGAGTTATTGGAATAAAGCCCTTTATGAATCTGATACCACAGACTCAGCCTCTTGCTTTATGCATGATCTTATTGATATCTGAAAAATTATGACAGCGTGATATTTTATTTACCACAACTCCACAACACACAGAATGCCGAACCTGTACTCGTGGAACAACATGGTAACCCTGAGTTCCAGTATTTATCAAATACATTTGGTTTTAATATCGGTGGTTCCTCCCGGGGCATTAACTGCAGGCCATGTTTGGAAATGTGTTGTCTATACAAACACAAGAAGCACAGAAACAGAGTACAATGTAAAGTTTCCATGGTGCTAACAATGTAACAAAAAATTAAAAACACATACAGCATATCCATGAATACTGGCAGACTTGAATATGCAATAGTAAATCCTTTGGGAAAATATCTGGGAGCAGTTCATGGAGAATAACCCAGCTACAAATTAGGTCTGTTGCATTTTTCCACAAGAAGAAGAAATAATAAGAACTTATGGGAGCCATATGAAGCATAATAAAGTTCTTACATAAACCGTGGTAAACACCTAACATCACTTCGCTGAGGCGGGATACTAAATTGGAAACAAAATTGAAAAAATGTTTTGGACAAACGGGATTAATAGATTTAGACCTTTTGCTTCCTGGTCTTATAATGTCTTTAGTAGTCCCTCTTTTGGTCTTTTTAGGTTTGTATCAGTCTCTCATTGTTTCTCTTTTTGTCTCTCATCTGCCACCCCTGTGTCCACAGCAACAGAATGACAAATAAATGACAGGAGAAATGGATAGGGAATGTTGTCTCCTAGCACCCTGCTTTTCTTTATCCTCCACTTAGACTTTCTTCAAGCCCTTTCTTTTTTATTTATATAAAAAATGTTATTGTATTTTTGCATGTATAACAAATCCACACATCACGTACAATATCAATATTCCTGATCGGAGAAGGGAAATGCGGTTATATTTTGTTCATGTTTGGCCATGACAATATCCAATAAAACATGATCAGGGTCCCTACTCCTCCTACATGGATACTGTTTACCATGGAGGCGCATGCCACAGGGATAACGGAACACCTACCTATTAGCATATTAGAAAAATCAGGAGAAAAGGCAACAGCAACAAACACATTCAAGTTTTAGTATGAACAATACAAAAGAAACAAGCATTGGCATAGCCAATAGGTCTCACCTTTGGGGCGTTATAAGTGTTTTGACAGAGCTATGGGCTTTAACGTTTTTAATATGTGTTGTATAGTATTGTGAATGTTATGCAGCATATTTATAAGTTATAATAAAAAAAAGTGTGATAACCATTTCTGACACCTTACAAATAACCTAAAAAAATTTATATACAACTGAAATATCGTAGGTTAGGTTTGCTCTATAAGCGTCTGTATTAATAATTAAGAGCCTTGGTGAGTTCCGGAAACCACCAGCTCAAATTAAGCACTGTAGGTTACAAAATGCAAAAAGCATATTAAACGGCATGCACAATAACCTCATCGCAGTCTATAAATAAAAGCTGTATCAGAAATGCGTTTTACTTGTGCGTGTTATAAAAGCCAAAGAGCATGTGAAACATTGCGCACAATAATATCACAGTTTATAAATAAAAAATATCTCAGAAATTAGTTTTACTTGTGCGTGTTATAATGCGTTTTAATAAATCTTTAAATGGTGCTTATAAAAAGCACTCCAAAACCTTTGGGTCCAGTTTGCACTGTAAGCGCCGGTGTTGACAATTAAATGCAGTAGGTAGTGCAGGGAAACACTGGCTCAAATTAGCACTACTATAAAAAACAAGCATTGACATAGCCAATAGGTCTCGCCTTTGGAACCTTATAAGTATTTAGTTATGCAGTACAATATCCTTGGTGCAACAACATCAACTGCTGCATATCTAAACACTTATAAGGTCCCAAAGACGAGACCTATTGGCTATGCCAATGCTTTTTTTTTGTAGGCACCGCAAGATTTGCCCAGAATCACAAGATGCAGAGCAGACGCCGAGACTCGAACCCTCTTCTCCAGGTCCATAGTTGGCGGCTCTAGCAATATTCTCTCCCCATGTGACCTTGTATACCCTAATCTGCCGCCCACAGAAAGCTCCTTTAATGCCAGTACGCCGAGTCTGCGCTCTTGAAGCTGCAAAAAATACATGCAGTAAACAATGGCCCGCAGAAAGGAACTGCCTGGCACTGGCATGGCAATGAAGTCGCCCTATTAAAAGCCACTCACGCAGGCAGTGACATGAAGTGAGCCACGAGGTGGCGCCGGAGACCCTCTCTGAGCCCGACAGCGGATAGAAGCTGCCTGATAGTTGGTGTGCTGGCTTCCTGTTGGTGACAGTCACTGTGTCCCCCACAGCGCAGTGGTACAGTCCGGACGCTTCCACATTTGCACGCTTGATAATGAGGGCCATCAACAGGGCCTGCTGGTTAAGGGTAATTGCATGTGGCCCTTCATCCTTGGCAGCACGATCAGCAGAAATAATAAACCCCGGAGCCTGTCCTGGCGACCGCCGGTACAAGACCAGCAGTCCGGCGGTGGAGAACAGCAGATGAGCGCAAGGGTCACTGATGACTGTTGATGGAAACATATTCCATGTTCCAACTCACCAGAAGCACAGGTGACCGAATTAGCTTCAAAGAGTTCCAAATATAAACACATAAAGCTGTATAACAAGTACCAGAACTATGGAAATGGGCACGGATATCACTGGTACATTGTTAGTTCACCCTTACTTCGACCTTCATGCAAATTTGTTTTTTCACCTGTTAGATCACCCAAAAGGCTCGTCAGAAACCTTGGTCAATAACTCAAGGTGCTAAGGGATGTGAGCCCAACCAGACCTTTGCAGAGGAATAAAGGAATGAGGACTGGGGTAGAAGAAGTCTGCCCCACTTCATACTTAGTTTGGCCCACTAACAAGAAAACTAGTCACTTCTTCAGTAGAACACTATCCCCGAAACAATTTAGCGGCCTGAAGATGAGCACAAGGTCACATTGCAGCACTTTACAAAACACCAAAAAATAAATAAGTAAACCCCCCCTTCCTTTCTCTTCCCTTCTACCGTTTTGTATAGTTACCTCATGTTTTTTGCTCTCTATTCACACCCTCTGTAATAATGTTCACAATTCATCACTGTCGAAACAGGTAGGAGTAAGTGTGCATATCTCGACAAATGAGAAGGCCCTCTCGGAGTGAGCTGCCACAACCAACGTGGAGAGATAAAACTGGCTTGTGGTCCTCTCAGGCTGAGGCTTCGATGAATATTAGCATATGACAACACTCCTAACTTCACCAGGTGACTCCGGTGGACAGGCGCTCAATTCCATTGTAAACAAATACTACTAATGTAGCGCGTAGTGAGGCACGCTTTAAACCACGAGGCGCTGCATATAATGGGAGATTTCCTTCCACTCTGCTGCAGGGCTGAAGAGAGAGGGACCGGGAGACATAAAAGGCAAACACGGTGGACCACGGGGAGGGTATTGTACTGTACTGAATCAATTGTTTGAGGTTTCATGCGCTTGGTGACAGAATAATAAAGAGATGGCTTCAGGGAGACGAAGAAAACAAAGACAGCTTTAGAGGAATAGAGGAACAACACAGACAACTGGCGTGAGAGCGGGGCAGAGAAGAACAGAGTCGGAGGAAACCGAGAACAAGCCCGGGAGTGGTGCGCGCTAAAAGGAATTTAAAAACCAGTGCGGTGCGCGCGCACTGTAGGAATGCGAGGTATGCAGCTGGCACCCGGCCGTGCTGCTGCTGGCTCCCAGGCACCCTAGGACAGGGGACAGAGAAGGCAGGACATGCACCTACCTTGGACCAATTGCGTGCTGTCTTTCTTAGAAAGATGCACGCAAAGGCAAATGCGGGTGATTAAAAAAAAGCACACGCACAAGCGTCTGCACGCACGCCCTCGCCGCCACAGACTACATCCTCCTGGGGGACCTGAACTTCCACCTGGAGAACGACAACAACACCACCACCCTGCTCGACAACCTCTCCAACTTCGGACTGAAGCAACTAGTGAACACCCCGACTCACCACGCAGGCCACACGCTGGACCCCATCTTCTCCGCCAGCACCAATGTCACGGTCAGCCACACCACCACTCTCCACTGGACCGACCGCCGATGCATCCACTTCTCCTACAAGAAACTCACCGCACACATCCAACCGCCACAGATCCCCCGAAGATGCTGGAGCAAAGTCACCACTGACCAGCTGACCGCCGCCCTCGCCCAGGGCCCGCCGGCCAACGCCTCGGACACCAACACCGCCGCCCGAAACCTCACACAGTGGATCAGCAACTGCGCCGACACCCTCGCCCCTATCAAGAACCCTCCGAACAAGCACAACAGCAGGAGAACCACCTGGTTCATCACAGACCTCAAGGACTCCAAAAAACCCGCCGAACTCTAGAGAAAGCCTGGCACCAAGAACAGACTTTGGAAAACCTCGAGGCCCTTAAGACCGCCACACGCAAACACCACCAGCTCATCCACATCGCCAAGAGAACGGCCTTCAGAGAGCGTATAGACAACAATGCACACAACAGCAAGGAGCTCTTCAGCATCGTGAAGCAACTCTCCAACCCAAACTCCAACGACAACCCCCCCCCCTCACAGGACCTCTGCGACTCCCTCACGGCCTTCTTCCACCGCAAGATCGCTGACATACACGACAGCTTCGCAAACCAGACGCCTCCACCAGCCGCAGAACAAACGCACACCACCGCCCTCCTCAGTCGCTGGACCCCCGTCAACACCGAAGACGTCACCCAGATCATGAACACCATCCACTCCGGCTCTCCATCCGACCCCTGCCCTCACCACATCTTCAACAAAGCGGACACCATCATCGCACCCCACCTCCGAGACATCATCAACAGCTCCTTTGAATCTGCCACCTTCCCTGAGAGTTGGAAACACGCTGAAATCAACGCCCTCCTTAAGAAGCCGACAGCAGACCCCAAGGACCTCAAGACTTACCGGCCCATCTCCCTGCTCCCCTTCCCGGCGAAGGTCACCGAGAAAGCAGTCAACAAGCAACTGACCAACTTCCTCGAAACCAAAGGCTCCCTAGACCCGTCCCAGTCTGGCTTCCGCAGCAACCACAGCACCGAGACCGCCCTCATCGCCGCCACCAACGACATCAGAACCCTGCTCGACAACGGAGAAACCGCAGCCCTCATCCTCCTAGACCTCTCCGCTGCCTTAGACACGGTCTGCCACCGCACCCTAAAAACACGTCTCCACAACACAGGGATCCAGGGAAAGGCCCTGGACTGGATCTCCTCCTTCCTCACCGACAGAACCCAGAGAGTCCGCCTACCCCCGTTCCACTCAGAGGCCACCAAGATCATCTGCGGCGTACCCCAAGGCTCATCACTCAGCCCGACGCTCTTCAACATCTACATGAGCCCCCTCGTCGACATCGTCCACGCACACAACCTCAACATCATCTCCTACACCGACGACACCCAGCTGATGCTCTCCCTGACCAGAGACCCAGTCACCGCCAAATCCAACTTCCAGGAAGGAATGAGGGCCGTCGCCCAATGGATGAAGATCAGCCGCCTGAAACTGAACACAGACAAGACGGAGGTCCTCATCCTTGGACCATCCCCCTCCGCCTGGAATGACTCCTGGTGGCCCGCCGCCCTGGGCACAGCACCGACACCCACCGACCACGCACGCAACCTAGGGTTCGTCCTGGACTCATCGCTCACTATGACCAAGCAAGTCAACGCCATCTCCTCCTCCTGCTTCAACACCCTCCGCACGCTACGAAACATCTTCAAATGGATCCCCATGGAAACAAGAAGGACTGTCACCCAAGCCCTCGTCACAAGCCGGCTCGACTATGGCAACGCACTCTATGCAGAGACAACGCCCAAGCTACAGAAAAGACTGCAACGCATACAGAATGCCTCCGCACGCCTCATCCTGGACATCCCCCTCCACAGCCACATCACCGCCCACCTGAGAGAACTGCACTGGCTCCCCGTCAACAAGAGGATCACGTTCAAGCTCCTCACCCACGCACACAAAGCGCTCCACAATGCCAGACCCAAATACCTCAACAAACGCCTCTCGTTCTACGCCCGACTCGCCAACTCCGCTCAGCCAGCCTTGCCCTCGCCACCGTACCACGCACCAGAAGAACAACAACAGGCGGCAGATCTTTCTCCTCCCTCGCCGCCAAGACCTGGAACTCCCTCCCCACCCACCTCCGACTGACCCAAGACCTTCTCACCTTCAGGAGACACCTCAAGACCTGGCTGTTCGAGCAGTAGCAGCACCCCCCCCCCCCTTCAGCACCTTAAAACCCTCGCGGGTGAGTAGTGCGCTCTATAAATGTACTGATTGATTGAAGCGTGTGTTTGGAGTTCAAAAACCCTTACAAAATGCCTCGCTGGCTCAGGCGAGACCTAAAAAAGGAACAGATTAGGAGAAGCAAATGTCATTGGGGAAAGCTATCGCGTAACAGGCAAAGATGCCGACTTTATAGCTGGGGAACAAAGTTAGAGTCTTGGCGTCGAATCAACATCCTGTGATCCTGGGCCAATCACTTAATTTCTATGTTTGTACCAAAAATTCTAATGCCCTTAAGTGGTATTTATAAAAATAAGTGTTTGTTCCATAAAGTAATATGTCCTTAAGTAATGCTTATAAAAAGCACTCCAAAAACGCTGGGTCCAGTTTATGCTATAAGTGCCAGTGTTTATAATTAAGTGCTGTGGTGAGTTCCGGAAAGCACCAGCTCAAATTAAGAACTACTATATAAAAAGTAACAGATTTAAAGAGGCAAATGCCATTAGGGAAAAGCTATAACATAGCACTGAAAGGTGCCAACATCCGAGCTAGGGAACAAAGTTTGAGTTTTGACATTGGCCCAACATCCTGTGAACTTGGGCAAATCACTTAGGGGTTGATTATATTGGCGGGCGGATCGCCACCGCCCGCATGGCGGTGGCGATCCACCCACCAATTTCCACCGCCGCCTCCCTTTTCCCCTCCGCCACAGTATGATGGCGGGGTGGGACCCCGGCGGACGGAAAGACCGTCTGCCGGTCGACTCGTCCATCAGGCGGAAAAAGTGTTTAATATGGTGGCGGTGTCTGCAAGACACCTCCATCCATATTAAGATGACTGCGGAGATCAGCAGCCGCCATGGAAAGGCATGCGGATCCTGCATTCGGGGGCCCGTTGCGGGCCCCCAGGGTAGTGGGGGGTACCCCCCCCAGCATTTGCATGCACAAGGTGGCAGGTACCGCACGGTGGGTGTTGGGGGTGCACATGAGGGGTACCTATGGTACCCCCCAGCATTTGCATGCACAACGTGGCAGGTGCCTGTTACGTTGTGCATTCAAATGCACAACATGCATTTTTTACCATGCGTCGGGTGCTGCTTGCAGCACCGCCCGCCGCAATGTAATAAATGCAGGATGTGCCCGCCAGTGCGGCAGGCGCATCCTAATGCCAACAGTGGGACCGCAGCACCTATGGCGGGCGGTCCCTTTAGCCGTTGCGGTGGGCCATCGAAATAGACCCCTTAGTCTCCACTTTTGTACCAGAAAATAATATGCTTATAAAAAGAATTCCAATATTTATAAGTCCAGTTTGCTGTATAAGTGCCAGTGTTGTTATTTAAATGCTGTGGTGAGTCCTGGAATCCACCGTCTCAAAAAACGCACTAGCGGTTACAAAATCAAAGCACCATATTAAACAACGTAAAAAATAAGAATATCAAGATCTAAAAATAGTAAGTATCTCAGAACCCCGAACTCTGGCTTGCTCTGCCTCAGCCCTGTCGGCCTTTCAGAAGCAATGTCCTGTCCTGATTTGCCTAGACCCCTTGTATCCACCGACAACTTTCACTGTGGTTTCAAGATCCAGCACGGAACCGTTGGGCTTATTAAGGAATAGAAAATATGAGTGACATGGAGAGCGAAAGGGGAGGAAAGGTAATTTCAGAGGATGAAGACTCAAGATTTTATGCGGAAGGGAGTGGAGTAACATTAGCTGAGTGGTAATATAGGCAAGGATAGGAGAAGCTACAGCATCAGTACCGAGCATGGACAGAGGATAGCGCGACTGACGTATCATGGCCCTAGACCAGATAAGGAACAGGGAACACTGGATGGTTATTACTGCGGAGTGATTAAGGATGGCGTAAGATTGACCGCGAATGGATGGGAGTGAGACTGACCGCTTATTACTGCAGACTGAACAAAGGAAACTGAGCACAAGTGACTGGTGAGCACTACAGATTGCATGAAGGAGGAGTAGGAGAGTGTCACATCATGCACGTGGCACAAGCAGCGGGAGTGACTAATCACTACAGTGCACAAAAAACAGACTGAGCAGACTGCGAAAAACACAGATGGGGGGGAAGTGACTGATAATTACCAAGTAAGAACTGCCAAAGTCATTTCAACGGCATGCAGTTCAGGGTAGCGCACACTGTACAAACACCAAACACACTGCAGTAAGGTGGGAACAAAAGCATTTGAGACCAGCGCGGCCGCGAAAGTGATACCGACCGTAACATGATCCAAAACAGATGGCACCCTGCGCGCCCCTGCTCGCTCCCGCAAGCAGGATGCCGTTGGAGGAAATATTTAACGGAAAAGGTGGGACATGCACCCGCCTTTGGCCAATTGCGTGCTTTCCTTTTTGAAAGCCACACGCAAAGGCCAATACAATGTGTGGAAAATCGAAATACACGCACGAGTTTTCAGAAAAGCTGAAGTGATTCCAAGAGGCCCTCTCCTAGAGTAGGGCATGCACGCTGCCCTAGGCTCGACCTAAAAAGGAATCAACAACCTAAACCATGTGTGCATATAACCAGTCCTGCTCCCTCCCCCTGTGTCTCCCAGTGCCCTGCCTGTTTCTTGGTCCTGTAGCAGGACTCCCTCTTGTCTAGCAACACTGAGAGTGCCTGTCGGGCAACATTCGGCTCCCATGCCTCTAAGCATTCATGACACTTCTAAGGAGCAAGTGGTCAGGTGAACTGATTGTCTCTTCCATTCCACATGTCTCTTTAAACCGGGTGAGGGTGCCTTTATAGGGGGGGGGGGGAGAATTGATCATATGAGTTTACCTCTAGCTTCTCCTGGTACATATCCCTGTGGTTTAGTGGGTCTCCCCCCCACTTCCCCTTATATGCAACAGTCTATGCACCACCAGTTCAGCCTATTAATGCATTTCAGCCCTCACCGGTTGAGGGAGGGGGTGGGGTGGGAGAGTGGCGGCTGATTTCCACACCATGGCTATGCAGTGCTTTCCAAGAATTGAGGTTAGGTTTTGAAACCGCAGCAATCCCTTCATCTTCTTAGAAATATACCCTGTGTTTAGTATACACCGGACAGGGTCCAGTGGGACCAGGCAGTCCATCACCTTCTGTGTTGCTAGCAGCCAGAAGTGGGATGTCACCACACACGACCATACCATGTGTATAAAGCCTTCTTCATTCGTCCCGCACCTAGGGCACTTGCTATTCACCCCAGGGCACATCTTCCCGATCCTCCTCAGGGTCAGATATGCGTAGTGGAGATATTGAAAGTGCATAAGATAGAACCGAGCACTGTCAGCTGTCGAAAAGATTGAAGGCAACGTGTCCATACCTTGTCCAATATGTCGGCTGTCAGTGCAGTCTTCCATTAATCCCGCAGTGTCGCAATCCCACTGGTGAAGTGCCATCACAAGGCAGTATAGAAGAAGGCGATAGCCTTGGTGCAATCCCCCCGTTAGAACCACCTCTACTGGAGGTCCTGTGGGTGGCATATCTCGATCAGTGCCTCACTTCCCCTGTACCACTCCTCTGAGGGCCAAGTAAAGCAGAAATTGTTTCAGTCCCAGTACATAATATAGTGTCAGTTCTTCAAAGGCGTGCAACCCTTCGTTAGTCATCACATCTGCCCAAGACGCCCTCTAACCCGTCCTTCAAGCCCTCTTATTCCAACCTCTTTACCACAGTGAATTAATCCCTTGAACATCCCACCACTCAGTCTTTCTTATCCCAGTCACTCCTCGACCAGTTCTACAGCCAAATGAAAACATTCTCTCCTATTATGCATCGCCTCTTAATCCTCATTCTCCTTATCCTTCTCTAGGGACTTTAACCACCAGAGCTTTCACTGATCAGTTCTCTCCTTGTCCCTTTCACCTCTCGATCCTTCTCATGGCCCCACTCTCCACATTTTACACGGAAGGGGCATCTCTCCAAAGAGGTTCAGGTGTAAAGTCCTGTATCTCTGACGAGCAAGCTGTCACTGTTGTCAGTCTTGTATAGACTGAGTTGAAGGAGCATTAGTGGTGCACTTTGCATGCCCCCACGACACCAGAGGCTGTTCTGACGTCTCACATTTAAAAAACAAACAGTAGCAGCTCCTGTGGGCTCGCATGATTGCTGAGCTCCCTAGGCTGAGGCATGCAGGGCTGCCCAGAAAAACACAGAGGAGCAGCAAAGGACAGCTTTCACCAGCCAAGCAGAAGACTTCGTCGAAAAACGAGTTTTGTGCAAACATGCCCTTGGACTTTGTTGTTTTGATAAGTTTGTTGATGGGCATGAGAAAGTCACCCACTTCTATTCCAACAAGGTGCCCTTGACCTAAAAGGCATATTGATAACCTAGGCTTGTACCCGGCTTTCAAACCAGAAACCCATTACAAATAACAGCATTTGAATATCAAGCCAGTGACTGACACTGACTGACTGTTGGCACATGGATTACAGCACCTTTCAGTGGCCTCTCGCACAATTGCTCTTTCTTGTGCTGCAAAGGGAGTTTGTGTCCTCTTTTGGGCTACCCTGCTGTCCTTTCTGAGACATGGGCGTACTTTGAGCTATGTATGGTTGAAGCACGTAACAATACAGTACAGCCCCTGAAATGGCTGTGTGTCAAGAAATGATTGACACGTTAAAATTCCCTACCACTGCAACTAATTACTTTCTCTCTATGGGGCCAGTGACCTGAAGCACTACTTGGATACACAGATGTTTACTGTTTAACGGCAACTATGGCTGATTCTGGCTTATTATGTTCCATTACGCACAGTGGGACTTGTTACGATGGCCCATATCGCCAATCCACCCAGGTGTAACAAACCTGACTGTAACAGATATTGAGGAATATGTGTTCCCTGAAGCACTGGTGAATGCTGATTTTACCAAAGTAGAAACAAACTATGTTTTTTAACCAGGAATCATGAGACCTGTCCAGCTGTGCTCTACGTAGTGTCGCCGCACTTCTGAATCGCTATCCTGTGTGGTTAAACATCATTGGGGGGCAGGATTTTAAAGGTAGGACTTGACTGCTGCAGAAAGTCTCTGGAAATCATGGCAAACATTTTGGTATTGATTTTGTGGGCTTACCTCATCTTCTTATGGAACCTGCAGAGTTCATCAACTGGCAAACATTCTACCACTAATACAAGATCTAACCATACAGTGATTAATCCTCAACAGGTAGAGTAACTTTTGTTCAAGGAATCGCGGGGCGGGCCTCCGTAGAACCTGACTAGTTGTAGCCTCCTCTTTGTTCTCTCGGTGTGTGTGTCCTCTTTAAAGCATCTGAAAATATCAGTTTCTTTTTCTCTGAATAATAGATGTAAAGATTTTTTTTCAATAAGGAAGCCTTGGTTTTCAGCCTCAAAACCAAACACAGGCTGTTGAACATAATATGGGCTCAACAAAGTGCCCTTTTCAAGTGTTGAACTTCCTTTAGAAACTTCCACTAAATAATTTAGCCTTGAGGTCAATGTTTGTTCATGCCCTGTGTTGTCAGAACTGTCTAAAGACTGATGACATTAAAGGGATGTCCAAGTACTTTTCCGATTTATAAAAAACCTTTTTGCCATAGATTTTCATAGTTATGGCATCTTGGAAGCTGTTGGTTTCACTGTTTTTCAATGGCTAAAGTAACCACGAAAACGTTCTTGTGGGAACCACGAGACCTGCCCTGTGTCTTAGAAATCCTCCCTGTTAATATTCAAGATTACTTCTGTAGGATCCCCTCTGGACTCTTTCACATCTGTATGGAGTTGGTCCTAGAAAGACTACTGTTCTTGTGGTCTGTTCCTTCCCAGTGCCTCATGTACTTCTGAACCCAATGGCAGAAGAGAAGATGGCATCTATTGTATGGAAGTGTAGATTTGAGCCCGTGTCCTAAAGAGCTCTTCAGGATGTGACCAGGATTGACAACCACAGTGTTCGTTTTACACATCAACAAGATACTTTTCTGAGTCCAGTCACTGAAATTATGCACAGCCTTTGAATGTATAATTTAGTGCTGTTGCATAAACAGAGCTATGCTTCAGGCTAGAGAGGCCTTGCTGGACCAAACAAATATCCATAGTTGGTATAGGCTGAGAAATCCGAGCAACCTCTCAGGTTATACATATCTTTGAATCTAAGCGAGTAAAGGTGCCCCCTGAGAAACACAGATTACTGAGTTAAGACAGCAGGGCCATCTACATCACACAATGTTGTGCAGCTTTATAGCTCCAGCCCTCAGATATTGAAGGCTCAGACAGCAGAACTAACTCTCAGGGTAAACCTGTCTGGCAGGCCCAGGGACCAGGGCTTTCTGTCCTGTTAAGGCGATCGTAACAAGATCACACATAGAACTATCCCTCAGATCTTACAGACTCCAAAAGCATGGGTGCCTCCGGCAAAATACATTGTACATGCTTAGACAATACAACTCTCTCTCAATGTACACAGATCTCAAAGGATCAGAAAGTTTAACTATCACTCAAGGTACACAGATCTTAGAAGATGAGACAGCAGAACTAGCCTTTGGGATGACGAGATGGTATAGGCTCAGACACCAGCGCTTGCTCTCAATTTGTATTGCAGTAACCGGCTCAGGAGTTCTATCAGCCATATACAGTAGATCGCCAACCTTTAATGGGGGTCAGACTCACCTCTTTCAGACTTGACTTGAACTCCGCGACAAGGCTGCTGTACTGAGCTCTTACAGGACTTGGGTTTTCTAGGTACCCACTCACCCCATCTTTGGCTCTAAAAAGATAGGAATGCACAGAATGTATCAGCACATCTCAAACGGAAGAACAGAGAGTGATGTGGCACTAATTGTGCACGAGCACCGAAGAACATCATTAGGTTGAGGTAATCAAACAGCAGCACTAAAGAGGAAGAGCTGGTTGTGAGTGAGGTCCTCATGCAGTAGCACTGAAGAGCAGGCTGTGAGTGAGGTCCTCATGCAGTAGCACTGAAGAGCAGGTTGTGAGTAATAATCATGCAGTAGCACTGAAGAGCAGGTTGTGAGTAATAATCATGCAGTAGCACTGAAGAGCAGGCTGTGAGTGAGGTAATCATGCCGCAGCACTAAAGGGCAGAGTGTGAGTGAGGTAATCTTGCAGTAGCACTGAAGAGCAGGCTGTGAGTGAGGTAATCATGCCGCAGCACTAAAGGGCAGGGCGTGAGTGAGGTCATCATGCAGTAGCACTGAAGAGCAGGCTGTGAGTGAGGTAATCATGCCGCAGCACTAAAGGGCAGGGCGTGAGTGAGGTCATCATGCAGTAGCACTAAAGGGCAGGCTGTGAGTGAGGTAATCATGCCGCAGCACTAAAGGGCAGGGTGTGAGCGAGGTCCTCATGCAGTAGCACTGAAGAGCAGGTTGTGAGTAATAATCATGCAGTAGCACTGAAGAACAGGCTGTGAGTGAGGTAATCATGCCGCAGCACTAAAGGGCTGGGTGTGAGTGAGTTAATCGTGCCGCAGCACATAAGGGCAGGGCGTGAGTGAGGTCATCATGCAGTAGCACTGAAGAGCAGGCTGTGAGTGAGGTAATCATGTCGCAGCACTTAAGGGCAGGAAGTGAGTGAGGTCATCATGCAGTAGCACTAAAGGGCAGGGTGTGAGTGAGGTCATCATGAAGTAGCACTGAAGAGCAGGTTCTGAGTGATAATCATGCAGTAGCACTGAAGAGCAGGCTGTGAGTGAGGTAACCATGTCGCAGCACTAAAGGGCAGGGTGTGAGTGAGGTAATCATGCCGCAGCACTTAAGGGCAGGGCGTGAGTGAGGTCATCATGCAGTAGCACTGAAGAGCAGGTTGTGAGTAATAATCATGCAGTAGCACTGAAGAGCAGGCTGTGAGTGAGGTAACCATGTCGCAGCACTAAAGGGCAGGGTGTGAGTGAGGTAATCATGCCGCAGCACTTAAGGGCAGGGCGTGAGTGAGGTCATCATGCAGTAGCACTGAAGAGCAGGTTGTGAGTAATAATCATGCAGTAGCACTGAAGAGCAGGCTGTGAGTGAGGTAATCATGCCGCAGCACTAAAGGGCAGGGTGTGAGTGAGGTAATCATACCGCAGCACTTATGGGCAGGAGTGAGTGAGGTCATCATGCAGTAGCACTGAAGAGCAGGTTGTGAGTAATAATCATGCAGTAGCACTGAAGAGCAGGCTGTGAGTGAGGTAATCATGCCGCAGCACTAAAGGGCAGGGTGTGAGCGAGGTCCTCATGCAATAGCACTGAAGAGCAGGTTGTGATTAATAATCATGCAGTAGCACTGAAGAGCAGGCTGTGAGTGAGGTAATCATGCCGCAGCACTAAAGGGCAGGGTGTGAGCGAGGTCCTCATGCAGTAGCACTGAAGAGCAGGTTGTGAGTAATAATCATGCAGTAGCACTGAAGAGCAGGCTGTGAGTGAGGTAATCATGCCGCAGCACTAAAGGGCAGGGTGTGAGGGAGGTAATCATGCCGCAGCACTAAAGGGCAGGGCGTGAGTGAGGTCATCATGCAGTAGCACTGAAGAGCAGGCTGTGAGTGAGGTAATCATGTTGCAGCACTTAAGGGCAGGAAGTGAGTGAGGTCATCATGTATTAGCACTAAAGGGCAGGGTGTGAGTGAGGTCATCATGAAGTAGCACTGAAGAGCAGGTTGTGAGTGATAATCATGCAGTAGCACTGAAGAGCAGGCTGTGAGTGAGGTAACCATGTTGCAGCACTAAAGGGCAGGGTGTGAGTGAGGTAATCATGTCGCAGCACTTGAGGGCAGGGCGTGAGTGAGGTCATCATGCAGTAGCACTGAAGAGCAGGCTGTGAGTGAGGTAATCATGTCGCAGCACTAAAGGGCAGGGTGTGAGTGAGGTAATCATGCCGCAGCACTAAAGGGCAGGGCGTAAGTGAGGTCATCATGCAGTAGCACTGAAGAGCAGGCTGTGAGTGAGGTAATCATGTCGCAGCACTTAAGGGCCGGAAGTGAGTGAGGTCATCATGCAGTAGCACTAAAGGGCAGGGTGTGAGTGAGGTCATCATGAAGTAGCACTGAAGAGCAGGTTGTGAGTGATAATCATGCAGTAGCACTGAAGAGCAGGCTGTGAGTGAGGTAACCATGTCGCAGCACTAAAGGGCAGGGTGTGAGTGAGGTAATCATGCCGCAGCACTTAAGGGCAGGAAGTGAGTGAGGTCATCACGCAGTAGCACTGAAGAGCAGGTTGTGAGTAATAATCATGCAGTAGCACTGAAGAGCAGGCTGTGAGTAAGGTAATCATGCCGCAGCACTAAAGGGCAGGGTGTGAGCGAGGTCCTCATGCAGTAGCACTGAAGAGCAGGTTGTGAGTAATAATCATGCAGTAGCACTGAAGAGCAGGCTGTGAGTGAGGTCATCATGAAGTAGCACTGAAGAGCAGGTTGGGAGTGATAATCATGCAGTAGCACTGAAGAGCACGTTGTGAGTGAGGTCATCATGCAGTAGCACTGAAGAGCAGGCTGTGAGTGAGGTAATCATACCGCAGCACTTAAGGGCAGGGTGTGAGCGAGGTCCTCATGCAGTAGCACTGAAGAGCAGGTTGTGAGTAATAATCATGCAGTAGCACTGAAGAGCAGGCTGTGAGTGAGGTAATCGTGCCACAGCACTAAAGGGCAGTGTGTGAGTGAGGTAATCATGCCGCAGCACTAAAGGGCAGGGTGTGAGTGAGGCCATCATGCAGTAGCACTGAAGAGCAGGCTGTGAGTGAGGTAATCATGCCGCAGCACGTAAGGGCAGGGTGTGAGTGAGGTCATCATGC
Source organism: Triturus cristatus (assembly GCF_964204655.1). Lineage (NCBI taxonomy): Eukaryota > Metazoa > Chordata > Amphibia > Caudata > Salamandridae > Triturus > Triturus cristatus. The sequence continues at coordinate 195,837,380 of NC_140586.1, read as the reverse complement.
AGTAGCACTGAAGAGCAGGCTGTGAGTGAGGTAATCATGTCGCAGCACTAAAGGGCAGGGTGTGAGTGAGGTAATCATGCCACAGCACTTAAGGGCAGGAAGTGAGTGAGGTCATCATGCAGTAGCACTGAAGAGCAGGCTGTGAGTGAGGTAATCATGTCACAGCACTAAAGGGCAGGGTGTGAGTGAGGTCATCATGTAGTAGCACTGAAGAGCAGGCTGTGAGTGAGGTAATCATGTCGCAGCACTAAAGGGCAGGGTGAGTGAGGTCATCATGCAGTAGCACTGAAGAGCAGGTTGTGAGTGATAATCATGCAGTAGCACTGAAGAGCAGGTTTTGAGTGATAATCATGCATTAGCACTGAAGAGCAGGATGTGAGTGAGGTAATCATGCCGCAGCACTTAAGGGCAGGAAGTGACTGAGGTCATCATGCAGTTGCACTGAAGAGCAGGTTCTGAGTGATAATCATGCAGTAGCATTGAAGGGCAGGCTGTGAGTGAGGTAATCATGCCGCAGCACTAAAGGGCAGGGTGTGAGTGAGGTCCTCATGCAGTAGCACTGAAGAGCAGGTTGTGAGTAATAATCATGCAGTAGCACTGAAGAGCAGGCTGTGAGTGAGGTAAACATACTGTATCACTGAAGAGCATGTTGTAAGATAATCAGGCAGTAGCACTGAAAAGCAGGTCGTAAGGGAGGTAAGCATACTGTATCACTGATGAGCAGGTTGTGAGTGAGGTAATCTTGCAGTAGCACTGAAGAGCAGGCTGTGAGTGAGGTAATCATGCCGCAGCACTTAAGGGCAGGGTGTGAGTGATAATCATGCAGTAGCACTGAAGAGCAGGTTCTGAGTGATAATCATGCAGTAGCACTGAAGAGCAGGCTGTGAGTGAGGTAAACATACTGTATCACTGAAGAGCATGTTGTAAGATAATCGGGCAGTAGCACTGAAAAGCAGGTCGTAAGGGAGGTAAGCTACTGTATCACTGATGAGCAGGTTGTGAGTGAGGTAATCTTGCAGTAGCACTGATGAGCAGGTTGTGAAAGAGTTCATTTTACAGGAGCGCTGAAGAGCAGGTGGGAAGGAGTTAATTTTGCAGGAGCACCGAAGAACAAGTGGTGAAGAGTTAAGCATGAAAGAGAGCTGAGGGGCAGCTGGTGATAAGAGGTGAACGTGTAGGAGAGCCAAAGAGGAGGTGGCAATGGAGGCAAGTATGTAGGAGAGCTAAAGAGCAGGTGGTAATGGCAGTGAATGTGCAGGAGTGATGAAGGGCAGGAGGTAATGGAGGTATGCACAAAAGAGTACTGAAGAGAGAACAGGTGGTGCAAGGATGGCAAGTTTTCAAATGGCTTATGTGTGACTCCTCAATATTTGTAGGTTGTGTATATGTGACATTTCAATGCTAGTGTGTCACACTTTATCATAAGTACACATGAGCAGTTATGTCCAGGTTAAGAAACAAATTTCAGGTCATCCAATTTTGTGCAGTATCGGTATCTCCAGTTTGCTCACGCTGTTATAAAGTGCAACAAACTCTTCATCAGTACTGACTCGGATTTAAAGATGTTGGAGGTAAAATGTGTTTCCATAATTTTTGGCAAGTTTTTTGTAACGTTTTGCGCATATAAAGCACCAGAACTGTCTGCAGGGGGCGAGCCCCATACAAATGAGGGAATCCCTTTCCGTCGACGCAGGCGCAGAGGCATAGAAGCCCTCAGGAGGAGCACTGACAGTGCCCCACCTAAAAGGTGGCGCCCTGAAAGGTAGTGCTCCTGAGAGCAGCCCTCTGCAGAGGGGAAAAGGGGTCCTATGTACCCCCCAGGGCCCAGACATCCCCTTCAAGGAGGGTGCAGTCACTGACTGCACTCGCCTACAAGGGGATCTCCATTTCTCTTTAAAAGTGCAGGCGGGTTGTCACCTGCACAGTGAAACACGGAGCGGCTTCAAAGCAGCCGCTTCGTATTTCACGTGAATGCGCTGCCCCAAGGGCAGTGAATTACCCATAAAGTGGTGCATTTTTCCTTCATTGCGCCGGGCGCAACTTTTTAAAGGTGTACCCGGTGCAATGAAAAAAAATACGCTGCATGTGTAATGTTGCCCCTGGACGAGCAAGACAGTTAATGATTAGATGGCACTCTAGTGATGCCAGGCAAGAGAGGGCTGCGTGGGGAGAGGGCAACAAGGAAAGTAAAGATTCTGCACAGTTCTGGCCGGTCGCTGTGTGAGGTGCGAGCAAAAGTGTTCAAAAGTGCAGACACACTGAGGGTTAACTAGTGTTCAAGGTAGGAATGCTGGAGCAGAGAGGATAAGGCAGTGAGGAAGTTAAGCATGCAGTCAATGACGCCAGAGGTGGTTGGTGTGAGCCAGGCTCACCCTTCCCTTTACATACAGAACAGTTAGCATGCTTGCTCGGATTCCCTTCATTAACACCAAGCATTGCTCCAAACTGAACGTAGGGTGGAACTCCTGTAAATAGAAAGAAGTTGTGAGGCCACGGGCCTGCAATGCGGCACTGCTTAAAACTGCAAAAGCACAAAGGGTTCTTACCACAGCGGCATTAATATCCCGACTGAATATCACCCCTGAGACAAGACAGAAAAACATTGGTTATTCACAAAGGTGCATTCTGCTCATGCCATCTGCTGCAGTTACCTTTCACCGAGCACCCACTGATGCTACAAGACCCCCCAAAAGCGGCTGATCCCAAAGAGCGCTCTGATTCTGCTGCTCGTGTGTGTTCTCTTGTGGGAGTGATCAAGCAAGCTGATGAGTGCCCTGTACATGGTCCTCTCTTGTACGAGTGATCAAGCAAGCTGATGAGTGCCCTGTACATGGTCCTCGCTTGTGGGAGTGAACAAGCAAGCTGATGAGTGCCCTGTACATGGACCACTCTTGTAGGAGTGATCAAGCAAGCTGATGAGTGCCCTGTACATGGTCATCTCTTGTAGAAGTGTTCAAGCAAGCTGATGAGTGCCCTGTACATGGACCACTCTTGTAGGAGTGATCAAGCAAGCTGATGAGTGCCCTGTACATGGTCATCTCTTGTAGAAGTGTTCAAGCAAGCTGATGAGGGCCCTGTACATGGACCACTGCTTGGGTTTCAGCCCCACAGGAGGCGTGTGCTCCTAGGCTGCAGTACCAAGCTTACAGGATGATATGGACAGGTAAAGTACTTGGGCTTTACACTGCAGAGCTACTCCAAATCACACGAAAAAAACTAGAATTAAGAGGCTGCAGTGCTGAGCTCACAGCTCACTACAAGAGCTAGCAGGAGGCAACAGAAAAAGCGAGCCATCAAGGGCTGTAGCGCAACGTTAATAGCAGGCTAAAGACAAGCCAACAGTTGCTTGCAGTGAAAAGCCAGCTAACACAATGAAACAAGCATACTCCCCCAATCAGTTTAGAGAGCTTGCAGTGCGCCTTAATAAATGACCACTCCTATGATGTAGTGCTGCGCACAGAGTGCTGCTGAGTAAGAAACACTCCCAGGCTCTGTTACTCACTCATACATGCTAGCAAACAAGAGAGCAATTATAGCGTGCAGTTTGGAGGTCACAGCATGTTATACAACATACTCTCTTAAACTGGAGTGCTGGGTTCAAGCAAGCACTCCCAAGTATGATCAACTCTGAGTGAGCAAGCACTTCTTAGCACCTACAAGGTGCTTGTAGACAAGCAAGCACAGCCAACCGTTCTACAGCACTCGCTGACACAACTGCGCACTTTTAAAGCTCCGGAGTCAGACTTACGGCACCCTCCTGGAGAGTCCACTGAAAATCAGAGAGGGTATCTGGAGGTGGAAGGGCCATTTATCGTACCTCCTGGCACCTCCTTGATGCCTCGCTCCAGTAGGATTCTGGCGCTCTGTTCTGTCAGGTTGTTGTTCGCGTCCAAGAGCCTAGAAACAAGTCATGAAGAGAGGATAGATGATAAAGGGATAGCTGAAAGATGGTTTAATCATTACATTTAGTAATAACTATCTGAGGGTGAGGCCTTTCACAAACCTTCAAATCGCTTATGATACCAGATTGTAGTTTGTTGGATTGGTTGAGTGTAGCCTTTTTTGTCAATAGTGTAACCAGTGCGTGCATTATGGAACTGGAAGGAATACATAGTTGTGGGATAGTTTCACCATGGAAAACGTACCAAGGCTTGGTGAGGTTGGTGGAGACTTTATTTGATTACATATAGAGTAGATGGGTTTACTACGCTTGATAAGCATCAGGAATTACTTTGAGGTAATGGGGAAAGGGTGTTGCAGAGGCTGTCTGCTGAGGTGTGGCCGGTCTAGGATTACAAATGGCAAGGGGCTTGATGTCTGTCAGCTAAGACAAATTACTTTAAAAAATGCCTTTGTGGTTTTGGAGAGGGGCCATGGGGATGGGAATAGCCTGGATGATACAGAATTGGTCATGGCATAAGTCGTCCATCTGTCCAAGAAATAGGTGCCAAAATCCTACAATACAATGCGAATGTGAGCAAATGGCAAAGTTTGGGAGCTGTTTTACGTTCTGCATTTCAGGTGCTTGTTTCAAAAGCTCCAAGGCAAGGTGAGTTTCAGGTGAACGATCTGCAGTCAAAGGGGGAAGGAAAGTTTCGGAGGTGAATCAGTGAGATAAGGCTTTCAGTTGCTTGTGCTGAATGATCAGTTACTCTACAAGTGTTGAGTGGAGTCAAGTCGAAAAATCGTATGACTGAGCGGCACAGTTACCAAAGATCTGAGATCTTTAGGTGGTTTGGTTCATGGTGTAACTCAGTTGGCTTTGTACAGATTGGATGTTACAAGAGAAGGGGATGGTGGAATGGTTGTTGCAGTTGAATAGGGAGGAGAGGTTTGATGTGGAGGGATCTATGCCATGGATTGTCAGACCTGGGGGTGGGGGATGGCAGAAGCCATGGATGGGGTCGTAAAACTGAGCCAGAGTCATCACCTAGGAGTATGAGGTGCCAATTGAAAGGTTTTCAGTTGAATAGTAAGACAGTACCACCCTCAAACATTTGGTAAGAATGGTGTGGGGAGAGTGCGGTGCTCACCAAGATATATGCTAGAGGATAGTCAAACACCCACCTTTTCAGTGCTCCCTCTGGACTGTAAACTTTGGGGTATGGATTGCGTTCCAGACGAAGGTGAGCAGCGATGACTTTCCGTTCCCGATGTAACATCATTTCCTAAGGGCAGGCAACATGTGCAAGTGAGCAGTGCGAGGGAACTGCGGGAACATGAAAACCCTTGAACTTAAACACAAACTTTAAGCTACGTTCCCAGGAGCTTGTGAGCCCCACAGCTAGGAGTTCTGTAGATTCTTACCAGCGGGACTGGGAAGAACCCGTAACTATCCAACAGCACTAGCTTATCCACCATATCAGGAAAAAGGTAGGTGAACTGTGGGAAAGAAAGAAAAGGATGAGTGATAGTCCCCCTCAATCTGAACCTTCCCACCTTTATCAGTTAACCGAGCCTCTCCATTCTGAACGTCTTCACTTTCTATTGGCTCTAATCCCCCAATCTGAGTCTTCCTCCACCTTCTATCCACATGAAGAAAATCCACCCCATTTGAACATGCCATACACACTCTCTACTCATAGAATGACCCCATTCTCGTAGACCCGCTAAATCTTAACCTCTCCCACCTTCTCCAGCAATGCCCATGGTAGGCCCACAAACAAAAGATCCATCCCAGACATTCAGTAATACCTCTATGCAGCACAGTCCCCCTTAAATGTACTGCATGTAAATGTATCTTATGCTGGTATCCTGAAATCTGCTATAGACCTCACCCTATGTTAGACAACCCTCTTCTATCCATGTCAACATCCCTAATTGCAATCTGTTTGAAATAGGTAAAAGAACCAAGCTGTGTTCAAATGGCAACCTGCACTAGAATGCCCACCAACCTCAATCTGTCTGAACTAGGATTTGTGAAAGCTCACACTTGGAAATTGAAGAACTGAGACCATCTTAATGACCTTGATTTTCATAGGGCACTAAAGATGTGAATGTTGGCAAACAGATTACATGACCATGCCCAATTAGAATATGATGGTCCGCATCCATCAGTCTGACTCTTCCTTTCTTATACCTCTCTGCCACACTCCATGCATAAGGCAGCCCCAAGATCACCATGCGACAACAGGTGTAGCTCCTGAACCTTAGGTACAACACCAATACTTCCCACAAAACGGCAGCCACAAACTCACACCATACTAACAAAGCACAATAAGCAGGGTGGTTTCTTACCCAACCACTCAGATGGCATGCACTTCCTAATGTGACTCTTTGCAACAACTCTCTGCTTCACACCATGCTTAAGCATAGCCGCATGCTTATGGTGGCACGATTGGAGTACACCCCACCAGCACAATGCCCAATACTTTCCATGTAGGCTATGCTATAAATCCATGCTAATAGCCATAAACCTCAAACTAAATAGCCACTTACTCGACCACCCAGAAGGGAAGTGCTTCAGGTCCTCATCCGGGTACGAGGCACCATCCAAATACTACATCACAGCATTAACAAGTTGGTGTGTATTAAGAATGGGCTTTTATTTTGCAATGCCCTGAATGTATGAGTGTGGCAGGTGTTGGTGCAAGTTACTGCTCCTCATGAGGGATGAGTGCCTTATCTGTGTACAATGTGGGGGATGTAGCGTTCAACTAGGAAGCATGATTGAAACCCCATAAAGGGTGGAAGAACTGGGGACAAGGTTGGTATTTGGAAGTGACAGATAAAAAGGAGGCTGAATGAGTGAGAAATGTGGAAAGACATATAGGTAGATGACACAGGAATGTTATTCAGAGACTGTACCGCAGTCAGTGCACAATATAAAAACCCATGGCCTAACGGCTAGGGCGTTCGACCTCGAATAGGGAACTGGGTTTGTGTCTCGGCAATGAGGCTGAACATCCTGTGAGTCTGGGCAAATCACTTAATCTCCCCATGCCTAACGAAAAAAAATAATAATAATAATGTGTCTTCATGTAAATGCAATTTGTTGCTATGTAAAGCGCTCTGATACCGGATTCTAGTCAAGTTCGCGCTATATAAAACTCTGTAAAAATAAAAATCTGTCAATTAACCCAAAAAAAGGAGTCGGAGGATTAGGCATTAGCAGAGAGTGTTCTTTTTTAATGCAGATTTCTCCTGGGTGTGTTTTGGGAGAGGTTTTCTACTTTATGTGACCCCCATGTGCCTCCTTTCCTTTGATCACTGCACTACATTCCTGTACCCCAAAACCCTGTACTGAGAAAAGGAGAGCCAATACTCACAATGGTTCCGATGACTCCACCTGTGAAATATGAAGATGAGAGGCTCGTTACTCGACTGCAGCGCAAAGAAGCAGTCAAGGGCTAGAGGTCAAGTGCTGGCTGCTGAGAACTCAAACTTGTGGGGGGGACGCTGCAGGAACTACTATGCTGGACTATAGTTATTATAGATATAAATTGTAGGATGCAGGGGGATCCCTCAAGCAGGCATGCTGTATGCAGTGCAATGGGTCTCTGTTAGAATCCGGGTTCTCTGGTTGGCACAGGTAGGTACTTGTGACAAGCAGGGAACCCTTCCTCTAGTCAGGGAAAGGGGTTACACTACTAAAACAACCCCTGCTCACCCTCTAGGTAGCTTGGCGCGAGCAGACAAGGCTTATCTCAGAGCGTTATAGGTTAAGCATTTGTGAACACATACAGTAACCAAGTGACAACACTACAAATGGACACCACACAGGTATTTATATTAAAAATAAGGATTCTTTATATAGGATTATCACAAGACCATTAAACGATTAAAAATACAACAATACGGTTGCTTAGTTGGTAGAAGATTGCTTAGTTTCTCTTAAGTTCTTAAATGCGACACTTTAAGTCAATGTACCTTAGATGCAACACGCAGGGCAACGAAAGTGTTGCAGCGATGCAGATGCGTTGAAGTTCTTGGTGCAAAAGAAATAAAGACGGGATCTTCCAGATGCGTTACGCTTCTCCGATGTTGCGAGAAGACTCAACTTGATGCGTCAGCTACAGCGGCATCACCCTTGACGAGATGCGACGACAGCGGCCTTGGCAGCGGCACTTTTCTCCGACATTGCGAGACGCTTCCGCTCGATTCGATGCTGCAGCGGCGACGCCCCTTCTGCGAGATGCGACGACAGCGGCTCCGGCGGCGGCACGCTTCTCCGTGGATGCGAGGCGCTTTTCTGGATGCGGTGCAATGCGACAACTACGATGGCTGCGATGGCGACACGCTTCCTCCTCAATGCGAGACTCTCCTCTCGATGCGGTAAAATGCGACAGCTACGATGGCTGCGATGGCGACACGCTTCTTCGGCGTTGCGAGACACTTCTGGAATGATGCGAGACGCTTCCGCTCGATGCGATGCTGCAGCGGCGACACTCTCTGCGAGATGCGACGGCAACAGCTCCGATGGCGGCACGCTTCTCTTCCTTGCGTCGCGCTTCCAGCTCCTTGCGACACGCAGTCCCTCAGAAGGCCCAACAACAGCAGCAGGCACTTCCAAAAGACTCTGGGGAGCTGGGGGTGAAGTCCACTGGTCCTGGGACTTCGTTCAGGGGGAAAGCTCAGTTCAAGCCCTTGGCGATCTTTTTAAAGCACAAGTTGAAGCAAAGTCTCTAGTAGTCTTTCTCCTCTCCTTCAGCAGCAAGGCAACCACTGCAGGCCAATCCCCCAGGTCAGGGACAGTACTCCTCCTACAGCTTTCCCAGTTCCTTCTCCTCTGGCAGAGGTTCTTCTTGTTTCAGCAGGATCTAATTTCTTGGGAGCAGGGTCCCAATACTTATACCCCTAATTCCTTTGTTCCCTTGGGTTTGAGGGGCCTTTGCCCAGTCCAAACCAGTTCTTGAGCACTCTGTTGACATGACTCTGCCTTTCTATTCAGGGTGCAGGGCAGAGACATCAGCCGCTCCGCAGGAGGTGGAGCCAGCATTGTGGTAGCAGAGCACAACCCTATTCAGAGCCCAGGTGTACTCCTCCCACCCATCTGACTGCCAATCTTCCTATTCACCACCAGGCTACCTAGCCCTGCCCCTCTGGGTTTCCCCAGCCCTGTCACTCACACAACCAGACAGGCAGAAACACATCATAGCAGAGGCGGGCTGAAATGGTCAGGCAAGCAAATACCAACTTTCTAAAAGTGGTATTTGCAAACACAGAATATTAAAATAAACTTTACTAAAATATGTATTTTATTATTCTGAGTTTAGGCATACTAAACTCGAATTTCTACCATGTTCCCTGGGTCTGTTAGGATCATAGGATGTAACAATTCTAACAGCCCATTCTGGCCTATGGAGAACAGGTAGCCCTACAATAGTGAAAAACGAAAATAGCTGTAATTCACTATTAGGACATGCCACACACATCAGGGCTTGTCCTACCTTATGCTTACAATGCACCCTGCCCTTGGGCCTACCATAAGGGTGACTAATATGAAGTTAAGGGAAGGTTTAGGGACTGGCAAGTGTGTGCACTTACCCAGTCAGCATGACAGTGCCAGACTGCACGCAGGTTCTGCAATGGCAGACCTTAGATACATTTTATCAGGCCGCTTCTGTGGGTGGCACAACCGGTGCTGCAAGCCCACCAGCAGCATTTGTATTTACAAGCCCTGGGCACTCCTGGTGCACTTTACTGGGGTCTGACAGTAAACCAAATAAGCCAATCATGGAATCCAACCAACATATACATTTTAAGTAGGGAGAGCATATGCACTTTAGCACTGAACAGCAGTGGTAAAGTGCCCAGAGTCATAAAATAGCCAACAACAGGTCAGAAAAAGTACAGGTGGAAGGCGAAAAGTCTAGGGACCATCCGGCCAAAAGGGCCAGGTCCAACAGTCTCAAATGAAGAGGTGGTGTAGGAGCAACTGCAAAAGCGTTGGCTGCTTGGACCAGACACTTCCTCTGGGGCCACTTTGGGCGATAATACAGGGAGCTCCGAATTCCTGCAACCCTCTGGTCTCTTCCCCCTCCCCCCCCGATAGTGCACTCACCCATACTGTGTCCGATGATGGAGATTCTTCTGTAGTTCAGGGCTGTGGAAAGATGGAGATGACAAGCAGGTGTCAGAGAAGCAACACAGGGGAGCTACCTCCCAAAGGCCCCTCCTACAGGCATGGCAATCACTTCTACCAACCCTAAGTCCTCTGAGCACAGCACAGACCAGTACAAACAACATGTGTCTCAGGAAATCGAATTAACGCTCCTTGTGACATGGGTCTGGGCTTCTTCCCTCGTTTAGTTTAAGACTATTGACACCTATAGGACAGGTAATGGACATGGCTGGTGTGTGCAAAGGGAGGTCCTTAGTCATTTAAAGCTGTCTAGTCTATCTAGTCGTTGTACTCAAGAGAACCCACAGACAGATGCTGCTCTAATCTGTGTACCCCTGGTCCTACCTAACTTACTCCTCCATAGAAGTTAGGCATTCATGGCAGGGGTGGGGGGTGTTTAAGAAGTCTGTTGTAGAGTTCCACCTGGGCACACTACACACCCCATCCTAACACCCTTTGAATCTGTCGGCGGAATCCCAATAAGTTACATGGGATCTAAGCCCAATCAACCAGGAGAATAATGATGAAACAGTGGTACAGGGTTTGCTGTGCTGCTTCTTTCTATAATGCTTGGTTCAAGAGACTCCTAGTTTGTGCAGATATTGGAATTGCAACACAGCGGTTCGAGGCGTGTGAGGCTGTAGATACACATGCTTTGCATACTCCTGTCATCTAGTATTGGATCCGGATGTGTGCAAGTTGTTTTTCTTGTAAGATTTCTTGAGTCGCAAGGTAAAGTGACTCCTCCTCTTGGTGATGACACGCATGGGCATCAACTCTATTGCTAGATTGATTTCTTTCTTTTGTCAGGTTCGGACATGAATTACTGCGCTCCAGTTCAAGACCGTTTCGAACTCCTTTTGGTTTGTAATTCACCCTTACCCTCGTCGTTATTGTTATAAAACTAGTTCCCATCTTTGCGTTTTGAAATGTAAAAACTATTGCCCATCGGATCGATGCGCTCCAACAGCGGCTCTTCAGGCCTCGCCCTTCTACTATGTTTCTATCTCTTCTGCTTCACAATAACAACAAACCTCCCCCTATGCAGTAATTAATAGGTGATACATCCAAAGATAATTGAAAACATCATTGTCCCACAGAAAATATTTTCATCTTAAATTTATTTTATCAAAATAGTTTTAAGGAAAGTTATATCTATGATTATTCAATTATAACAATTCCAATAGTTTCTCTACATAAAGATCACAAAAACAGCCCCACCCAAACATAATACACAATAAATATAAAAATAACAACCTCAATATACACAGACACAACTTGCATACCAAACGTACTTAAAGAAAAAAGAAAAATACATCTAATGAACAATAATGACAAAAATCACAATTACAATCTTTTCGCAAATGTCAAGCTGAAAATAGCAGACAAGAAACATCTTTTCAAAGTTGTCAAACTTAAAATAGCTGACAAGAAGCGCCGACGCGCGTTTCGGAGTGGACATAAAGACCAACAGTTCCTTCGTGAGGACGCAGGAGGTATAAATCATCAGGTGGTCAAAAATCCCATCCAGAATTTCTATATCTATATATATATATATATATATATATATATATATATCACGTTGTAGCCGTTGAAGATTCCTTGTTTGCTTTCTCCAGAGTAACGGACACGGATCCCAACTTGGTGCTTAAAAAATCTTTATTTCACCGTCGCCATAACGCGTTTCAGCTCCGTAGAGCCTTGATCACATGACGTGGTCGCTACCAATCATTTCTTAAATACTATAATACACAGCTGTTACGAGTGGTCACATGGTCATGAACATAGAAGACAAACGTTGTTTAAATAAATGTAAAAACAGTAAATACCTTTCACATTTGTGACGTTTGTTAATAAACATATTTCACAATTGGTGATACATTTATTATTTGTTCTGTTTTATCCCTTGTGGTAAAATCATGGTAAAATACCTAGATTGTTTATCACAGAACCTGTATGTTGGGTTAAATCCCTATGCAAATCAACATCCTCGACCATTATAATTTTTTCCGTATTGAGCTGTGCAAAATGTATGCTGTGCAAAAAATATATGCTGTGCAAAAAACGTGCTTAATGTGTGATTTGTGAATAAAAGTGCCTAGTGTTAAGTGCAAAAAGAGTTTTGGGCGTGAGTGCAAAATTACCTGACATCTAATATTTTTTCTAATATTTTTTCCTTCTCTCCTTTTGATCAGATATGTTCGTGATGATTTCAATCTTAACATATATTGAATTGATTTGCAGTTTGTTATATGTAATTGGAAGTATGTAATTGAAGGGATGGTTACAATAGGGTTTCTAAAAATAGACACTTACAAAACTCTGAAATCTCTAAAATCTCTAAAATATCTAAAAATTTGTTAAATATGTAAAATAACCACACACATATACCTATGTAGTTATGGATAAGCGATCTTATTAGAGAAATTGAAAGTGTCCTGTGCAGATTTCAACATGGTAGGTACATACATAAATAAACATTGTCACACCGTTGCATATCATCAAAAAACTATAAATTTTTAAATATATAAATATATAAAAGACATAAATATATAAATATATAAAAATTATTGCTAAAATTCATATAATTCACATATACATAATTAAATACCTATACATAATTCTATCCAAGCCTTTGTATGTTCACTAATTGATGTGCTTTGCAAATCCTGTACAGCTATGATATAACTTTAGTTAGTTTTTAATTCCTAATTTAGACACGTGTGAAGGTCTTCAGTGATGTTTAATCCTGATGGTACCTTAGAATCTAATTGGAGTATGTACCTTGTTTCAAGTTTTCTCAATTTGGTGACCCTGTCACCCCCCCGTCTACTGGGCGGTACAGAATCTATAACAAAATATTTGAGGGCTGTATTATCAGAGTTGTGCTTGTCTTTAAAGTGTCGTGCTACAGGGTATGTATTGTCCTGATTTGTTATAGCACGTAGGTGTTGAAGAATACGTTTATGTACCTGTAGCACTGTGCTCCCAACATATTGTAAATCGCAGGTACATTGTAACACATACACAGCAAACTCTGTTTTGCATGTTAATAGTTTGTCTATTTTGAACTCTCTGTCACTGAAGGGAGTTTTATACGTGTTTCTGTTGATACCATGTGTACATGCCTTGCATGTTTTGCATTTATAAAAACCCTTTCTCATTTGTAACCAATTATTTCTCTCCAAGATTTCAGGATTTGTTTTAACGATTTTGTCCTTGGTTGATGGTGCTCTGCTGTAGGTAATAGGGACTTTCACAGGGACCAGGGGACCAATAATAGGGTCACATCGTACCATCGCCCAATTTTTGTGGATGATTTTCTTAATTTCTTTGTGTTGATTATTGAATTTTAAAATCATACGATAGTCATTGGCCCCCTGTGTTCCTTTGTCTTTCTCTACTCTAATCTCTTTGGGTTTTAAGGTTTCATTCCTACTTTTCGCACAAGATCTTTTGATCGCTCTATCAATAGTTGATTCTTGATACCCTCTCTGTAGAAATCTCATTTTACTTTCTATTTGGGCTTTCTTTAACTCATTCTCATTGCTGCATATCCTTCGTAGTCTTAGCATTTCTCCGTAGGGTATGCTGTTCACTAGATGTTTTGGATGCATACTACTAGCATGTAGTGTTGAGTTCCCAGCCGTGTGTTTTCTGAATAGTTTGGTTTGAATTTTACAGTTTTCAACATATACCTGAGTATCTAAGAATTCTACAGAGTTCGCACTTATGGTGGCCGTAAATCTAAGATTGATGTCATTGGCGTTGAGGCTATTTATGAAATCCTCAGCTTCTCTTTTTGTACCTTGCCAGATGACAAACAGGTCATCAATGTACCTTCTCCACATTTTCACATTGTTCAACATGTTAACTCTATGAGTATCCATGAGAACCAGTTCCTCCCACTTGCCCATGTGTAGGCATGCATAACTGGGAGAAAAACTGGCTCCCATGGCAACTCCTCTTAGCTGTCGGTACAGCTGACTGTTGAACATGAATATGTTGTTATATAGACAAAATGTAATCATATCTATTAGCATCTCACTGTGACATTTCATGTTAGCAGATCTTCTAGATAAATAATGTCTAATAGCTACTATTCCATCTAGATGTTCAATGCATGTATACAGTGAGGTTACATCCAATGTCATCAATAAATAGTTGTCTTGCCACTCAAATTCAGAAATTTGCCTTAAAAAATCGCTTGTGTCACGCACATAACTAGGTAGGTTTTGAACAAAATCCTGAAGAAAAAAGTCAATATATCTGGTAGTATGTCCCAATAAACTGTTCATAGCCGAGATGATAGGTCTGCCAGGGGGATTGTCTCGGTTTTTATGTATTTTAGGAATGAAGTAAATTAGAGGTGTAATCGGATGCTCATTTCTCAAGTATTTATGTTCCTCTCCTGTGATTAAATTCTCTTGTCTCCACTCAGATAATTTCGCGTGGAACTCTTTATATGAACTGGTCAGGTTTGCTTGATTACTCCGTTCATAACATATTCTGTCGTTTAGCTGACTATATGCTTCTTTTTCATAGAGATTTCTTGGCCATAAAACTATATTGCCACCTTTGTCGCTGCCGCGTACTATCACATCTTTGTTGTCCTTCAGTTTCTTGATTAAATTGCGATATTGCTGGTCTTTGTTGTTGATAACCCTCTTTTTGCTGACAATATTTTTGTTAAGCTTTTTTATGTCTGCTATTGTAGATTCATGAAATAAATCAATTGCATCTCTGATCATGATAGGGTTAAAGGTAGATTTAGTTTTAAATGGCGTAGATATAGTTTCTCTTGTATTCCCAGCTCGTCTAAAATCCGGTTCTGAGTCATACAACCCACCACTAGCATTTTCATTCCACAGCTCTTCCATTGTTTGTAGTAATTCTTGATCTGTTTGTGATGCATGTGAACTTTTGCTGCCATCATTGACTTGTGTCGTCTTTTTTTGAGTATTATCATTGTCTTTATTGGGTTTCATGAGACAGTGATATTTTTTTAATTTTAATTTTCTGACACCTTTATAGATGTCTAATCTTGTTGAGGCATAATCAAAGTTCACTTTGTGGGCATATGACAATCCTAGATTTAGCATATTCATTTCTTGATTTGTCAAGCTGATGTTTGACAGATTGATAATAGTATTGTTGTTGCTGAGTGTTTGTTGTAATGGTGTTACCAGTTTCTCCTGCCACCTCTTCTGTAGGGTCTGCGCATGCCTCTTGTTTGCTTTGCGCCTCTGCCTCCGCTTGTAGTTGGCACATCTTCTGTGTTGTGCATTTGTTGAGTCCGTGGCCTTAGAGTTTGTCTTCTCTCTTGGCAGACACACACACACACGTAGTGTTGTCGGGGACTCCTTAATAACAATATTTATAACCGCATATATATATAATCTGTGGACAATAATGAGAAACAGAGCATATATAAATATAAAACACACAAAAAACTGGGAGGAGGAGCTTTGCGCGCATCCAAGATGGTCGCGTGAGCACAGGGCTCCACGGACCCTTGCCGCTCCTCGCAACTTATCCTGACATTATCCTGGATTTGTGGACGGATTCTGGAAGATGAACCTTGGCTGAATCCATAACTCTTCTCAGAACGGAAATCGGACTGGGGAGACCTGAAATACAGCGTCTTGCATTTTGGAGGCCCACCTGGAAGCTGTGCCCGGTGCTTTGGTGAACCGTGGGGCCGGGGAGTAGTTGAACAACAACGGCATCGGAGCCTTGCCAATGACCGCGCACCCACTTTCAGTTTCGCTTTTGCACTTCTGCATGTCCTGATCGAGGAGCTACTTTGCACGGCTGGGGCGTCCTCCGGCCTTGGTTCTGGACTGATTTGTGCCTTTTTCTCAACTCTCCCGAGCGGGCTCTCGGACAGTCTGTGTCTGATCTGCTGGTGCCCCTTTGCTATCGGTCCGGGTGGACCCCACCGGTGAGCATCGCCCAACATGGGGGGCAAGGGGGATCCCGAGAAACGGAAGACCAAGACATCCCTGCGTGGAGGACCAGTCCAGAGTAACATCATGGATCGCTATACCCAGGTTAAAGGGACCCCCGGGCCGGCGGGTGCCGTCATGGAGGACTCCGGTGGGGGTCCGTCCGTCCCCACGGACTTGTCGCTGCAGGACGTTATGGGCGCTATCAACGGCATAAGGGAGACCATCGCCCAGCAGTACGAGGCTCTGGCCCGTAAAATTGACACGGTTGCCATTGATGTTACGTTAATCCGGGCGGATCTCTCTAAGACTAACGAGAGGGTTCAATTGCTGGACTTGAGGACATCCACTCTTGTCACGGATGTATCAGACCTCCAGGCAACTTTTGGCGATCTAAAGTCTGCAAACGACGCGATGTCCCGGCGGCTGGAGGATTTCGAAGGTCGGGCACGACGCAATAATATCCGTGTCATAGGTGTACCGGAGACTTCCAACAATCGTCCGGTGGACCTTATGGTCGAGGACCTCATCCTCAATCATCTTGCTCCTTCAGGCCTGAGCAAGTTCTTCGCCGTGGAGCGTGCCCATCGTGTCCCGGGCGGTAGGCCTCGACCAGGCGCTCCCCCGAGGCCTATCATT
This sequence comes from Triturus cristatus, assembly GCF_964204655.1. Lineage (NCBI taxonomy): Eukaryota > Metazoa > Chordata > Amphibia > Caudata > Salamandridae > Triturus > Triturus cristatus. Next base: position 195,820,730 of record NC_140586.1, on the reverse strand, counting down.
GCAAAACTTTTTCATTACAGAGACCGGGATGCGATCTTGCAGGCCTCGAGGGTGCACGGCCCAGTTAAATATGAGAATTCCTCCGTCAACCTCTTCCCGGACTTCACCCAACTCGTTCAGAAACAGAGAATGAGCTTTCAGGGGGTGAAGCGCCGTCTTCGAGATCTGGACATCAAATACTCTATGCTTTTCCCTGCCAGGCTTCGTGTGGAATATGAAGATCGGACTCTCTTTTTTGAACGCCCCGACACAGTGAGTGACTGGTTGGATTCCCTGCCGGGACCGGGAGACCGAACTGGGCGTACTGGCGGTGCCGAGGGCGGTGGGCCTCTGCAGGAATAATTCTTGGCCCTCCACTTTGACATTTCCTTCTGTGCTCAGCCAGGTTCTACTTCAATTGTATATTTTGTCTATTACTGTTTCGTCTGGGAGCGGGCGGGGACGGGTCCCTTTCCTCCTCTAGGGTCTTTTTGTAGCATGGGATTGTTAGGGCGACAGGCACACTGCAAGTTGGGGGGGCTGTATAGTCCGCAGGGGTGCAGGGTGGGGGGGGTGGCAATGGTGTGGGGGTGGGAGGGTGGCAGTGGTGGATGGGTTGTGTGTTTTTTCTTTTCAAGGCGGTGTTATTGTTTTCTTTCAGTTTCAGGTGTCTGGCTGCGTGCCCGGGGACTCCAGCTTCTTGTGTTGGGATGGGGGGGGACGGGTTGAAACTGATGTCTTGGAACGTCAACGGATTGGGGGACCGTATCAAACGTGGGGTTGTGTTGCAATATTTGCGTCGATTGGCCCCTGATGTGGTATATCTTCAAGAGACGCACTTGGTGGGAAATGTATGTCATGCTATGAACAGGGGGGGCTACCGACTGGTCGCACACTCTGGCTTCACCACTGGCTCCAGAGGGGTGGGCATCTTGCTGCGCTCTTCCCTCCCGCTTGAGATTGATAAAGTTACTCTTGATGATAGAGGGCGCTATGCGTCTTTGACTGGGCGGTGGGAGGGGCAAACTCTTTCATTGGTTTCGGTCTATGTTCCCCCGGGCCTCCAGACCTCCACTTTCTCTGATGTGGGTCGTATGTTACTTGAACTTCCTGATAGTCTCCTGATTGTGGGGGGGGATTTTAATTCCGTGATTTCTGGCGAGTTACATCGTTACCCTCCCAGGGCCCTCTCTGCCGCCCAGGCGTGGCTCGGCAGGTTCTTGGACACTTTCGGTCTGGTGGACTGCTGGAGGTTGATACATCCGACACAGAGTCAGTACACATTCCACTCCGGGGCCCACGGGAGTCTCTCCAGACTAGATTATTTTCTAAGGCCCAGACCACCCGGGTCCGGGAGGTTAAGCACCTGGCCCGGGGCATTTCCGATCATTCCCCATTGTGGCTCCTCTTCGATACCGGGATGCGATCCGCCGGGCGGATCGCCCCCATTAACCCCTGGTACTTGCGTGACCCCAAGATTCGCAAGGGTCTCATTAAGTCGCTTGATCAGTATTTTCTGGAGAATGAGGGGTCCGTCTTGTCCTCAGTGTCCCTGTGGGAGGCCTTCAAAACGGTCCTCCGAGGACACGCCCTATCCCTGATCGTGGAGGCCAAGAAAGCTAAGAACGGGGAGGTGGTTGCGTTGGAGGCTGAGATATCGGGGTTGGAGGCTGCCTTGGAGACGGGTGTCACTCAGGATGGGCTCCATGCCCTCAACCTGAAGCAGTTCGAATATAAGTCCCTTGTTACGGATGCTGCTCGGACAATGTATAGGGAACAGCAGGGTAGACTATATGATGCTGGGGATAAGGCGGGTAAATTGATTGCTTGGCTTGATTAGAAGGAGAGAGTGAATCGAGTGGTCCCCGTGCTTCAGACGTCGGAGGGAGTGAGTGTGACTGACCCTGGTGAGATTGTGGAGTGTTTTGCGGACTACTTCTGTGCTGTGTACTCCCCGGTGTCTCCTAGAGATGAGGCTGACTCTCGTCACTTGTTGAAGGATATTGCTTTGCCCTGCTTGTCGGTGGAGGAGCGTGAGCAGATGGATGCCCCACTTTCGGTTGACGAGATTGCAACCGCGATTCGTTCCCTTCGCTCAGGCAAGGCTATGGGCCCCAACGGACTCCCGATTGAACTCTATAAACTGCAACCGGATAAACTTGCGCCATTTCTCCGTCGTATGTTCTCGGAGTCGCTTGAACTCGGCTCTCTCCCTGATGACCAACGCCTGGACACTATAGTCGTGATTCCCAAGGACGGTAAGCCTCGGGACCGTTGCGCCTCGTATAGGCCTATTTCTCTGCTGAACGCAGAGCCGAAAATCCTTGCCAAGGTTCTTGCGAACCGCCTGCTTACTGTTATTTGCGATCTGGTGCATCCGGACCAATCCGGTTTTATCCCGCACCGGAATACGGCCCTTAACTTGCGGCGCCTACATGGCGTACTTGCAAGGGCGGAATATCTTTCAGAGCCGGCCATCTTGGTTTCCTTGGACGCCACGATGGCCTTTGATACGATAGAATGGCCGTATCTTTGGGCCGCCCTGGCAAAGTTTGCCTTCGGGGCGGGATTTATTAATTGGGTTAAACTCTTATACGCTGCCCCGCTGGCACAGGTGGTCGTTAACGGGAGGGTTTCCTGGCCCTTCGTTCTTGGGAGGGGCACTAGGCAGGGGTGTCCGTTGTCTCCTCTGCTCTTCGCGTTAGCTTTGGAACCGCTCGCTGCTTGGCTCCGTTGGGAACCGTCGATAAGAGGGATCCAGTGGGCCCCTGGCTTCGAGGATCGTGTTTCGTTGTACGCGGACGACATTCTCTTGTACCTCACCTCACCACGTAAGTCGCTCAATGTGCTCTTTGACATCCTCACTTCCTTTGGCAAGAACTCTGGTTTGATCATTAACTGGTCCAAATCTTGTGTCTATGCTATATCCGGTGGCTTTCCTCTCTTGCCTTCTCGTTTTCCCATTAAGGCGTCCAGCTCCGGCTTTACGTACCTGGGGGTGTATGTCTCATTGGATCCTTCTGTCCGCTACGAGCATAATCTCCTCTCTCCACTTCGGAGATTGAGGTTAGACGTGGCCCGTTGGCGTAAGCTTCCCTTGTCTCCCCTCGGTCGTGCAGCACTTTTTAAAATGATGTCTCTTCACCGATTTCTTTACGCACTTCAGAACTCCTTTGATATTATTCCGGCGGCTTACTTCCGGGAAGTAGAGAGCTTGCAAAGGAGACTTGTTTGGGGCGGTCGTGCACGTATTGCTCTTGCAAAACTGACTCTCCCCTGGTACGACGGGGGCATCGCGCTCCCGGACATCAGGAGGTACTATTGGGCTTCCTAGCTATCTGCTATTAACCATGCAACGTACTCACCTGGTCCGAATCCGGCTTTCGAAATGGATAGATTTTTGTTGCCTGGCGGCAACTTTAACAGAGCGCTTTACTCTCAATCAGCTGGGAGGACCTTAACCGGTCCCACTAAGATTGCAGTACGCTTATGGAAGGCTGCGAATGTGGCCATGGGCTGGAATGATCGCTTGACGGGCGCGACCCCCTTGTTTGCGTCTGAGAGATTGGGAAGCCTCTGGACGACGAAGGGATTCGAGCGTTGGGACACGATTGGCATCAGCAGAGTTGGTGACCTTTGGGTGAAGGGTGCGGTTAAATCCTTTGCTGCGCTGCAGAGTGAGTACGAATTGAGTGAGAGGGAGTTCTTTCGGTACGTTCAGGTTCGCCACGCTTTGCTCTCGGCCATCGGGCGGGGACTGCAGTCCCTGTGTCTTCGCCACTCGAGGACCGCATACTCGACGGTCACTTGCCCGACAGTACTATTTCCCTTATCTATAAAAAACGAATAAACATTCGGCGGATCTCCTCGTGCGTCTGCGGGAGGCGTGGATCGGGGATGGGGTGGAACTGGACGACGAGGACTGGCAGTCTGCGCTGTCCTCCCCTAAGGAGGTGGCCATACCCGCGCGTCTCCGTCTTGTCCAGCTTAAAATTCTCCACCGTGTCTATGTGACGGGCCCTCGTTTAGTTCTGATGGGTTTCTCTGAAGACGGACTCTGTAGGCGCGGCTGTGGGCTCAGCGCCACTTTTCTCCATGTTCTCTGGGAGTGCCGTAAGGTTGCGGAGTATTGGCGCCGGGTGCATGCTGTCATGGAATGTGTCACTGGGGTCGCCCTGTTGCCTGAGGTTCGCCGATGTGTGCTGAACGTGTGGGAGCCTAACGATTATAATGCGGCTCAGACTCGGTGGGCGGCCCTTGGGAACATGGTTGCTAAGAGGGACATCGCACAGCTTTGGGGCTCCCGGCGGCCTCCCACCGTGTCAGTATGGAAGGAGAACATGGACTGGTGCATGTGCAGAGAGAAGACTGTGTATGTGGCCCGGGGTAAGCCGGGGGCGTGGGGTAGAATTTGGGGCCAGTGGAACGCGTACCGTGGGAACATCTGCACACCCCCCCTCGTGGACTCATCTGATGCTGCCTTGTCCCCCTGATTCTGAGGTTCCCGGACTATTGCATTTCACCGTAGATGGTTGTGGCTCTCCCGTCGCCCCCACCTCCCCCTTGATCATCCTCATTGACCACCCGAGGGTGGAGTTGGTACTGTGTGGTCCCCCAGCCGTGGTTAGACGCCTCTTTTTCGATGGTTTCCGCCTTGTCTTTTGGTGTTATTTTATTTTTCCTTTTTTGTTTGTATTTCTAAAATGTATGTATCCGGATAACTTCTGAGGTGCACTCAGTACTTTGTCAATTCGGCTGAGCCCCAGGGGGCCCATTGCTTCCTTGATGTTGTTGAACATGTATACATTAGCGGCCGGCCCTGGTGGTTGTAGGCCCATGTTTGTATTGAATTTTTCTGTGCAATAAAGGTTTTCCAAAAAAATAAAAAATAAATAAATAAATAAATAAAACATACTACCAAATATATCTTGGCGCTTACATAACCAAATAGGACACCCGAATGGTGATTTATGCCATGGCATACAGGGATGTGTGCCAATAGGATAGCCAAGTAGAATATATAGACAAGATGTGAATAACTGACTAAAGTGCCCCAGTAAAAAAGAGAAGAGATGTAGAGGACCAACATACCAAAATATTCTTCTGTGGTATTAAAAAGACACAATAAAGAAGCATAGATTGTGCATTATGATGAAGATAGTGGACATAGGAAGTCCTATTTCTATACCTACTTTGTTAATAAAGACAGGCCGTAATGAACCAATGGTTCAATGATGAATCGGCTCAGAGATAGGATGATAGGATACAATGAAAATGGGGCCCACTGAAAAGGACACATAGAGACACAATATAGGTATCAGGAAATATGTAAAAAATGATTCTAAACAATTTAATTCTGGTTGAATAAGTATATTAAGGAGATAAAATTATCTCCCAGCAATATATTATTCCAATGATTCACTATTCTCGTGCGGGGGCCCATGACTAGAATCTATCATGGACACAACTATAGAAAAAAGTGGTAAAATATCAGCATAGGGATCAAATTACAGTACATGGAACAAATTATGGGCCAGAAAAAAATGAACCAAATCTAAAAGATCAACTCACTCAAGTTCTATGGGCCATTGACGCGTGGAAGTTTCCAAATGTTGGATCATGTGACTACTGCCTATCCGACCCAAGAATAAATAAAAATAGCCTTAAAAAACAACAAAAAAGAGTTTCAGTATCTTTTACGGAAGTCCACTGTTTGTACATACTTATTGTTACGGGGCTAATGCCATAACTCTAGTGGAGAGGTGAAAACAAGTTAAGGCGCAGAGATCACGCTAGAGTTACTTATATATATATATATATATATATATATATATATATATATATATATATATATATATATATATATTGGCTTCGGTATAGGGGCATCACGAAAAAAAAAATTCAAGGCTGGAAACAAACGTTTGTTTCCAGCCTTGAAATTTTTTTTTGTGTGATTTCCCCTGCACTCCTCTCCCCAAAATTGGATATTCAGGGGCCCTCTTTTATTTAGTAGTATCTCTTCTGCTTCACCTTAAAATGCTGCGCTGATGGAATGCGCTCCATTAAGTATCTGCCTGAGGTGCCACACTAAGTACCCGCGGACTGACCTTCACCTGGTCTGCAACCTGTGCTTGTCTCCCAATCAAAGGAAAGAAGACTGCGAGGCCAGACGATTATTTCAGTTGAACAAAACTTTACAGGACTGAAGGGAGATGCAGCAGAGAGAGGTCAACGATGCACCTGACATCTGCGGACACCAGGATTTTGAAGAGGAGGAACTTCATGTGGTCTCTGCAGCTGAGGAAGAGGCCTTTTCCATTGTAGACTCTGGCTCCGACTTAGAGATCAAACTCCAGATGCAAGTTCTTCCACCGGGTCAGTGTACTGTGAGTACTGAAGTCCCCGCCCTGCCACTGAAAAAACATTTGGTTCCAACCGAACATAGGGCTGCCCGGCCACCACTCCTAGCAGGCCATTATAAGGCACCAAACATCTGCTACAGATGCTCCGCCCTCTGGCTTGGCACCAATAGTACAGCTAAAGCCATTGCTTCCACGCCAAGTCAACCCTATCCATCTTAGACTCCAACCACTTCGGGACCGAAACTAAAGACCATCTCAGCACCAAAAATGTAAGGATTGGCATCAAAATCAGACTCCGGTACTCCGGTGGAACTAATCCTCCATAAAATGGAGGAATGGCTTGATGCACGCCAGAAACCGATACATATGCAGCGTCAAACTGGGCCGCATCTCAACCAAGACTGTGGTGTTGGCGCCACCTCCATCAACATGCCAACTCTCCTATGGAGAAGCAATAGACTTACTGGTGCCTGTTAAATGGAGGAGACAAGGCTACCAGTCCCTTGCACCCTCCTCCACCATCACCACTTCTGCCTCCACACTTCATTCCCCCACCTCCACCCTCCCCGCCTCATTATCTGGTTGATCCCTTAGATATCACTTCCGAGGGGTACCCACATTCCTTCACAGGTGGGAATGGGGGGGGGAATGATTCTTATAATGCACCACATCCACCAGGTACCTAGCCAGATTAGGAATTTGATCCTAAGGGGGGGACACAGATCCAGACCTGTACCCTGCCAGACCATTGCCTCATGATGACACCACCTCATATCAGAAACTCATCAGCAGGGCTGCTGTGTACCCCCAGGCCCTACTCCATAAACAGCCTATAGAGGAGGTTTTCTTCTTTGAAACCTTATCCATTATACAAAGGGCTACCCAATACCTCCCCATGTTGAAAGGCATGATGCATCACACGGATGACATCTTTAAAGACCCTGCGCGAGCACGCATTATCGCTCCAAGGGTCAAGAAAAAGTCAAAGCCACATTCTCAGACCCTATCTACATCCTTGGGCAATTTCCCCCTGATTCCTCAGTTGTGTCCAATGCCCGTAAGAGGGCTAATTTACAAACCACAGCTAACGCTCCACCTCCTCATAAGGAGTTTAAGCTAATTGATGCTTCAGGGAAATTAGTAGCAGATTGCAAATACACAAGCCCTGTTAGCCAGGTATAATTGTGCCTACTGGAACAAAATGGAAGAACTCCTCCAGTACCTCCCAGACGAACATAGGAAAAGAGGACAGGAACTTATTTCCAAAAACTCCATTATGTGCGCCCTAGACTCCGCGGACACAGCTGCCAGAGGTATCAATACTAGTGTGTTATGCAGACATGCTTGGCTGCATATATCTGGCTTGAAGCCAGAAGTTCAACTAACACGTCTGAATGCTCCCTTTGGCAAGAAATACCTGTTTGGTCCACAATTTGACCAAACATTGGAGAAGATGAAGAAGGAGACAGAGGTTGCTCAGTCCATGGGTACACTCCAAACACCCACTCCCCATGGCTTCTTTCCCCACTCCTCAAATAGGGCAGGCTCAAAAGCAGCATCTTACAATGCCTCTTCTTCATCATATCAGGTGCAAAGTCACCACTCCCCTTCCTGAGGCTATTTCAGGGGTACGTACAGGGGTAACAACTTCAAAGGTCGTGGCAGAGATGTTTCCTCATGTGGTGCCACACCCACCACGAAGCAGTGACTCCCTTCCTCTTTCCCCGATAATTTAACACCTGTTGGGGTCAATTACAACAGTTTGTCCCCACCTGCTGTTCCATAACATTGGATCAGTAGGTGTTAGATATTATCCAACATGGTTGTTGTCTGGAGCTCATCAACACACCTCCAAACATTCCACCTTGTACTCACAAACTCTCTCTGGAACATCAAACACTGCTCAAACAGGAAGTTCAAGCTGTCTTGCTCAAAGAAGCTATAGCACCTGTTCCTCTGCAACATCAGAGGTCTGGGGTAGACTCCCTGTACTTTCTTATCCCTAAAAGGGTCCGCTTATTACGCCCGGATTTGAGGCCCTTAAATCATTACATTCTGTCAGAGCATTTCCATATGGTCACCCTCCAAGACGTAATCCCCCTTCTCCAGCAAGGCGACTTTGTCAAATCTAGAGATATAGGAAGCCTACATTCACATCCCAATACATCTAGCACACCACAAATACCTCAGGTTTGTCATAGCTGGCAAACATTATGAGTTCAAAGTCTTCCCATTCGGGGTGACTGCTGCACCCCGGGTGTTCACCAAATGCTTAGCAGTGGTAGCAGCACATCTACGCAGACAAAATACCCATTGTAGGAGAGTAGGGACTGCTTCCTATGGTCACCCCCACTTTTTGCTTTTGCTTCACTCGTTTTCGACTTAGATGTGGCTGTGGGCCTGCTAATCAGACCCACAGCCCAGCTGTTCTCTCTCTAAATTCATACTATGTTCTTTAGGTACATAACCCAATTGGTAAGGATCACCTTATAGGGCCCTGTACAGTATACCTTAGGTACCCAGGGCATGGGTGTACCCTAGGCCTACCAGGGGCTGCAGCATGTATTATGCCACCCCTGGCTGGCCTCCCATCATGACACAACTGGCTGATCACTCAGCTGGGGCAAGGTCGTGTAATCACCCCTTGCTTAGGTATAGTATTCCTATACCTACCTTATATATAGACACATGGGTAACCTTTCAGTCACTCCTATGGCAGGCCTTAACAATCCTGGAGGCAGAGTGCTTGGTAACATGTGAGATGGTGCTCTAGCATGAGCTGAGCCTGTCTGCAGCTTTCGGAACCATGTCCTTATAGCTGTTCTATGATATCGCCTACCATATACTCTTAAAGTGCCTTATAATCCTCGCGGTTATGGTAACTATGAGTTGGCTTTATCAAAACGTGTCGTGTAAGGTGTCTAACACTTTGGAATACTACCCCGACCCCATTTCTGGCGATGAGGATAGTATTCCCCCCTTCTAGAGGGAGAAGACATGTTGAAGATCTACTACCCGGTTAAAGTTAACCAGAGCCCCAGCATCACAAAATGGATGCTGCTGCCACAGACACAAGTCTGACCTCCTGCTGCTGGGAGTCCTTCCAGCGAGGGAGGCTTGGACAATAGGTTTCCTGCCTTGGGAGGTGCTAGCACCACCCTAGACAGGGCTTAGTGTATTGGGGCAGGGAGGGATGAAAGAAATGAGACACTGCCTGGGGCACACAAGGTGTCCCATGCATAGTCCGGTTCAAACCGGTGCTGGGGCACTCCAGCCCCAGTCCTGGCGCGAAACTGGACAAAGGGAAGGGGGTGTAACCATCCCCCTCCCTGGTCCCACCCATAGGAGGGACCTAGCAGGCAACCCAGCCCCCCAGATTAGTATAAGAGTGGGAGCTGAGTCCCTAGGACTTTGGATTATCCTGAATTGAAACTGGACACGAAACTCTGGACCTTCGTCATTCGATAAGAAGACTGAAGAATCTCCCTTGTGGCCAAGGAGTGGCCACCCTGTGCAAACAGGCACCAACAAGCGACCTGCTGTTTGCTTTGCCCAAGTTGTACGAGGAACCGACTGCAGAGCCCGACCAGCGCCTTGACCTCCAGTCTTCTCTGACCCTGATCCACATCCACAGCCAAGCTGAGATCCGTGGAGGCGACGAGAGACGTGGGACCGGCTACCTGGGAAAATTGGCGAGCAGCTTCCAGCGCAGCTTCTGAGGCATCCTCGAAGTTGTGCTCTGGGGATTGAGAAGCCCCAACCCCGAGCACCATCTGCACCGAAGATCAGCCCTCCACACTCCACGAGTTCTGCGTGGGGCCCTTCTGCATTTTCCTGCTCGACGCGTCTGTCCGGTTGCTTGCCCGTTGGCTAGTACCCACAGTGACGACGAACCCTTGACTTTCCACCGCTGGTTTGGCTCCTCCAGACTGGCCCTTGCTTCCCTGTGAAAGAGAAGCACCTCAGACCTTCCTGGTCTGCACCTGAAGCGAATTTCCCTTTCCGCGTGGGTTGCCTTTGCCAAGGCTTCTTGACTCCAATCGGGACGTCGACTCCGCCAGCAGCAAGATCCTTCGTGGGACAGCTCGTACCCTGGTTCTGGTCATCCTCGACGCCTCCTGGTCCACGCAGCTGCAGAGACAAGCTTCAAGACATCACCTGTGTTCTGCACGACATCGCCTGGTTCCTTCCTGGTTCCACACGGTCACTGGCTAGTGACCCAGACTTTGTCCCCTCTGCTTGCAGGTGTTCTTCCTTCAAGATCCATCCTCGGATCCACCGGACATCTTCCTCCTGGCCGCCTGCCAGCATCTGTTCTTCAGGCATCCATAGGATCCAGCGACGACACCCGACACATCTTCACACCTATGCACCCGTCTCCTGTGGGTGAGGTAACGTGAGTACTCCGGTGCTCCAGTGGATATTGACTATCCAAGTGTCTAAGTCTCTAGTTGCTTCCTCCTAGTTACTTCGGAAGTGTCCTTATTCTTCCTATTTCTAATTGCTACATTCCCATTGACTTTAATGTAACCCGCGTGTGTGTTTCCACACTGCACACGCTTCCCGTGGGCCTCCCACTTCCTAACTATTGGTAGGGTAGTGTAGCCCCAGTGATTCCCTAGGCCCTAGGCCTACTCCCTGTTCGTGACGTGGTACTTATACCACTTTCTTAGTATATGGTTTGCGTGGCCCCTGGGCCTAACTGTATTTTTCCTGTGTAACTTAACGTATGCTACTTAAGAAATTGTTGTGCTTAGACCTCTGAACTCATAAAGAGTGCTGAGGGTATATGTTAGAATAAATACATTCTAATTTTATATATATCTGGTGTGGTGTCCTTTCATTTGGTATTCAAGGGATTATAATGGTATAACAGCTGGCTTCACATGCCATACAGAGTTTAGCCTAAGACTGCTCTTGTCCATGCTACCACTAGGATAGCTGGTCTATAAGGTTGACTTTACAACCAATCACCATAAGGGTTGTTTGGACTGAAACAAGGTGTACACTAGAACTAGTGACATCATATATCATGCCAACTTCTCACACCCATGTCTTCCCGTATCTGGAAGACTGACTTATCAAAGCCAGTACCCTTCCTCTGTGCCACCAACACACTCAGGTCTCCATAAACCTGCTCTGTCAACTAGGGCTTACCATCAATATTCAATAATCCCATCTTCAACCTTTACAGGTAGTATTCAGCCATATTTGGGGGTTAGTCTCAACACAAACACACAGGTTAATCTATCCCAATGCAGCAAGGATTCCAAATTTCCAAACACCGCTACCACACTTTCAAGACAATCAACTACTGACAGAACAGTAATGCGTCCGATGGGTATGATGGCCTCATGCATTGCAAAAGAACCACATGCATGATTACACATGTGTCTGCTGCAGTAATGTGTGGCACACCATTGGTCTTGGTCACAGGGTCAGATAGCAGATTTAGTATTGATAGACAGCCGCACTCATCGCTCTCTGCAGTGATGGAACACACAAAAATTGTTAAAAGGGCAGCTGTTCCTTTGACCCTGTTCCAGAAATCATTCTGACAGCGGACGCATCCATCACAGGATGGAGTGCTCACCTGCAGGATCACCAGGGTCTCCACATCAACTACCTCGAGCTTCAAGCTGTTCACCTAGCATTGAAAGCGTTCCTACATCAACTGATAGGCAAGGTTGTCTTAGTCCGGACGGACAATATGACAGCCATGTACTGTGTACAAAAACATTGGGGAGTGGGGGGAACATACTCTCTACAGTTATCATGCCTATCTCAGAGCATTTGGCATTGGGTAATACATTACAACATCTAGCTGTTAGCAGAACATCTCCTGGAAACAGACAACGACTTTGCCTAACTCCTCAACAGGATGTGGCAACAAGTCCACGAGTGGGAATTCGACCCCCAAGTCCTTCTCCCATACTTCCACAGGTGGGGGTTTCCACAGATAGACCTGTTCAGAACCGCGGGCAATGCAAAATGCCGAGTCTTCGCATCCAGGTTCCCACACCCGTTATCCAAGGGCTATGCTCTATGGATGAACTTGTCAGGGATATTTGACTATGCTTTTCCACCTCTCCCTCTCCTTCCATTTCTGGCTCGGTAGCTCAGGCACCTGTATCTCACCCTCATTCTAGTAGCTCCCACTTGAGCTCATCAACCCAGGTTCACGACACCACTCAACTGTCAGTACTTCCCCACAAGAAGCTTGACCTCATCCTGGACCTTCTCACTCTGAACCATGGAGAAATCAGGCATCCAAATCCAATAAAGCTCAACCTTGCAATTCGGCTTATGAGGTCATAGAATTTGGTTACCAGAATTTGGTTACATGAATGTACGACCATTCTGAAAGAAGCTCGTAGGCCTACAACTAAAGCATGCTATGCACCTAAATGGGAAAAAAATGTATTTTACTGCTGTAATAAGCACATTGATCCATTTAATGCAACTGTGCAAAACATTGTTTGTTATCTTCTCCATTTAAAGTTCTGTGGCCTTGCCTTCACTTCAATAAGCTTACATCTAGCAACACAGGCTGTCTATCTCTAAAACCGGCAATTCTTTCATTGTTCAAACTGCCAGTTAATAAGGCCTTTATGGAAGTCCTTAAAAAAGTAATTCCACCCAAAGATCCACCTGCACCTGCATGAAATCTCGATATTGTTCTTGCCAGACTTATGGGTTCACCATTTGAACCATTACATAATTGTTCCCTACACTTTCTATGTTGGAAGGTCGTCTTTTTGATTGCCATTTCTTCACTTAGACGCGTCAGTGAGCTCCAGGCACTAACCTTAGAAGAATCTTTCTTCCACACACACACACACACACACACAGGGATAGGGTGGTCCTTCACACCAACCCAAAATTCCTTTCAAAGGTGGTCTTCTATTCCACCTTAACCAATCAGCTGAGTTACGTGTTTTCTTTCCTCAACCAGTCAGTTGTAGAAAAGGCTCTTCATACACTAGATGTTAAAGAAGCTGTAATGTATTAAATTGACAGAACCAAATATTTCCGTAAAACCAATCAATTCTTTGTTGTTTTTTCGCCCCCTCACAAAGGTAAGCCCAAATCCAAATTAGGCATTTTTAGATGGATAATTAAAAGCATTCAGACATGTTACGTCAAGGCTAAAATAACTTCACCTACACCCCCTAGAGCACACTCAACTTGTAAAATAGGGGCGTCCATGGCTTTCCTGGGCAATATCGCGATAGCTGACATATTTAAGGTAGCTAACATGGTCTACACAACACACTTTCACCAAGCATTATTGTGTGGATATTCTAGCACACCAACAAGCTAATGTGTGCTACCTACACCTTTCCATACAACTACAACACCCACAGATTAACGGATTATGTTACTTAACCTGTAAGCATATGTTCTTGCCATGTAGTGCTGTAGATTCACATGCACTCACCCTCCTCCCCGGACACCTGTAGCTGTTTCAGTCCCTTTTATCTTTTCATATGCATGGAAATCTCTTCACTGATACTTACACTCCATTCTTGCCCGCCTGCATCAAAACAATCTAACAGTGGAGTCGATGCCCATGCGCATTATCACCAAGAGGAGGAGTCATTTTACCTCGTGACTCAAAAGACTTCTTAGAAGAAAAACAACTTGCACGCATCTGGAGCAAACACTAGATGGCAGGAGTATGCAAAGCATGTGAATCTACAGCACTACATGCCAAGAACAGATGCTTACAGGGTAAGTAACATAATCCTGCCACCTCTAGCTGACTAGATTCAATACGATAACCCACCCCTAATAGCCCAAGAGGTACTAGTTTCCACAAACTGGATAAAACTTTGGGCAGATTTAGATCTTGGCGGTAATGGTCCTGCCGTCACTTTTTAGACTGATTCACCACCCACCTACTTGGCGGTCCACCCGCTTCATTTAGATGTTGGCGGGTCCATGAACAAAAGACCGTCCGAGTTCTGCTGACACCGCCATTAATTCTCACCGAAAGCGCCATAGGCAGAAGCGGCTTCCGGTGGGAGTCCAGCTAAGATCACCGCCGCGCTAATCACGATGTGGCTTTCCGTCGAGACAACTGTGACGGGTGTACCTCTTACTTTAAGTTGGCAGGATGGAAGGAAATGAGGTAAGAACAAACCTTTTTAAGTGTTTTCCACTTCCGTTTTAGTCTTGAACCCAATCAACCAGGTCCCTTCTTTGCTGCTCTGACTCCACAACGAAGCCAAATGACTCAGTTGTTGCAGGGTTCTAAAGTAAGCAACTTTTACAATTGTCATCCTATGAATCATAGGTTGACAATTGCTGTAGCCTTGTGTATTTTTGCATTGCTCTTATATACAATTATTTCTAATATGTAATGCAGTAGTGTTCATTTTCTTACTTATCAAGGTTAATTGAACACACCTGTATTGACACTTACAAAGTAGTATTGTTGTTGTGGTGCTTGAAGGTGTGGTGCCTGTGGATGTGCATTCAATAGTGTGTGTATTTTTGTGTGGTATGCAATATGTAACAAAAAGGGCCATAACTCATTACCTACATATGTTTTTGAGGCAAACACAACATATTTATGTAGTGACAGGAAAATAAGTTGTACTTACCAGTCTCCACTTCATTAGGGACTCACTCCGTCAGAAGTCCGCTGCTAGGACAACGCCAGCACAATGGGGACATCAAATTTGGCTTGGCAAAATACCACCGGCTTGACGGTGATGGAGCAAGCAGAGCCTGCACACATCTAAATACGGAGGGCGGGACTCCGTCAACTTGACGGAGTACTTGAAACCGCAGCCACCGAGGGACGGCATGAGTACCGCCAAGATCTAAATCAGACCCTTTGTTACTGATCGAAAATGTCCACCTGTCTAAAGCTCGCTTGGTCATCTGGTTTTCTCAATTAGCCTCAATGAGACACAGCTGCGCTCTAGAAAATACCCCAAAAAGTGAATAAACAACAATAAAAATCATGTGATTGCCCTAAAAAAAATACTGGTGTGTAAATAAAAAAGTGCAAACTGCAGATTTTGTAAAAGGTACCAGTTTATGTTCAAATAGCTTCCTTGTCAGTTGTCATTTATACCATGTGGCGTAATAAACTTCACATGAAAGGTCCATTAACTGAATTTGCAACCATAAATACTGTTCTTTTTTGTGCTTGTTTTTTTTTTTAACCTTGTTTTTACAAAACAATAAGACAGTCATCATACCGCTATATAAAGGCAGATAGGCACATAATATAACAGAACCCAATTATCATCAGCATAGGATAATAGTCTTTAACAATGGTGAGCATCCTTCTGTGTCCTCAAATGGCAACATATAATAGTCCAATATTATCAAATCGGGTTCCTTTTTGTGCTTGTTAATTCTTTTTCAGTTGGGTGCCTCACTTACCCGACTTCACATTCCCAGTTTGGGAGGTTTCTCTTTTAACTAGGTAACTCCTTCCACTTAGCTAAACTCACCTTCCAAAGTTTTTCGCAGATCAAGCAAGCAGTTTTTGTAATCATAGCAAGATCCCAGGGAGAGATGAGATGATTGTCCATGACCAGAGAAATCTAAGGCAACATAGCGGTGATCTGGAAAAGAAAGCGAGAGATTAAAGGGTGCAAACTATCACAGGAAGTTGACTACCCTAGGACAGGATGTATACAAGAGCCTTACATGGGAAGAAAAGATTGTCTCCCCTATAACTGGTTAGACTTATGGGCATGGTATCTGTTTAGGACGGGTGTCAAGCAAACCTAATTGATATCTAGTGATTGGCACAGGAAAACAAGGTAAAGAAGTAGATGCATGTAGGCTGTATTGTTTGGGGGTTTAGTACGGTGATCAAAAGGCTGTCACCTCAGGACTCTGGCATAATTGAACAGAATCCATTATCTCTGTGACTTGTAGGATTCACAACCTTGTCACTACCAGGGTTGCTCGGCAGAGGAGGTTGGCACAGGGAAACTTAAGTGTCATCTCCAGGACTGGATAAGGTCAGGATTGGCACTTAGCTAATTATGAGGTATAATTGATCCCATGTGCTCCAATGATCACCTGGGGGCAGCAGAGGCACCAGCTTCTTGAACGTATTGGCATTGTCCATCCACCCATGGAGGCACAACACAGGGCGGCCCTCAACTGGGCCCCAGGTCAGGCAGGCAAGGTGACCCCAAGGGACCGGAATCTGTAACTCCATAGGTGTCCCTAAAACAGACAGAAAGTCCAAGAAAAGCAGGGATTAAAAAATAAGCCATGAACTGAACAACAGCCAATCATGACTTGAGCCACAGCCAATCACATCCTGAGCCACAGCTAGCCATGTCCTCAGAAACAACTAGCCATCTCCTGAGCCAGCCCCAACTTGAGATGCAACCAGACATACCCTAAGCCACAGAAAACTAATATCTGAGGTACAACCAGCCAAGGCCAGCCACATCCAAAGCTGCAGTCATCCACATCTAAGTTCTTAGGTACCTCCACTACAGTAGTGACCAGCCAAACCCATAGCACTGCCATTCACACTGAGCCATATACACATAATGAAGCATGGTCAGCCACATAGGACAACTGGTGGCTGTCTGACTTGAGAGTTCCACCGATCCCTAGAACTATTGGTAAAAAATTGGCTTACAAAGTAAACTCTACCTGCTTTCTTTCTTATTGAAGACAACGTCTCCTTTGTTTCATTTAGTGTATCACAACAAAGTATTTCAAGCAATGATCCTTTTAAGGCTTGACTATTAATTATAGTTTCATTGTTGCCCAAATAAGTAGCTCCTTGATTAGAAAAAGGCGAATTCAATTTAAAAAAAACTTGCTTTTAAAATGTGAGCAATATACTTTTAGTTACTGGGAAAACAACTTCACCTCCATTTTGTGCAGCAAGTCCCACTTGGTGCATTTAAGAAGGATTCCACAGGACTCCATTACTCTGGCTCACTTAAGCACACCATTTTTGTAGCAAATACACACACACACAACATATATTTGGGATGTTAGCATTAGGATCTGAGGCAGTAAATAGAAGTGGAATTGGAGCTCCAATCCATTGCAGCAGGCATCATCATCATCAAAAAGCTTTATTTCGGTTATTTGCTAACCATAAAAGACATACATAAAATATACAATACATTATCACAAAAACACCAACCATTTCATCATAAGAAAGTGCAATAAGAGAGTGCTTACAAAGTATGAACACAAACGAGGGAAATGGTTTCACTGGTCCAGGCAGTTTCTCAGTCTAATACATAATTTTAAAAACTCCTTAATTTGAAGAATACTGTCACTGTGCAAAAGCTGCAAGTACAAAAGTGCCGGTCTGATTTGTTTAAAACCAAGTTTTTTTAAAAGAGTCACTAAATATAGTTTGCGTGGAAATTCATAAAATTTACATAAAAAGATAAAATGCAGCATATCCTGCGGAGACTTTCCGTCGCAGCCGCAGGGCGCTGCCAATTTGTTAAAAATGTCACACTTAGGTTGAATAAGCAGGTGATGGAACTGGTTGAACCTAAATCTGGTCAGTAAAAATTTCTCATGTGAGGACAAAGACCCTTCCAAATATGGTTCGATGGCCGCAGTAGTCTTAAGCATAACAAACTTTCTCACACTTGGTTTCTGAAGCTCCACTTCTTCTCTCATAATCCTCTTGTCCATCAGAAATGTTTGTTTGATGAGCTCCAGATCTCCCCTTGTAATTAATTGTGGGTTGGCAAAGAGTTCAGGGCGACCAAGTTTCTCGAAATTTGATTTTAGGTAACTTAGCCAAGGAGAGCTCAGTGCTTTGTCCAGCGACAAGAAATCCTTTATGATTAAATGAGTTAGGGGTATGTTCTCATTTAGCCAAATTTTAAGCCAAAACATCAAAGGGCGTAAGGAAAGCAAGTCACATAAATATTGAGACCCCAACTCCTCATGTACAGCAAGATTAGCCGTACCAGGAGGGACACACAATAGACGCTTCATAAATCGATTTTCAGCAATCTGTAATTGCTCTCCGTTGACATACCCCCAAAGTTCACTACCATAGGATACAGTTGCCACAGACTTAGCATTGTACAATTTCAGCATAGCACAAATTGGCTTTTTCCCCAATTTAGTGGCAAAATTAAATATTGATGCGTTAACCCTCACCATTTCACCTTTTTTCTTTGCAAGATGAGGTTCCCAATTTAATTTTGTGTCGAAAAGGACTCCTAAGTAAGAAAATGTTTTAGTTAGAGGGATTATTTCTCCACCAATCCTAAATCGGAAGGGTTTTCTTGGTTGCTGACCAATTTGTAATACAAAAGATTTAGTGTTATTTACCAAGAGGTCTCTATCTCTCATAAATGTATTAAACGCTGTTAACAATGATTGAAGTCCCCTCTCTGTTCTAGATATAAGTACTGCATCATCTGCATAAAGAAGTATTGGAATTCCACGCCTACCAACTCTAGGGCAGTCAGCACGAACATCCTGTAACACCCCATCTAAGTCATTGATATAAAAGTTAAAAAGAAAGGGGGCCAGAATACAGCCCTGCCGGACACCCTTTCCAATACTAAAATTATTTGATACACTCAAATCCAAGGAATATCTTACATTGGCACTGGTATTACAGTGTAGGGCAACCAAAAAATCAACCAAACCGCTATCAACCCCTTTCAACCTCATGGACTGCCACAGCTTACCCCGGTTGACGCAGTCAAACGCGGAAGACAAGTCCATAAAGGCAAGATGAATGGTACCTTTCTGTATTATAGTATATTTGCTTAGGATCAGGAAGAGGTTAAGGCATTGAGTAATTGTCGATCGGCCTTTACAAAATCCGTACTGCGAGGGAGACATAATATTCTTTTCCTCCACCCACTCTACCAATCTTTGCAGTACAATTCTTCCTACAATCTTGACCATAGAATCTAATAAAGAAATCGGTTGATAGCAGTGTGGGCTGCCCTTATCACCCTTTTTAAAAACCGGGACAATTGTGGAAACACCCCATGATCGTGGACATCCTTCTTTTGCAGCTGCATTAAAAACGGACTCTAGAATGGGTGCCCAAAAGCTAGGATCAGATTTAAATAAATCAGGGGGAATCCCGTCCGGGCCGGGAGCTTTTCCACCTGTGATACCCTGTATGCCCTCCAAAACTTCACCTCTATTAAAAACAATCTGTGCACCAGTTTTACTACAGTCGATAGTTGTATCCATGTCCCCTGTGCAGCAGTACAACTTCTTAAAGTGCACTTCCCACTCCTCCTTAGATATATAGCTTTCAGTACCATTTCCCGGGTCCTGTGTCAAAAATGGTTTTCTCATCAAGGCCCAGAAAGCTGTGCTACTTCCAAGGGTGGCAGAATCTAAGATCTCTGACCACGCCTCTTCCCTGAGAGATTCCTTATGTCTTTTAATAGTTTTTTTGTAGATCATTCTACACTGCTGAACATCAGCTTTTATCCTAGGCTTAGATGTCAATGCTACTCTTAAATTTCTAGCTGCTTTTGAACAGTCCTGATTAAACCACCTAGGACCTTTTATGGAATCCGATTTTTTTATAGGTACTGATAGTAACTGAGATACCTTCACCGCTAAACAGTTGAAGGCATTTAGGACAGTGTTTGGGAGTGCACCCTCTTGAGTGCATAACGGAATTTCGTCAGCACAAGTGGTTTTAATTTTGATGTACAGCTGATCAGGGGTTACCATGGACCATCTCAGTCGACGTCTGCCATCTGTGGTATTCACCCTACCAATAAGGGGTTCCACTCTTTCTTTAACTATCAGTGGACCCCTCATAAGAGCAGTGGACCCCTCATAAGAGCAGTGAGAGGATTGTGGTCACTGAATTCACTGACTTCAATAGAGAAGAATCCTACAAAAGACTGCATTACAGGTGTTAACAAGATAAAATCTATAAAAGTTGCCCTACCGTTCCCCTTAAATGTTGGGGTATCAAAGCACTTATTCGGGGCCATCAATGCTATCATGGGAGTTAATTCTAACTCATTAAGCATATCATTGAGGTGTTCCCCCTCAGTTGAGTGCTCAAAATGGAAATTCTCACAGTACAGGCAATTAAGTTCCGTAATCATTTTAAAAAGAGGGTCTCCACAGGGATGAACATTAAAGTCCCCGACCACCATGAGGTTATGAAGACAGTCCTTCATGGAGTTACTAATAAAAGAATTCAGTGTAACTATCTGACTAGAGTTAGTACTACAATTAGTGGCATTATAAAAATTTACCAGACCGGCCATACAGTTATCTCCAATTAAAACTAATCCAATAATGCCAGTGTGGTTTGTTGTAATTCTCCGAACCTTACAACATAATACTATCGAGATAAACACAACCAGGCCCCCTTTAGGTCTGCCCCTAGTAGTTGCTACTGCTGGGACATAATAGGCCTTATACCCTTCCAGGAAGTAATTACAATCGATTGACCAAGTTTCCTGTAGACAGATGACTTGGTACTTTTTAATATACTCAATCCAGTTGCAATCCTCCATTTTGGTGCCTAAACCCGCAATGTTCCAAGAAATTATATTATTAGAGTTGTTGACAGCCGAGATACATTCCGTACATTCCAGATTCACTGAGCCACGAGTTACCTGCCCAACGGATGCCTCATGTCAGTCACATAGCTCTAATCCCGAAAGGGCATCAAATCTGTTGCGAGTTACAATGTTAAAACCATTACCTCTCTGTAATCCCACATTGTGAACATATTCCCCATTGGGAGGCAGTGACTGTGAGAGTATACGCGATCTAAAGGGGCCAGGGGTTGGTGGATTTCTAATCAAATGGGAATAAAAAAACCCCAGTGGGCGTAAGCAAATACTATTAGGTATGTTGGCCAATGCAGCAGCTCTAAGTAAAACTGTAGCAGCATGTTGAGGATGCCTACAATTGATGATAATGCAGTCACCATTTATTGCCTTACTAGATGATCCGATCCAGCTCACCCTTCTTGTTGTTAATATTTGATCAGCAAATTTAACGGGAAACCCACAATTCTTATTAAGCCAGAAGACCGTCCTATTCCTTAAAGAATCATGATTTTCTTCAGACACCTGATATGCTTGGGGCTGAATGGGTGGGACATTTGTAAGTACAGCCACGTAAGGTGCGCATTCAGGAGGAAGATTTACATGACGATTTTTCTTTACATGGCTATAGGGCAAATTTCCCTCAAGAGTTCCAGTAACGGTGGTATTCTGCATTGTTAATGTCGTGGCATCCGATAAGACAGGATCAGTAACAACCACTGTATTCTGCGTGTTAATCTGCCTGTTTGATGGAATATTAGGTACATTTCCTTTATATGTTCCCGGATCATCCACAGTTCATTTATTATTTGCTGCATCTAATTTACCTGATGGTCCAGCCAGGTGCGATTTTAGCAGGCCACCTAATCTTTCTACTTCTAAGGCCATAGTATCTAATTTGGCTAGCAAAGGTTGCATCAACTCTGCAATTTTTGCCTCTATTTTTCCCTCCAGTGAGTGAAATAGAAGTGTTAATGGTTCTGGGGCGATGTTAGAACTGATTCCGCCCGTACCACTACCCTCTTCTAAATTCTTTTGCAATGCCCCACTATTAGAGACTCTGTTACCCCTCCCTGTTTTACTCTTACAATGCTTGCCCCCGCGCTTAGCTTGTACCTTCCTGCACAGTCTCACTGGTCTATGCTGGGGCGATAAGAGTGATGGCTCTTCCTCTGTTAGTTCAGATGCTACTTCTGGGTCATCTACAATCTGATCTGCATGTATTTGTGCTGCATTAGTTACGGCAGCCCCATTTCCCCCATCCTGTCCATCTATAGGAACTGTGAGTACCAAAGGAGACGATAGTTCTGCACATACGTCAGAATCATTACCTCGCCCTAGGGAAGCTCTACGGGTATTATTAATTTGGGTCACCTTTTACACAAGATAGTTATCCATAGAACCAGCCCCCTTGGTGGGTTTATTCATCTTGACCTTAGACATGTTAGCAACCCTAACAGTAATCCTTAGGTCCGGGCACGTTTTACCGGGGGCTATACCAATCAGCTAACTTCAATTAGCACCTACAGATAACCACGTTACACAACAACGTATAATAACTGCACAAGTTCTGCGTTACATACGTACAAAGTCCGTGGCCCAGTCCTGTCTCTTGCCCGGGCTTAGCCCGGCGCCCGCCCGCGCGCGTCCCGCGACGCGGGAGGAGTGGCGTTCTTTTAAGCGCCTCCGGGCGCTGGGATAGCGCGTGTGGGGCGCTAGGGCGCCTGGGAAATGGAGTTTTGCCCACGCCGGGGCGATGTAATGGCGGCAATGCAGGCCGAGGGACCGCCGTAGAGGGCCAACAGCACCTAGCAGGACTCAGGTGAGTGCCAACACCTTTCCCCCGTAGCGTTTTTCTGCTTTCCCGCTCCACCAGAGGAGCGGCGTTCTTTTAAGCGCCTCCGGGCGCTGGGATAGCGTGTGTGGGGCGCTAGGGCGCCTGGGAAATGGAGTTTTGCCCACGCTGGGGCGATGTAATGGCGGCAATGCAGGCCGAGGGACCGCCGTAGAGGGCCAACAGCACCTAGCAGGACTCAGGTGAGTGCCAACACCTTTCCCCCGTAGCGTTTTTCTGCTTTCCCGCTCCACCAGAGGAGCGGCGTTCTTTTAAGCGCCTCCGGGCGCTGGGATAGCGTGTGTGGGGCGCTAGGGCGCCTGGGAAATGGAGTTTTGCCCACGCCGGGGCGATATAATGGCGGCAATGCAGGCCGAGGGACCGCCGTAGAGGGCCAACAGCACCTAGCAGGACTCAGGTGAGTGCCAACACCTATCCCCCGTAGCGTTTTTCTGCTTTCCCGCTCCACCAGAGGAGCGGCGTTCTTTTAAGCGCCTCCGGGCGCTGGGATAGCGTGTGTGGGGCGCTAGGGCGCCTGGGAAATGGAGTTTTGCCCACGCCGGGGCGATGTAATGGCGGCAATGCAGGCCGAGGGACCGCCGTAGAGGGCCAACAGCACCTAGCAGGACTCAGGTGAGTGCCAACACCTTTCCCCCGTAGCATTTTTCTGCTTTCCCAGCAGCAGGCACTTAACATTTATATCAAAAGGAATGTCAGCTCCTGCTCCTTTCATTTAGACAGAGTCCGAATGGTACAAGATAAGCATGCCTGGTCAGTCATATGAGAGTTTAAGCCAGGAGTTGTGGTGCCATACGTGTCATGCACTTACGGAGTGTTTTGGAAAAAAAGATTCTTGGCCCTCAGAATGGGAGGGAGAATGGCCATTCCTGTATCACTTGCCAGGCTGCCGCTTTACAAACACTAATATAACGTGCAGGGGGTGCGGGAGCAGTAAGGAAACAATTGCACATGTGGTTTGCCTCTGCCTGCACTCCTTAACGACTGAAAGATCCTGCTACGGGCCGAATGGAACAAACTTGGTGTTCGCTCCTGTCGACAAGCCATCCTTGCATCCATGAATCCTGATAATCCAGTGCTTAATATCCGGTTCACTAAGTTTGTTACAAGAGCAGCAAAAAGACTTACAAACTGTGAGAGCCAGCAAGTCAATGATTGTTAATTTACACTGGGCAGCACTAAGCATGTTGTGTCGCTGATCAGTTCACCTTATTGTATTACTTGATAGCGGTCGAACCTGGTATTTTGCACATCGTTCTTTTATTGTCCCCTGTCTTGCATGATTTTGACGTTTTTAGTATCTTATGTAGGGTTCTTAATTATCTACAAATAGAACTGCACCATCAGGGGATTAGTTAGCAGCCTTTTTCTAATGATTAGTGTCTTGCCCCATTGTCTTAGTATGACGTTAAAACTAAAATGAATTATCACGGTTTTAATTGTGTCTTAATCAAAAGGACTCCATGCTTAAATGCAGTCCACATTTAAACAGCATGACTATAGAGAGATTACGTATTCTAACAGGTGTCAATATGTTTTTAAAATAACTATTTATAGTTAAAAATCATACCTTTCTATTATCTGCTATTTATACTCGACGCTGCTAACGGGTTAAATGGTCGCATCTAGGTTTGCTTTTAAGAGAACATGAGGATACAGAAACTCAGTTTTCTATTGCTCCACAAATGTAAATATTTTAGTAACTGAACTGTCTGACTTACGATTTTATTGCTGCATGTCCATCATTGTAAAGAATTTTATTAATCAAACAATAAAGTATTCACACACACACAGTGAATAGAAGTGGAACTTACATGGGTGGGTTAGTTGGCATCCGCTCAACAACACACATAAAAATGTTTGGCCACAACTTTGGGTTCAGAGAGCACGGTATGCTGCCACCCCAGCTCTGTGCTAAACCCATGACTGGGACAGTAGTCCACTGTGGTTCAATGAAGGCATGCTTGGTGTACTGTTATGGCCATAGGATAAGCCCAAGACTTCACTCTTGTCAGGGGACAGGTCTAGGCCTCTGTGCACACTCTAGAATAGTGTGAGGCATTGGCCAAAGTCAAAAACCAAGATACCATATAGATGCGGTCAGGCACACAGGGCAGGGAAGCACGGCTGTATACCATGTAGGGGACATTCCTGTCTCCACAACATGCTTTTCGTCCACTCGCAGCTAAGTATTTGAATACTCTCCCTCTTTCTCCTAAGGTTATATTCACTCCCAGTTTAAGAATGCTTTAAAAACTCACTTTTTAGTAAGCTCCTGTCATTGGTAGTCAACATGTTTCTCGGTTTATTTTTTCTTCAGTGCCAGGACACCTTTCTGGGTAGCACTTATGCTCTATACATTTTCATAACATAAATAATGAGCAACAGCCCGGCATAGACTTCAGTCCCAAAACAAATTGAGAGATCATTGTGCTCACTGCAGAAATCGGAAGGCAATTTTCAGGATTATGAGAGGACACGCGGTCTACGGACTTGATTCTGACACTGGAAGAGAAGACCGAGGTTCTAATCTCCGTTTAGGCATTTAAAACAAAATGCTGAAATGTTGAGGGCAAATCCCTTGATCTTCCTGGGCCTCCAACTCTAAATACGATACATTTTAAAAAGTGAGACAAATCAGCACAGTGTGCTGTAAAGTACAGCCTCAGGTGCATGTTTTTGCTACCAACAGTCACATCCTGGTTTCTGTAATATGGTCTCCACACTCCAGTTTAATCTATGTACTGAACCCCATGCTCTGAATCATTCCACCACAACAAAAACGTTCCACATAAAGCACTCTGCTGCTTCTAGGAGAAAGATCTGTTCTAAATCAAGCACTTTCAAATAGTCACTGGTTTTTATTTTTTTCAGATTGTCAGTAGGGTTAATGTGCCTAACTTATCAGGGGTAGCAAGCGCTATATAAATGCAAACCTTTCCCCCTCTTCTATCCTTCTCAATCCAAATAACTGACTAACATATCCACCACTCAAATTTATTTCATATTTTACTATTCTAATTCACCCCTAACCCTTTATGGGTTCTGGAGTAGTGTGCTACTCGCCAAAAAAGTGCCTTGATGCCTCGGCAGGGGTAGTAAGCGCTATATAAATGCAATTACAATACAATACTGCAGAGTTGAATGTGTAGCCCGCAAGTTGTGTTCCAATCCAAGAAAAAAAAAACTGCTCAATGGATTATCACGCTTGTTGCGCTGATATATAGATTACCTGTGGGTCACAGGTTCGACTTCGATTGGTAGTTTGGAGGATATATGTGCCTGTCGAGGGATAAGGTTATGCAATGTGCAGGTACATCTTCTCTCTGCTGCATACCTGCAGATCACATGATGAAATCCCTGTAAATAGCTCAGGGAGTTAAATTTTGCCAGGATATGCCGGCAACAAGCAGGCTGCGGATTGTAATCCGGTTAGAAACAACTCTGAGGGTTAGTGTGTTTCTTACTGAAATGTGGGGGCCTGTGTTGGATACATTCATTGCACAAGGCCCAATCGAAGTAAAATAGCACATGGGTAGTTAGGATAGCTGCCGAAATATGCAGATCACATTTTAAAACCATGAAGGAGGCTCAGGTGGCTAAAGTTCCTGCTGCAGAGATCTGGGTAACCTGCAAGCAAAGGTCCCAATCCTACTAAAATAGCTAGAATAGTTTGCATACCTGCTGCGAAAGGTGTAGGTAACCTGAAGGTCACCGTTTCCAATCTCATTTAACTAGCACAGGTGCCGACTGCATAGATGTGTGTGACCTGCAAGCAATGGTTTCCAATCACCATGATCTAGGACGATGATATTATTATTGCCAGGGCTTTAAGTGGGATGAAAAAATTGGAGGGTCTCTCAAAGGGGCGTAGCCAAATGGCGTGGCTTAACACTTAAGCTAAAAATCTGCGTTTAGGATAGTGGTCCGCCCAACTTGTATTTTGCTGTTTCTGTCATTGCAGCTAGATATAGGATACAACAATTAACATCATGGACAACAAGAAAGGACTATTGGCTTTGTCAATGGTTGGTAGTTGCATGTGACACCACAATTTTGCTGCTCCCGAGTTTCAAAAAGAGAAGGGAAATCCAGAGAGAAAATTACCCTCTTTAAAGGATTTCCTTTCCCCTACAACGCTCACCTGGCATGATGTCATATGGTAACCCCTCCTCTAGTGAGAAGTGAGCAGTATGAGCACGCGCACATCTATGTGCCTGCTGTCACTGCAGACTGGAAAAAAACGGACCGCCAGTGTCAGGGCACAAAACAGCCCGATAGAGACCCGTTTCGAGGTCCCCTTCAAAAAACTGCCGATGCTCAGACCCGGTGAGACCCGGGTCACTTAAAGCCCTGATTATTGCTAAAATTGGTGGGTTTTGAGGGACGACCTTACCCAGACGGCGGTGGTAACCAGCCGATACAGGCATCCCGGCTGTGCTTCTCGAAACCCGGAGTAAATGTGGAGAAAAAAACGCAAGTATCCTGGGCCGACCTTTGACCACCACATGTCCAGAGTCTCAGCAAAGGTGAAGAAATGATTAACCAGACTCAGTAAAGGGCTGGTCTTTCCACTTTGGGGTGTATAATCTAACTTTATAGATGGATGTTTGAAGCATGCAATACGAGATTGTGTGAAAATATTCTGGGTGGATTTATAAGGGGACATTTATGGCACACAGTCTGGAAGTCAGGGATTTGTGGGTAGAACGTCCAAGAAAATAATGTTTGCATCCCATTGTTTGGTTTACAAACGGATATTACTGACATAGGGTCTAGGATTATAAATTGATATTTAGAGCATTGCTGAGCGAGTTTAAAGAGAGATGTTTGGGGTCACCTGAGCGGAGATTATCCAGGGACATTTTGGGGCACTTGGTCTGGGATTCGCCAGACATATCAACGTGAACTGTCTCTTGAGTATAGAGAAAATAATGTTGGGGACTTGGCATTCGATTATCGGGTGATATCTGGGGCAAGCAGCCCTGCTTCAGTGAGTTAAGTGGGAGTCTGTGATTTTCCAAAGATGTGAGGCATATATCATGAGATTATTGTTGAATATTCAGGAAAAGTGGTGTCCAATAATCTGGAGATATGTGGTAACTGGTCATTAGCAAAGGGTTATTGGGACAAGTGGTCTGGGACTATGCACAAATATTTTAGATATGAGATGTGGGAAGTATTAATCGTATTTAAACAGATGTATGTAAAAGAGTAACTAACCACACGGGCAACTGAACACAGCCCCAACAGTAACAAGCATTTGCAATGCAATAGGTCTCGCATTCGCGAAATTCTAAGTTATTGGCTTTGTAAATGACACTGCCTTTTATCTGTTTTCAAAACCAACACATAGATAAAAGGTTTGTCGTTTACAAACCTTTTATCTATGTGTTTGTCGGTTTGTCGGTTTGTCTATTAAGAACTACTGAGAGGCTGCTATTCGAGCGCTCAGTTGCTGCTTTATTTGATAAAGAATTGCACTTGATTTATCCCTTGTGTCCGATCCCCCCTGCATTTAGAACTACTTTTTAGGACGAAAAAACGGTCTTTTAAAATCACTTTTAAAATTGTTTTTTTGAAACGCTCCTACCCTCGTTAGGCAGATAAATCATTTCCATCTGTCCCTGATCCCTGGGTGCTGGGTTTAGACCGGCCCCGGGCTCGATCCAGTTTTGGCGGCCATCTTAGGTGGGGGCACATTCGCCGAGCGGTCTAGTCGCCCTATATAAATAGTCCCTTATGGCTCCGCGCAGCGGACGCGAGCAGCGGACGCGCCGGACTAGCGCCGGAGTTTCGCCAGAGTTAAGCCCGTCTGTGCCCGTCCGGGCCCAACCGGGTCCGGGGCCAGTAGCTATGCCCGAGGTGAGTCCCCAGCACTCCATCACGATCAGGTATACGAAGGATGAGCTCCTATCCTACCGAAATACGATAAATGCTGCTATGTTGCCAAAGACGGAAAGCGCTTTAGGGGATGTAGAGTTTGCCACCTGGATGTAGAAGATGCCATCCCCACTACCTTGTGTCGGCTTGCCCTGCTTAACTGCAGATCACTCCCCTGCCACGCTACAGAGATTAACTCCCTACTACTGGACCACAAGGTTGATGCCTTGTTTCTCACTGAGACTTGGCTTTCTGACACCTCGGGTCCGGATGCGGTGATAGCGCTGGCGCCGGGATATCTGATCTACCATCTTGACAGAGGCACAGGGAGAGGGGGGGGTCTGGCCATTTTATACAGGGAGTCACTGAGTTGTAAGGCAAGTGAGGCAGGGGTCAAGGACTGTGAGAGCTGCCAATTCTCGCTTCAATTTTCCCCTACCTACACGTTGACAGGACTCCTAGTCTACCGGCCCCCTGGAAACATGGGTGATTTTACATCGTCACTAATGGAAACTACTACTCTGCTGGCTGCGGCCGCATCCAACTTCATCTTGCTAGGAGATCTCAATTGCCATTTCGATGAAGATATTGACCCTAGGGCTACCAATTTGTCGAGCGAGCTGAGCGCCCTGCAGATGAAACTGATAAATACTGGGGCCACCCATGTCAAAGGTCATCTTCTTGACCCCATCTTTTCGAACATGACGGGTATATCCGCCATGCCTCCCCTCGCTCTTCCTTGGTCTGACCACTCACTGATCATGGCTAACTGGGAGATTAAGTGTGATGACACGCTCCCACTCAGGGAATTTAGAATAGATAGGGCATGGTCAAGGCTCCCGGTAGACACTTGGAATGCCCGTCTGGAGGACACTCAGCCTGAGAAGGGCTGTGACCCGGTGTCTGCAGATGTTATAGTGAGGAACTGGTTGACCAACGCACTGGACCATGTGCTTCCTCTCAAGAAGATGCTCATTAGGGACAAGAGAATGGGGTCTGCCCCTTGGTATACCCCAGAGCTCAGAACCTTGAGACAGAACTGCAAACGCGCGGAGAGATTATGGAGAAGGTGTCCGGAGATAGATAGCAGGGAAAAATATCGCATCGAACTTAGAATATACAAACTTGCTATACGTACTGCTAAGGCCTCCTTCTATGGGGAGAGAGTAAACCATGCTGCGTCCTCATCCAGGGAAGCTTTCTTAGTGATGAAGGTGCTTCTTAAACCACCTGAGCCTACTCCTGTCTATGATAGACCACAGGAAAAATGTCTGGAATTAGCCACCTACTTCAAAAACAAAATCGACATTATTATTAGTTCTCTCCCCTCGGTCTTGGGAACATCGCCCCCTTCTGAGGACTTCAGCATGTCGGAAAATCGACTGACGTCATTTGGCCCTGTATCTACAGGTGAAGTACTGAAGGTCCTCGGGAGCATGAAAAGTGGCTCACCTCGGGACCCTGTCCCGATGCGGTACCTTAAGCAGGCCGCCCTGACGATAGGAGAGCCCCTGACCAATCTGATCAATCTCTCGTTCACTCAGGGGACAGTGCCGCCTGACTGGAAAAGTGCGGTTGTCAAAGCGCTTCTGAAGAAGCCGGGCTTGGACCCGCAGAACTTGGCCAATTTCAGGCCCATCTCCTTACTACCAGGAGTGAGTAAGATTGCCGAGAGGCTGGCGAACCATCGGTTATCAAACTTTCTTGAGGAGAATGGCCGGTTGAGGGACTCCCAGACGGGATTTCGACCAGGCCATGGTACGGACACGGCTCTGCTAGCAGTGGTAGAGGAGGCCAGAAACACTTTGGATGCAGGGGGATCAGTGGCAGTGATCCTCCTGGACCTCAGTGCGGCCTTCGATACCGTCAACCATGGGGTGCTGATACAACGTCTAGCTGAGTCGGGTGTCACAGGAGTGGCCCTGGAATGGTTGGCCTCCTTTTTGGAGGGGCGTACCTTCGAGGTTTGGGAAGGAAATGCAAAATCCCCTCCCCTCCCACTCCACTGCGGGGTGCCACAGGGCTCATCCCTTAGCCCCACGTTATTTAACGTGTATATGGCACCCTTGGAGGGTGTGGTGTCTCCGTTTGGCTTTAAGACCATAAGCTATGCGGATGACACCCAGCTAGTGGTGAGTCTTACACAGCTGGAGAAACAGCCAGAGACACTCCATGCTTGCTTGAGAGATGTGTTTGATTGGATGTCCAGGTCATCGCTCAAACTGAATGGCTCAAAAACTGAGCTGATGATCTTGGGTCATTCAAGTTTTGCCCTCTCGCCAAGCAGCTGGCCCAACTGCATGGGCACCCCGCCTGACCCAAAAAAAGAGATCAAGAGCCTGGGGGTCTGGCTGGAGCCGGACTTGTCCTTTAGGACACACGCCAAGAAGATCGCGGGCGTTTGTTATGGAATGCTCCGGTCGGCCCGTAAGGTTCTCCCCCTGTTACCAGAACTCTCCCGGAAGCTGTTAGTCGAAGGATTAATCATCTCACGCCTGGACTACAGTAACGCGCTCTTTCTTGGAGCACCAGAGTCAACGTTTAAGATCCTGCAACAAGTGCAGAACGCAGCAGCAAGGCTGCTGCGGAATGTTCCGGCCAGGCAGTCAGCCAGGCCTGCTTTAAAAGCACTCCATTGGCTCCCTGTCAAAGAGAGAGTTACCTTTAAGGCCCTGTGCATCGCTCACAAGAGCATACAGGGGAAAGGACCAGCTATTCTGAAGGACATGATTCGCCCTTATAAGTCTACAAGAGCCTTACGCTCTGACAATAAACATTTCCTTCAGACTAAGAGAATCAGGAGAGCCCGCTCAGGGGGCAGGAGTTTTTCTATCCATACAGCGCTAGCCTGGAACTCCCTCCCATTCTCGCTGCGGTCCGAACCAAACCTTCCCAGATTCCGGAAACATCTGAAAACGTATCTGTTCCCAGAATAACTGTAGCTTCTCTGCTTTTTATTAGTAGCCTGCTCTTGGTTTCTATAAGCGCTGGGATGCCTCATGGTAACCGTGCGCGGTACAAAATTCAATAATAATAATAACAATACCAGTAGCTCAAATTCTCCCAAATGCGAGACCTATTGCATTGCAAATGTTTGTTGGTTCTAGAAGGAGCTACTTCATTTATAGCTTGTGTCACGTGGTTATTGTACTCTAGACAGTTCTGGTCATTAAACGAGGAGTAAGTATCCTGCTGCGAAATGAATGAATGAATGAAATAAATCTTATTATGCGCAAACTTTGCCCAATGGGCGTCAAGGCGCCTAACTCAAATAAAACAGCTCGTCAATCTAAACCAGCAATCTCTTATTGGTAAGCTTTGGTAAAGTACCAAGTTTTAAGGGCCTTTTTAAACCAATCCAAAGAAGGAAGGGTTTTGACCTCAATTGGAAGGGAATTCCAAAGCTTAGGAGCGACAACAGAGAAAGCTCTCGCTCCCCATCTAGCTAGTCTTATACGGTGGACTACCAGTTGAAATAATCCAGCAGATCGAAGAGATCTGGATGGACTGTAGTGGGTAAGCAAGGAGCCAAGTGCATCTTCCGAGCCAGCCGCAAGAGCTCTGTAAGTAAGACATAGAATCTTAAAAAAGACTCTATGTTGAACAGGAAGCCAGTGAAGGTCTCTCCTAGCAATCGTAGCTGAGGATGCCAAGGGAAGAGCCAGAACAAAACGTGCAGCAGCATTCTGCACGATTTGCAGTCTATGGATAAGGCCCTTGTTGGACTCAGCATATAAGGAGTTACAATAATCGAGCCTAGAGCCAACAAGAGCGACTGCAATCTGCTTACGGGCCTGGAGAGAAAGATAGCTCCGAATCCTATTTAGGATCCTAATAACACCCCAACAAGAGGCCACGGTCCTATTAGCTTGGAGCGTCATAGAAAGTGAGGTGTCAAAAACCACACCGAGATTTCTGGCTGATGGGGAGGGGGTGGGGCAGATGCCAAGAGATATAGGCCACCACTCGCTCGACCAAACATCTTGGTCTTTCCCAAAGACCAAGACCTCTGTCTTATCGCCATTTAACTTTAGGGAGTTGATGATCATCCAGTCTGCAACATGCTGCATGCATGACCTAAAGCTAGTGGCAGATGTATGGACAGAGGAATGGGCCAGTGACACCATGATCTGGGTGTCGTCGGCGTAGGACACAACCTCCATCCCCTGCGATCTTAATAGTCTAGCAAGGGGAGCCACATAGATGTTAAACAGGGTCGGACTAAGAGCCGACCCCTGTGGCACCCCACATTGTAACGACTTAGCAGGGGAGAGGAAATTTCCAAGCTTTACTCTCTGTTCTCTACCATGGAGAAAGGAGTCAAGAAGATTCAAGGCCGGTCCAGTCACCCCTGCCTCACTAAGCCGAGATGTTAAAATGGTGGGAGACAGGGTGTCAAATGCGGCTGTGAGATCTAATAGGACCAGTATTGTAGTTTGGCCATTATCCACTTTACGTCGGATGTTATCAGCTACAACAGTGAGTGCGGATTCAGTACTATGATGTTTTCTGAATCCGTGCTGTGTGTTATCAAGGTACTCACTGGTCTCAAGAAAAGTGGAGAGATGAGAGTTGAGGTGTGCCTCCAATATTTTTGCAGGAGCAGGAAGCAGAGAAATTGGTCTAAAGTTTTTAAGAAGGCCAGGGTCCAAAGATGGTTTCTTAAGGAGAGGCTTTACAATAGCCTTCTTCCATACTGATGGAAAAGAACCCTGGACAATAGACTTATTCATAACTTCCAACATAGGCGGCAGAATACTACTTCTGCACTCCTTCAAAGTTTTTAGAGGTAAGGGATCCATAGGAGAGGAAGATTTAATCCTATCGAGTAGGAGATTTAGTCCTTCCAAAGACAATAAGGGAAATTCCCTCAATAGTTTGGAAGGCTCTTTACCCAAAGTATCTAACCTGGCTATAGCAGATGGAATATCCTTATCCAAAGAGTGGCAGTGGACTTCTAGGGCTAGGTGAATATCCAAGATTTTGTTGTGGAAGAAGTCCGAGATGTTATCACAAAGGTCCTGGGAGCTCACTACAGGATCAGGAAGTTGAAGAGAGCATAGTGAATCAGCAATTTTAAAAAGCTCCCTAGATGAAGTTAGGGAACTTGTAAGATTGGAAAAATATTCCTGCTTTTCCACTACAACTCTCTGTTTATAGTCCCGTAAAGCGGATTTGTGAGCGACTCGATCTTTCGGATCCCAGGACTTCCTCCATTTTCTCTCGCTATTCCTACACCCCTGCCTTAGGAGTCTCAGATGCTCAGAAAACCAGGGAGCAGTGCGCTTCTGACGAGCTACATATCGCCGGGAGGCGGTGGCAAGCTCTTCCACGGCACTAGTAATAGAGTGAATGAGTTCTTGGGCTGCATCATCCGCAATCTTCGTGGAGAAAGATTCCGAGAACCGGATATGAGAAGCAATAGTTTCATCGGTAATATTTCTAAGATTTCTCCTAAGGGTAAATGAAGTGGCAACATGCTTAACTGGGGGCCGGTCAGGGAGGACAAATTCAAGAGGTACTGCAAAATGATCTGTCCAGACCAGCGGCAGAGGCGAGCCCGTAGATAACCTAGAATCACTAGAGAAAACCCCATCAAGGATATGGCCAGCCTTGTGTGTTGGGCTGCTCACCAACTGAACAAGATCACAGGCTCCGAGTGACTCAATTAATGTCAAGGTATCCTTTGAATTAATATCATCAAGGTGAAAATTGAAATCACCCAAGATGGACAGATAAGATTTTCCAAAATAAGGTTCTAGGATTCTAAGGAGATCTGAAGAAAAACTAGCCCTAGGGCCAGGTGGCCTATATATGAGTATTCCAGTGAAAGAGACAGATGGGGCACATAAAATGCAGAAATAAAGTGCCTCAAAACTATCTCCAGGCATAGATAGAGATTTAATGGAGCAGGAAAGGGAAGATTTAAAAAGAATAGCGATTCCTCCACCTCTACGCAGAGGTCTATCCTGCCTATGAAGAGAATAGCCATCGGGGATGGCCAGGAGTAGATCGTGACCGGAGGAATCCGAAGCCCAAGTCTCCGTAATAAAAACCCAATCTGGCTGTCTTTCTTCGACAAATTCATGGAAAGCAACATTATGCTTGATCAGCGATCGCACATTAATTAGAAAACCGGTGTTAGGCAAAGAAGCAGAAAGGCATCCCAAGCGCGAATGGATTCTAGTAGAACTAGGAGCAGCGCGACAAAGGAAAGCCTTACATGTCATGCATCGCTGGGAATACAGGATGTCATCAGGCGAGAGGCGATGGAAACATCGTTGCACCGAAGGTCTAAGGGCCATGAGTTCCGACATAGAGTATTGCCTAGGCACCTCATAGAGTGGAGGGGGGGTGCCAGCCGAGTCCAGCCCGCCCTGCAGCACGTCCTCAGCGCGGACGGGCGCAGACGGGCTGAACTCAGGCGTAACTCCGGCGGAAGTCCGGCGATCCCGCTGCGCGATGACGCTGCGCGTAGGCATGGCTACTATTTATGCTGGTCGAGCCTCCTGAAAGAGGACTAGACCGCGATGTGGCTCACCCCTCACCCAATATGGCCGCCAACGAGACAGTGGCGAGGGACCCGCAAAATGCGGTGCTTTTCCAGGTTACTGTGCGAGTGAGATGACAGCGTGCAGGTAAGCGTGGCCGTCGAATTTAAAAACAGGGGGAAAAGATGAAACCCAAAAATAACTAAAGCGACAAAACAAGGAAATTAAAATATGCAAGAACCACACAATAACAGAGCGCTGCGAGCAGATACGCCGAGGCTGAATGAGAACTCACCTAGAGTCAGCCTGCTATTTATGCTGGTCGAGCCTCCTGAATGAGGACTAGACCGCGATGTGGCTCACCCCTCACCCAATATGGCCGCCAACGAGACAGTGGCGAGGGACCCGCAAAATGCGGTGCTTTTCCAGGTTACTGTGCGAGTGAGATGACAGCGTGCAGGTAAGCGTGGCCGGCGAATTTAAAAACAGGGGGAAAAGATGAAACCCAAAAATAACTAAAGCGACAAAACGAGGGAATTAAAATATGCAAGAACCACACAATAACAGAGCGCTGCGAGCAGATACGCCGAGGCTGAATGAGAGAATAATTCTGCAACAGAGCACTTCCTACAGACACGGGATTGAATCACGTCCATGGTGCGATTTCCAAACTTTCTTGTGGAATTAAGGTGCCGCAAAATGGTCCGGCATTGAACAGCAAATGGGAATCCGGTGGTGCGCCGGCCATTTTACTGTGCAAACAACGTGTAAGGTGCTTGCCTCCTTCGTGGGTGGGACCCACCAAGTCAGTGTAGTTAGATTCAAATAACATTGTTGTAAATATCCTTTGTTCAGTTTTGGCCATGTCCACTTACTCTCACTAACACACACCTCTTTCTCCCCCCAACCTTACTGTTGACTGGCAGTTAATGGTGTCCCACCTGTAATGAACGGGGGGCACAGTGTGTTTTGTGCAGGCCCCCCCCTCCATAATCCGAAAACCTCGACACCCGTTCAAGCCCCCATACACGTGCACGGGCCGGGTGAACCGACTTGTCTGAGGGAGTGGGTGAGAGTGGGTGCTCGTAGTAGCCCCCTCCCCCGTGTGTGGCGTGTTTGTGTGCATGTGTGAGCGCGCGCACACACACTTTCCATGTCCACACAGCCGGCTGCTTCCTGTGGGCGGTCTGCCTCGGCCCTCATCCTGCTCCAGAGTGCTCCGAGCCCATCTCTGTAGGAAGCGCCGGCCCCCGGGGACCCCTGCGAGTCACTAAATAGAACATCAGTTCAAAAGGGCATTGGTTGGGTGGAGGGAGAGCAGGAGAGGAGGCCCTGGAGTGAGAGAGGGATAGTCCGCGAGAAACAGGGCGAGGAGGACGAGAACCCTAGAGAGGGAGTAAGAAGAAAGGGGGCTTAGGAAGGTGGGGGCGCCCCACGAACGGAGCGAGGGAGGGGAGGAAGGAAGTGGAGGTTGAAGGCAGCTACGTAGGAGGAGGGGGAGACCTCGAGCAGACAAGAGTGGGACAGAAACAGAAAGGAAGGAGTTTAGTTTACTAGAGCGGCAATGGAGCCATAGCGACTGACTGGAGTAAGGATAGAGAGAGAGAGGGAGGCAGAGGGGAGGAAGAAAACCCTCCTGGGACGGAGGGGTGGGGTGAGAGAACTCGACGTGGCAGGACGGGCGGGGAGAGCAGCAGAGGCCGTGTCCTGAAGCAGCCTCTTCAGGGTGGCGCCCTGGGTGCAAACTCACTCCAGGGGGTGTTTAGTGTGGTTTAGCATGGAGCCCCGTCCTTGATACGACGCAGGGAGAGGTTGCACCCTCCCACCGAGAGCACAGCTCCACAGATCTTTCCAGAGAGGCCTTACACTTCAGAATGTAACTGGTGCTCATGTAATGCGCTCCAATGCCCACGGGTCGAGTAAGCGCTATATAAAACAGCAACATAAAACAAGAAAAACTAGACAAGCCCGCGGAGCGTGGCACGCGAGCTTGAAGGCATAGTACCCCCAGGGGCACCCCGCTGTCCCCCCTCCCCCAGAATAGGTTACTCAGATGACACACACAAGACAGTTGGAGTTGGGTAACAATGCTGCAGGTTTATTACATAATTCCAGAATATGTAATGGGTGGGTTATCTTACGGGCGATCCAAGGGCAGGCAACCAACTGGGTCGCCTGCCCGCCTGATGAGCCGGGCAGCGCGGGAGCAATGCCCGCTGTTGCTGCCATCCATGTGATTCTTTCTACGATCACGTGCCGTTGGTAACTTCTACTCACGCCCCCCCTCTCGGGGCGGAGCGTCGCTTAGCAAGCCCCCGGTTGTTCAGGCCCACAACCGCCCGCAGGACTAGTGGGGCGCCGACACGGCTTCCAGGACCCTCCCATGAGGCTCCTCGGTTTTGGCTCAGGCACCCCCTATGGTGCCGCGCAGAGGTACCCTTTGTACCGGCCTGCTTCCAGATCGCCCTGTAACTCCGCCACAGCCCTGGAGGCGGCTCACCGTCGCAACCAGGGCCCCCCACCAACCCGCTATAGTCTTTCTTACAACCTCTCCTGTCTAGGGCTTCCTGCGTCTAGCTGGAAGGGAACCATCCCTGTAGAAGAAGGGTGTGACATTTTTGCCACCTTATGACACTGTGACAGCGCTAGCGGTGACCAGTTGAGATCCTGTACAACCCCAGGCACAGGCCAGTGAGTTATAGCTCCTGGTGGTGTAGATGGCCCCATCTCTGTCCCCAGGCCCCAGACGCTATCCATCCTTGGTCGGATAGGGTCAGCTGACTTAAAGGACCCGTTGGGCCATAGAGGATGTGCCCAGAACTATTAATTCCTCTGCGGAAAAGTTACACCTTTTCACAATTCCGGGCGGGAGGAGGACGGCACCCAGGCGCGTGCAGCCCGTTCCTTTGATGGCCTCACCTAGCAGCCGCCCTCTGCACCGGGTGTGCCTGGACCTCCGTGCCCATCTCTGGGACAGCAGCCCACCCGCCTGCCGGCTTTGGCTGTTATAGCGAGAAGGGATTTACTTAAACTTTGGACAGACCCTTAAGAATGCTAAACCTGGTGCACAGGAGTGCTCCTAGCTGACAGCGCTTGACCGTGGGCAAGGGGCGACTCTTGCCCCTGCCCACTGTCCGTTATTCCTCGTGGGAATCATGCCCCTACAGATCCCTCGGTGATTAAACCCCCTAGGCATACCATCCTCGGGAATCTGTCTGGTTTAAGCAGTGCGTGCTGTCTGTGTGGTTCAAGCATTGGCAATAGGTTAAGTCCTACTTCGCCCCCCCCAACATCGGTAGGAGGGTGGCAGGGGGGTGCCCCCCGCCAGCCCAGAGCATCCATTGCGGTGCCACATTCCTGCTCCGTTGAATTAGAGTTTGGTGGCACCATGAGCGTGCCAATGTTGTATTGACATAATGTCCCCTTGTA
Organism: Triturus cristatus; assembly: GCF_964204655.1. NCBI lineage: Eukaryota > Metazoa > Chordata > Amphibia > Caudata > Salamandridae > Triturus > Triturus cristatus. Next base: position 195,782,203 of record NC_140586.1, on the reverse strand, counting down.
TTTGGCCCACTGACACCCCAGTTGTTGGGACGGCAGCACCATATGTTGGCATGGCCGCATCCCCTAGGCGAAGTAAACGTGTCCGTAAACCTGGTTCCCAGTTTCCTGCCGCTGCAGTGACCGACCCGTACTCCTCTGGGGGGTACCACCAGCCGCAGTGGTCCTCCGGGCATTAATAAATGCCCTATTCTCATTTGGACCTATCTCTACATGATGGTGATTTCACACAGCTGTGAGGCCCGAGGCCTGCCTATGAAACCTATTTGCCTGCTTATTGCTACTCGGCCCCCTTATAGTTGGGCCTCAGAGTTTGGGCAGCACGCGTGAGAACTGAAGTCTGTTACCCACCCGCTGATACTTTATCTGTTGCTCAATGCCCTACCGCTGGTTCCCTGATATGGTGGGACTGTCAACCTTCTGTGTTGACCAGCCCAGGTGCCTCCCTTCAGTGAATAGCAAGCTCACCTCTGGCATGTGCCCGGGCACCGTGACGCCATTCGGCCAACGTTGTGCTAAGCAACGTGGCCTGTGGGTAGTCCCATGCTCATACTCTCTGCCTGGCACCCCACAGGGCAGTGTGCTTACAGCCTGCCCTGTGCACGTTGTGCCTTCTGAAATTCTCGGCCGCATACTCTAATGTTCGTAAAGCTTTGCTTAGCTATCAAGTGAGGGGCAGGCGGCCCCATACGTCCGCGCTTGGACCGTCTGCACGGCAAACCCCGCAAATCCCACCTGCAGAAGAAGATCCCATGCAACCCGATCGGGTTGATTGCCCAGACAGGAGTTGTATCGCATAATTGCAACCTGCCTGGTCCAAGATTTAACTCGGGCGCCAAGAGGTGGTCTGAAACACTGACCGGTGGTCAGCAAGTAATTGGCCTGACAGCGAACTATTGGTCGGTTTGAGAATAGTTCTATGTAGAAAAGCATTGAAAGAATCGCCCCTCACATGAAGGGACAAATACTCTGTCCGGTTACCCCAAGGCCGGCGCACTGCTGTGCCCCTTATTCTTTTGCCGCTATGTCGGTGCATCCCCGTTTTTGATGAGATAGGGGCACTAAGCTACACCCATATCTACACCCATCCATTGGCTTACTCAAGGCTTCCATCTGCGGTTGCGTTGCCCTCCAAGAACTGGGCACCCACCTGGGTGGCTAGGATTCAGTTAGCTATGTGTGATTTCCCCCACGTCAGTGCAACTCGGAGTGGCAGGTGAAGGACTAAAACTGGCTCCCTCTTGCGAGCACCCCCACCCCGTGCACAGGTCAGGGCCCGCATAAGCACGTTGGGGGGGGGGTAGAGTTGCACCTATAGCACCCTCTTTAGCCTGTAGGCAGCGTTCCATGCTTAACGTTACTAGCCCAGCCCAATGACTGTTCTAAGTTAGGACTATCCCCCTCTAGTCCGCCCTGCCCAAGGACTACTGCACTTGGGAACGCAAGGCCCTAAGCAACGGTGGTTTGGATGTCAATAACAGCCTACCCCTGGCCCTATTCAGCAAGTGTTGGGGCCGCGGGACCCATGCTGCAATCTGCCGGTGCAGTTCGAATTCTCTTGATGGCTCCCTCAGTTAACTCCTCAGTTAACTCCTTAATTGGTGACGAACTCCCACCTGGCATGTGTGGAGGCGTCTGCGAAGCATCATTCATGCAGCCGCTGCTAAAACACATGTAGTAAATTGTGCTGACATCGATGTTGTGGGACTGTTGACAATTTAGCATGCACATCTATGCTTAATGTTAGTCAACAGTGCCATCGTTGGCGTTCAGTTTGCAACATGGGCAAGCCTGTAACTAGTGACTGTCTTGCTAGATTTAGACATTCAGTCAGCAGGTGCGCGGACTTGCCCGAAGGTGTTGGAGCGCAGTGCCTGAGCACCGTATTGATATACATATTCAGGCCCCGGGGGGGGGGTTAAAGTGATTCGCCCCGCATGACGATGACCTATTCAGGAACGGGGAGATTCCCGCTTCCGGTCTGCGGGGAGGGAAAATACAGCATGAACCGCTATGCTACTCCCATGAGGCACTCGGAGCCTTGCTCCTGGACAACGGATGCAGCTCCGATCCCCCCGACTGGCCCATACTTACACCCTAAAACGATGGGAATTGCAAATGGACGTCCGTTGTCGTTTCTGGTCCCTCAGTTAGCCGTGTCCAACTGTAATCCGGCGGGAATGATGCTGTAACAACAAACCATTGTGAGACAAGGAACACACATGCCAAGGAGGGGGGGGGGATGAATTCCCTACTCCCCCCCGCAATGTTTAGCCGCGGCACGTACACGACTGCTGCGGCGTTGAGGAGTGAATTTGCGCTGCTCGCGCGCTCCGCCCTACTTCCCTGCCGACCGCTACTCAGCTGTCGGGTCTAGACCTCCACCTGGATGCGCGCTCTTGACCACAATGCTTATCCTCCCTGCTGACCGCTGCTACGCTGGCTGATCTATACCTCCACCTCGATACGCGTTCCTAATTGTTACTCTGTACAGTAAACACTCGGGGACGGGGTGACAGGCGCAATATGTTCAACATTACGCAGTACGTCCCGTGGCATTTATCTACACTGGTTCGATTGGCACCATGCACCCCTACAAGTCTGCTGCCTATCATATTCAACTCAAACCTTTTAGGGTGATTTGGCATGACTGACAGGGTTCCACTTCTCGTGATACCCATGCACGGGACCTTAAGCGTGACACAATTTCAATTTTATTTATTATGTTTTGGCACTCCGAAGAGGGCCACATAAACAAAATACACAAATACAAATACATATTCCCAAAGAATAAAATAACAATTACAACACTCTCCGCTGAAAAAGACAGACTACGACACAGACCTCCATATTTCATCAATAAATAGCTAAAAAACCTTTAAAAAAGTTAAAAATATTGAAGCAAAACATTTCATTTGGAGGACTATATAAAGCCTGCAAAAAAGAGTTCATATCCAGGATACCCAATTGCAAACATGTTGATCTTAACCACTTTAAGCGAAGTGGACGCAATGCCGGACATATAAACAATACATGATTACGATCCTGTGCAGACATATTACATAAGTTGCATAATGGAGAGGACCCATACCATTTTGCCAAAAGAGTATTAAGTGGCAATAGATCCTGCCTCAAGAGGAACCAAAATCTCCGAATACCATGAGGTAAATTCCAAATGACATAGGGTTGGACAAACTTCCTTAGGTATGTATTAGTCAGAAGAACACCTCCCTTCTTAGCTACCATGGACTTTTTGTCCAACATAAAGCAAAGAGTCCAGGAAGCCTGTTTCAGAAGAGATTTTAGCTGGGAGGGAGAGATAACAAAAATAGTGCTCTCATCTAATTCAAGAAGAGCCACAGCCTTTCTGAAATTTTTAACAATTTTAGAGTACTCTCTAAAACTTCCCAACAATTCCCCCTTGAGAAGGGATCTCAGAGACCCCATTTCACTTCTAGTGAGGCTGGCAACCCATCGTACTAAGGCAGATAGGCCCTGCACCCAACTGCTACGGAGACCAAACTCAAGTCTGCAGGAAGCTACAGAACAAGCAGAATTAAGAGAGGTTATAGACCTTAATAATTTTCCTTCGACCGTCTGTAGAAAACCCCAATGCTTTAGATCGACCACTTCTATTCCATACAGGAGGGTTGATGGAATTTTTGCCCTATAAACCTCGAGTAAACAAGCAAAGTGTCTTCTCCCTGTGGCGGAATAAAGAGCACTCAAACTTTTACCTTGGGACAGGGCTTTACGAGAATTGTTATCGATATGAGGTTTCTCACTCAGGTTTGCAGAAATTATTTTTCCTAAAAAGGTATATGTTTTAACCACCTCCAATTTCTGACCACCGACTGACCAGCCAAAATTCTCGGATTTAGATTTTTTCCTCCCTGTAATGCACATAATTTTACTTTTTGTGGCATTTATCCTCATGAAGTGGGTCTCTGCAAAATGGTGTAAAGCCTGCAGACGATTAGCTAAACCTTTAGGAGTTAAATCAAGGATAAGAATATCGTCTGCATATAAAAGGCAGGAAATAGAAGAGCCCCCCACTACCGGGGCTATGCCAACACAAGATGCAAGCGAAGCTGGAAGCTCAGCAATATACAGGGAGAACAGTAGTGGTGCCAGAAGACAACCCTGTTTTAATCCATTAATAGATGGTATAGCCCGTGATAAGCCCCTTTCTCCACCCTGTAGCACTCGACACCAAGTGTCTGTATGTAAGGATCGAACTAAATCTAATAGAGGTGGGGGCATACCCAAAACTGCTAACTTTCTCCACAGCAAAAGGCGATCTACTTTGTCGAATGCTGTGGAGAAATCAATAAAAGCCGCATACACTCCTCCTCCCCGAACTCTTACATATTTATCCAAAATAACCTGCAGGGCTGTAAGGTTATCCAAAGTGCCATGCCCCTTACGGAAACCAGTTTGTTCGAGGGGTAGTATCTGATTCACCTCAACCCAATCAGTAATTAGAGATAGGAGACATTTGGAAAAAACTTTTCCAATAGCATCAAGGAGGGCTATCTGGCGATAGTTCATTGGCTTATCCCTATCGCCTTTCTTGAATAAAGGAACCAAAATGCTCCCTTTCCAAGAAGAAGGTACAGTTTTACTAAGGAAGCACGCTCTAAATAAAGGAAAAAGTATCTTGCTCCATAAAACAGGGTCTAACTTCAAAATCGAGATAGGAAGTTCGTCAGGCCCCATTGCTCCAGAGGAACGCATATCTTTAATAGCCATTTCAATGGTTTTCTCTGAAGGAACTTCAATGGAAAACTCAACGTCTCTAATGGCTCTAATGGGCCGCTCACTTTCCAACACTACGCCGTTCCCAGCATATAGGCTGGAAATAAAGGAGATCCATGACGATTCAGCAATAGGAATAGGGAGAGGACTAACTCTGACTCCACAACCCTCTCCAATAAGAGACCAAAATTGTCTGACTTTGCCATGAGCGACAGCCTCCCGTAAACTTATCCAAAGGGAGTCCTCTTTTTCTTTTTTAAGTTTCTTCCTAATTCTACTTCTCCTTCTTTTTAACAAATATATTTTGTTTTTTATTTCAATGGATCTGCACAGGAATTGCTCCCGCACTAATCTATTTATTTCCTTATTTAAAGGGATAATTGAACTAGGAACATGGATCCTTTTTACGGAAGATGTGGATCTTTTAGCAGCACGAATAACCTCCTTCATAAAATTCTCAAAATAAATCAATTCAAAGCCCTGCCAATCATTCAATTCTAAAATAGTTTCGCCTAAAATACACTCAAGGCCCTTCTTGGCTTTAAAATTCCAAAAACATCTTCCAGAGTCCCTATGAAAATTAACTATATCACTATTAAGGGACCATGAATCGGAATTTGGAAAAAATAGAGAAAAATTTATAGTAATCACATTATGGTCACTAAAAGTTGTCGGTGAAACCACCAAATCTTTCACTAAGGAAAAAATACCATAATCAGTGATTACATAGTCCAGGATTGACTGGCTTTGAGAGGTTCTATGAGTGTATTTTGCAGGGACGTCAGAAGGGAGTCTACCGTTCACTATTAACCCCTCAGCTGCAGAAAGTTCTTCCAGCAACAACTTCCCTCTCTTATTAGTTTTAATTTTATTAGGGAAGAGAATCTGAGGAATATAATATGCTTCTTCTTTGCATTTGTTGCTAAATAACTCTAAACTAGAGTTAGAAACCTTACAATTAAAGTCACCTACTAACAACACATGGGGAGGCGATTCTACCTCTTTAATCTGTTTAATATATGAAAAAACTTGCTTCAATAGGGAATTAAAACATTCGTCCGGGGGGATATATACATTTATTATTACCAAAGAATTATTGATTCCCCTGCTAATAGAAGAGCAAAGGGTCACCCCCTGGAACAGGTTACTTGGGTCAACATAATGGGTAAAATTCCATTTGAATCTATTCGGCAAGAGGCACGCTATTCCCCCTTTTGCGTGCCCTTTCTTTGAAGGCGAGGCCATTGCCTCAAGAACGAAATAGTCTCTCCCTCCGCACAATCTGCTGACACACCAAGTCTCTTGGATGCAAATAATGCTAGCTTTCAAAGAAAACAAGTATTGTAATTTCTCGGGACTATTATTTATCCCGGCAGCATTCCAAGAGATAACTTTTCAATTATTGCTAAAGGTGTCGAAAGAGCTTAGGATTGTCTAAAGATTTAGTAGCCAAAACACCAGGCAACCAGTTCCACAGTAAATTATCTTCTATTGGGGGAATATTCTGGATTAACGGAACAGGCTTTACTTGCGTCACCAGACGTATATTTTTCGAAACCGAAATCTTTAGATCATCAGTTAAGGGAGGGAGACTATCTTGGACAATGCCCTGCTGAGAGAGTCTGTTAAAAGGAAAACTAATTCTCTCAGAGGACAGAACAGGTAATACTTGTGATATTTTTGTAGGTGGATGATAAGACCATACCGCACCACCACCCGGGGCATGGAAAGCAGGGGCGGTAGGATCAAGAGATGCAGACAACGAAGGGACCAACCCGGGCAACTCTACCACTAAGGGAGGAAATGCCAACCCTCCTATGTCCAATGGGGGGCCATTCCCAGGAGAAACTGGACGATCAGGGGAGATTTCTATGCCCAATACTGGGGGCTTCAAAATGTCATAAGAGTGAGTGGCCGCCTCCCTACCCACAGATTCTCCAGAAATATGGGCCTTGGTATCTAAAACCTGAGAATCCTCAAAAATTATTTGTCTCTGCCTTTTCTTCCTATATTTACGGATTGGTTTCCTCTTTTTTCCTATGTTCTTTCTTTGTTTTCTGATTTTTCCTTTTTCAACCACCCCTATCCCCTTCATTTCGGGCACAAAAATAGAAAATAGCTCTTTTTCAGCTTTTGGAATGGCGACCTCTACACTTTCTTCTTCAATTTCAGGGTCGAAAATCTTTACACAATTAGATAGGGGTAATTTGGAAGCTAAAAAGGGCTCATTTTTAGGGGTAGCCACGGGATTATTTTGAACTGAATTTACATTTATAGTTAAGTGATCACCACCTAACACATGCTCCTGCAGACCTACTTTAGAAACTAAATCAGGAACCTTTTCCGGGAGTTTTAACAATAAAACATTTAATATCTGAGTAACTGATTCCAGAATACAGTCAGAGCTTCCCACAAATTTACTCAATAACTGTAAGATGGAAGCCAGCAAATGTTCCAATGCAATCAAGGATTCAGAAATCGGTTTTTCCACTTTATGATAGCCAGGAAGACCCATATGAGCAATGCCAGATAAATTAAGGAGTGGGCTCTTGGAAATATTATACTGAGAAAAAATATCTGGCGATTTTAAGGAGGGGGTACTACTATAAAGCAAAAGACCAGAGGGAGTAACACCAATCGGGGACTTAAAGGCTTCAGGTAGTTTCAAAGAACCATCGTTTAGGTATCGACCACAAAGCTCCAGGTCAATACTAGACAGCTGAGATTCTCCCTTACTGTCCACCTTTAATTGTGAACCTCCCATGGGATCAATGGGAGTTAACCCTTTATAAATAGCAGACCCATTATTTTGTTGCCCAAACTCAGAATTAAAAGAAACACCCTTATTGTCACCAGACTTATCAGGGGTCACTGGGCAAGATTTTTCAGTAGTCGGAGAGTCCGCCAAATCTTTATTCCCCACATAAGGGCCCTTCTTCTCCCATAGTTGTGGCAACTGGCATTGACCCTTTAATACCAGATTACTGGCAGTCTTGTTACTAAGTGGGTTGGATCTTGACAACGTACAAGCCCTTCCCCCTAATAATCTCCCCGAACGTAACTTTTTAGCCGACATCTTTGTACAAGAGGAACAGGAAAAACCAGAACCCCGAATGAGTGAGATTAATAACAATTTAAACAATAAATAATTGAAAATTTGAAGGTAAGTTACGAAGAATACCTAATGAGCAGGAGGATGTTCACACCGTTATTATACAATACCATAAACGTGTAACACAGAATACAACACAAAATAAAATTATACAATTAAATATAAATAAATAGGCCCAGCCCAGCCTACTTTAGCCACAGAGGGCCCGCCCTTTGCCCGGACTTAGCCCGGCGCCGACCCGCGCGCGATCCCGCGTCGCGGGGATTGACTGTTGATTTATGCGCCTCTGTGTTTCCCCCGCTAAGGATCCTGGGGACTGTAGTCCTGCTGCACACGGCGGCCGCGGGGATTATAACTGCGGCAGCGGCAGGGGGACGACGATAACTGCAAGCAACAGCATGGGTCCAGGGACTCAACCAGAGGCACAACCAGGGCACAGGTAAGAATATGTTCGCAAATGACCACAGTAGGCAGAGCACACCTGCTCTGCCGGGATTGACTGTTAATTTATGCGCCTCTGTGCGCAAAGCTGCTGACGTTGGTGGGTTTCCCCCGCTAAGGATCCTGGGGACTGTAGTCCCGCTGCACACGGCGGCCGCGGGGATTATAACTGCGGCAGCGGCAGTGGGACGACGATAACTGCAAGCAACAGCGTGGGTCCAGGGACTCAACCAGAGGCACAACCAGGGCACAGGTAAGATATGTTCGCAAATGACCACAGCAGGCAGAGCACACCCGCTCTGCCCGGGATTGACTGTTGATTTATGCGCCTCTGTGCGCAAAGCTGCTGACATTGGCGGGTTTCCCCCGCTAAGGATCCTGGGGACTGTAGTCCCGCTGCACACGGCGGCCGCGGGGATTATAACTGCGGCAGCGGCAGGGGGACGACGATAACTGCAAGCAACAGCATGGGTCCAGGGACTCAACCAGAGGCACAACCAGGGCACAGGTAAGATATGTTCGCAAATGACCACAGCAGGCAGATCGCTGGTGAGTCGCTAGTGCGGTGCCCAGGTGACACAGGAAGACAGACTGGTAAACGGTTCTGGGCAGCACGCCTTCCTTTCCTTTGCCTTCCTTTGCCTGATCTGCTCGGCGGCGGCTCCTATTTTCTCCCACCCCTGCGCACCGCCGCGCGCTCCGCTTGAAGCGCGGCTTTGACCCTGCTTGAGGTGCGACTCTGAACAGGGGGAACAGAGGGGGCGGGGGAGAAGGAGCTGGAGCAGCAAAGTCCTCACGGCGTCTCTCCCGGACTTCTGCAGCACTTCGAACCTCGAACGAAGGAGCGGGGTGAAGACACGGACTGGGCTAGCAGCAGGGTTCACTGATTTCGCATAAACACTGAGCAAAGGGAGCAAGAGCGAAGTATGAAGTGTGGGGTGATCCTCGCGGCTCCTGCTGTGCACCAAGATGGGAGGGGGAGAAATGCCTGCAGGACCGCTCTCATTCGCGGCACCCGCTCCACGGCTCTCTCCCAGCCGTGCCTTGCACCAAAGAAGAGGAAAAAGTACTTGCGGGGCCACCCGCTATTCGTGGCACCGCAGCTGCCCGCTCCCGACTCCTGGCACTTTTCCGGCCGCAGCGTGATTGCGGCTTATCTCTCCCTCGCTTGCTCTCGCTCCTGGCTGTCAGTTGTGCGGGGGGCTTGAGGTAGAGGAGCGGCGCCCTCCTTGCTCCCTGCAGCTCTCACAGAATGGCTGGCTTGCTGTCCGGAGCAACCTGGAAAACACGCGTGCGCAATCAGTGTGACACCAATAGACCCACCGTACAGTTTATGGTACCTATACTGCATTACCTTTGTGGTATTGGTGGGTAGATTTGACATAGTACTGACCACCTAAGTCAGGAAGCCATGCACTAGGACAGTCGCAGCAGGGCATGCAGCCAGTTCAAACCAGCAATAAAACACCTGTCTCACAGGCAAGTTGGGGCAAGCGCGCCTAGGGTTCCCGCCTAGCTCCAACCCGTGAAGACACCTAGTTCAACTCCTTCCTTTTCCTGTGACAAGCTAACAGAAGGGTTCTTATTGTGCATGTTTATATAGCGCGAACTCAACCGAAGGTTATTGGAGCGCTATGTACAGTACCGTATTTACATTTAGATTGAAGCACGGGGAGATTAAGTACTTTGCCCAGAATCACGTACTATGGACGCGACCTCGAGACTCAAACCGTAAACACGTATGCAGCAAAACCAATTGTGGAGAGTGCGGGCATCGATCCCGCTACCTCTCGCCTGCTAAGGTAAGCAATGCTCTGCCGTTTGGAGCTACGACCCCTGCACCCGGACCCAACTTGATGCACTGGGCAATATACACTTTGCCTAGACTGACAGGATGGTGACGCGACACCAAGGCTTGCAGCCCGCGTTCTCACCATATGGCGGCAATATTAATGATGCGCCGCCGCTGAGACCATTGCGCCACTGCCAAGCCTCGAACCCTGGTCCCCCAGGCCAAAGTCGCGGAGAGAGAAATAATTAAACCCTATGAACCCGACCTTAGCTCGACTCGAGCTCCGGCGCTGTGATATGAACTAATGCCTGCCATCTATGTGCTAATATACAAGCGCTGAGCTCTCATTCTGGTGACCCGGCGCCGGGGCTCATGTACTAATACAGCCGCTGCATGCCCCCCCCCACGCCCTCAGCGGCAGCGTAGCCGACGGGGGGGTGGGCAATAACCTTTCCATCTAGGCAGCGACCGCGAGGCTGGCACCGTCCGCGACCCCCGGGGACCCAGGCAGCCCAGTTCCCAATCTCAGCAATGCTTGTGAGGGGGGGGGGGGTTATTTACAAGCCCGGACCCAACGCGAGTCACGGGAAGCCATGCACGTCATCTAGCGCGTGTTGGAGCGCTTCACACCGCACCGCGTTTCCATCGCAGATTCAAACGCGCGGTACAAATAATGTTGCTTCATTGTTAGAGCGCTTACCCAGACCACGTTCAAATTACAGCGTCAGGTGCAGGTAAAGAAGGGCTCTGCGCAAGGATATTATTGAGCGCGAGGGTGCCTGACGGTATTTGGAGTGCTGCAACTATTACACGTTCACAATACAGCCACTGCACCAAGGTATAGACAGCCTACCATAACGCGAATCCGAGGCACGAGGCTTGGTGTCCTACCCTACCGGCGACGCAGCCTACGAGCGAAAATCGAGCCCTGCCAGTTAACACCCTATCTGCGTTACCGCCGACAAAGCATTTCGGGCCGTACGCCGACACAATTCTTATGCGGTAGCGCCTAGCGGAGGAGTACACCCAAACCAGTTGTGTTATAAAACGGCACATTCATTTCGCGGTAGGCACGTTAAGATTAAGTCAGTTGCCCAACATCAATGGCTGTTGCGGGTCTATATAGCCAAAAGTCGCGAGGCCAAACCAACAAGGATGCGCGAATGCCTGCATCCGGGTATGTATATATTTGCCCCTTGAATGTTAAGCCGCATAGAGGTGCAAGCGGGTGTCGTAATGTCCGCAATCGCCTAATGCGAGTGAATATGGGCACGTGCGAAAACCTGTGAACCATGCATACCCCTGTATCATGTATCCGCATTATGGCAGCCAGCAATTACAGCTTGCACATTTGTATAGCGCGAACTCGACCCGAAGGTGAAATCGACCCGAAAGTATTTGAGTGCTTACATGAGCTCCGTATTTACATTACACCTCCAGGCACGGGAAGATTAGTACCATGTTACCATCTGAAATGTCCCCAATCTTGAGAACCGTGCACCCCCAACTTGCAGGAATTGGCGGCAATCTCATGGGCCCATACGATTTATGCAACGCGTATTCGTCAGCCCCCGTGTTTCCTTAACGCGTCACGCAATGACTGGGGAATTGGAGCGCTTTATGCGTTCAACTAAAATTCTGTGTGTATCATTGCATGCGCGACCCGACGTTATTGGAGCACTTGCCATAACACCGTATTTACATTACCCATTCAGGCCCGGTGAAGTTAATTGATTTGCCCTGAATCACAGCATGTGGACACGACCACGAGGCTCGAACCCTGGTCTCCTGCACCAGAGGTGGCAGTACAGCCGCGCACAGAGCGTACTGGTCCAAAGCGCGCGCACAAAGCGACTGAGCGGCGGGGGTGCGCATGGATCGCCATACACAAACCCCCTGAGCCGCCATGAACATAGCACTCTCCCCTTACCACCCCGCCAACCCTTACTTCTGTAAATCACTTATTTCATCACTGAGGCTAGTGTGCAGTTAAAAAACGTGCCTTACAAAATTTAGCTCGGATTCAACAAGGCACAGTGAATAAAGTGTGCCTGCAGAAACATCACGCATAGCGCCAGCAGCAAGGCTTAAACAGGGGCTTGTGGTGCAATTCTCACCTTTCACTCTTGCGCTGCCATTTCTGACAATCTGTGCTTAAAAGCTGCGCCCTTTACTCGGATTCAAGGAGCCGTCCTCGTGCCGACGAGAATCCGCAGCCTCCCATCGGTGAAAAACGCCAGCACCACGGCTTTATTACCGCGTAGGGACATCGTGACAGCCGGCGCTGACAAACCGACGCATTATTTGCTAATCCTAAATTTTTTTTATTTTTCCCTAAAAGATTTGCTTTTCTCAGCACCCATTCAATTATAGATGCTACAAATCCTTCCGACATTTAATTCCCTGCAGTGGGAGAACGGTAAGCGTTGGAGGCGCTGGCTAACAGCAGGAGTACAGGCGAGGCCTGGGGTGGCCAATCACCTGTTCTAGTATAGCGCTCCCTGCTACGAGCGCTGCGTTTAAGGCGCTGGCTAACAGCAGGAGTACAGGCCAGGCCTGGGGTGGCCAATCACCTGTTCTAGTATAGCGCTCCCTGCTACGAGCGCTGCGTTGGCTGACTGCAGGAGTACCGGCGAGGCCTGGGGTGGCCAATCAACTGTCTCCACTCTCTTGTAGTAAAGCGCTCCCTACTAACGAGCGCTGCGCCGGAGGCGCTGGGAGTATAGGCGAGGCCTAGGGCGGGGGCATCAGTCTGTTGTAGTATAGCGCTCCCTGCCAAGGAGCACTGTCTATAGGCACAGGGCCAAGAGAGGGCGTTCGCTGCCTATGGCCCTTTCAACACACATCGGTGCCCCTATTCCTGCTGCGTTGCCAGCAGACTATAATAAATCGCCCCCCTCGCCCAAATCTTGCGCCCCCTCCGCCCGTGGCCATCCAAGCCACAGGGCCCCGTCGACCTGGTACTGCCCAGGGACGGGGCGGGGCGGAGTGGGACAGCAAGACTCACCGTAGGTGCTAGGCCACAGCGACGAGATGACGCCCAGTGCAACGAGACGGGAACCACGACCGATGTTGCAAATGGCGAGGTGGGCGACAAAGAGGTCGCCAGGAAGGGTGGGGGAAGGCTAAATAGCCTCCCCCTCACACCAGGGCCAGGAAGTTACACGCATTGCGCGTCACTTCCTGGCCAGCCCGAGGAGGGGGGCTCCGGTCGGCGTCCCCGCCCCCTCCCTATGGGAGAGGGTGGGGAGGGGTGACCGGTGCCCCGGGGGCACTAAGGCGCCGACCGCCGATTGGCCCCCTGCGGGGGCCGCGGTCAGCGGCAGCTACGTAGGAGGAGGGGGAGACCTCGAGCAGACAAGAGTGGGACAGAAACAGAAAGGAAGGAGTTTAGTTTACTAGAGCGGCAATGGAGCCATAGAGACTGACTGGAGTAAGGATAGAGAGAGAGAGGGAGGCAGAGGGGAGGAAGAAAGCCCTCCTGGGACGGAGGGGTGGGGTGAGAGAACTCGACGTGACAGGACGGGCGGGGAGAGCAGCAGAGGCCGTGTCCTGAAGCAGCCTCTTCAGGGTGGCGCCCTGGGTGCAAACTCACTCCAGGGGGTGTTTAGTGTGGTTTAGCATGGAGCCCCGTCCTTGATACGACGCAGGGAGAGGTTGCACCCTCCCACCGAGAGCACAGCTCCACAGATCTTTCCAGAGAGGCCTTACACTTCAGAATGTAACTGGTGCTCATGTAAAGCGCTCCAATGCCCACGGGTCGAGCAAGCGCTATATAAAACAGCAACATAAAACAAGACAAGCTCGGCGAAGCGTGGCGCGCGCGCTTGGCGGGGGCGGGGGAGCGCATTCCAGGCGGGTGAGCGCACCCTTTGAAGTAGGATGCCAAACGGATTGCATGGCGGCACGATGCACGTGATTGTGCGCGTGCTCGCCATGCAATCCGCTTTTGGGAGCACTTTTGGGAGCCCCTTACTAGAGTCTCGCTGAGCGATCGCTTGCGCGATAGCCAGGCGAGACCTAAAAAGTATTAAAGCAGTAGAGTCTTCAGGGCTTTCTGGAATTTGAAGAGTTTTGGAAAGAGAGACACAAGCAGTCAGGCAGCAAGTTTAAGATCCTGAGTGCAAAGCTGTAGAAGGTGCCTACTTGAAGCTGACAGCACAGAGTGGTACCTCGAGGGTTGGATCAGAATTATGTTGGTCAAAAATGCACCCCCCCCACCAATGAAGAGTTTGATATTGAAGGGCAGTGATTTTTCAGAGACAATTGCGGCACACAGACAGATCAGCCGAGGTCAAATGGAGACTTTTTTGTTGTTGTCGTAATTCTGTTTTTGTTTATATTTAACAAGGATGGTTTCATTTTCGCAGTTTGTTTTGCCAGATAACCAGTACAATGGGAATCAAAAATAGAACCTCAAATAGTAGTATAAAACTTTATTTGGTTGTGAAACCATTAAAGCACACAAAACTAAACACAATGAGTAAAAACAAGGCAATTACATGCCAAAAATCACAACAGCATTAAAAACAAACCCCAAGTTAATATAAATAAGCTTCTTGCAAAGTAGCATTGAACGTACATAAATATATGTAATAAAGTGTTGGGTGCAAACAGTGCATAATCTACTATAGATAGGGTGTGCATGATAGTTGCTGTCAAGGAACCCGAAAATGATATCCTGCAATTGATCATTATTTCCCAACCATTTTACATGGCCTAACAGAGGCTGAGATAAACCTATAGACTGCATGCGCTTCCGGTTTGGTTTAACGAGGCTGGCGATGTAGTATCACTGACCTGCATCGTCTAATATCAAGGATTCTGAGCAGGGGGACCAGGATCATTTTCCTTAGAGACTTCTATATGTCACAGAAAAAGAAAAAAATGCAGCTGTGACTGTGGCCATTTTGCATCACAAGGGCAGGTTATCAGATCTTTATCGCGGTGGGAAAGAGACGGATAATTAACCAGCAAGTGAGACATATTTAGGCGAAATCTCACAAGGTACCTTTGTGTGCTGGAAATAGTAAGGAGGTACAGCTCAAGGCTAAAAGTCGTCCTTAAGAAAGGGTAAATTCTGACCTACATCTTACCACTCCCCCTAGCTTCTCTGCTAGTAGCCAGATGGGCTACCAGCTCCTTTTAATAAGGGCTTTTGAGTTCCTCATAAGGGACTGTGAGTTATCAAAGTATTTGTAGCAACTAATTAGATACAGCTGTGTCTTAATGTGCTGTAGCCACTGAAAAGAGTGTGCACTGTCCAGGGCCAAACAGTCTGAGATAATGGCCTTATTAAAGGTAGTTTCAGGACGGCACCAAATATAAATCCATAATAATGTCGGGGTTGACTTATTATATCCTCTAAATGTTGTAAACCCAGCTCATCCTGGCATATACTGGCAGGGACACACTGGGATATCCGCAACCGTTTGCGCAGGAATCTGTCCACACACGTTTGTAACGAGGTTGAATTTCAATAGCCCCAGGTACCTGCCTCATAAGAGGCAGCCAAAATACATCTGGCTTTATAGATGGTGGGCATGGTTTCAAGGAGGTGGGGGGTGGACAAGCCCAGTTTCTTCACAAACTTGAGAATAGCTGCCCTGTTCTTTTCAAAACGTCTGTGTCTGACCTCTATGAGATGCTGCCAAGACAGTTCTTGATAAAGGGAATCCCCAGGTAAATGAAAGTTGTAACTGTTTGAATTGTGATTCCAGTAAGCTGAAAAGACTTCACTTTGCTCTTAGGGCGGTCACAAATCATGGAATATGATTTAGACGTTTGTGAGTAATCCTAGCCTGTCCATATAACCTGCAAAACTGTCCAGCAGTCTTTGCAGACCAACTGCGGTCCGGGACATAAGTAAACAATTGTTGGTGTACATAAGGACAGCAGAATAACAGACCACCTCTGATAGTGGCCTCCAAATCGTTAATGAAAACACAAAACAACAAGCATTTGCAATGTAATAGGTCTCGCATTTACGCGAGTTTAAGCTATTGGCATTGTAAATGACAATGCCTTTTATTTGTTTTAGAAACGAAAACGAAAACGAAAACAAAAATAAAAGGCATTGTTATTTGCAATGTCAATAGCGGATACTCGCGTAATGCGAGACCTATTGCATTGCAAATGCTTGTTTTTCCCATTGCAGGTACCGGGGTGTATCGTTACGCATTGTATTATTTCTCCTTTGCCCAGCACAGGATTAAATCGTTACACAGTGCACTATTGTTTGTCTATTGCAACGTGTGTGATTCTATCATTGTAACCAGCCTAGCATGTTGAAAGCGGTGGTTGAGATTTGAACCTACCAGTCAGCCAGAAGAAATATTACCCTTTATTCTATTTTGGCTTATGTATCATGTGGTCTGATCGTATATATTTTTGTATAAAGTTTATACTTGTTTTTATCAAACTTGTGTGGAGTTCATTTGTGGTGTCACCAGGGGGCTGCTGTGGGCGTGGTTGCACATACTGAACACTATTGCCTTGGAGATAGGCCTGGCTGCTCTTGCCAAGCTACTAAGGGGGTGAGCAGGGCTATCTCAAACGGTGTCCTTACTTGGCCTAACGTTGAGTGGGGAGCCCCGGATCGCGCACTTAGTGACAGTAGTGCGGGACTGGGACAACGGCTTCCAACACACAGTGAATGGTGCATCTTCATAGGATGAAGAAAAGTGGAATCGCAACCTGTGGTAAGTTAATGTGGTAGAATGTGGGCTCTGTAATGGTCCTACATTTTTATCTCTTACATCATTGTATTTTTACCTGGTTTTCTCCCTTGGCTAAGATTGTTGATGTTTGTATTACATTCCATATTCTAAACGGTGTGTTGGGCAGTTGTAATCCTGCTGCAGAGGTGTTTGGATGCTCCAATACATGAACACAACTTTTATCATAAATTTGTGTGCGCAGATTATTTTGATCCATGACACTACCTCGACATAGGGATGGGCATTATAAGGAAAGGTGCCAAACCAATTGCTTCCATGCTCAATTTACAGGATAGGCAAGCCTGCTTTCCCAACGGCAGCATGTTCACGGTTTTATGAGTGAGCACCTCGGAAGATGATGGCAGACCAATTACCCAATTTAGGGTTACAAATTCACCACAATGTCAATGATACATCCTCTTTGACAGGCCTCTGTGTAAACTATCGTAGTTCCTGTCAAGGAACTGCGCGGAAGTGTCTCTGTGCGGGTCTGTGGCTGACCACCCTCACCACATAAGGCAGACTGCTAATGTGGGTCTGTGAAATACATATTAGTTCTGGAAACCTAAGATGGTGGTGGAGTGGCACAGCAACAGGAAGTGGACGGAGTGAAGAGGGTGCAGAGCAGTGATGGCTCCTCCGCTATGGCAGAGGAGTGTCGCCCCACTGCTTTTAAGCAGTGCATAGTTGAAACATAAAATGATAATAACTTTGCATCATTATCATTTTATGCTTTGTACTGCTTTGCAGGCGGGTGAGTGGGCGGGGCTGCCCTGCTCTCGGAGCAGGGTGGGGTTGGAGTGGTTTGCCTACTCCTAAGTACGCAATGACTGTTTGGTCGGCTCTCTCGGGCCGCCAAACAAGTCATGCGCACTTTCCCCGTTCTCCACGCATGCTGCATTACAGACTGTGTGGAGAACATGCCCACCCTTCGAGCCCCTGGCTGAGCTCCATGTCACAAGCGCTCAAACCACTCACAATTCTGCATTGCAGTGTTGTGATTGGCTTAGGGAAAGCAGCCTGGCTGCCTGAGTCCTGTTCCTGGAGTCGGAGGGAGTAGAGCAGGAGCAGAGATGCAGGACACGGGACCCGGTGGCAAGGAAAGTTTTTTTTTTTTATTCACCCCCATGTGACACCCCCACTGCACCCCCCCGTGACCTCTACTGCGACACCCACCCCGTGACACCCCACAACCCCCCTCGCCGGCCGCCACTGGTGCAGAGGGGAGGAGTCATGGGAAAGAGTTGGAAGTGGTCAGGGCTAGGAGGCAGGAGAGAAACCTGAGTTTGGAGACAGGGTGTAACATGATGGGAAGGGAAGTGCTGACACAGATGTTTCATTTGCAGCGGCTCCCGCCATAAAGTAGGGTGAGACGTTGGTGGTGTTTCTTCCACCACACCATCATTTTGTTGGTGTATCCGTCAAACTCTAAATCAGCTCCCAAGTGTAGCTTTATCATGAAATGATGGAAAAAACACGATAATTTGTTGAACCAAATATGTTCATCCTTGAGGATTAAAAGTATTACTTGGGCTTTTAATGGTTTCATTACTTGGCAGGGAAGCCACTTGTCACCTCCACAATTTCATGTTCAAGTGAGGGGTCGTTTTATCCTTTCGTGTTTTGACTTTTTCTTTCATTTCAGTTAAGTTTTATGCAAAATGAGGCTTAGGAGATGAAAGCAAATTTGCTGCTCCTTCTGACACTTGAAAGCTCACAGCATGTGCTCATGGCAAACGAAGAAATAAACTAGCGATGAAAACAGAGCACTGGAATGCGTGTTTGTTCGAGTGTCATTGCCAGTGGTATGACCCTCGCAGGCTTTGAAGTAGATACTGGGTACTTAGTCATGAATTGCAGATAACTAGCAGACTCGGTAACGTCGTCCATGTTACTGTGGAGAGAAACTGTTTGCACTGGGAGTGCGCGCGCAGTAAAGCTCCTTGTTTTCCCATGAAACTCACAGCGGCAACATTTCAGCAAAAGGGCAGTTAATGTTACATCAAATGCCCTTTGATCTTCATGACCCCACACGAGTGGCATCACACAACTTTTTTTCGGAGGTGAATATTGTACAATGCTCCTTGAAACGTCGATGACATTACATGTTAATAGCAGCGAGTGATTGATCCGGAGCTGTCAAACACGGTGACTAAAACAGATAAATGTTAGAGCACTTACAACATGCCTGGACTAGGTCACACAATTATTTTCTTTTTTAAACACGAGGAGATGGGAGTGATCTGACCAGAATCACAGGATGTTGAGCCTAAGCCCAGATTCAAAACCGGTGGCCAGAAGTACGACCGTTTTTTTGTGGCTACAAACAAGAAATCGGCCGGTTTGCAACTGCAACAAGCTTTTGCCACGCGGCCACGAAAGTGAAAGCGATTGCGATCGCGTGCGTGCTGCCGAGGAAAGACACATGGCGCTTCGCGCGTGCACGTTCACGTGCACTGAAGCTTTAGGCCACGGCAGCACTTTGAAAATCCTAACTATAAAATGTCTCTCCGAGCCAGCGCAAGCGCTGGGGCTCAGCGAGACCTAAAAACATGGCAAGCACACAACCCCGCCTGAAGCCTTGGCAGATCTTAGTGCCCCTTCGATGACCTTGAGTGCTAAAAAGAGTGGGCTAACTACATTTAAAGCGTGTCCTCCAAAAGTTTTAAATCATAGGGAGCAGTGTCTGTGAGTTTTACGCCCTCCCTTGAGGTATCAGGCGGGGACTCTATCTTCCCCAGCTTTTTGTGCGTCGCTCTTGAATCGGCCATTTGGGGCTGCTTTGGCTTGGCGTTAGGTGGTGGCTGCGGCATTCCTCGATCTGATCTTTGACTGGCTTGTGTTGCCCTTTGACTTATTAGATATTGGAAAAGCAGTTTCTGTCTCGTTTGATGGATCTGATATGTGGGCAATGTTCAGGTTGTCCTTAAAAACACAGGGGTTGCCCCCTGGCGGTGACATTGACAACCTCAACAGCCCCTGGAGGTTCATTAACGCACCCTCAACAGGTTCACTTCAAAGGGTGCAAATAACAGATGGATCGCCAGTGGTAGCCGTGGACAATGCTTTCTTAGTGGCATCCATGCTTTCGTCAACCTGTTCAATTTGCATATTTAGCGCGCCCATGGCATTTGTCAGGAATCTGCTGAAGGTGCCTGATAATTGTTTCTTGCGGGCCACACTGGTTGAGCTTAGGACAGCAGATTTTCTCTTGCCCATATTGTTTTTAGCAAAAGTTCAGGATAGATAGTCAGGGGGGAGTAAAGATACCTGGAGACCCTCTTTGTCCGCTTAGAAAGCTTGCTACTGTACAAGTATTGCGGAGGAGCGTCGTCCCACTGCTCTCAGAGCAGTGCGAAAAGGAAAAATAAAATGATAATAACAAAATGTTATTATCATTTTATTTCTCAGTGCTGAGTCAGGGTGGGGCAGGCTGTGCTAACCTGACACCAGCAGCCAGCAGGGAGGATGAGTGGTGGGGATGATAAGTGCGCATGACGGTTTGGCTGGCAGTCTTATGATGGCCAAACCAACATGTGCACTTAGCATTTCTTCACTCGGCTGTTTTGCACAGCTGGGTGGAGACCAGTCCTAGGCACTGTCTGAGTAGCAAACCACGGAGCTCTGACCATTACCAGCATGATAGCAGCGTTGTGATTGACTTAGGGGAGTCTGGGAGCCTGTGTGCTGCCAGTGTCGGGCACAGAAGAGGACGGGGGAGAGGCGGTGGCTATACACAGGTGGTACTTTATTTTTACTTTTTAACCCCCGCCTCCACCCACTGCCCAACCACTTCTGGTTGCCAGCAGCCGCCCCTGCCCACCCTGGAGCTGACTGGTGCAGGACGGCCAGGACACGTCTCATGCAGTGGGAAGTGTCTCTGCACTTTATAGCTCTCATTGGCAGCCACAGGTGTTTCAGATGAAAGGGCTTTCTCCATGCTCCCTCTCTTCCCTCAGAGCAGCATGGGAAATGCAGTCCTCACATAATGATGCACTTTAAACCTCAAATAATACTGCAAAGGAGTGGCACTTGTAAAAAATGACCTATAAAGATGACGATGGAAAGGGGATAGGAGAGAATAGAGAGAACATGTCAGCAGTCTGGAATGATTACTCCCATTTTGTATGCATCAGAGAAATAGTTGATTCGCGCAGCTGGAGAAACAGGGTAATCAACAACGTGTAACTGCAAATGTTGATTTATCGTTTTTCAACCCTGGAATAATTAGGCCAAGAATGGTTGGAGATGGGGGTAGGAGTCACAGAGGTTTCTGTCAGAGATGTAACCATCTGCTTTCTTCTTGCTCAGAATTCATAGGTGCCAAATGTAGTCCACGTGACAAGAAGCAAACTATATATTTGTTTCACACCAAATTTCATTCCAAAATGTCTAGTTCTAGTTGGTACCCACGCGCACTATGATAATGACCCGATCACTTGCCTACAATCTTCATTATTCTCTTTTGGTCACTGACCAGTCACTTTATGGCTCTGTGTCATGCGGTACACACTTTCCAAATCCTTCGCTTTCTTTAAAGAACTAAATGCATATTGGGAGTTGTGATATTGGTTCTTTCAAAGCAAAACAACTGCCTAAGCACGCTTGCAAATGAAAGCCCAGAACTAGAACACAGGGTACCCAATGAACATGGGGTGACCAGCTGGCTGTATGTCAACGGGACACCACTTTTTCATGCCGTCCCTGCATTTGTATATCAGTGGGCTCTGTTGTAATCTTGTTTGTTTTTTTGATCCAACGGATCCACCTGCTAACAATGATATGCAAAAACATTGTACAGGAATAGATAAGTGGATCCTGGTTATATGAAGCCACCTGGTCACAATGTCAAGGAATCATCTGGTAACCGTACACAGAGAATGGGCATCCAAATGCATTGCATGTAACCCACTAGGCATAAAACTAACTTGGATACACTAAAGTATCATATCCATGAGAGATTTTTCATATCTGACTTACTCATCCTTGCGAAGCGTTCTAATGTCCTCGGTACAAATAAGCATTTTAAGAAAAGCGCAAAGCAATATGTGAATTGATGAAACAATTCCTTTAAATAAACTGAAGATTCGGGAACTTAGTACTGAAAGGCTATAAAATTAACCGGTTGTTTAGCATAGCCAGATCAAAGGGTCGATTTTACCTGAGCAGTGTTTCCAGAACGTGACGCCAGCCACCAGTCCCACTTATCATCCAATCAGCACTCGAGACTACGAGTGAGACCACCAAGGCAACCGACGCGTTTCAAAAGTTGATGTTTGCTCGAGGAAGTCCTGGACAGTGAGGACAAAAGTGACGTAGGAAGTAATAACATAGTGACCAACAACCTCAATACAAAACGATGCGGGGAGTGAGCTGAATAACGAAATCCGAAAGCGAAGCTAGCAATATGCCTGCGGCAGGTAGGAATATGTGCACTGATTTCTAATTATTTAAGCTGTTAAGATCCATTGAATCTGCAATGCATTGTAAATGTTCTCAAACATGCAAAGGAACTAATCGCTCGTTATTTCAAAAAATGCATTTATGTTATTTACATCTCCTACCAAACATAAAATGGTTCTCAAATTTTATCTGGAATGCGTTATGGACCAATACCTTTGGAAACCTACAGATGAGCGCTTAGTTCAACATGGCCGCCAAGCCACCTTTCGAAATAAAATGGATCTAACAGCGAGTTCTCGCTGCTACGCATAGGTGGCGGCTATTTTGCTTATGCGCTTGCGCTGTTTCTGTTTTAAGTAGGGCGGGAGTTGCGCTGATTTTATCCAGAGGTGTCAGAGAGCTTTACAATAGAGCGAAAGATCGTTACATGAGAAGTTTAGAGTAACATGGGAGTAAGTGATTATATTAATAGCTACTAGGTTACTTATGGGGGTAGTTACGTATTACATATTTAGAGAAGTTAAAGCGATTAGTGTTACAGAAATACAAATGTACTGAAGTTTTAAGGTTCTCCCTGAAGATTTGAAAATAGGTGGTGGTGTGAAGGTTTGGAGGTTGCTAATGACAACTTCTAGTCACATTATCTGAGAAAGATTGCACCATAAGCCTTTCCCTTTTGAAAGTTGGAGGTTTCAGCAGCAGATTTAAGCATTTCATGAATGCTAAAGCAGGGGTCTTCAAACTTGTTTTGGCGAAAGCCCCCTTCAAAACTCGTTTAGGCATCAAGCCCCCACACTACCTCACAAAAATTTCTGTAAGCTAGTGCTCTGCATCATCGACAGTCATTTCACTGGCAGAGTCCAGATCATATATGGCAAAAAAAATGATACGAATTAAGAGTGTTTAGTATACTGGAGGTTTGGGAGCACCTGTGGTTAGTCGACAGATGCTTTTTACAAAGGTCAAATGAAGTCTCCAAGAAATGTTTTGCACAAAACAATTTACAATGGTGCTTTAACAAATAATTTGACTTACATTGATAAAAACACTTTCAAAACGAATGTGACGTGAATGTCTGGGAACCGAATGATTGCAATGCGGCACAGACGCAGTGGGTGACCTTGGGGTATATGGTGGCTAAGCGTAACATTGCACAGCTATGGGGCTCCCCGAGGCCACCCACGGTTGATGTATGGAAGGAGAATATGGACTGGTGTATGTTTAGGGAAAAGACGGTGTATGTGGCGAGAGGTAAGCCAGGGAAATGGAGTAGGGTATGGGGTCCGTGGAATTTATATCGAGGCCGTATCTGCGCCCCGCCTTTGCCATTAGAGGTCGATATTGCTTTGACCTCCTAGCCGCGCATTCTGCGGGAGTGTGTGATGTGTGTTCCATGCTTTGTTTTCCCATTGCCCCCCTTCACCGCTTCTGGACCAGAATCGCTTTGGACACTGTATGTTGTTCCCCGTCCTGGGAAGAGCACGCTGCTATCTCGGACTCTCATTGCCTTGAGTGTGTTTTATGTTTAATAAAAAATGAAACCGTTGTTTTAAACCGCTCCTGGCCTATGGCCATGGTCTGTTATAGGTGCTTACGGACTGCCGGGTGCTTTGCCGCTGGTTCATTTGAATGTATGGCGTTACACTGCGGGCCCGCGGGCTCTATAGCGGCCGGCCCTGGTGGTTGTAGGCCCTTGTATGTCTTTTATTGTGTGCTAACGGTTTCTAATAAAATAAAAATCAAAAAAAAAACCAAAAAAAATATGACGGGTGTGCCTGTTTTTCACCACGGAGACTGTCAATTTGTGGATGGATTTCTGCTACTGCCATTCTGAGGATGTGTTCCACCTGCCATCCTGAGTTTGTGCTCCTTTCCAGCCTTGATTCCGTACTTAGTCTACAATACTGCAAGTGCAGAGAACCCAATCTTGCATAAATATGACGTACCTCAAAGGCAGGAGAGTTTTGATAGGAATTTCCCTTGAAGATAAATGTTCTGCATACATCTTCAGCCAAAACTCCCCTGATGAAAATATGCTAAATTGCATCCGCAGTGTGCAGTCACTTTGGTGATCAGTTGGTTCTTCCTGAATGCAAACTCGGAGATGGCTATCCACATCTGCTGGAAATGGTTGACAGACCCAGTCGTTGATATTGTTTTCCTCAGGGAAATACTTTTGAAAACGGTCCTCGAGAGATGTCAGCTGATTTTGTATTAACTCTGCAACATGTAGAAGTTCATATTCTGTTTCCTCAAGAGCATCAAACAGGCCAGCATCAATTATTCTTCTGTATAACTCTAGCTTCTTCTTGAAAGCAGATTTTTTTTGTACATGGTAAAATAAGTTATTTCAGCTCCTTGATTCAGGGAATTTAATTTCTCAAAGATATCAGCAAGGTATACCAAAAGCACAAGCCAGAGGGGATTGCATAGTTGTTCTGCTTTGCAGGAGTCCAAATCTATAAGAAACTGCCGTACTTGATTCTTTAATTCAAAAATACAATTCAGCACCTGCCCTCGGGAAGGCCATCGGACTTCTGTGTGAAGCAGCAAGCCATCATGTTCAGCTCCCATTTCTTCACATAAATTTCAAAAAGACTAGCTATTGTTGGATGGGTCATAATTACATTAACTATTTTAACTGCAGGGTTCAGTACACCCTGAAGTTCACCATCCATGTTTCAGGCAGCAAGGCTTCCTGGTGTATCATACAGTGGGTTCACAGAGTACGTGGAGCCATTGTCAAAACTAGATTTTAAGCCAGCCCTAGCACCACACATGGAAGGAGAACCATCTGTGCAGATTCCTACAGGTTTCCTATTTTAAGCCATGATGATCCAGGACGTTATTAACAATGTCAAACAAGTTGGATGTTGTTGCTCGCCCCTTAATTGGCTTGCAGAATAAAAAATCTTCCAATAATGCTGCTCCATAACAGTATCGGACATAAACAATTAAATGTGCTTCCTTTAAAAAGTCAGTTGCTTCTTCCAACTGCAAAGCAAGCAAACTAAATTTTAACCGGGCTATGAGCTGTCAGTGCGCATATCTTCCGACATGTCGAAGATGCGGTGGCAAACTGTTATGTCCGAGACGGGTATAGTTTTGAACTTCTCTGCTGCTTTATCACCAAGCACTGTCTTAGCCACATCAAGAATTGCTGGGAAAATCACATTTTCTCCATCTGTAAATGGCTTTTTATTTTTGGTAATATGGTATGCTACTTGGTATGATGCTTTCAATGCATTTGCTGTGGTGGATGTCACATTTTTCACTATTTCTTTCTATTGAGTCATCCATTAAAACTTCTTGACAAAAAAACTCTCTACTCTTTCCTGCTATAAACCTATGCTTCATTTCCAGGTGACGCCTTAGTTTTGTTGGTTTCAAGTTGTCGTTGGCAAAGGTCAAACCACACAGTGTGGCCTAAATTCCCCACTAACACTAACAACGATGCAGATGAAAGCACAGTCTAAATAGGAGGCATCATACTTCCTTATTTTTGTAGCTTTTCTCTCTCTTTCTGTTTCAACCTTTTGCTTGAGAACCCTACTGTCTTTTGGCAGCCAAAAACGGTCCATGTCAGACGTGTGCTTTACCTAAGATACAAAATGCGTAAGCTGCACGTTAATGAATAGCACATGACTGCAATTATACAGCTGCATGAGGTAGAGTAGGTTTTTAAAAACTGCTGTTTCAAAAAAGCCTTTACAAAAATATCTTCTTATATATAAAATATGGATAAAAGATTAGTTCCATGGTAAATGGATAAACAGTAATTCCAGCTTATCCAGGCTTTTGGTGGGTGCTCCCAAAACTACTGCAGTGTGTATATGCACATACCACCGCTGAGGCTCTGCAAGTTACGTTTTAAAAAAATAGTGAGAGAAGACTTCAGCACTGCCCCTTCACCCATCTCTCAAACAAACACGTACCTTATTGCAATGCCTTACGCAAACTGGATTTCACTCTCGATGACCCTGTTGTTCGAGTAGCAGTCCTCCTTCTAACAATCAAGTGACTTTCTTTCCCTTACAACGAAGAGAAAAAGTTTAAGAAATGTTAAGTGCATGTTCTTACATATGGCATCTTGAAAGCTCCCCCCTGAGATCACAGTGTTAGTGATGGGTAAGGGAGTTATTGGCACGCCAACAAATTAGCTGCTGCCTGCTCCTAAGAGCCAATAAAACATGCTGTGATCTGTAAGTAATGAATTTTAAGTTCTGAGTGCCGTTAAAGATGTCAGGATCTGTAAGTTATGACTTTCATTTCTGGCAAGGTCAGAATAGCCTTCCATTCTTTCACTATTGATACATTGATCCTGAATATACTTCCTAGCAGCTCCTTCGCTACATCACCCCCACCACACATACTCCTTTAAGCACAGAATTTGCTTTACTTTTACTTTGTCAATAATTCAACATCCGTGTATATCTTTCACACTTTTTTGCACAGTCACAATTGGCATATGTGAATACTGTAATAAGTGCGCTGCAGAGAGGCCAGCATTTGTTTTAGCATGTATCTGGAGCAACCTTATGACCCACTGACAGGCACTGTGAGAAACTTTCACTACCTTAGAGTCTTAACTTCAGAGTTCTCAGTACTGGTCCATTATTGACAACTACCCACAACCTCAAAGCACACAGGCACCAAAAAAGCACTTGGCATCTGCATAGTCCAAACCGGAGGGAGACACCCTACCCCTGCGGGCCAGTAAGCCATGTTCAGTTTGTCATTTTTAATCTATCAGAAATTCAGTTTTTAATGGCCTCAATTTAAGGAGACTAGAGAGCATCTATTGGTGGATGCTGATTATGATATCAGTTAATCCAACATGCATGTGGCTGGAGGTGGAAAGAGACCCTGCCTACAGAGCTGTTAGATTAAACAACAGTTGGGTTTCTTCATTGAAGATGTAAAACTATAATCCCTTATCATGAAACAAGAAGGTTAATGGTAACATCTAATATTTAAAAGAAGAGGGGAGAGTACAGAACTATGAGGCACTACACCTTTTACCTGCCTTGACACTGAATTGAAAAGTGGCAGAAAAAATGGTAGGGCGCGATCTGTCAAGAATTACTGCAGTAATGTAATGTAATGTAAAAAGAACTTATAGAGCGCACTGCAACTCAACGAGCATTCTGGCGCTAAAGCGGGAAAAGCAGGGACAATTATGAAAATATAGACAGAAAGATGTTAGATTCTAGGGAAAAGCCAGGTTTTAAGTTGTTTACGAAAGACTAAAAGGTCTTTCAACTGTCGCAGCTCCAGGGGCAATTTATTCCAAAGTCTCGCAGCAGCGACACTAAAAGCTTGTCCCCCTAGCTTAGCTCTTCTGATCTGAGGTACTTCCACCCAGTAAGCTGTGAAGGATCGAAGGCAGCGAGAAGGTGCATACCAGCAGAATTTACTCTGTAATGGTATGGGACCCAGACCATGCAGTGCCTTAAACACAAAGGGACTTGTGAATCCTCTGTGCTATGGGAAGCCAGTGCAGCTCCGCAAGGGCCTGAGTAGAGGAAGAATGACGAGGGCGCGTCAGTGCCAATTTGGCTGCCATATTCTCAATTTTTCATTAACCCCTTCGCTGCCAGGTCTCCTGTGCCACGCCCTTTTTTGGCTATTTGGGGTAGTACGTGCTGAGGCCCCTGTAACTTTTTGACCACATAAGGTATCCATGCCAAATTTGCGTCCTTTTCTTCCAACATCATGGGGATTCTGAAGGTACTCAGGGTTTGTGGATTCCCCTGGAGGGGTCACAGAAATGAGCCAAAATACAGCAAAATTTAGGTTTTTTTTTTTTGAAAAATGGGAAAAACAGGCTGCAAATGAAAGCATCTGGGTTTTTCCCTGCAATTGTTATCAAAAAAGGGTTTGTGGGGCTGAAATCACAATTTTCCCAGCTTTTAGGGGATACCAGACTTTTGTCAGAAACCCAACATTTTTTACACAGCTTTGGCATTTTTCTGGGACATAGCCTATTTTTGTTATTTTTTGTGCTTTCGACCGCCTTCCAGTTAATGGTAGAAATGGGTACAAAAGCAATAATGGATCCTGGAAAGCTATACATTTCAGAGAAGTAGACAAAATTCTGAATTCAGCAAGGGGTCATTTGTGTAGATCCATCAAGGTTTCTTTATAGAAACTAACAGTTAAATATAGGATAAATTGAAAATGTGTTGAAAAAAAAGCCTTTTGTGTCAACGTTTTCACCTGTAACTTCTTCTAATTATGACAGCTCTTTGAAAGCAATATACCGTTACATCCTCTGGACATTACTGGTTGTGGGGATATATAGGACTTGTAGGTTCACCAAGAACCCGACGAACCCAGAGCCAAAAACTGAGCAGCAACTTGCAATGGTTTTTTATTATGTACGGGGTATATAGTAATTATTCTGTAAAAATGTGTACATGGAAAAATCGGTATGAAAGACACCTATGTATTTCTGAAATGGGAACAAAATATAGAATTTAGAAACAGTAGATATTTGCACATTTCCGAAATTGGGAATACTCATACTAGCATGAGAATTATCAGTCATTTTTTAGAATGACTTCTTTTTTACACAATGTCTTTCATTTGGAAGGCAGAAATGCATCAAAAGTCAATAGGTAATAACAGTTCATTTACAAATCTGAATTACCCTAAGTCTCCCGATAAAAATGGTACCTCACTTGTAGGGGTAGGCATAGTGCCCACGACAGGAAATGGCTCAAAACCCAACGTGAACACACCACATTTTCACAATGCAAAATTACCCTTTTTTAGCAAAGTGCCTAGCTGTAGTTTTTTAACCCAAGCTCTGCCGGCACCTAGGGAAACCTAGCAAACCTATACATTTTTGAAAACTAGACACCCAGGGGAATCCAGGATGGGGTGACTTGACTGCCTCCCACCACGTTCTGTTACCCAGAATCCCTTGCAAATCTAAAAAATTGCCAAAAAAACACATTTTCCCCACATTTCTCTGGTGGAAAGTTCTGGAATCTGCGCGGATCCACACATTTCCACCCACCCCGCGTTCCCCAAAGTCTTCCGAGAAAAATGGTACCTCACTTGTGTGGGTGAGCCTAGTTCCCCGCGACAGGAAACGGCGCAAAACGTAACGTGGACACACCTCAATTTCATAGTGAAAGATGACCCTTTTTTGGCAAAGTGCCTAGCTGTAGTTTTTGAACCATAGCTCTGCCGGCACCTAGGGAAACCTAGCAAACCTATACATTTTTTAAAACTAGACACCCAGAGGAATCCAGGATGGGGTGACTTGACTGCCTCCCACCAGGTTCTGTTACCCAGAATCCCTTGCAAACCTAAAAAATTGCCAAAATAAAACACATTTTCCCCACATTTCTTTAGTGGAAAGTTCTGGAATCTGCGTGGATCCACAAATGTCCACCCACCCCGCGTTCCCCAAAGTCTTCCGAGAAAAATGGTACCTCACTTGTGTGGGTCGGCCTAGTGCCCGCGACAGGAAACGGCGCAAAACGCAACGTGGACACACCTCAATTTTGCTGTGAAAAATGACCCTTTTTTGGCAAAGTGGCTAGATGTAGTTTTTTAACCATAGCTCTGCCGGCACCTAGGGAAACCTAGCAAACCTATACATTTTTGAAAACTAGACACCCAGGGGAATCCAGGATGGGGTGACTTGACTGCCTCCCACCAGGTTCTGTTACCCAGAATCCCTTGCAAATCTAAAACATTGCCAAAAAAACACATTTTCCCCACATTTCTCTGGTGGAAAGTTCTGGAATCTGCGCGGATCCACAAATTTCCACCCACCCCGCGTTCCCCAAAGTCTTCCGAGAAAAATGGTACCTCACTTGTGTGGGTCGGCCTAGTGCCCGCGACAGGAAACTGCGCAAAACGCATCGTGGACACACCTCAGTTTCGCAGTGAAAAATGAACCTTTTTTGGCAAAGTGCCTAGCTGTAGTTTTTGAACCCTAGCTCTGCCGGCACCTAGGGAAACCTACTAAACCCACACATTTCTGAAAACTAGATACCCGTGGGATTCCAGGGAGTTATGGCTTGCATGGATCCCCCAACGTTTCCTTACCCAGAATGCCCTGGAAATCTCAAATTTAGCTGAAAAAAATCACATATTTCACACATTTTTGTGTGGGAAAGTTGTGGCATCACCGGGCTGATACAAATTTACTACCACCCAGCGTTCCCCCGGGTCTTCCGATAAAAACGGTGCCTCACTCGTGTGGGAGGCCCAAGTACCCGCGACAGGCAAGGGCCCACAACGTAGTGAGGCGACATGAAAATTGCCTATCTCAAAACGACCTGGTTTTGCAAGGGGGGTCACTTGGGTGTTTGGCCCGGTGTTCGGCGGCCACCTAGGGAAAGCTACCAAACCCACACATTTCTGAAAATTAGACACCAGGGGGATTCCAGGGAGGTATGGCTTGCGTGGATCCCCCAACGTTTCCTTACACAGAATGCCCTGCAAACCTCAAATTTGGCTGAAAAAATCACCTTTTTCACACATTTTTGTGTGGGAAAGCTGTGGCATCACCGGGCTGACACAAATTTCCTACCACCCAGCGTTCCCCCGGGTCTCCCGATAAAAACGGTGCCTCACTCGTGTGGGAGGCCCAAGTACCCGCGACAGGCAAGGGCCCAAAACGTATTGAGGCGACATGAAAATTGCCAACCTCAGAACGACCCCGTTTTGCAAAGGGGGTCACCTGGGTTTTTGGCCCGGTGCTCGGCAGCTACCTAGGGAAACCTACCAAACCCACACATTTCTAAAAACTAGACACCCGGGGGATTCCAGGGAGGTATGGCTTGCGTGGATTCCCCAACGTTTCCTTACCCAGATTGCCCTGCAAACCTCAAATTTAGCTGAAAAAATCACCTTTTTGTGTGGGAAAGTTGTGGCATCACCGGGCTGACATACATTTCCTACCACCCAGCGTTTTCTCGGGTCTCCCGATAAAAACAGGAGGGGCCAGATTGGGGGCTACAGCTCCCATCTGCCTCCTGGGGGGCAGAAAGACTGTCATTTTTGTGGGGGGGGGGAGGGTGGGCGCATTGGCGGGCCCCTTTCGGGCAGCCCACACCCTAAAAACAATTGTGCAAAAATCCCTGGTGGATAGTGGGCTTCCTGCCCCTCTGGGGGGGGGCTTATTGGGGGCCACTGCCCCATCTGCCCCCCGGGGGGGGCAGAAAGGCTGTAATGGTGGCGGGGGCATTGGCGTGCCCGTTTCGGGCAGCCTTCACCCTAAATAAAATCCATCACCCTAAATAAAATTGCGCGAAAAAAATCCCTGGCGTCAAGTGGGCTTTCCACCCACCCCCCCGAAGGGGCAGATATGGGGCCAATGCCCCATCTGCCGCCCGGGGGGGGCAGAGAGGCTGTAATGGTGGCGGGTGGGTGGGGGCATTGGCGTGCCCGTTTCGGGCAGTCTCCACCCTAAAAAAACCTTCTAAAAACAAATCCCTGGTGTTTAGTGGGCTTTCTGCCCCCCCGAAGGGGCAGATTAAGGGCCGATGCCCCATCTGCCCCCCAGAGGGGGCAGAAAGACTAATGAATGCGGGAGTGGGGGCATGGGCATGCCTGTTTTGGGCAGCCCCCACCCTTATTTTTACTTTCTAAAAAAAATCCCTGGTGTCTAGTGGGCTTTCCGCCCCCCGAAGGGGCAGATTAGGGGCCAATGCCCCATCTGCCCCCCGTGGGGGGTAGAAAGGCTGTAATGATGGTGGGTGGGTGGGGGCATTGGCGTGCCCGTTTCGGGCAGCTCCCACCCTAAAAAAAAACTAAAACAAATCCCTGGTGTTTAGTGGGCTTTCTGCCCCACCGAAGGGGCAGATTAGGGGCCAATGCCCCATCTGCCCCCGGGGGGGCAGAAAGTCTGTAATAATTGGGGGGTGGGGTGGGGGCATGGGCCTGCCCGTTTTGGGCAGCCCCCACCCCAATTTTTTTTTTCTTTTTAATTCCCTGGTGTCTAGTGGGCTTTTTGCCCCCCCAGGGGGGCAGATCGGGGGCTACTGCCCCCATCTGCCCCCCAGGGGGGGGCAAAAAGACTCAATGGTGCCAAAGTCATATGGGGGGAGCAAAGGCCCTTGCCCCAAAAATAGGGGTGGGGGCTGCCCAAAACGGGCAGGCCCATGCCCCACCCCTTTTTTTTTTTATTTTAAATTCCCTGGTGTCTAGTGGGCTTTTTGCCCCCCCGGGGGGGCAGATTGGGGGCCAATGCCCCATCTGCCCCCCAGGGGGGCAGAAAGGCTGTAATGGTGGCGGGTGCGTGGGGGCATTGGCGTGCCCGTTTCGGGCAGTCCCCACCCTAACAAAAAACTAAAAACAAATCCCTGGTGTTTAGTGGGCTTTCTGCCCCCCCAAAGGGGCAGATTAGGGGCCAATGCCCCATCTGCCCCCGGGGGGGTAGAAAGACTGTAATAATTGGGGGGTGGGGGCATGGGCCTGCCGTTTTGGGCAGCCCCCACCCCTATTTTTTTTTTCTTTTTAATTCCCTGGTGTCTAGTGGGCTTTTTGCCCCCCCCCGGGGGGGCAGATTAGGGGCTACTGCCCCCATCTGCCCCCCAGGGGGGGCAAAAAGACTCAATGGTGCCAAAGTCATATGGGGGGAGCAAAGGCCCTTGCCCCAAAAATAGGGGTGGGGGCTGCCCAAAACGGGCAGGCCCATTGCCCCACCCCTATTTTTTTTTATTTTAAATTCCCTGGTGTCTAGTGGGCTTTTTGCCCCCCGAAGGGGCAGATTAGGGGCCAATGCCCCATCTGCCCCCGTGGGGGGTAGAAAGGCTGTAATGATGGTGGGTGGGTGGGGGCATTGGCGTGCCCGTTTCGGGCAGCCCCCACCCTAATAAAAAACTAAAACAAATCCCTGGTGTTTAGTGGGCTTTCTGCCCCACCGAAGGGGCAGATTAGGGGCCAATGCCCCATCTGCCCCCGGGGGGGCAGAAAGTCTGTAATAATTGGGGGGTGGGGTGGGGGCATGGGCCTGCCCGTTTTGGGCAGCCCCCACCCTTATTTTTTTGTTCTTTTTAATTCCCTGGTGTCTAGTGGGCTTTTTGCCCCCCCCGGGGGGGCAGATTGGGGGCTACTGCCCCCATCTGCCCTCCAGGGGGGGCAAAAGACTCAATGGTGCCAAAGTCATATGGGGGGAGCAAAGGCCCTTGCCCAAGGGGCCGCTCCCCCCTCCCTGGTGTCTACTGGGTGGATCCCTGCTTGGGGATCGCCCTCCTGTGGCGATCCCCAAGCAGGGATCCACTGGAGAGGGGTACCATTGGAAAGGGGAGATTCTCCCCTTTCCAACGATACCTCTCCCGTCTTCCTACGTGCTCAGGGGGCTGAGATAGCCCCCTGAGCACGTAGAAAGTGAAACTGAAATGAGCCTCTCGGCTCATTTCAGTTTCAGTTTCAGTGCAATGACGTCGGTGCGACGTGCGTGCCGATCGTCATTACACGGAAAGCAGGAGGGGGGCCTCGGGAGCTGGGGAAGCTCTTCCCCAGCTCCCGAGGCTATTTTTAATTAAAGGGAATCACTCTGGTGCCCGCACCAGAGGGATTCCCCAGGGAATGCCTCATGGCGAGCTGGACTCGTCATGGGCGCACGAGAACTGTGTGCCATGACGAGTCCAGCTCGTCATGGGCATTCAAGGGGTTAAATATGACTCCCAAGTTGCGGAGTGCCCCAGAAGGTCGCAATGGGGCGTCTGCAAGAATAGGCCAGAAGTTGACCGGAAGGGGATGGGTCACTTTCCCACCCTTAGTGCAAAGAATTTCAGTTTTATCTGCATTAAATTGCAGCGAATTAGTTCTTAGCCAACAAGCCACACTCTGCATACATGCGTGAAAATTCTCCAAGGATGATGACTGCTCTCCCTCCAGTGATAAAATCAACTGGGTGTCATCTACATAGTTTACCATGCCTATGCCATAAGATTTAATAATATCCACCAGGGGACGCATGTAGACATTAAACAGAATGGGGCTTATTGCGGAACCCTGCGGTACACCATGATGGAATTTGGTGAATTTAGACAGAAAGGGGGGAAGAGCTACGGCTTGACTTCTATCAGAAAGATATGAGTGGAGCCATTTCAATGCTAGACCGGTTACCCCCACTTCTTCCAACCGCTCCAAGAGGACCCTGTGATTGACCGTGTCGAATGCGGCAGACAGATCTAATAGGATCAAGATGGCATGTTGACCCTTGTCTGCATGCAGACGAAGATCGTCCAACACGGTCAATAGGGCAGTCTCTGTCCCATGTCCCGGGCGAAATCCAAACTGGACCTCGTACAGTAGATCGTTTGCCTCAAGGAACTGGGAGAGTGCTCGACTCACATGGCGCTCGATGATCTTTACTGGGTATGGGAGGAGTGAAATAGGCCTATAGTTTTTAAGACACGCCGGGTCAAGTGAAGGCTTCTTCAGAAGGGGGAAAACAACTGCTTGCTTCCAGCAAGATGGAACCATCCCTTAAAGCAGGGATTGATTACACAGCTGTCTAAGTGGAGGAAACAGTTCAGATCTAAACGCTTTCCAGACCTTATGTGAGAAGGGGTCTAGGGGTGAACCGGAGGACACCCCCACAGCAAGTTGCTCAAACACCTCCGTAGAGATTGTATCAAAGTGGTCCAAAACAGGAATGAAGGCCGGAGCCTTCCTCATCACTCTCGTGTCTTCCTGTTTATCCTGTGTGGGACCATCGGTCTTAACAGACCTGTTATTTTCTTCCAACCCTTCAATAATTTTACTAATCTTATCGATGAAAAAGTCAGCTAGGCTATCACAGAGTTCCTGTGTAGGAAGGACCTTATTTTTAGTTCACACCAGATTAGCAATATCATTCAATATTTTGAAAATTCTCTTAGAGCTATTTGGGACCTTCAAGATTTTATCAGCAAAGTACTCAGCTTTAGCAGCAGCAATACTTTTCTTGTAACTAGAGATTTGCTCTTTCCAGAGAATTTTGTCTACCTCCGCATACACCTGCCTCCATTTTCGCTCGGCCTGTCTACATCCCAACTTTGAATTTTTCAGGGCAGTATTATACCAGGGCATTGAGGGTTTACCACCTCTTCTGATCATTTTCTGCGGCACAATCGGATCAAGATAATTCTTTATATGTAAGCAAAAGGTAGTATAATTATCCTCCACATCTTTCCCCGGATCGAACAGACCTTCCAGATGGAATGTCGGGGAGGGGCTAATATTCCTCAGCAGGCCTTGCCAAGAAAACATCTTATCTCCTTCCTAGCCATATTATTGCGATTGATATTAAACACATCAAATTTTATCAGATGATGATCAGACCAGCCAACTGGGGAAACACTTACAACTTCCACTGAGTCTTCCCTGGCAAATATCAGATCCAGGATGTGCCGCGTATGTGAAGGCTCTACCACCCACTGGGTAAGGGACAGATCCATACATGATTGTAGGAGATTGTTATATCCTAAATCCATAAGTCATTTTAACGCATGAGTATTGAGGCCCAGCTCTCAAGATCTGATTGATATCTGGTAATAGTTCATGTAGTGTGTGATTTGGAATTTTACTGTATCCAAGACTTAGGCAACAAAGGTCAATATTATGAGATTTACTTAGATCAGCAAGCTGATTTCAATGTTTATAGCTGATCCCACATTACATAACATAGTCTTCAGATTGTACATGGAAGAGGAGTAAAGTAGGATCAGATTTTGTACAGAAGAACAGTGTTCTATATAGCATCAGAAAAAATTTCATATGGGGAAAATAGTATGAGTAGTTAATTTGTGCTACAGATAAGCTGAACTACATCACCATGAGGTTTTGTGATCCTTGAAAAAAACTTGGTATGTGGGTGCAACATCTTTGAAGACAGATGAGTGAGAATAGGAAAGTTATGCGCAGCTTAGGGAAAAAGACTCAACCGTCTAGCAGGACAGATAAAAAGAGTTTGCACTGAATGAGCATTTCATAAAAATAAATTGTAAGAACTAGTGGCAAAAAATTCTCCAGCTTGAAATCACTTTTGAGACCACAAGCAAGTGGTGTACACCCTACCTGGCAAATTTGATTTCACGAGAGTTAATGACAGGAAGAGAACCTGTGTGTAACTGCGCACTATTCACAAAGTGTCCGAACTGACACTAAAATCCTTGTGACAAGTTGTACTTTTATTTCTCAAAGTTACAACTGATTTTTTTACATATGCATACCAATGTGTACAATACAATAGTCTTACAATGATGCTTCAATTTTAACATACTGAATGTTCTCAATGCATATTGTCCATTATACTTTCATGAACATGCAAACAAGTTGTTATGACATTAACAGATTTACGACAACATGTGTACATTTGCCCAATGCATTTCGGAACCTGCCGGTTCCTTCGTCAGGGGCCAATCTGAAACAAAAAACAAACAAATTCGGGATTGATTATGTGATGGTAGGCTCAAACTCATGATGCTGCGTTTAGTCCGAGAGAAAAGAGGTTTTATGTTACCTGTATAAATGTTCTGTGGGGTGCACACTGAAGAAAACCAAGAAAAACAGACATAAGAAGGACGTTGTAATGTGGTGGTTTAAAAAGGAATATGGTATGACAAAGTGCCACGCTTACCTGAAAATCGGTAAAACGCTTTCTGCTTAAAAAAGAAGAAAGAAAAATATAGCACTCTAATAAACAGTGTAACATGCCACTAAGAATTGCATGTAATGTGCCTAATAAACGCTCGAAGAGCATTTAATAGCAACTTCTTACCTCGATGTGGAAAGGTTCAAGAATTTCTACAAAGTAAAAGCAAAAAGAAGGGGATAAGTAAACAGTTAGTATCGGTGATGGGAAATGGTAAAATCAGGCTGTGGAAAGAAACCGCCTATGTCCTTACCTATGGGTAGCAGAATCGTTGAGTAATACGCAGTGCACCGCCAAAACAAAGCGAGTGCAGTACGGCGAAAATCGCGCGTTTAAAAGATGAATGCATATCGGGAAATGGGAATGACCAGGGGCATAAAAAAGGGACTAAAGTAAGAGTAACAGAAGAACAAGACCCGGTGGGCGCCATCTTGGAACAGCTAATAATGCAGTTAAAAAATACTGAAGCCTGTTGGGAATATAAAATGTTTGGGAAAGGTAAAAAAAACGCGAGCAAAGAATACAATCCGGTGTAAGGTAATGAAGAGAGCTGAATGATACCGAAGATGAATAGATAATAAGTGACTGAAAGAAGAGAACCAAGCAATTCCAAAAAGATAAACACGGGGGTCAAATGCTAAAATGACCAATAAACAAAGTTCAAATTAAGAATGATGGAAAATGCGCAATATAAGGAAAGAGCATAACTGAGATGGGAATGCTGAAATAGGAAGAGAAGTGGTGTGGTGAAAGTGAATTAAAAATATCACTATAATACAACAGCTGTGAGGATGTTGACCAAGGGAAATGTTCCTAAAAAAGAGATAAATGACTAGTATGGTACTATACAGAGTAACCTTATTATTTTAATATAGGTGGCGGTGTGGACATGTCAACTGGAAAATGTAGGGAAAGAAAAATTACATGTAACAAAATAAATGACCAACATAACGAATGTAAGGAATAGGCAGAGGCCTAGAGGATGCAGTAAATGAGGTATCTGTAGTGTGAATTATATACGATGATCTGTATGTTTAGATGTAACATGACATGTCTAGCCTGTCATTCAATCCTCTTGGAAGCATTGTGTCTAGGTATTTTATCCAATAAACTTCCCTTTGTAGTAGTTTAAGATGATTATTTACTCCTTGTTGTGTCGAAATGTATTCAATGATCTGGAACCTAAGCTGAGATATGGAATGGCTAGCTTCATTCCAATGGATGGCCAGTGAGGAATTTGGATTCTTGGTTCTAATGCGACTTTTGTGCTCTGTGAGACGCACCTTGATTTTACGTTCCGTTTTGCCCACGTACATTTTGCCACAGGGGCACTTGATTCCATATACTACGTTGGTAGTATTGCAGTCACTAGTGTGTCTTAGTGTTATGTTTTTGCCTGTAGTTGGATGAGTTAAAACATTTCACAGCAGATAGTTTTCTAAACAGACTGTGGCGAGCGATCATGACTAAAAATTGACACCTGCCTCAACATGTTAGGGAGCACAGCGTGACACACGGAGAGCCCAAATAGTGTTATCAGAGACAACAGGAAGATTTGGCACAGCTCCGGGAAGTAACCACCCGACAAGCAGAACGAAAAATTAGAGTTTACATTTTGCCCACTCCCTCGTGCTTCTTCAAGGTTTTTTCATGCCCCTTCATGGCCTCCCAGATCCAGAATCCTGGAACCATGCCTGCTCACCCCTTGTATGTCACTGGCACCATATTTATGGTAAAGGTGGACAGAATGGCTTCTTGTGTACGAAAGTACATACACCCTCAATGACAGGGCTAATAAAGAATGCACGCTTTACATTCAACTTTTTCTTGTTTATTTAGGTAACAACAGGTGCGAGCCTTGCTGCACAAAACCATATATATGGAAAACCAATGAGAGCTGGGGTGCAAGAACCAAAGTCAGCCACACTACTTCCAGTCCGCTGTGTCTGAACTGGGGTGGCGAAGTGAGCTAAAGAACGATGATGGATTCAACCCAGATCTGTGACTGGGGTGAGTGTCTGAAAAGTTTCAGCACTCCATCCATCATCTACTTGTGTTTGCTTTGTTCGCCTTAAGTTGACAGGGTATGCCCAGACGTGGGTCCCTTGCTCACTTTGCCACTGGATTCAAGCTAGCCTAGCTGATGAGGGCTGTTAACCCGAAACCGGTCCCAGGATGCTTGTTTCCGGCCCAGGGAAGACATGGCTTGGCAGTTCGGGCTGGACTGTTCCCATGAGGCACAGGGTCAAGACAGATTTGCATATAGCTGTGTCTGAACTAGGGTGGCGAAGTGAGCTAAAGAATGATGATGGATTAAACCCAGATCTGTGACTGGGGGTGAGTGTCTCAAAAGTTTCAGCACTCTGTCCATCATCTCCTTGTGTTTGATTTGTTCGCCTTAAGTTGGCAGGGTATGCCCAGACGTGGCTCCCTTGCTCACTTTGCCACTGGATTCAAGCTAGCCTGGCTGATGAGGGCTGTTAGCCCGAAACCGGTCCTGGGATGCTTGTTTCCGGTCCAGAGAAGACATGGCTTGGCAGTTCGGGATGGACTGTTCCCATGAGGCATGGGGTAAAGACTGACTTGCATATAGCTGTGTCTGAATTGGGGTGGCGAAGTGAGATAAAGAACGATGATGGATTTAACCCATATCTGTGACTGGGGGTGAGTGTTTGAAAAGTGTCAGCACTCTGTCCATCATCTTCTTGTGTTTGCTTTGTTCGCCTTCAGTTGGCAGGGTATGCCTAGACGTGGGTCCCTTGCTCACTTTGCCACTGGATTCAAGCTAGCCTGGCTGATGAGGACTGTTAGCCCGAAACCGGTCCCAGGATGCTTGTTTCCGGTCTAGGGAATACATGTTAATGTTAACTGCTACTTCTCTAGCGCATAATCACCAGCAGGTCTCTTAGCGCTTTGAGAGAGAGGTCCGAAATCCACTTCAGTCCTCAGGAACACGTGTTGCAGATGGATAAGATTGTGTCCGAAGGCTCTCTGAACAGGAGCGTTTTAAGGCGTTTCCTGAAAGGGAGGAGAGCGCATTCCTTGCGGAGGCTATCAGGCAATTTATTCCAGAGTTGAGGGAGCAGGATAGAGAGGGCTCTGCCTACCTTGGATACCGTATTAAACTGATGGACTGCCAGCAGGCAGCTCTCGGAGGACCGGAGTTTCCGGCCCGGCACATAGTTTCCAAGGCGCTCTTTAATGTAGGCTGGGGCCTGGCCGTAAATTGTTTTGTGGGCAATACAGAGGCCCTTGAATTTTGCCCTCTGCTTGATGGTGAGCCAGTGAAGCTTGCACAGCAGAGGGTCACATGCACTCGTCTGGGGAGCCTGAAGATCAGTCTGGCTGCATCATTCATGGTCACTTGCAATTTGTTGGTGAGTTTTTCTGGTAGGCCGATGTATATGGCGTTCCCGTAGTCCAATCTGGACAAGATGGTGGCTGATACTATCATCTGTAGCGCTGCTGTCGAAAGGAGGGGGGCAAGTCTCCGCATCTGTCTCAGCAAGCCTGTGCAGGTACCGGTCACGGTCCCGACTTGGTTGGACATAGAGAGATCGGCATCGATCTTGATGGCCAGACTTTTTACGGCCGTGACCAGCATGGGGGTTGGGCCAAGTTCTTGGAGCCAGAACTGGTCACTCCAGGGGTTTGTCTTCAAGGGGATGACCAGGACCCCTGTTGTGTCAGGATTGACTTTTAGGGAGTTGGTTATCATCCAGTTCACGCTGTGTTAGAATCCGGGGTCTCTGGTTGGCGCAGGTATGCACTTGCGACAAGCAGGGACCCTTTCTTCTAAGTCAGGGCGTAGGATTACCTCTTTAAAAATAACCCCTGCTCACCCTCTAGGTAACGTGGCGCGAGCAGTCAGGCTAGATTCCAGAGGGCATTAGGTTAAGCGTTCAAGATATCCCACACAATAACCACACAGAGACACAAGGCTGTATTTATGAAAATAAAGTTCTTTATATAAATCTCTTATGCAGGCTTCAAATACAGTCTTCTCTCTTTAAATAAGGTTCCAGTTACTTTCAATGCTTTTAGGCAGTCCACAGATGTAAAAATGGCAATGTTCTACTTAAAATAGCTCTCTTGGGGTGTCTGTGCGCTTCGTAGTGCCTCTAGTACGCTCCGTACAAAGCTTTGGACGTGCCTTGCTGTTTTCCATGCTTCTCGCGTGAGCACGCGTACTCGGGACGTGAACCGTACGGACCGTACCTTCGTAGGTACGTGTCATACACATTCGGTACGCCTCTTTCAAAATCTCACGCTTCTCGCGTGAGCAACGTCCTATACTTTAAATGGAGTACGGTTCGTACCTTTCCGGGTCGCCTCGCACAGCTGCTACGAAGGTTGCAAAAGTTCACGCTTCACGCGCGAACAGCGCAGCGGGTCTAAAACGCCAGTTCGGCCCGAACAAAGCAACAGACGGGTCGTACTTCAGCGCGCTGCACACAGTACCTTAAATTCTTGAAGGGCAAAGTTCCTGGCGGCTCCAGAAGTCCGTGAGGGGTGTCCCACGTCGCGCTGCTGTCCCTTGAGGTTAGTGGATGGCGATGCTTCGTGGGGTACTTCTAGGCTTCCGGGCTCGCACCAGAGGTCAGAAGCAGGAGGGGCAGCTCGGGGGCAATTTCTTCAGCGCGTCGCACTGCCGGCTTCACTCAGAGGACGCACAGTTATTCGCAGGTCCTTACAGGGATTCCACGGTCAGGGGGGTCGCAGAGGCTCGGCGCTCGGAGCCTAGTCAGTCTCTTCTTTGCGGTGCGAGCTACGGCTCAGGGGGCAGTTGCTTGCGGTGCTTGGACCAGGTGGACAGGTCTTTGCGGTGCTCGCAGTAGCCCCGGTGGCAGATGTTGCGGTGCTCAGATGAGGGGCACACAGGTCCTCTGGGGTCAGCGTTACAGGATCGCCTCCAGCAGCTTCTCTTCTTCTTGGGGAAAGGTAGCGCCCACTGTTCCTGGGGCGCAGTTCAGGGGGCAAGTTCACCAGCAAGCCCTTGGAGATTGCTTAAAGCACAAGTTGATCAAAAGTCTTTTCTTCTCAAGTCTTTTCCTCCTCTCCTTCTTGCAGCAAGGCACCCACCACAGGCCAGTCTCACAGGTCAGAGACAGTAGTCCTCCATGCAGCTTTCCCAGGTCCTTCTCTTCGGGCAGAGTTTCTTTTTGGCGCAAACAGGATCTGATTTCTTAGGAGCAGGGCTCCTTCTTTTATAGCACAATTCTTTTGTTCTTTGTCGCCAGGGGGCCTGGGCCTGGCTCAGTCCAGTTTTGGAGCACTTTGTTGTGGTGACTCTGCTCTTTCCTTTCAGCAGCAGGGCAGAGACATCAGCCGCTCCACAGGGGGCGGAGCCGGCATTGTGGTGGCAGAGCACAGGTCTATTCAGAGTCAAAGGTGTACTCCTCCCACCCATCCTGGTGTAATCTCTCTACCCACCACCTGGCAGCCAGCCTGTCGCCTGGAATTCCCCAGCCCTGCTCCTTTACTGTTACTAGGCAGAACACACACACACAGCAGAGGCGGACTGAAATGGCCAGGTCAGTAAATACTAACTTTCTAAAAGTAGTATTTACAAACACAGGATATTAAAATAAACTTTACTAAAAGAAGTATTTTATTATTCTGAGTTCAGGCATACTAAACTTGACTTTCTTCCATGCTCTATGAGTCCACTGGGATTACAGCGTGTAGTAATTCCAGCAGCCCATTCTGGCCTATGGAGAGCAGGTAGCCTTCAATAGTGAAAAACGAAAATGGCTGTAATTCACTATTAGGGCATGCCACACACATCAGGGCATGTCCTACCTTATACCTACAATGCACCCTGCCCTTGGGCCTACCAGAGGTGTGACTAATATGTAGTTAAGGGAAGGTTTGGGGACTGGCAAGTAGGTGCACTTGCGCAATCAGCGCGACAGTACCAGACCGCGCGCAGGTTCTGCAGTGGCTGACCCTAGACACATTTTACTAGGCCGCTTCTGTGGGTGGCACAACCAGTGCTGCAAGCCCACCAGCAGCATTTGTATTTACAAGCCCTGGCACTCCTGGTGCACTTTACTAGGGGCTGATAGTAAACCAAAAAAGTGGAAGGGAAACTCACGCCAAGGTGCCAGGTCTAACACGTGTCCCCTCCAGCTGAAATGTGGGGGGAACTACCCTACCCCAGGGAGTTCCTCTTCACTGAGGCGGAAAAACCTGGACAGACCGTCAGCATTGGCGTGATCTGTGCCAGGGCGATGCTCCACCGTAAAGTCCATACCATGTAGGGAGATGGACCACCTCAACAGTTTTGGGTTCTCACCCCTCATTTGCATCAACCATCTGAGGGGCCTGTGGTCGGTCTGAACCCGGAAGTGAGTCCCAAACAAGTAGGGCCTCAGCTTCTTCAGCGCCCAGACCACAGCAAATGCTTCTCGCTCTATCGCACTCCACCTTTGTTCCTGTGGAAGTAACCTCCTACTGATAAAGGCTACAGGTTGGTCCCAGCCCTCCTCAGTCATCTGTGAGAGAACAGCCCCTACACCATGCTCTGATGCGTCTGTCTGTGTTAGGAATTCTTTGGAGAAGTCAGGAGCCAAGAGTACGGGCGCCGTGCACATGGCAGTTTTCAGGGTGTCAAAAGCCTTCTGACAGGTGTCAGTTCATATCACTTTTCTGGGCTGCTTCTTCAAAGTCAGCTCTGTCAAGGGGGCAACAATGCTGCCATACCCCTTGACAAACCTCCTGTAGTACCCTGTGAGTCCTAAAAAGGCCCTCACCTCCGTCTGGGTCTTTGGGGGCTCCCCGATCTGACACTTGCTTGCCTTGATCGTGAGGCCTGCCTTGTGCAGTGCCATCAACACTTCTCAGAGATGTTGCAGGTGTTCCTTCCATGTGCCACTGAACACTGCGATGTCGTCCAGGTAGGCGGCGCTGAACTCGGTCAGCCCAGCCAACACCTGGTTGACCAACCTCTGGAAGGTGGCAGGGGCATTCTTCATCCCAAATGGCATAACCCAGGAACTGGAAATGTCCATCTGGTGTGGAGAACGCTGATCTCTCTTTGGCCCCATCAGTTAAGGCGATCTGCCAGTACCCAGACGTCAAATCAAACGTGCTGAGGTACCGTGCAGCCCCTAACCGATCGATGAGCTCATCAGCTCTGGGGATGGGGTGCGCGTCAGTCTTGGTTACTGAATTGAGTCCTCTGTAGTCCACAGAATCGGAGTTCGGGTGTGGCTCCCGGCGCTGCAGCCTTTGGGACCAAGACCACTGGGCTGGCCCAAGGACTGCGGGAGGACTCAACCACCCCTAGAGCAAGCATTTTTGAGACCTCCTCTTTGATGCAGGCTCTGACCCTGTCAGTGACCCTGTAAGCCTTGTGCTTCACAGGCAAGCTGTTTCCTGTGTCCACATCATGGATGCACCAATCTG
Organism: Triturus cristatus; assembly: GCF_964204655.1. NCBI lineage: Eukaryota > Metazoa > Chordata > Amphibia > Caudata > Salamandridae > Triturus > Triturus cristatus. Next base: position 195,737,960 of record NC_140586.1, on the reverse strand, counting down.
TGACACCAGGAACCAGGGAGAACAGGTCAGGAAACTGCCCCAGCAGCTGGCGGCAGTCATCCTGTTGCTCAGGGGTCAGGGTGGGTGAGAGGCTAACTCCATCCACTGACCCGTCTCGCTCTGAGGCTACCAGGAGGTCAGGAAGAGGCTCAGACTACTCCTCCGTCCCATCATCTGTGGCCAACAGCATGCCCACTATGGACCTTTCCAAGTGGGGCTTCAGTCGATTGACATGGAGGACCCTCAAGGGGTTCCTAGGAGACTGCAAGTCCACCAAGTAGGTGACAGAACTCTTGCGCTCCACAATCTCAAAGGGTCCTGTCCACTTGTCCTGGAGTGCACAAGGCTCCACAGGGGCCAGGACCCATACCTTTTGACCAGGTTGAAGCTCAACCAGAGTGGCATTCTGGTCGTACCACCGCTTCATTCCCTCCTGGCTGGCTTCCAGATTTGCCTCAGCAAGTTGCCTGTAACGCCTAGTCTGGTTCCTGAAGGCCAGCATGTAACTATATACATTCTGGGGAGGTTTCCTGGGAGATTGCTCCCAGCCTTCCTTGACCAGACTAAGAGGTCCTCGTACTGGGTGGCCATACAAAAGCTCAAAGGGACTGAACCCCAGAGACTTTTGTGGCACCTCGCGGTACGCAAAGAGAAGGCATGGTAAGAGGACGTCCCACTTACGCCTCATGGGTTCCTCAAGACCCATAATCATGCTTCATGCCCTTCAGGGTTCGGTTGAATCTCTCAACCAACCCGCTTCCTTGGGGATGGTAAGGGGTGGTGAACTTGTATGTCACACCACACTCTTGCCAAAGGGATTTCATATATTTCGATATGAAATTGGTCCCCCTGTCGGACACCACCTCTAGAGGGAATCCTACTCGTGAGAGAATTCCCATCAGTGCCCGTCCCACCACGGGGGCCGTCACTGTCCTCAGAGGGATGGCTTCAGGGTACCGGGTGGCATGGTCCACCAAGACCAGGATAAACCTGTTGCCCATGGCTGTCTTGGGGTCCAGTGGCCCCACAATGTCAATCCCCACTCGCTGGAATGGGGTACTGACCACAGGGAAAGGTTGGAGTGGAGCCTTCAGCTTCCTTCCACTCTTGCCACTTGCCTGGCAAGTCTGGCATGTCCTGCAGTGAGTGTCAGAACTCCTGCGCATTTGAGGCCAATAAAAGTGGGTGACAAGCCTTTCGAAGGTCTTGTCCTGCCCCAAATGCACTGCTAACGGAACGTCGTGAGCCAGCCCCAGTAGGAAGGCTCTGAACTGCTGGGGTACCACCAGCGCACGGGCTGACCCAGGTTCAGCAACCTTAGGCTCTGAGTACAGGAGGTCGTTCTCGCAGTAGATTAAGTGAGTACCGGACTGATCACCATTGGCTTGGGCTGCAGCCTGCTGCCGCATACCCACTAGAGAGGGGCACTCTTTCTGCTCCCTGCAGAATTCCTCCCTGGTGGGGCCTCCTTCTTGCTGCCAATGGGTCAGCTCAGGCAGGTCCCCCAGTTCGGCTATCTGTTCCCCGGTAGGCTCCAGGGCATCCCCCTCAAGGTCTGCTTCCCCTGGGCCGTGGGAACTTTAGGAGCCGGTTTCCCGTGCCTCCTGCGCCCTCTCCCTAAAGCCGGTTCCTGGGCCTCTCCCTCAGGCTCCAGGGTCCCTTTAACACCCCTACTGGCTGCCATCGACCGGGTGGTCACGCACGCCCAATCAGGTAAACCCACCATCCGCAGGTGAGCTGTCTTCTCCACCTTTTCCCAAGGGGAGCTCTCCAAATCATTCCCTAGGAGACAGTCTACAGGCATGGCAGTTCTCACAGCGACTTACAGAGTACCAGAGACCCCCCCCCCACTCAAAGGGAACTTGAGCCATTGGACAATGACTCTCTGTGTTGTCAGCATTGACAACCCGACAATAGGCATGGGGTAGGACCGGCTCTTGAGATACCAGGTGCTGCCGCACTGCAGTCACGCTGGCTCCTGTGTCTCTAAGAGCCTCTACCTTCTTCCCATTGATGGTCACCACTTGCCCATATTTCTTAGTGTTAGAGGGCAAGTCGGCGTTTGGGACCATCTCACTGTCTCCTAGTGAGACTAAGGTCAGTTGGACGGGTTCCACCCACCTGGGACTTCTACCTCCTCCCCAAAGGCTACTGTAGCCACTTGCTTCGGTAGAGCATCAGTGGGTGCTGGTTTCACATACTGGCGACACTTGGGATCACTGGCAAAGTGACCTAGTTCACCACATTTATAACATTGAGGGGGCCCCTTGGGAACAGGTTTACCTGTCGGGCCCCTGTCGGCTTCGGGGGTGGGGGAGGCTGAGAACCTTTCTGCTGGTTCCCTTGGGGATTACTTTGGGGGCCTTTTTGGAACCCTTTCTGTTTTCCCTTGTCCCCCCACTCTTCTGCTGGGGACCCTGCCCACCCTTGGCGGAGTCTCCCACTTGACCCTTGTGGACCCTGGTGCTGACCCAGCGGTCCGCCTCTTCAGCAAGCTTCCTAGGGTTAGTCAGCTTGCTATCTATCAGGTGTTGGCGTAGCTCAGGAAAACAATTAAGCGACAAGTGCTCCCATGCAATTAAATCAAAGAGACCATGGTAATCATCAACTTTGCTACCCTTCAGCCAGCCATCCAGTGCTCTGCAGAAAAAGGTCACATACTCCACATACGTACTCCCCGCAATCTTGGTACACCCCCTGAATCTCTGTCTATATAATTCAGGAGTTAGCCCATATCTGGTCATTAAAGCTTCCTTCATGTGGGGGTAAGAATTATACATGTCAGAGGGCAAATCTAAAAGTGTGTCCCGCCCCTCACTGAGGAACCGTCCCCACAACCCCGCTCCCCAATCTCTCTCAGGGACCCGGTGGGAAGACATGGCTACCTCATAGGCCTTGAACCACTGCCCTATGTCATCATTCTTAAAGTATTCCTTAACTACATCTTTTGGCATGTACACCCTTGACTCTACCTGCACCGGCGTTGCGCGTGCCTCCAGAGGGAGGGTTTTCCAAACTTTTCTCTTTTATCGCCAGCTCCCTCATTCTCGCGTCGTGCTCCATCTGAATCTTTCTTTCTTCAAGAGCCATTTTCTTGCTCTCTAGCTCCAATTGGCCATTTAATTTCAACTTTGCCAATGTAATCTCATGATCCCTTGTGGCCTGTCTGTCTGCCAGCTCCTCTGGCGACAGGCCTCTGCCAAAACTACGGATGCTCTCCGCTGGTTCCACTAGGTCAACCTCAGGTACAACCTCCTCAGCTGCACCCCTAGATTCCATCCAGGCTTTCAGCGCCGTGTAGAAGTGTGCTTTGTTTGTGCATCCTTTGCGTGGAACCTTGAACTTCTTGCAGAAATGCTTGAGTTGTTCTCTCGTGTATTTATCCAGTTTGGCTTCATCCCATTCCAATCCGGCTATCTCAGAGGTTTCAGAGACGGACTTCTCAATGCTGTTTGGGCCAGGCATGACTCCAAACACAAGGGATCTTCTTGGCAAGCAAAATTAAAATTAAAAGTTCTGTGGCTCAAGCTACTGGACTGTCCTCACTGTGCAATGGTTAGTAATCACTGCGCAGACACCCAGAACGCAAATCCGTAAATCCTCACTGCTGCCACCAATGTTAGAATCCGGGGTCTCTGGTTGGCGCAGGTATGCACTTGCGACAAGTAGGGACCCTTTCCTCTAAGTCAGGGCGTAGGATTACCTCTTTAAAAATAGCCCCTGCTCACCCTCTAGGTAACGTGGAGCGAGCAGTCAGGCTAGATTCCAGAGGGCATTAGGTTAAGCGTTCAAGATATCCCACACAATAATCACCACCCCACCACACAAAGACACAAGGCTGTATTTATGAAAATAAAGTTCTTTATATAAATCTCTTATGCAGGCTTCAAATACAGTCTTCTCTCTTTAAATAAGGTTCCAGTTACTTTCAATGCTTTTAGGCAGTCCACAGATGTAAAAATGGCAATGTTCTACTTAAAATAGCTCTCTTGGGGTGTCTGTGCGCTTCGTAGCGCCTCTAGTACACTCCGTACAAAATTTTGGACGTGCCTTGCCGTTTCCCACGCTTCTCGCGTGAGCACGCGTACTCGGGACGTGAACCGTACGGACCGTACCTTCGTAGGTACGTGTCGTACACGTTCGGTACGCCTCTTTCAAAACCTCACGCTTCTTGCGTGAGCAACGTCCTATACTTTAAATGGAGTATGGTTCGTACCTTTCCGGGTCGCCTCGCACAGCTGCTATGAAGGTTGCAAAAGTTCACGCTTCACGCGTGAACAGCGTAGCGGGTCTAAAGCGCCATTACGGCCCGAACAAAGCAACGGACGGGTCGTACTTCAGCGCGCTGCACACAGTACCTCAAATTCTTGAAGGGCAAAGTTCCTGGCGGCTCCAGAAGTCCGTGAGGGGTGTCCCATGTCGCGCTGCTGTCCCTTGAGGTTAGTGGATGGCGATGCTTCGTGGGGCACTTCTAGGCTTACGGGCTCGCACCAGAGGTCAGAAGCAGGAGGGGCAGCTCGGGGGCAATTTCTTCAGCGCGTCGCGCTGCCGGCTTCACTCAGAGGACGCACAGTGATTCGCAGGTCCTTACAGGGCTTCCACGGCCAGGGGGGTCGCAGAGGCTCGGCGCTCGGAGCCTAGTCAGTCTCTTCTTTGCGGTGCGAGCTACGGCTCGGGGGGCAGTTGCTTGCGGTGCTTGGACCAGGTGGACAGGTCTTTGCGGTGCTCGCAGTAGCCCCGGTGGCAGATGTCGCGGTGCTCAGATGAGGGGCACACAGGTCCTCTGGGGTCAGCGTTACAGGATCGCCTCCAGCAGCTTCTCTTCTTCTTGGGGAAAGGTAGCGCCCACTGTTCCTGGGGCGCAGTTCAGGGGGCAAGTTCACCAGCAAGCCCTTGGAGATCGTTTAAAGCACAAGTTGATCAAAAGTCTTTTCTTCTCAAGTCTTTTCCTCCTCTCCTTCTTGCAGCAAGGCACCCACCACAGGCCAGTCTCACAGGTCAGAGACAGTAGTCCTCCATGCAGCTTTCCCAGGTCCTTCTCTTCGGGCAGAGTTTCTTCTTGGCGCAAACAGGATCTGATTTCTTAGGAGCAGGGCTCCTTCTTTTATAGCACAATTCTTTTGTTCTTTGTCGCCAGGGGGCCTGGGCCTGGCTCAGTCCAGTTTTGGAGCACTTTGTTGTGGTGACTCTGCTCTTTCCTTTCAGCAGCAGGGCAGAGACATCAGCCGCTCCACAGGGGGCGGAGCCGGCATTGTGGTGGCAGAGCACAGGTCTATTCAGAGTCAAAGGTGTACTCCTCCCACCCATCCTGGTGTAATCTCTCTACCCACCACCTGGCAGCCAGCCTGTCTCCTGGAATTCCCCAGCCCTGCTCCTTTACTGTTACTAGGCAGAACACACACACACAGCAGAGGCGGACTGAAATGGCCAGGTCAGTAAATACTAACTTTCTAACAGTAGTATTTACAAACGCAGGATATTAAAATAAACTTTACTACAAGAAGTATTTTATTATTCTGAGTTCAGGCATACTAAACTTGACTTTCTACCATGCTCTATGAGTCCACTGGGATTACAGCGTGTAGTAATTCCAGCAGCCCATTCTGGCCTATGGAGAGCAGGTAGCCTGCAATAGTGAAAAACGAAAATGGCTGTAATTCACTATTAGGACATGCCACACACATCAGGGCATGTCCTACCTTATACCTACAATGCACCCTGCCCTTGGGCCTACCAGAGGGGTGACTAATATGTAGTTAAGGGAAGGTTTGGGGACTGGCAAGTAGGTGCACTTGCGCAATCAGCGCAACAGTATCAGACCGCGCGCAGGTTCTGCAGTGGCAGACCCTAGACACATTTTACTAGGCCGCTTCTGTGGGTGGCACAACCAGTGCTGCAAGCCCACCAGCAGCATTTGTATTTACAAGCCCTGGCACTCCAGGTGCACTTTACTAGGGGCTGATAGTAAACCAAATAAGCCAAACATGGACACCAATCAATGTATACACTTTTCCAAAGGGAGCACTTGCACTGTGGCACTGATTAGCAGTGACACAGTGCCCTGAGCAGTTAACACCAACAAAACACATTGAGGCACATCAGCAAAAAGTGGAAGGGAAACTCACGCCAAGGTGCCAGGTCTAACACGCTGTATCTAAGAATGTTTTAGACAGAATCCGTGAGGAGGCCTACTGGGAGTTGTCGATCTGGAGGATGAGCTGAGTGTCATCCGCATAGTTAAAGACTTGGCAGTTCATGCGCGCTATGGCAGCTATCAGTGGCTGGAGGTAAATGTTGAAAAGGAGCGGGGACAGTGCTGAGCCCTGGGGGACGCCACACGTGAGGGCACCCCTGTCAGACACCTGCTCACCAAGTTGGACCCTCTGAGACCGCCCAGAAAGAAAGGATTCAAGCCACTGGTGGGCCAACCGGCAGGTTCCCAACTCGGTGATATGGGCTAGAAGCTGTGCGTGATTGACGTGTTGAATGCTGCCGATAGGTCTAACTGAACCAGGGCGCACGGTTTCTTATTGTCGGCCATGACTCTGAACTCATCAAATATAGATAGCATCACCAGCTCAGTGCTGTGATGGGGCCTGAAACCCGCCTGTCGCCCCTGGAGTAGCTGGTGTTCCTCCAGGAAGGCCGAGAGTGTTTTTAGGATGTGTTGCTCTAAGACTTTTGCCAGAAAGGGGAGCTGGTTTGAAGTGAGCTAAAGAATGATGATGGATTCAACCCAGATCTGTGACTGGGGTTGAGTGTCTGAAAAGTTTCAGCACTCCGTCCATCCTCTCCTTGTGCTTGCTTTGTTCGCCTTAAGTTGGCAGGGTATGCCCAGACGTGGGTCCCTTGCTCACTTTGCCACTGGGTTCAAGCTAGCCTGGCTGATGAGGCCTGTTAGCCCAAAACCAGTCCCAGGATGCTTCTTTCCAGTCCAGGGAAGACATGGCTCGGCAGTTTGGGATGGACTGTTCCCATGAGGCACAGGGTCAAGACTTATTTGCATATAGCTGTGTATGAACTGGGGTGGCGAAGTGAGCTAAAGAACGATGATGGATTCAACCCAGATCTGTGACTGGAGGCGAGTCTCTGAAAAGTTCAGCACTCCGTCTATCATCTTGTTGTGTTTGCTTTGTTCGCCTTAAGTTGGCAGGGTATGCCCAGACGTGGGTCCCTTCCTCACTTTGCCACTGGATTCAAGCTAGCCTAGCTGATGAGGGCTGTTAGCCCGAAACCGGTCCCAGGATGTTTCCGGTCTAGGGAAGACATGTTAATGTTAATGTTAACTGCTACTTCTATAGCGCTTAATCACTAGCAGGTCTCTTAGCGCTTTGAGAGAGAGGTCCGAAACCCACTTCAGTCCCCAGGAACACTTGTTGCAGATGGATAAGATTGTGTCCAAAGGCTCCCTGAACAGGAGCGTTTTAAGGCGTTTCCTGAAAGGGAGGAGAGCGCATTCCTTGCGGAGGATATCGGGCAGTTTATTCCAGAGTTGAGGGAGTAGGACAGAGAGGGCTCTTCCTACCTTGGATACCGTATTAGACCGGTGGACTGCCAGCAGGCAGCTCTCGAAGAACCGGAGTTTCCGGCCCGGCACATAGTTTCCAAGGCGCTCTTTAATGTAGGCTGGGGCCTGGCCGTAAATTGTTTTGTGAGCAATACAGAGGCCCTTGAATTTTGCCCTCTGCTTGATGGTGAGCCAGTGAAGCTTGCACAGCAGAGGGGTCACATGCGCCTGTTTGGGTAGCCTGAAGATCAGCCTGGCTGCATCATTCATGGTCACTAGCAATTTGTTGGTGAGTTTTCCCGGTAGGCCGATGTATAGGGCGTTCCCGTAGTCCAATCTGGACAAGATGGTGGCTGATACTATCATCTGTAGCGCTGCAGTCGAAAGGAGGGGGACAAGTCTCCGCATCTGTCTCAGCAAGCCTGTGCAGGTACCGGTCACGGCTGCGACTTGGTTGGACATAGAGAGATCGGCATCGATCTTGATGCCCAGACTTTTTACGGCCGTGACCAGCATGGGGGTTGTGCCAAGCTCTTGGAGCCAGAATCGGTCACTCCAGGGGTTTGTCTTCAAGGGGATGACCAGGACCTCTGTTGTGTCAGGATTGACTTTTAGGGACTTGGTTGTCATCCAGTTCACGGTGTATCTAAGAATGTTTTGAATCCGTGAGGAGGCCTACTGGGAGTTGTCGATCTGGAGGATGAGCTGAGTGTTATCCGCATAGTTAAAGACTTGACAGTTCATGAGCGCTAGGGCAGCTATCAGTGGCTGGAGGTAAATGTTGAAAAGGAGCGGGGACAGTGCTGAGCTCTGGGGGACGCCACACGTGAGGGCACCCCTGTCAGACACCTACTCACCAAGTTGGACCCTCTGAGACCGCCCGGAAAGAAAGGATTCAAGCCACTGGTGGGCCAACCGGCAGGTGCCCAAATCGGTGATATGGGCTAGAAGCTGTGCGTGATTGACCGTGTCGAATGCTGCTGATAGTTCTAACAGAACCAGGACGCCCAGTTTCTTATTGTCGGCCATGCTTTGAGCTCATCAAATATAGATAGCATCACCAGCTCAGTGCTGTGGTGGGTCCTGAAACCCGCCTGTTGCCCCTGGAGTAGCTGGTGTTCCTCCAGGAAGGCCGAGAGTGTTTTTAGGATGTGTTGCTCTATGACTTTCACCTGAAAGGGGAGCTGGGAGATAGGTCTGTAGTTTTTAAGAGTAGCAGCATCTGTCCATGGTTTCTTCAGTAGGGGGGTGACCCTGGCTAACTTCAGGTCGGAGCGAAGGTAGCCTGTCTCCAGGGAGCGGTTTAATTGGGCGAGGATCTGTCTTTCAAGGGGAGGGCCTTACAGAAAACCCTTGGGGGACAGGGGTCTGCTGGTGAGCCTGATTTGATGCGGTTCATCAGGTGTGACAGGGAGGCCAGATCTAGATTAGGGAAGGAGGGGAGTTGGTTACCGGGCGTGAGGGGCTGGTCTGGGGAGGCCTGGTGGATCAGGATACTCTCAATCTCAGCTAGGATGTCCGCAACCTTATGCAGAAAGAAGGTCTGGAAGGTGTTGTGGTCTGCTGGTGAAGCTGTGGATCTCTGTACTGACTTCTGGCTGAGTTCTTTTAGTATTCTAAAAGTCTCTTTCTGTTTGTCTGCTGCACCCGTGATTCTTGCCTGGTAATATTCAGCCTTCCTAGTCATGATGGGTTTTTTGAATGAGATAAGCAAGAGTTTGTGGGCTGCGAGTTCGGCTTGACTGCCTGATTTCCGCCACCGCCTCTCGGCTTGGCAGAGGGTATGTTTCCTGCCCCTCAGTTCCTCATTGAACCAGGGGGCACCCTTTCGTTTATCTCTAACTTTCTCCCTCCGTGCCGGTGCTACCTGATTAATGGCTTTCCTAAGCGTGTCGGTGAGGGCTGCACACTCGTGGTCCAGGTTACCTATAACGGGTGCTTTCAGGGAGAGTCTGAGTAAGGTGCCCACCAGATTTTCTGCCTCAATTCTGTTCCAGCTGTGCACGGTTTTCCAACCGGGTGGCGGCTGCAACAGTTAGCTAATCAGCGAGTGGTCAGACCAGGTGAACATGCTGATATCTGTAAGACTAGTTTGTGGCTGAGAAGTCCAGATGAGGTCAAGTATGTGGCCCTTTAAGTGAGTTGGAGCATTCAACAGTTGGTGAAGCCCCAATGAGCTCATGGCTATCTCGAATTGGTAGACAAGCGACTCTCTGGGTGTTTTATCCCAGTGGTAGTTGAAGTCACCCACCACTAGGAGTCGTTGGTAGCTTGACAGTTCGGGCTGGACTGTTCCCATGAAGCACAGGGTCAAGACTGATTTGCTTATAGCTGTGTCTGAACTGGGGTGGCGAAGTGAGCTAAAGAATGATGAGGGATTCAACCCAGATCTGTGACTGGGGGTGAGTGTCTGAAAAGTTTCAGCACTCCATCCATCATCTCCTTGTGTTTGCTTTGTTCGCCTTAAGTTGGCAGGGTATGCCCAGACGTGGGTCCCTTGCTCACTTTGCCACTGGATTCAAGCTAGCCTGGCTGATGAGGGCTGTTAGCCCGAAACCGGTCCCAGGATGCTTGTTTCCTGTCCAGAGAATACATGGCTTGGCAGTTCGGGCTGGACTGTTCCCATGAGGCACAGGGTCAAGACTGATTTGCATATAGCTGTGTCTGAACTGGGGTGGCGAACTGAGCTAAAGAACGATGATGGATTCAGCCAAGATCTGTAAATAGGGGTGAGTGTCTGAAAAGTTTCAGCACTCCGTCAATCATATCCTTATGTTTGCTTTGTTCGCCTTAAGTTGTCAGGGTATGCCCAGACGTGGGTCCCTTGTTCACTTTGCCACTGTATTCAAGCTAGCCTGGCTGATGAGGGCAGCCCGAAACCGGTCCCAGGATGCTTGTTGCCGGTCCAGTAAAGACATGGCTTGGCAGTTCAGGCTGGACTGTTCGCATGAGGCACAGGGTCGTCAAGACTGATTTGCATATAGGTGTGTCTGAACTGGGGTGGTGAAGTGAGCTAAAGAACGATGATGGATTCCACCCAGATCTGTGACTGGGGGTGAGTGTCTGAAACATGTCAGAACTCCGTTCATCACCTCCTTGTGTTTGCTTTGTTCGCCTTAAGTTGGCAGGGTATGCCCAGACGTGGGTCCCTTGCTGACTTTGCCACTGGATTCAAGCTAGTCTGGCTGATGAGGGCTGTGAACCCGAAACCGGTTCCAGGATGCTTGTTTCCAATCCAGGGAAGACATGGCTTGGCACTTTGGGCTGGACTGTTCCCATGAGGCACAGGGTGAAGACTGATTTGCATATAGCTGTGTCTGAACTGGGGTGGCGTAGTGAGCTAAAGAACGATGATGGATTCAACCCAGATCTGTGACTGGGGGTGAGTGTCTGAAAAGTTTCAGCACTCCGTCCATCATCTCCTTGTGTTTGCTGTGCAAGAACCAAAGTCAGCCACTCTGATTCTAGTCACCAACTGCTGTTCTGCTATACGTGCTGTGATGCTTCCAATGGTTGCCATTTGTTCATAGTCCGTTTTGCTTCAGTCATTCACTCCTAAAACTTCAATGTACGCAGGACCACTGAAATTATGCAATTGTGCGGCCCTGCTGATTTTCATATAATTATAGATGTGCCATATTTGCCATGTAACCTATCATCTGCTGCATAATGTGCAGATTTTAACCACAAAAAAATAGTTTCTAGCTCAAAAGGTTCCAGAGTTACAAAAAATGCAGCAACAAGTGTCACCATGCGCTGTAAGGCCCTTTGCAAAACAGGTCACCTTTATGTTGCTTATTGCTATATTTCAGTATTAAACTGGTACTAATGAGGTGAAACCAATGCCCAGACAGTGTTACCAAGTTTAAAAAGTAGTAAATAACTCAACTTTCAAGTTTATTTATTATTGCATGGCTAATTAAAGCCAAACAGTAAAATACATAGAACACAGTATACCTTGTTACAATAGCAAGGGTACCATTGCGCAATTACGATGTGATTTAAAATGTTGATGCAGCATTAAAAAAAAAAGTTTAAATACATAGGATATGAGATCTCACTCAGGTTTACTTCAGAATATAAATATGAAAAGAAGGAGGCTGGTTTCAAGCATATTTTGTTTGAGACCGTTGAGAAACAACCCTTTCAGAAAAACAGGTTTAATGGTGTTTTGATAATTACTCACTAAATAATGAAGTAATACAATTACAATGTTCTTGCCGCATACTTTACTCAACCCTGCAGCATAATTTGTCCCTCTTCTGCTGCATAGTTCCAGTAGCCCTGAATGTAGGTGAAAGAATGGAGAGTTTCCTGGTTTGCGCAACACATCATTCAAATGGGACTAGAGCTGAGATAGTACCAGATACTTTGTTCGAGTCACCTACTCTGCGCAAATTAAAGAACCCAGCCCACCAGGCGCCTTCTACACATACAGGATGCGTAAAACAGAAAAAAGGGAGGAGGCCAATCTTTCAAGTTATCCTCACTGTCCCAACAAATATTTGTGGTTTAATTCTGTTTTAATGAGGCAGCAAGAGTACTCAATGCTTGTGATAAGCCAAACGCCGGCAAGGCGTCATTCAGCGTAAGTGCACGCTGAGTCTACGCTGTCACTGCACTCAGGAAACACGTTTGTTGCTTGTTTATGATCATGCAAATTGCGAGGCACACTTTGCAAATCTCTTTAACATAATGGCGGTAACACATATTTAGCAATTAAACACAGTATGTTGTGGGATTCAAGACACAATACAACAATATTTAACTGGGATGGTGTTTGAAATGCCACATCCTCTGCTGTTCCAAACATCAAACATTCCTGCTAGTAGTGGGAGGAAAGGAGGAAGCCTTTAGAAAAAACACTCTTAACGCCTACCTGCCAGTGATTAGAATATTCCATCCTCTAAAGAAGCAGAAGGATTAGGAATGCCAGTGGCAGGCTTCACCCGATGGAAACTCCTATGCAGCGAGGCAGTGAAAAACAGAAGGTGCGACGTCCAGGGTAACCTCAAGGGAGAAGGCTGCACCTGGTAGCGAAGTGCAGCAACGACGAAGGGAAAAGCAGCAGTGAAGAAGCACTGTTGTGCCAGCCAAAGTAAAAGCATTCACGAGCTTTATTAGTCAACATTTGCAGTAATTCCTGCATCTGTGCTGTTGCCCCTTTGATTGTTTGAACGACAGTGCTGACGGTGCCACATGCTGATTGGCCGCTCTGCTTGATCACTCAAATCGGGGAGCGTCATTTGATTTATGGCACGGAACATCTAAGAAATCATACTTTGAACCTCCAAAAAAACAATGAAAGTTGAAATGGTGAGGTGGAGTGTGCGCCCCCCCCCATGAGATGATGCCACGCCCCCCTGGGGGGCACGGCCCCTACTTTGAAGACCAATGGGCTAAAGCCACCGGACATCTTGAGTTTGTTACTCAACTCACACGATGCCACCGGGTGACGCACAATATCGACTCCCTTCACATGGTCACCCGGTGAGGAGCTGATATCCCATGGTGGCAGGGAAAATGAGCTGAAAAACACTGCAAGCAGTGGTTTTCATCTTGTGTTTGGAGGCTTTGAACTTAATGGGTGTGAATACACACCAGGACATCGGCAGCAGCCTCGGCATGCTTATTATTATTTTTGTACAAATTTTTTTAGGAAGAGCTTTGGTGGCTGGGTGCTTCTTAACACGACGCCCCGCCCCCTCCAAGACCTGCCCCCTTCTCACACGGTGTGATTTTTTGGTCTCGCCTGCATTGCAGCGCATGCGTTGCTCACGGGCGAGAAATTTTGTGAGAGAGGGATTTCAGAAAAGGGCTTTAAGCCCCGCCCCTCATTTCCATTGGCTGGCATCACTGTTTATGGTAAACGGTGGCCTGCCATTGGAAATGAGGGTTTTTTGTGGACGCCCTTTCACCTCCGATCCGACTGGGTCACCTGCTTTGCTGCTGTCGCAAAGCACTTTCTTATCTTTATGGGGCCATGTGTTTCTAATTAGAAACACATGGCTCCATAAAGACAAGAGATCGATGCTTGTTATAGAGATACCTCCTTCACATCCCTCTATAAGCGCTGCCTTGGTGCTCACTGCGCCCCAGCATTCTTCTTCTCTTATTCGGTCTACCTGATTGACTGGATCTTTTTCTTCAGCTGCTACGGCCATATTATGACAGAATCCGTTCCCTTGACTCTGCTCTTCTTTCTATTCACCCGTGGACTCTTGTCGTCCCACTCTGAAGCTGTATATTCTGTCTCTGTTGCCGAATCTGATCACGACCTCCGGGCAGTCATCCTTTGTTGCTGGCTTGCTTGTCTAGCGCAGCTGCTCTGCATGCTCCTTTGCACGATCAGTGCACCCTCAGTTTCAGCGTTTGCCTTTCCCTGTGATTGAGCGCATCCTCCGGTCCATTCCCAATGCAGGTCATTCTCCATCTTATGTTCTCACAATGGGTCTCCTCGCTTCTTTTTCTCCCTACCCTGCGCACATCTCGCATTTCTGTCCGTGTGCTGCATTACAAGGGCAGTTTCTCTCTGCCCTGTGCTTGCCTTGTCAGTGGCGTTTCTCCCTGCCCGGTGGTGTGTGCTTCCCTGTCAGTGGCGCTGTTCCCTGCCCGGTGGTGTGTGCTTCCCTGTCAGTGGCGCTTCTCTTTGCCCGGTGGTGTGTGCTTCCCTATCAGTGGCGCTTCTCCCTGTCCTGTGTGCTTCCCTGTCAGTGCCGCTATTCAATTCCCCATAGTGTGCGCTGCCCTGTCAGTGCTGCTTTTCAATTCCCCATTGTATGTGCTGCACTGTCAGTGCCGCTTTTCCCTGCCCTGTCAATGACGCTTCTCCCTGACCTGTGCTGTGCACTAATCTGTCAGTGCCCCTTCTCCCCGCCCTGTAGTGTGCGCTGCCCCTTCTCCCTGCCCTCTGTTGTGCGCTGCCCTGTTGGGTTCCCTTCTCCCTGCCCTGTGCGCTGCCCTGTCGGTGCCCCTTCTTCCTGCCCTGTGGTGTGTGTACTGCCATGTCTGGGGTATTTGTTTCTACCCTATGGGGTGCGCTGCCCTGCCATCAGTGCCTCTTCTCCCAACCCTGTGGTGAGTGCTGCCCTGTCAGTGCCCCTTCTCCCTGCCCTCTGGTGTGTGTTTCTGTCAGTGCTGTTTCTCCCAGCCCTGTGGTAAGTGCTGAACTGTCAGTGCTGCTTCTCTCTGCCCTGTAGTGTGCGCTGCCCTGTCAGTGCCCCCTCTCCCTGCCCTCTGTTGTGTGTTTCTGTCAGTGTCTCTTCTCCTTGCCCTGTGGTGTTTGCTGCTCTGTCGGTGCCCCTTCTCCCAACCCTGTAGGTTATTTTTCCCTGTCAGTGCCGCTTCTCTCTGCCCTGTAGTGTGAGCTGCCATATCAATGCCCCTTCTTCCACTACTGCTGACACGCTGCTGCAGACACCGCTGCTGACGCACCTCTGCTGACACATCGCTGCTGACATGCCGCTGCACCACTGCTTCTACACCACTGCTGACACGCCGCTGCGAAAACGCCACTGCGGACACACCACTGCTGACACACCACTGCTAACACACCACTGCTAACACACCACTGCTGACACACCACTGCTGACACACCGCTGCTGACACACCGCTGCTGACACACCGCTGCTGACACACTGCTGCTGACACACCGCTGCTGACACACTGCTGCTGACACACCGCTGCTGACACACTGCTGCTGACACACCGCTGCTGACACACCGCTGCTGACACACCGCTGCTGACACACCGCTGCTGACACGCCGCTGCTGGCAACACTGCTGACACCACTGCTGACACACCACTGGTAACACACCACTGCTGCTACACCACTGCTTCGACACCGCTGCTGACACACCACTTCTGACACGCTGCTGCGGACACGCCACTGCTGACACACCACTGCTGACACACCACTGCTGGCACACCACTGCTGACACACCACAGCTAACACACCACTGCTGACACGTCGATGCTGACACGCTGCTGCTGACACACCACAGCTAACACACCACTGCTGACACATCGATGCTGACACACCGCTGCTGACACACTGCTGCTGACACACCGCTGCTGACACACCGCTGCTGACACACCGCTGCTGACACGCCGCTGCTGACAACACTGCTGACACCACTGCTGACACACCACTGGTAACACACCACTGCTGCTACACCACTGCTTCGACACCGCTGCTGACACACCACTTCTGACACGCTGCTGCGGACACGCCACTGCTGACACACCACTGCTGACACACCACTGCTGGCACACCACTGCTGACACACCACAGCTAACACACCACTGCTGACACGTCGATGCTGACACGCTGCTGCTGACACACCACAGCTAACACACCACTGCTGACACATCGATGCTGACACGCCGCTGCTGACGCCGCTGCTGACACAACTGCTGACACACCGCTGCTCACTCATCGCTGCTGATGCCGCTGCTGACACATCGCTGCTGACGCCGCTGCTGACACACCACTGCTGACACGTCGCTGCTGACACACCACTGCTGACACATTGCTGCTGACACACCACTGCTGACACACCGCTGCTGACACATCGCTTCTGACGCCGCTGCTGCTGACACACCGCTTCTCCTTGCCCTGTGGTGTGTGCTGCTCTTTCGGTGCCCCTTCTCCCAACCCTGTAGGTTATTTTTCCCTGTCAGTGCTGCTTCTCTCTGCCCTGTAGGGTGCGCTGCCATGTCAATGCCCCTTCTCCCACCACTGCTGACACACCACTGCTGACACGCCGCTGCAGACACCACTGCTGACACACCACTGCTGACACACCGCTGCTGACACATCGCTGCTGACATGCCGCTGCTTCTACACCACTGCTGACATGCTGCTGCGAACAAGCCACTGCTGACACATCGATGCTGACATGCCGCTGCTGACACCACTGCTGACACACCACTGCTGACACACCACTGCTGACACACCACTGCTGCTACACCACTGTGGACACGCCGCTGCGGACACGCCGCTGCAGACACGCCATTGCTGACACACCACTGCTGACACACCACTGCTGACACACCACAGCTAACACACTACTGCTGACACATCGATGCTGACACGCTGCTGCTGACACACCACAGCTAACACACCACTGCTGACACATCGATGCTGACACGCTGCTGCTGACGCAGTTGCTGACGCCGCTGCTGACACGCCGCTGCTGACACGCCGCTGCTGTCACGCTGCTGCTGTCAAGCCGCTGCTCACACACCGCCACTCACACATCGCTGCTGACACATCGCTGCTGACGCCGCTGCTGACACATTGCTGCTGCTACCGCCGCTGCTGACACATCACTGCTGCATGCTGCTGACACGCCGCTGCCGACACCACTGCTGACACGCTGCTGCTAACACACCACTGCTGACACATTACTGCTGGTACACCGCTGCTGACACATCGCTGCTGACGCCGCTGCTGACGCTGCGTGTTTGACCTGGCACCTTGGCGTGAGTCTCCCTTCCACTTTTTGTCGCTGTGCCTCATGTGTTTTTATGGTGTTGGCCGCTCAGCGCACTGTGCCACTGCCAACCAGTGCCACGGTGCAAATGCTCCCTACATAAAATGTATATGTTGGTTGGATTCCATGATTGGCTTATTTGGTTTACTATCAGACCCCAGTAAAGTGCACCAGGAGTGCCAGGGCGTGTAAATACAAATGCCGCTGGTGGGCTTGCAGCACTGGTTGTGCCACCCACAGACGCGGCCTGGTACAATATGTCTAGGGTCTGCCATTGCAGAACCGGCGTGCAGTCTGGTACTGTCATGCTGACTGCGCAAGTGCACACACTTGCCAGTCCCTAAACCTTCCCTTAACTTCATATTAGTCACCCCTATGGTAGGCCCAAGGGCAGGGTGCATTGTAAGCATAAGGTAGGACAAGCCCTGATATGTGTGGCATGTCCTAATAGTGAATTACAGCCATTTTCGTTTTTCACTTTTGTAAGGCTACCTGTTCTCATAGGCCAGAATGGGTTGTTAAGATTGTTACATCCTATGATCCTAACAGACCCAGGGAACATGGTAGAAAATCGAGTTTAGTATGCCTGAACTCAGAATAATAAGGTACATCTTTTAGTAAGGTTTATTTTAATATTCTGCGTTTGCAAATGCCTCTGCGTGATGTGTATCTGCTGTCTGGCTTGTGTGAGTGACAGGGCTGGGGAAACCCAGATGGGCAGGGCTAGGTAGCCTGGTGGTGAATAGGAAGATTGGCAGATAGATGGGTGGGAGAAGTACACCTGGACTCTGAATAGGAGTGTGCTCTGCCACCACAATGCTGGCTCCACCCCCTGTGGAGCGTCTGATGGCTCTGCCCTGCACCCTGAAAGAAACAGCCTGCATCGCAAAAACAAAGTGCTCAGAAACCGGACAGAACTAGGCAAAGGCCCCACCTGGCCTGGGAGAAAAAAAGAAATGTAGTATAAATGTAGGAGTCCTGCTCCTAAGAAATCAGATCCTGTTTGCGCCAAGAAGAACCTCTGCCCGACGAGAAGGACCTGGGAAAGCTGCATGGAGGACTACTGTCTCTGACCTGGGAGACTGGCCAGTGGTGGGTGCCTTGCTGAAAGAAGGAGAGGAAAAGACTGAGAGACTTTAATTTCAACTTGTGCTTTTGTGAACAAATCTCCAAGGGCTTGGAACCGAGCTTGCCCCCTGAACTGAGCCCCAGGACCATTGGGCTCTTTCCCCCTTCACCCTGAGCTGCTGGACTGCCTGTGCTCGTGCCCCGCTGACGCCGTCGCTGAGTGTGCCTCGCAAATCTTTTCATTTCCCTGAAGTGCCTTGAGTCCGTGCTGGTGCCGCCCGACACTGCATGACTCCGCTGAGTAAGCCGTAGCTCGCACCGTGTCCCGCTGGGGCCGCCCCACACCTGACTCGCTCTCCTATTCACGACTGAGCCGCACCGCCACTGCCGACAGCCGCCACGATCTCGCATTGCAAGTCCGAGAGACGACCCGGTGCGTACGACTACAAGCGTATCTTCGCACTGTGTCTCATCCCCCGGGGCCGCGCCGCACCCAAGAAGTCGCCCTGTACGTCACGTACAGGCCACGAATTGCCGCCTTGCCGCCCCAGAAGAAGCAGCCTCAACAAAGAAGGAATCCCCCGTCCCGGGACTTTGCCGTAGCCCGACTCCTCCGCCGCATCTCCTTGAGGTCCCGCCCCAACGCCCCGCATCACGGCGCTGCTGAGAGCCGGACCTGCCTGTAGAGCTGCCGACGACCGTCCGTTCGTGGCCCCGCATCGTCCCAAGTAACTACCAGGTATATTGTGCACTCCACACCTAAAAGTGCACACCGCGGATCAGAGGGTCCGTCCCAGTGAAACCGACACGTAATCCCCCTCAACCCCCAGGGGATCCGCTCTGCACAAAACCTGACTGTAAACAATATTAAGATAACTCCTGATCCAAAGACAGTATTGCGTGCATTTTCAAAACGTTATTTAATGGTTTTGTAATTAAGCCTGCATAAGAATATATATTTTCATAAAGCCTACGTATTTTTCCAGAAACCTGACTGGTGTCCCTCTGTGGTGCAACTGATATGTTTACTGTGTGTATGCCCTCAAATGCTTAACCGTATAACGCCTGGGGATTAGCCTTGTCTGCTCGCGCCACGCAACCTTGAGGGTGAGCAGGGGTTATTCTTAGGGGTAATCCTACGCCCTGATTAGAAGTGAAGGGTCCCTGCTTGTCGCTGGTACCTACCAACGCCAACCAGGGGTTCCCATTTCTAACATTGGAGGCAGCGTTGAGGATTTTCGAATTTGCATTTGGAGTTTATACAAAGTGAATAATTAGTGTCCACGTAGTGAGTTCAGACCAAATAACGCAGCCACATACTGTTGATCTTTTCTGTTGCTTTGCCAAGAACCTCTATTTTTTGAATCATGCCTGGCTCCAAAGTTGCAGAGAAAGCGCCATCCATAGTCCTTAGTGTAAGTGACATGGAAGACTTAGCATGGGAAGAAGAGAAACTAGAAAGCTACACAGTAGCACAGCTGAAGGGCTTTCGCAACAAATTTGGAATTGAATGAATGAATGAATGAAATCAGACTTATACCGCGCAACTAAGTCCAAAACTAGATTTAGGCACAAAGCTCAATACCTAAAGGCGCTGGGGCCTGGATTGAGTCACGGGCACCAGGGAATGAGGTGGTAGAGGATCCGCCCGGAAGCATCCATGGAGGTGGTGGTGGCCTGTCGCCAGAGGAGTTGGAGGACAGGGCCGCAACCAGGGCACATGAGGTGGAAATGGCAAAAATCAATGGTCAAATGGAAATGGAGAAACAAAGATTAACAATGGAAAGCCAAAGGTTGGCAATGGAAGAAAAAAAGATCCAAATGGAACATGAAATGAAGTTGAAGGAGTTGGAGATACAAGCGAAAAGTTTGGGAACAACTCCCTCTGGTGGCAGCCCAGTACCAGTGCAGGTAGAGCCAAGGGTGTACATACCTAAGGATGTGGTGAAAGAGTATTTCAGGAATGATGACATAGGGCAGTGGTTCAAGGCCTACGAGGTAGCCATGTCCTCCCACCGGGTCCCTGAGAGAGATTGGGGAGCGGGGTTGTGGGGACGGTTCCTTAGCGAAGGGCTGGACACACTCTTAGATTTGCCTGCAGATATGTATAACTCGTACCCCCACATGAAGGAAGCTTTGATGACCAGGTATGGGTTAACTCCTGAATTGTATAGACAGAGGTTCAGGGAGTGCAAAAAGATTCCTGGGAGTACGTATGTGGAGTATGTAACTTTTGTTTTACAGAGCGCTGGATGGTTGGGTGAAGGGTAGCAAGGTTGATGATTTCCAAGGGCTTCTTGATTTAATGGCATGGGAGCACTTGTCCAGTAATTGTTTTCCTGAGCTACGCCAACACCTGATAGATAGCAAGCTGACTAACCCTAGGAAGCTTGCTGAGGAGGCGGACCGCTGGCTCAGCACCAGGGTCCACAAGGGTCCCGTGGGAGACTCCGCCAAAGGTGGGCAGGGTCCCCAGCAGAAGAGCGGGGGGGACAAGGGTAAACAGAGGGAGTTCCAGAGGAGGCCCCAAAGTAATCCCCCTGGGAACCAAGGGAAAGGTTCTCAGCCTCCCCCACCCCAGAAACCGACTGGGGCCCGACAGGTACCCCTGTTCAAAGAGGGCCCCTGACCTGTTTCAGATGCGGTGAGCTGGGTCATTTTGCCAATGATCCCAAGTGTCGCCAGTTTGGTAAACCAGCACCCACTGGTGCAACCCCCCGGCAGACGGCTAGTGTAGCCCTGAGTGGAGAGATGGGTGTCCAGGGTGGGTGGGGTTCAGTAGAAATGTCCCTGGTCTCATTAGGAGACCGTGAAGTGGTCCCCCAAACCCAGCTGCCTGAGAACACTAAAAAATACAGGCAGTGGGTGACCATAAATGGCCATAGGGTTGAAGCTCTCAGAGACACAGGAGCCAGTGTGACGGCTGTCAAGCGCCACCTGGTGTCTCAGGAGCAGGTTGTCCCAGGAGCATTCTATCCGGTTGTTGCCGCCGACAACACTGAGAGTCACTGCCCGGTGGCTCAGGTTCCCTTTGAGTGGGGGGGGGGGTCTCTGGTACTCTTCAGGTAGCTGTGAGGCCCGCCATGCCTGTAGACTGTCTGTTAGGGAACGATCTGGAGAGCTCACCTTGGGCTAAGGTGGAGCGGAGTGCTCACCTGGAGATGTTGGGTATGCCAGATTGGGCGTGTGTCACCACACAGTCCTTGACAGCGAGTAGAGGTGCTCAAGAGAACCTGGAGCCTGAGAGGAAGGCCCAGGAACCGGCCTTAGGGAGAAGAGGCAGGGGGCGCGGGAAACCGGCCCCTGAAGTTCCCACGGTCCAGGAGGAAGCAGACCTTGAGGGGGATGCCCTGGAACCTACAGGGGAACAGATAGCTGAACTGGGGGACCTGCCTGAGCTGACCCATTGGCAGCAAGAAGGCGGACCCTCCAGGGAGGAATTCTGCAGGGAGCAGAAAGAATGCCCTTCTCTCGTGGGTATGCGGCAGCAGGCTGCAGACCAGGCCAACGGTGATCAGTCTGGAACACATTTCATTTACTGGGAGAACGACCTCCTATATTCTGAGCCTAAGGTTGCTGAGCCTGGGTCAGCCCGTGTGCTGGTGGTACCCCAGCGCTTCAGAGCCTTCCTACTGGGGCTGGCTCACGATGTGCCATTAGCAGGACATTTGGCGCAGGACAAGACCTTTGAAAGGCTTGTCACCCACTTCTTTTGGCCCCAAATGCGCAGTAGTTCAGACACTCACTGCAGGACCTGCCAGACTTGCCAGGCAAGTGAGAAGAGTGGAAGGAAGCAGAAGGCTCCACACCAGCCATTCCCTGTGGTCGGTACCCCATTCCAGCGAGTGGGGATTGACATTGTAGGGCCACTGGACCCCAGGACCGCGATGGGCAATATGTTCATCCTGGTCCTGGTGGACCATGCCACCCGGTACCCGGAAGCCATCCCTCTGAGGACAGTGACGGCCCCCGTGGTGGAACGTGCGCTGATGGGAATTTTCTCCCGAGTGGGATTCCCTCTAGAGGTGGTGTCTGACCGGGGTACCAATTTCATATCTAAATATATGAAATCCCTTTGGCAAGAGTGTGGTGTAACCTACAAGTTCACCACACCTTACCACCCCCAAGGAAACGGGTTGGTTGAGAGATTCAACCGAACCCTAAGGGGCATGATAATGGGTCTGGAGGAACCCATGAGGCATAAGTGGGACGTCCTCTTACCATGCCTTCTCTTTGCTTACAGAGAGGTGCCACAGAAGTCTCTAGGGTTCAGCACCTTTGAGCTTCTGTACGGACACACAGTGAGAGGACCTCTAAGTCTGGTCAAGGAAGGCTGGGAGCAATCTCACAGGAAACCTCCCCAGAATGTATATAGCTACATGCTGGCCTTCAGAAACCAGACTAGGCGTTTCAGGGAACTTGCTGAGGCAAACCTGGAAGCCAGCCAGGAGGATATGAAGCGGTGGTACGACCAGAATGCCACTCTGGTAGAGCTGCAACCTGGACAGAAGGTATGGGTCTTGGCCCCCGTGGAGCCTTGTGCACTCCAGGATAAGTGGACCGGTCCCTTTGAGGTGGTGGAGCGCAAGAGTCCTGTTACCTATTTGGTGGACTTGCGGTCTCCAAGGAACCCCTTAAGGGTCCTTCATGTCAACCGCCTCAAGCCTCACTTGGAGAGGTCCCAAATGGGCATGCTCTTAGCGACAGATGCTGGGATGGAGGAGGAGACCGAGCCTCTTCCTGACCTCCTGTCAGCCAAGGAGCAAGATGGGTCAGTGGATGGTGTCATCCTCTCTTCCACCCTGACCCCTGAGCAACAGAACGATTGTCGCCAGTTACTGGGACAATTCTCTGACCTGTTTTCCCTGATTCCCGGTGTCACTGATTGGTGTGTCCATGATGTGGACACTGAGGGTAGTACACCTGTGCGGCACAAGGCCTACAGGGTAACTGACAGGGTAAGGGCCTGCATCAAGGAGGAGGTCTCCAAGATGTTTGCCCTTGGGGTAATTGAGTCCTCCAGCAGTCCTTGGGCCAGCCCAGTGGTCTTGGTCCCAAAGGCTGCAGCGCCGGGAGCCACACCCGAACTCCGGTTCTGTGTGGACTACAGAGGAATAAATTCGGTCACCAGGACTGACGCACACCCCATCCCCAGAGCTGATGAGGTCATAGATCGGCTAGGGGCTGCCAACTACCTCAGCACGTTTGATTTAACGTCTGGGTATTGGCAGATCGCCTTGACCGATGGGGCCAAAGAGAGGTCAGGCTTTTCCACCCCTGATGGGCACTACCATTTCCGGGTTATGCCCTTTGGGATGAAGAATGCCCCTGCCACCTTCCAGAGGTTGGTCAACCAGGTGTTGGTTGGACTGGATTCGTTCAGTGCAGCCTACCTGGATGACATCGCAGTGTTCAGCTCCACGTGGGAGGAACACCTGCGCCACCTCTGGGAAGTGTTGATGGCGCTGCGGAGGGCAGGCCTCACGATCAAGGCGAGTAAGTGCCAGATCGGGCAGGGTTCAGTGGTGTACTTGGGACACCAAGTTGGGAGTGGCCAGGTGGCACCCCTTCAACACAAGATAGAAACCATCCTGAATTGGGAGTCGCCCAAAACCCAGACGGAGGTGATAGCCTTCCTAGGTCTCACCAGGTACTACAGAAGGTTTGTCAAGGGGTATGGCAACTTTGTTGCCCCCTTGACAGCGCTGACTTCAAGGAAGCAGCCCAGGAAGGTGATCTGGACTGACACCTGTCAGAAATCTTTTGAGGCCCTGAAAGCTGCGATGTGCACGGCGCCCGTGCTTTTGGCTCCCAACTTCTCCAAAGAGTTTCTCGTTCAGACAGACGCTTCAGAGCATGGTGTGGGGGCTGTTCTTTCACAGATTAATGAAGAGGGCCTAGATCAACCTGTAGCCTTTATTAGCAGGAGGTTATTACCACGGGAACAGAGATGGAGTGCAATTGAGTGTGAGGCATTTGCTGTGGTCTGGGCGCTGAAGAAGCTAAGACCCTACCTGTTTGGGTCTCACTTCCGGGTTCAGACAGACCACAGGCCCCTCAGATGGTTGATGCATATGAGGGGTGAGAATCCAAAGCTGTTGAGGTGGTCCATTTCCCTACAAGGTATGGATTTCACGGTGGAACATCGCCCTGGTACAGATCATGCCAATGAGGACGGTCTGTCCAGATTTTTCCGCCTTAGTGATGGGGTAGGGTAGTTCTCCCCACTCTTCAGCTGAAGGGGACACGTGTTAGACCTGGCACCTTGGCGTGAGTCTCCCTTCAACTTTTTGTCGCTGTGCCTCATGTGTTTTTACGGTGTTGGCCGCTCAGCGCACTGTGCCACTGCCAACCAGTGCCACGGTGCAAGTGCTCCCTACGTAAAATGTATATGTTGGTTGGATTCCATGATTGGCTTATTTGGTTTACTATCAGACCCCAGTAAAGTGCACCAGGAGTGCCAGGGCGTGTAAATACAAATGCCGCTGGTGGGCTTGCAGCACTGGTTGTGCCACCCACAGACACGGCCTGGTACAATATGTCTAAGGTCTATCATTGCAGAACCTGCGTGCAGTCTGGTACTGTCATGCTGACTGCGCAAGTGCACACACTTGCCAGTCCCTAAACCTTCCTTTAACTTCATATTAGTCACCCCTATGGTAGGCCCAAGGGCAGGGTGCATTGTAAGCATAAGGTAGGACAAGCCCTGATGTGTGTGGCATGTCCTAATAGTGAATTAAAGCCATTTTCGTTTTTCACTATTGTAAGGCTACCTGTTCTCATAGGCCAGAATGGGCTGTTAAGATTGTTACATCCTATGATCCTAACAGACCCAGGGAACATGGTAGAAAATCGAGTTTAGTATGCCTGAACTCAGAATAATAAGGTACATCTTTTAGTAAGGTTTATTTTAATATTCTGCGTTTGCAAATGCCACTTTTAGAAAGTTGGCCTTTGCTTGCCTAACCATTTCAGCCCGCCTCTGCGTGATGTGTATCTGCTGTCTGGCTTGTGTGAGTGACAGGGCTGGGGAAACCCAGATGGGCAGGGCTAGGTAGCCTGGTGGTGAATAGGAAGATTGGCAGATAGATGGGTGGGAGGAGTACACCTGGACTCTGAATAGGAGTGTGCTCTGCCACCACAATGCTGGCTCCATCCCCTGTGGAGCGTCTGATGGCTCTGCCCTGCACCCTGAAAGAAACAGCCTGCATCGCAAAAACAAAGTGCTCAGAAACCGGACTGAACTAGGCAAAGGCCCCACCTGGCCTGGGAGAACAAAAGAAATGTAGTATAAATGTAGGAGACCTGCTCCTAAGAAATCAGATTCTGTTTGCGCCAAGAAGAACCTCTGCCCGACGAGAAGGACCTGGGAAAGCTGCATGGAGGACTACTGTCTCTGACCTGGGAGACTGGCCTGTGGTGGGTGCCTTGCTGCAAGAAGGAGAGGAAAAGACTGAGAAAGACTTTAATTTCAACTTGTGTTTTTGTGAACAAATCTCCAAGGGCTTGGAACCGAGCCTGCCCCCTGAACTGAGCCCCAGGACCATTGGGCTCTTTCCCCCTTCACCCTGAGCTGCTGGACTGCCTGTGCTCGTGCCCCGCTGACGCCGTCGCTGAGTGTGCCTCGCAAATCTTTTCATTGCCCTGAAGTGCCTCGAGTCCGTGCTGGTGCCGCCCGACACTGTGTGCCTCCACTGAGTAAGCCGTAGCTCGCACCGTGTCCCGCTGGGCTGCCCCGCACCTGACTCGCTCTCCTCTTCACGACTGAGCCGCACCGCCACTGCCGACAGCTGCCACGATCTCGCATTGCAAGTCCGAGAGACGACCCGGTGCGTACTACTACAAGCGTATCTTCGCACTGTGTCTCATCCCCCGGGGCCGCGCCGCACCCAAGAAGTCGCCCTGTACGTCACGTACAGGCCACGAAGTGCCGCCTTGCCGCCCCAGAAGAAGCAATCTCAACAAAGAAGGAATCCCCCGTCCCGGGACTTTGCCGTAGCCCGACTCCACCGCCGCATTTCCGGAGGTCCCGCCCCAACGCCCCGCATTGCGGTGCTGCTGAGAGCCTGACCTGCCTGTAGAGCTCCCGACAACCGTCCGTTCGTGGCCCCGCATCGTCCCAAGTAACTGCCAGGTATATTGTGCACTCCACGCCTGAAAGTGCGCACCGCGGATCAGAGGGTCCGTCCCAGTCAAACCGACCCGTAATCCCCCTCAACCCCCAGGGGATCCGCTCTGCACACAACCTGACTGTAAACAATATTAAGAGAACTCCTGATCCAAAGACAGTATTGCCTGCATTTTCAAAACGTTATTTAATGGTCTTGTAATTAAGCCTGCATAAGAATATATATTTTCATAAAGCCTACGTATTTTTCCAGAAACCTGACTGGTGTCTCTCTGTGGTGCAACTGATATGTTTACTGTGTGTATGCCCTCAAATGCTTAACCGTATAACGCCTGGGGATTAGCCTTGTCTGCTCGCGCCACGCAACCTTGAGAGTGAGCAGGGGTTATTCTTAGGGGTAATCCTACGCCCTGACTAGAAGTGAAAGGTCCCTGCTTGTCGCTGGTACCTACCAACGCCAACCAGGGGTTCCCATTTCTAACACTGCTGCTGACACGCCGCTGCTGACACGCCGCTGCTGACACGCCGCTGCTGACACACCACTGTTGACACACCACTGCTGACACACCACTGCTGCTACACTACTGCTGACACCCCACTGCTGCTACACTACTGCTGACACGACGCTGCTGACACACCACTGCTGACACGCCGCTGCTGACACGCCGCTGCTGACACGCCACTGCTGACACCACTGCTGACACCACTGCTGACACACATCCGAGTCCGCAGGAGGGCCAAATAGGTGTTGCAGAGGGCTGGTGACTTTGGAGTAAGTGTGACTATAAGTCCCGCCTCCCACCCGGACTCATGTAGTGAAACTGAATTGAACATCACAACTGAACCTCTCAGAAATTGCTGAAGGGTAAACTCGACCGTAAGTCTTAAGCGGTATCTGACCCCACAGGTTAGGGTACGCCTTAGCGCGCGTATACCGCCGTGGTGGTCTCACATTAGGTCCTGACGAATGCTTCGTGCATTGACGCAATAAGCAGAAACATGTTGACCACTTTTATCACTTTGCACTTGATTTAGGACGTAGCTGGTCTAATTATCACCAGTTCCTATCGTCCGCCACACCATTTTAATTGTGTCCGGTTTACCACTATTAAAATTCCTTATTGGTTGAAACTGTGACATATTTTAAACTTACACTATCACCCTTTGCACTGCATCCACACACAAAAAACCAGCTCCGCTGTAATTCAGGCGTCGCAGCACACCGGGGAGACATTCGGTCTCTCCGGTGGGAACCCAATGATGAAGCATGTCACCAACTAGGTTGGTGAGTGAGGGTTCTTTTAAAAACATAGTGATTCACTTTTCTAAATCGCTCTGCACTTGTTCACATCTGATGGACACACTCTTTTGTTGTTGATCTATACTAGCCCTGGGGGACTAAGAGTGGCTCCAAAAAACTCCCTCTCTCTCCTGTTGTTAATTTATATTTTTATACCACTGCTGACACACCACTGCTGACACACCACTGCTGCTACACTACTGCTGACACACCACTGCTGCTACACTACTGCTGACACGACGCTGCTGACACACCACTGCTGACACACCACTGTTGACACACCACTGCTGACACACCACTGCTGACACACCACTGCTGACACCGCTGCTGCAACATCGCTGATGGCACATCGCTGCTGACACACCACTGCTGACACATCGCTGCCGATGCCGCTGCTGACGCACCACTGCTGACATATAACTGCTGATGCCGCTGCTGATAAACCACTGCTGCTACACCACTGCTGACACTCTATTGCTGACACACCACTGCTGACACACCACTGCTGACACACCACTGCTGACACACCACTGCTGACACGCCGCTGCTGACACGCCGCTGCTCACACCGCTGCTCACACACAGCTGCTCATGCATCGCTGCTGACGCATCGCTGCTGACACATCGCTGCTGACGCTGCTGCTGACACACCACTGCTGACGCCGCTGCTGACACGCTGCTGCTGACACGCTGCTGCTGACGCGCCACTGCTGACATGCCGCTGCTGACATGCCGCTGCAGACACACCACTGCTGCTACATCACTGCTGACACGCCGCTGCTGACACGCCACTGCTGACACCGCTGCTGACACCCCGCTGCTGACACGCCGCTGCTGACACATCGCTGCTGACACGTCGCTGCTGACGCATCGCTGCTGACACACAGCTGCTGACACACAGCTGCTGACACACGCTGCTGACACATAGCTGCTGACACATAGCTGCTGACACATAGCTGCTGATGCCGCTGCTGACACACCACTGCTGACACATCAATGCCGACATATCACTGTTGACACACCACTGTTGACACACCACTGCTGCTACACCACTGCTGCTACACCACTGCTGCTACACCACTGCTGAAACGATGCTGCTGACACAACGCTGCTTACACATCATTGCTGACACACCACTTCTGACACGCCGCTGCTGACATGCCGCTGCTGACACATCGCTGAAACATCGCTGATGGCACATTGCTGCTGACACACCACTGCTGACACATCGCTGCCGACGCCGCTGCTGACACACCACTGCTGACACACCATTGCTGACACAGCACGACACACCACTGCTGACACATCGCTGCTGGCACGACGCTACTGCCACGACGCTGCTGACATGACGCTGCTGACATGACGCTGCTGACACGCTTCTGCTGACACGGTACTGCTGACACATCGCAGCTGACACACCGCTGCTGACACACCACTGCTGACACACCGCTGCTAACACACCGCTGCTGACACCGCTGCTGACACACCATTGCTGACACACCGCTGCTGACACACCGCTGCTGACACGATGCTGCTGACACGATGCTGCTGACACGCTGCTGCAGGACACGGTACTGCTGACACATCGCTGCCGACGCCGCTGCTGACACACGACTGCTGACATATCACTGCTGACGCCGCTGCTAACACACCACTGCTGATAAACCACTGCTGCTACACCACTGCTGACACACCACTGCTGACACGATGCTGCTGACACGACGCTGCTGGCACGACGCTACTGCCACGACGCTGCTGACATGACGCTGCTGACACGCTGCTGCTGACACATCGCTGCTGACACACCACTGCTGACACACCGCTGCTGACACACCGCTGCTGACACACCGCTGCTGACACCGCTGCTGACACACCATTGCTGACACACCGCTGCTGACACACCGCTGCTGACACGACGCTGCTGACACGCTGCTGCAGGACACGGTACTGCTGACACATCGCTGCCGACGCCGCTGCTGACACACCACTGCTGACGCCGCTGCTAACACACCACTGCTGATAAACCACTGCTGCTACACCACTGCTGACACACCACTGCTGACACACCACTGCTGACACGCCGCAGCTGACAGTGGTGTGCTGACATACCACTGCTGACACGCTGCTGCTGACACCACTGCTGGCACAGCACTGCTGACACACCACTGCTGACACACCACTGCTGACACATAACTGCTGACACACCGCTGCTGACACACCGCTGCTGACACACCGCTGCTGACACACCACTGCTGACACATCGCTGCTGACACGCCGCTGCTGACACACCACTGCTGTCACATCGCTGCCGACGCCGCTGCTGACACACCACTGCTAACATCACTGTTGACACACCACTGCTGACATCACTGTTGGTTGACACACCACGGCTGACACACCACTTCTGACACACCACTGCTGACACATCGCTGCCGACGCCGCTGCTGACACACCACTGCTGACGCCGCTTCTAACACACCACTGCTGATAAACCACTGCTGCTACACCACTGCTGCTACACCACTGCTGACACACCACTGCTAACACACCACTGCTGACACCCCACTGCTGACACACCGCTGCTGACACGACGCTGCTGACACACCACTGCTGACACACCACTGCTGACACCGCTGTTGACACCGCTGCTGACACACCACTGCTGACAGTGGTGTGCTGACATACCACTGCTGACACGCCGCTGCTGACACGCTGCTGCTGACACGCCGCTGCTGACACACCACTGCTGACACACCACTGCTGACACACCACTGCTGACACACAGCTGCTGACACACGGCTGCTGACACACGGCTGCTGACACACGGCTGCTGACACACGGCTGCTGACACACCGCTGCTGACACACTGCTGCTGACACACCGCTGCTGACACACTGCTGCTGACACACCGCTGCTGACACACCGCTGCTGACACATGGCTGCTGACGCCGCTGCTGACACACCACTGCTGACACATCACTGTTGACACACCACTGCTGACACACTACTGCTGACACGACGCTGCTAACACATCATTGCTGACACGCCACTGCTGACACGCCACTGTTGACACGCCGCTGTTGACACGCCGCTGTTGACACGCCACTGCTGACACACCGCTGCTGACACACCACTGCTGACACACCAGGCTGACACACCACTGCTGAAATGCCGCTGCTGACATCACTGCTGATACACCATTGCTGACACACCACTGGTGACACACTGCTGCTGACACATCGCTGCTGACACACCACTGCTGACACGATGCTGCTTACACATCACTGCTGACACACCACTGCTGACATGCCGCTGCTGACACGCCGCTGCTTACACGCCGCTGCTGACACCCCGCTGCTAACACCCCTGCTGACACACCCCTGCTGACACACCACTGCTGACACGCCGCTGCTGATACGACACTGCTGACACACCACTGCTGACACACCGCTGATGACACACCACTGCTGACACACCGCTGCTGAGACACTGCTGTGGACACGCCACTGCGGACACACCACTGCTCACACACCACTGCTGACACACCACTGCTGACACACCACTGCTGACACGCCGCTGCTGACACACCACTGCTGACACACCACTGCTGACACACCACTGCTGACACACCACTGCTGACACCGCTGCTGACACACCGCTGCTGAGACACTGCTGTGGACACGCCACTGCGGACACACCACTGCTCACACACCACTTCTCACACACCACTGCTGACACACCACTGCTGACACACTGTCGTAAATTGGCTGCGATTAAATTAGCGTTAGCAGAATCCATCTGGTATTTACAGGCTATCCTGTACATTTTGTGGAATCCATTTTGTATTTCTGGCAGCCATTTTGTCTTCCCTTGTGCTCTGTTTAAAGGACTGGCTATACTTAGACTCTGCTACCCTGCACATGTGCAGGAATATCTAACTGTCCATGCATCTGTTTTTAGTCTGTAACTATCAGGTTGTTTCTACCAGAGTCAGCAACTGCTAGCTCCTCCTATACTATTTACGGTGCATTTCTGTATGACCATCCATGTATGTAACTCTTCTCATGTATGCTTGCATCGTCCTTTTCCTGAGCCCCTGTGTGGGTATAAAAGACCCATGGTTCTTCTACTCTGGGTGCTACCTTCATTCAGCACCACAGGGTGCTGGGTGAATGTGGTTCCACCTCCTGAGGTTTAATAAACTATGTATTTTCTATTTCAGTTTCTGTGCCAACTTCTTTCTAATAGTCTGAGGACTCTGTGCAGAGAAGGGCGAACCCCTTGCACTGGTAGGCCTAGCTGAGGCCTATTTTCTACAATTGGCGCCTCAACTTGGGGCTCATCGGTGACTCGGATGCCCAAAGGATTGGTCGCGACGAAGGATTGGAATCTCGCTCTGGACGTGATCACTGCCCGATAAGACCAGAGTCTTGGCATCCACGGCGACTTTTCCTTTCTTTCTGATCTGACCATCCAGGTGGCACCGGTCCTCGACTGAGATCTCTTCTGTTGATTCACCGTGCAGTGACCATTTGGTCGATTTTAGATCTTGGCAGGATGAATCTGAACACCAAGTGATTGGTAAGTGTCTGCGGCGCTTGCTGTTGGTTTTGATGCCTGTGATTGGTAAGGTAGTTTAGTAACGCTTACTGTGGCTTTGAGTATGGTATATTTTGTGTTGGCCAACTTGGTTTGTTTTGACATATGTGACTTGCAATTCACATAGGCAGGTAATGAGGAGAATTTTCTCTAACTGAATTGATTTGAACGGCACATCGTACTAAAGGTACCTTAAGTGCTACTTTGATTATAATATTGCATATTCTGCACTATTTTTTGGCATATCTGTCTTTAGCACACTTCAAAAGATGTGTTGCCTTTGGAATGGTACCAAAATGAGACTTGATGAAGCACAACTGGCCCCCCCCCCGGAGGGGACGCCTAATAGGGATATGTATATTAAGTATGGTCTTTCTT
Organism: Triturus cristatus; assembly: GCF_964204655.1. Classification (NCBI taxonomy): domain Eukaryota; kingdom Metazoa; phylum Chordata; class Amphibia; order Caudata; family Salamandridae; genus Triturus; species Triturus cristatus. Next base: position 195,705,484 of record NC_140586.1, on the reverse strand, counting down.
CTATAATGTACAGCGCATTATGGAATAAAAATACTTGTAAGTGGTGACTAGTACCCCGAGGAACTAAATATGTACATAAAAGGATCCTGGTCTGTGCACTTAGTAACATTCATAAGTGATGAGATGCAGAGCGTTTTTTTTTGGTGTTCTGCCAGCCAAATCTGGTGAATATGACTTGCAACTAGTATTTACAAATGGTTTGGTTTAAGTACAGTCTGTGGGCTGTCTTTTGTTTCTGTCTTAAGTGTTGATCTGTGGGTTAAATGTGTGTTTACATGTTATGGTGTGGTAAATTGTGTTTTGGATGTTGCTAGCACTGGAAAAAGCGTGTGATTGAATGACTGTGAATATGTGAAAGAATTCTGAGAAGTGAAATTGTTAAGGAGTAAATTTAATTTGGTCTCATCACCATCAATAAGTCGCAAAAGGAAATTGAGAGGGGTGTAGCAAGAGAAAGAGCAACCCCTGTGATTTGATGACACCCTTAATGTACAAAAGTATTAATGAAGAGTAATTAGGGACCCGTTAAAAGTTTAGCTTGAACAAATTGTGGGTATTTCGAATTTGCAAATTGTTCCTATGAAGCTTTGTGTTCTTGGTGGTTCAGTGAGCCAATGTGCTGGGTCCACAGGGTTGTAGGTTCTAATTTAAGCTGAACCTGCTAATCTGAGAATTGAACCTAAATTTATGACCCTTGAAAAGAAATTGTATATTAAAATAAATGTTTCCATAGGGCAAATTATTGCAGTTTAGATAACATTAGGAAGGCTTTTTGTCTTTGACAGCTTCAGGGCTGTGCAAGGCAGATCTTGACCTTGCAGCTTGTAAGGTGGGGGCTAAAAATAGAGGAGTGAACCAGGAGGTGAAATCACTGCTTAGAAAGCTTCACTGACATGAAAATGTGTAATGCTTGCAGCAGGACAGCCTTGGAGAAAGGTGGGGGCTAGGAGCACTCGCTGTGGCCCGGTTCTGCGCTGAGGTTTAGCTTCTCTGATGAGACAGGGCAGCTGAGGAACGAAACCCAAGGAGCCTTCCTCTGCCCTATTTTGTGCAAAGACCAGTTAGACTTTCCATAGAAAACTGTTTTTATTTTTTTTTAAAACTGTTGCATTAATCCTACACAAAAAGTAAAATGATGCTCTTGCTTGAAATTTTAAGGGCTATATGCCTATATAAAAACGATTTTCCAATTGAGAATTAATTTTCTCAGTGGAAATTGTGGCGCAAAATTAACATGGATTATCGGATAAGAGTTTTACCTTTAGAAAGTTAAAATTAAGATGACCTGTGTAAAGAGAAAAACGAAATTGTGTGTTTTACAATAGACTAAATTCAGATACAAAATGTCACAGCATTTATCTTTTGTATAGGGTATTCAAAGGCATTCACATTATACAGCACGACAGATTTGTGTTGGCTTGAAGGGTTGACTTGCAAGGCGTGTGAATTTCAACACCTTTACGTGTTAAACAGCTGTGTCAACAAGACCATTTCTATCTCGGACTCCGGCTACAGAGAATAGTTGAAGTCAAAAACACGGAGTAAAATTCTGCATTTCAGACTGCTGTTTCCAAAGTTAGAAATGTAGTTTCATTATTTTTGCAGATTGACAGTAGGGATTTCTTTTCTTAATGCCTTTTTTAAAATAAGGATAAGAGTGGTTTTTGATGTTAAATAATAATGGCTGTCCTTCATTTGAAAGTGGCGCAGACTTAAGATGTTTCAAGATAAGCTTCTGTGCTTAGGGCTAAGAATTAATGTGTTTCAATATAATAGGCAAGGGATGCAGCTCGCTTTTCATATGTAGACTCATCAAAATGATTAGATTTATTAACAAAAAAAATATATTTTGATTATATAAAAAAAAAATGTTATTTCAAATAGGTGCAAAAACAAATTCGTTTTTTACTATTTATAATGCCTAATAATGATACTGTGACCTCCTAGCATCCAAATTGCATTTAAGCCGTGCTATACAGCAATAGGGGGTCAATTACATGTGAAAATGTCACTTTACCCAGACGTACAAAACTCATTTTTATAAGGGTATACATTATACATTTTTGATGCCACATCTCTGGGATATGTAGAGGACATTCTGGGGATGACTATTATGCAAAAACATTGTAGGATGTTAATTTTTAAGTGCCCTGAAAATCAAAGTCGAAATTGGGTAAAAATTCACTATTTAAATGAGTTTTCTCCAGTCAGATCAGTTTTTAAACTGCCTTACGCCCCAGTAAATGCACATATGTAAGCATAGACCATCTATACTGCTAGACAAACGCTTGGCACACTGCTTATACATATCAATGTACAAAAATTGGCAGAAGTTATTAAGCTTACCTCTGAAATTGCTGGTAGGCACACAGAGTGGGTTTTGCTGCTCTGTCTTCGGTCTTTAGGGTCACTTTGACTTGGAAGCACCGCATGAAAACCTTGCATGCATGCTGGGACAACTGCATAGGTTATAGGTCAAAGTCCTACATTTAGAAGCCTGTAGGGCTCAGCACAACGTTGCTTTGACATTTCGACATTTGAAAGACGAAATGGCAGGGGAAGAAAGAGGTTTTGCTTACCCTTTTTTTTTGGTAAAAGCAAGTTTTTGTGTGCACTCAATGCACATAGTATATGTGACCTCTCTTTAAAGGACAATGGCTCTGCCATATATATATAGTATAAATGTTTTTAGGGTTGAATTCAGGAAGCAATGGGATTCAGTTTGACTTCATGCGGCCTCATGTTGCACTAGTACATTTGCTAAAGGAATATGTTCTTTGGCTAGCTGAACTGTGCTATTTCGCTCCTCAGAGTTTGTTTATGCCCAGTTGCTACAAATTGGGGTTGATAGTGTTGACAGAATGAAACCTGGTACAGGTTTCTTACTGTCAAAACTGGGAGTGGAGGCTAGCTCCACTACAAATTAAGGGTAGGCAAATTTATGTGTTCTCTCTCTTTTTCTTAATTTTTTTCGAGCCTGTCTAAACTGTCTGTGAAATAACCATGAGACATTTAATTGGCTATTCAGTAATACTGTTTTCAACATTATTAGCATTAATAAAACGAATAAATATGTTTTGCTATGTTACTACCCATCCTCTCTGATGGAATTATGAGAGGATGAGTAGTCTAGGTTGCTGCTTCCTTATTTGATCTTTAAGGGGAACTAGCTGTGGGTAGTTTTTGTTTGAAAATTCTCAGGTGACAACACCACTATTGTTTGTTTATTCTCATGCTACATACAGTTTTGCAAGGGCATTGTTAGTTTTATTAGCTAGTTTGTGTAAATAAACTGACAGTCCTTACTAGAACTAATGTTGCATAGTTTGGATTGTGAAAATGTAGAATGCAGGGAAGAGGTCTATGTGATCCTTAGCAAACATTTTTGAGGAAAATATTGTTTTACAGGAGTCTGTTAGTCACAAGATGTTCCGCTGGAGAACATGTACCCATTATGTTGAAGTTTTTTAGTTCTGTATGTAATAGGAATCCCTGTTAAATTAGCAGTGTTAGATTTTCCTGTTGCTCCTATAACATGAGAGCCTGGTCCTAAGCATACAATGTAGGTGCTTTAATTAAGAAAAATCATTTTAGAAGTGTCTGCAGTCCTGTACAAATAATGCAATGTTTAGGAGTAAAACGTGTATAACATTTCCTTTTTCTTGAGGGTCTTTAGAAATGAACACAGACTTCCTTGACTGCTTGGCATTGGGTGACGTATTACTCTTGTCAGTTCACTAAAGAGTTTTTATACTTGCCAATAGGTCCAGACTGTTGTTTTATTTACTCTCACATATATGAAAGTGGTTCCAGGGTGCCTTGTTAATATATGGGGCGTCCCTGGACTAGGAAGTATTCTGAGACTATCCTCTCTGTTGATAGATTATTTTTGTGCCTTGTCTAAAGACCTTTTGTTCTGTCCACCAATAGATATTTGCTGCTTTACAACCATTGCCAGAGGGGCGCGGACATCAGATCCAGCTTGAGGAGTCAGCATCAGTCCAGCTTGAAGTCAAAGTGAAGGTAACCTGCACAGGCACTGCTGGCAACCAGGACCTCAGTGAAGGTAGAAGGCCGGAAGCATTGTGATGAGCGTACCCCTGCTACTATCTTGGGCGAAAGACAGGGTCACAAATCAGAAAGGAGAAATCGTGGATCAAGCTTTTGATGCCCAGCTGAGAGTCACAGACCGACCAGGAAGGGAAGAAGGTTTTTGCTTGAGGTAACCCCCTTTGAAACAAGGGTTGCTTCAGAGATCCTAGCATCAGGCCTCTGAAATCCTGGTCCCAAAGTGGCTGTAAAGGAGATACCTGGGCACACTGAATGCAATCCGTGGCCCCAACGAAAGAGCAGTGTGCCAGCAGAGCAATACAGGCTTTAATTTCCCAAGAACTTCTTTTTCTTTTTGTTGAAAATGTACCCCATTGATCGTCCCATTTTTGAGGAGGAGCAACCCTTTGCAGCTCTTCGTCCTAATTCTCATGGTCCTCCTGGTCCCCTGGATCCAGGATCATTTTTGTAAATAATATGTCTGACTGCTTTAATGTTTGTATTGGGTATAATGATAGATACTCTAGCCCTCATAAAGGAAACACTGGAAAAGTCTAGCGAAAATGTTTTTATTAGATATGTACTGTTGGATGCTTTGATATTGAAATTGATGGTAACTGAAATGCATAGGAACCTTGAAAATGTTTTTACTGGATGGTTCTAGGATTTGCTTAGGACTAGAAAGCTAATAATTCTGTTTCTGATAATAGTAATTACTCACTCCTGCTATCTGTATGACCCAATTCTCTGTTCCCTTTGTACTTCTGTTTATACCTCATACATACCCGCTTAACAATATTTAGAATGAGAAATGCCCACCTAGCAATGAATTTGTAAATTTATGAGAAAAAAAAAAATTAAAAATTAATATGCATATTTTTCATTTTTTATGGGAGATGTCTTCAGCTAACGCTAAAAGGGTCGTCTGTCGTAAATTGGCTGCGATTAAATTAGCGTTAGCAGAATCCATCTGGTATTTACAGGCTATCCTGTACATTTTGTGGAATCCATTTTGTATTTCTGGCAGCCATTTTGTCTTCCCTTGTGCTCTGTTTAAAGGACTGGCTATACTTAGACTCTGCTACCCTGCACATGCGCAGGAATATCTAACTGTCCATGCATCTGTTTTTAGTCTGTAACTATCAGGTTGTTTCTACCAGAGTCAGCAACTGCTAGCTCCTCCTATACTATTTACGGTGCATTTCTGTATGACCATCTATGTATGTAACTCTTCTCATGTATGCTTGCATCGTCCTTTTCCTGAGCCCCTGTGTGGGTATAAAAGACCCATGGTTCTTCTACTCTGGGTGCTACCTTCATTCAGCACCACAGGGTGCTGGGTGAATGTGGTTCCACCTCCTGAGGTTTAATAAACTATGTATTTTCTATTTCAGTTTCTGTGCCAACTTCTTTCTAATAGTCTGAGGACTCTGTGCAGAGAAGGGCGAACCCCTTGCACTGGTAGGCCTAGCTGAGGCCTATTTTCTACAACACCACTGCTGACACGATGCTGCTGACACCGCTGCTGACACCGCTGCTGACACACCACTGCTGACACACCACTGCTGACAGTGGTGTGCTGACATTCCACTGCTGACACGCCGCTGCTGACACACCGCTGCAGACACCACTGCTGACACACCGCTGCTGACACACTGCTGCTGACACGCTGCTGCTGACACGCCACTGCTGACACGCCACTGCTGACAACACTGCTGACACACCACTGCTGACACGTCGCTGCCGACACTTCGCTGCTGACATGCCACTACTGACACACCACTTCTGACACGCCGCTGCTGACATGCCGCTGCTGACATGCCGCTGATGACACACCCCTGCTGACACACCGCTGCTGACACGCCACTGCGGACACACCACTGCTCACACACCACTGCTAACACACCACTGCTGACACATCAATGCTGATGCTGCTGCTGACACCACTGCTGACACACCACTGCTGACACGATGCTGCTGACACCACTGCTGACACCGCTGCTGACACACCACTGCTGACACACCACTGCTGACAGTGGTGTGCTGACATACCACTCCTGACACGCCGCTGCAGACACACCGCTGAAGAAGCCGCTGCAGACACCACTGCTGACACAACACTGCTGACACGCCGCTGCTGACACGCCGCTGCTGACACGCCGCTGCTGACAGGCCACTTCTGACACGCCGCTGCTGACATGCCGCTGCTGACATGCCGCTGCTGACACCCCGCTGCTAACACCCCTGCTGACACACCCCTGCTGACACACCACTGCTGACACACCACTTCTGACACGACGCTGCTGACCTGCTGCTGCTGACCCGCTGCTGTTGACACGCTGCTGCTGACACACCCCTGCTGACACCGCTGCTGACACAGCTGCAGACACACCACTGCTGACAGTGGTGTGCTGACATACCACTGCTGACATGCCGCTGCTGACACGCTGCTGCTGACACGACTCCTGACACACCACTGCTGACACACAGCTGCTGACACACAGCTGCTGACACACCGCTGCTGACACACCGCTGCTGACACACTGCTGCTGACACACCGCTGCTGACACACCACTGCTGACACACCGCTGCTGACACACCGCTGCTGACACACCGCTGCTGACACACCGCTGCTGACACATCACTGCTGACACATCACTGTTGACACACCACTGCTGACGCACCACTGCAGACACCACTGCTCACACACTACTGCTGACACGACGCTGCTGACACATCATTGCTGACACGCCACTGCTGACACGCCACTGCTGACACACCGCTGCTGACACACCGCTGCTGACACACCACTGCTGACACGCCGCTGCTGACATCACTGCTGACACACCACTCCTGACACATCGCTGCCTACGCCGCTGCTGACACACCACTGCTGACATATCACTGCTGACGCCGCTGCTAACACACCACTGCTGATAAACCACTGCTGCTACACCTCTGCTGACACGACGCTGATGACATGACGCTGCTGACACACCACTGCTGACACACCACTGCTGACACACCACTGCTGACACACCACTGCTGACACACCACTGCTGACACACCACTGCCGACACGCCGCTGCTGACACGCCGCTGCTGATACCACTGCTGACACACCACTGCTGACACACAGCTGCTGACACACAGCTGCTGACACATACCTGCTGACACATAGCTGCTGACACATAGCTGCTGGTGCCGCTGCTGACACACCACTGCTGACACATCACTGCTGACATATCACTGTTGACACACCACTGCTGCTACACCACTGCTGACACACCACTGCTGACACACCGCTGCTGACACACCGCTGCTGACACACCACTGCTGACGCATCGCTGCTGACGCATCGCTGCTGACACAGCTGCTGACACACAGCTGCTGACACATCTGCTGACACGTCGCTGCTGACGCGCCGCTGCTGACACACCGCTGTTGACATGCCACTGCTTCTACACCACTGCTTCTACACCGCTGCTGACACACCACTGCTGACGCATCGCTGCTGACGCATCGCTGCTGACACAGCTGCTGACACACAGCTGCTGACACACCGTTGCTGACACGCCACTGCTGACACACCACTGCTGACACACCACTGCTGACACACCACTGCTGACACACCACTGCTGACACACCACTGCTGACACACCGCTGCTGACACACCACTGCTGACACGCCGCTGCTGACAAGCCGCTGCTGACACCACTGCTGACACCGCTGCTGACACACCACTGCTGACACACCACTGCTGACAGTGGTGTGCTGACATACCACTGCTGACACGCCGCTGCTGACACGCCACTGCTGACACGCCGCTGATGACATGCCGCTGCTGGCACATCGCTGCTGACACACCACTGCTGACCCCTTCTGTGCACCCCACTACTGACACACCACTGTTGTGCACCTCACTGCTGACACGTCACTGCAGTGCACTTCACTGCTGACACACCACTGCTGACATACCACTGCTGTGCGCCTCACTGCTGACACACCACTGTTGCGCACTTCACTGCTGACACACCACTGCTGCTGACACACCACTGCTGCTGACACACCACTGCTGCTGACACACCACTGCTGTGCACTTCACTGCTGACACACCACTGCTGACACACCACAGCTGTGCGCCCCAGTGATGAAGGCAGAATTGAATGCAGCCAAATTTGGAAGAGGTGGGCATGCACAGCACAGTCCCACGTCATCTGAAGGAGTCCGCACAATGAGGAGGGTGCAAGAAGCTGCCAGCACAGCTACGATAGGAGGAACATTAGACAGGTGCATGAGAGACAAGGACGAAATCCATTTGATCCCAAAGCGGAGTCACGCAGGCGGGGGATAAAAAGGTGGGTGCAACTAAAAGAAGTGGAGTAGGAGGAGGCAAGAGCTCTGATGTAAAGAAACAACTAGCTCCGTAGAGCAGATGTACGACAAGAGGTGCTACCGGGTGGATGAGGCTTTACAGATCAGATTAAGGCTGCTCGGCCCTCACTAAGGATAGGCGCAGGTGCAGGTAGAAGTGATGTTTGGCAAGGATTGTAGGGGGAGAGGACATGGGAGAGTTACACGAATAGAACAATCATTGGAAATGCAATAGGTCCCGACTTTGATTAAGTTAAAGCCATTTGCTATGCTAATGGTATTGTTTAGCAAATGGCTTTAACTTAATGAAAGGCAAGACTTATTGCATTTTTAATGCTTGTTAATTTTGTTGGCAGGTCTGAGATAGCGAGTGGTGGAAGTGTGAATGGCTTTATGGGTGATACAAGCAGTCTTGTCAGTCAGTCAGTCAGTCAGTCAAAATACTTTATTTCGATAAATAAATATCATAAAAAGGGTCTTGTCTATTGTCCTGGTTTCAATTGGAAACCATAGAAGAGTTAAAAGCATAGCTGTGATATGGTCAGTTCTTTTGGCCCTGTAGACGAAATGTGCAGCTGAGTGGAGGATGGATTTTAAAGGGGACAAAAGAGGTTGTTTGTTTAGTTGTGATATATGTATTTTATAGATAGATATCCATTCTATTTCTATGTACAATAGGTTTCATGATTCCCTTCCCTGCTCGAGGAGTTCCCCAGAGGAAAAGGACTGCTAGCAGTAGTAATATGAATTTGTACCATGTTATTAGAAGATACAGGGGGTACATGCCACATGTGTGACTCCGAGGATTTACCCACTCCCAGATTTTGGAATGAGGGATGCAATGGGCAACCCCTCCCAAATTTTGCAGTTGAAACAACAGTTGCAGACAGAACATGTCTCACTGCCAGGCTACTCATACACATCGCAATCCTTCAAGTGCTGTAACCTGAGCAGGTAATTCTGTGACTTCTTTTTTTGTTATTTAATTGTGGATATTGAGGTATTGAGTCTTGCTTAAAATCAAGCCAGAGGAACCAGCAGAATAAAAGAAGGCAGGAGATGCTATTTTATGTTAATTTAACTGCTCTCTCCGCTGACTTGAGCAAAAGAAAGAATTTAGGAGCGGCTCAACACCTTAGCAACCCAATGAAATAAGTAGCAAAAACCAAAGAAATTTTGGGAGCCCCACAGTGTTTGTTTTGACGTGTCTTGGGTAACTTGTGGTAACGTAAGAACAGCATGGAGGAATTCTTGAACATTTTCCACATTTTCCTTGTTTAAAAACAGTTTTATTTTTAACAAATGTCACTCAATTGAGTGATATATTCGTACCTACTTAATAGAGACACTGCAGATTATTGAAGAATGTTTTTTTTGTCAATTTAGCTTTTTTATAATATTTTTAAATTACATTTGACGCCTGGTTTACAACTTTTGATGACCCTTGCTTGGCTCTCAGAACAAAGATCTACCCCTAGCTGGGCTCTCCCCAAGGATGCTCATGTCTGCAATCCCACTCAACCTCAAATTCAATATCTTCTCTGCCCTTGGATACAGGAGTTGGAGTATGTCGTCTTTGCTTTGCGTGGTGCCTTAGAATGCACTTCCCCATTGTCCAGGCCCCTCACCTCTTGTCTCTGCCCAGCAACTGAGGTGACCACCGCAGGAGTTTTTTTTTTTTATAATTGACATTTTTCCAACAACCAAGTTGCTTTACAATATAACAGGCCAGCATGTTATCAAATCTGTACAGGAGTTTAAATATTCATAGTCTCTACAATACACAATACCTCTGTAATAATACACGCTCCTGCAGCTCGCCACCAATACAGGAATGCATATTTATCATAGATCTAGATAGTTGTAAGAATCAGCAAAGAACAACAATAAAATAAAATTACATTGCATAGTACCATATAGAGGGCCTAAGACGTCTCCGTCTAAATCTATTAAACCCACATTATCCAGAAGGTAAGGAGGGGGAATAGACCCTAAAACAAGTGGAAAGTAAGACCCCATCATATCAATGTCTCAATCTGAGTTTCGCCCGCATTTCTCTCTACGATAGATTCTTGCTGACTCTGAGCCCAGGTAAGGAAAGGTTCCCAGATGTCTTGAGGTGTTGAAGTATGTGGCATAAGCTCCCAAAATGTGCTCAACTGTGTGTGACCGTATGTAACATCATTAATCCACCCCTTTATGGAGGGCACCCTTCTCCTGCCCCAGTGGACTGCAACCTGCCGTTTAGCAAACAGCAAAAGGAGTACATGTAACTTACGCAGCTTGAGCGGTGTGTCCTTACCTATTCAGGCATCCAGCACGTTAAATCTGGCTGGACTGTCAAAAGAGAGTGGGCTCAAAAGAGCTCCTAGAGAAAGAGAAGATACACAATCAAAGATATGAGCTGTACCACCGCATGGAGACAATGTCTATCCGCATATTGCTAAGTAACTCAGTTCATTCTGGGAATGATGCGCACGAGCAATAGTATTCACACTGTGAGTCGAGCAATCCCTCAAGTGGCAGGAAAAATCTATCAAATAAAGAAAACAACTAGAAAGTGAATGGGTGGTTAATAAACTGCACCCAACAAGGTCAGTTGTGACTACGCCTAAGTAGTACGGGGAGGGAAACCCCAAGTAAAACCTTGCTAGGGGTGCTAATAAACCAAATCTATGCTGGAATGGTGTATAAAACAAGTTGGCAACTAGTCATCATAATTTATGCAATGAGGTGCACGCACTTCGTGATATTAGATGCAAACAAAGAATGCAGGGTTTACGTGAAAGGATGGAAAAATCACACAATAATGCCGAATTGACCGTAGTCCAGGTAACAGTGTATTTAAAAAAATCTGACGTTGTACAAACCGACACAGGTTTCCTAAATAACAGAGACACTAAGTACTGCCCCACGGGGATATACAAAAAGTCATTTTTTGGTAGTTGGAAAATGCGTTGTTACTAGAAAAATACAAAAATACAGCCGCTCAAAGAACTGCGCAATCCCGTACCTCCAGACATTATAGATTTACAAAAAAGGGAGTAGAGACTGCCAAACGTAAATATAAAAAGACCAAATCGGTGTATCCCATAATAGGAGGAAAATCACTTGTTACCGGCAAAATACATCCGATGTGGTAGCGGCGCAATCACATACCTCTAAACTAGATCATCAGGCTCCAACTCTCCGGGCAAGAATGAAACCGCTGCTCACACTAACTGGATAAATGTAGCGCGAGCAGTGGCGTGCACGTGAAGTGCAGCCGCTCAATGGCAGCACGTGAAGCCAGGATACTTGTCAATGGATCGCCGAACTGTCAGACTCGTGGTCTGTGGCATGTCAGAGATGTTCTAAAAAGAGGTTGATTGGGCTGGCCAATAACGAATCTACTGAAGGAATACAGAGTAATTAAAGGGCTGTGAAGCACCTGACAGATGTCTGTGATACATATAACTGACATGTGGCTGTGAAATAACATGTCGGAGTTAAAACACAGAAACGCAAAAATATTAATAAACCTCAATACTCCATAGGATATACAGTTCAGTATAATGGTTTACAGGATCCGCATGAAAGAAAAAAGGTATAGGTATAGTACATAAACCTGGCAACAAGTAAAAAGTACGTATAATAAGGCAAAAGTAATGTATGCAGAAAGGCCGTGAGCCTGAGATATTACATAATACAGATAATACATTGTTGTGGTTTGCAGTAAAATCGTGATAGCAAGATCAAGGATAATAGATTAAAACACATTATTCAGTATTGAGAATAGACAATTGTGCATTCGTGCCATCAAGTTCATTAAGGCCATTGTTCACGGTGTCCAGAATATACATCCATTTACATTCGCTTATATTTAGAATGGAGCTTATCACCGCCACTACTTCCCAAGGATACCTTCCCTAGGACCAACCATCTTAATGATTCTGGTTTATGCGCTTTTGCGATAAAGTGTTCAACGAGAGATGCGTCTACTGTGCCACATCGGATTCTGCTACAATGTTGCGATATCCTGGTTTTCGCTTTTTGTCTTGTTTGGCCTATGTATAGCTCATTGAAGGGACATAGGATGGTGTAAATTACATTGGTCGAATTGCAGTTTGAATGTATTTTCAGGTCTATGGTGTGTTGTTTACAGCAGAATTGTTTGGTTTCTATGGCCAGTTTGCACGCTTTGCATTTGGAGCATTTGAAATGACCCACTATTTCCGGAAGTTTCCAGAGAGTAGCTTGGGTGGCACGTGGAGCAGCGATCGAACCACATGGTGTTTGATGTTTCTTACTTTTTTTAAAGAGTGCATCGGCGGATCGGGAATCTCGATGTCATCCGATATAAGTTTCCAGTGTCCATTGATAATCCTTTTAATCTCGTTGCTCCTGGTGTTTAGAACTGTAGCATCTTTGGTATTCAATAATTCTGAGCCATATGATATGGAGGGTAGGAATGTTGCTTCAATTACTTTGAGCAGATGACCTGTTGAGCAGCCTGTGAGCTTTTTCTTTAAGATTTTAAATGCGAAGAGCAATTGTTTGGCTTTCGTGTGACCTTGGTCCAGATGTTGCTTAAAGTTGAGGTGGCAATCCAGTTGAAAACTTAAGTATTTGTACGAATCCACCCGGAACAACGGTTTCACATCTAATTTCCAGATGAATTTGCATTTATTCATTGTTGAGTGATATTTGGAGAAGGACATCACCTTCATTTTTTGATGGTTGGTTGTTAGTTGAGCAGAGGTGATGTAAGCTCCTAGTTTGGTAATTAGTCCCTGCAGACCTACTGGTATTTGTGCTAGTAAGACAATATTGTCCGCATATTGGATACTAGGTTTTGTGCCCAATTTTGGGGGGTCAGCTTGGATTAGCCGGAGATGCTTGTCAAGGTCTGCGGTGTAAATATTAAATAGGCAGGAGGCCAATACACACCCCTGTTTGAGCCCATTGAGTGTTGGGATCTTGTTGGTTACACTGCGCTCATCTCCTTTCCTTATTTGAACCCAAGTATCTGAGTAAAGGTTAATAATAGCCTCCAAAAGTTTGGTTGATACCCCCTAACTTTGCATTTTTGCCCATAACTTGGCTCTTGATATTTCATCGAAAGCCGCTTTAAGGTTGATAAAGAACTCATACAAGGTGCGGGATTTTGCATGGGCTTGATTGGCTAAGAGAGTGACCGCAGAGATATTTGTGAGGGTACCCATCCCTGCCCGGAATACAGTTTGCGTATAAGGTATGAGATTTGTTCGGTGAACCCAGTCCTCTAAGTCTACCAACAGGTTCGAAGCGTACATTTTTGCCTCCACATCAATTAATGCTATCAACCTGTAGTTAGATGGATCGCAGCGTGTGCCCTACTTAAATATATGGCAGCCCACACATCACATCTGTTCTGGAATCTCAGATCCTGCCTTCTAAATAGTCGAGGTTCTTGAATGCCAAACACATACCCACAAGTGGAAAGGATGAGACCTCTGTATAGACTACCAAATGAACACACCCACATTTAAACATAAACATAGAACCACAAGCACAAATAGATGGATAATTCTGACTTAACACTAAATAGAAGAATACCATGCAACATCAATACATAACATATAATTATGATGTAACGTAAATGGAATGTTTTAATTTACTTAATATTAACTTTTGTAATCTTTAGATCTAGTTTTCCTAGTCATACTGAAATCCCATTGTTCCTTGTTCCATTCATTACTTTTGAGGTGTCTTCTCTGCAGGGAAGAAAAAACAGGACCTAAAATCTGAAACTCCATCCACCCTCTATCGCTATAAGAGACTAGGTTACCCATACTTTTTTTTCATGACTGAGGGAGGGATAGGAAGTATGCTTAATGCCAGGCTTGGATCGGTAACAATAGCACCTGGGATTTCTGTGCTGAGGACAGAGGAAGAGGAGTTGAGCAGCGCAGATTTTGAGGAGCGGCACTTTGCCCTCTGTATGTCTTGGAGTGGTTCCTTCAAGGGCGGTGTGCCTACCTGTGATGAGTTTCTGTGTAAGTGTGTAACTCACATTGCCTTCTTGAAGTTCCAAAATCCTGCTCTTCTAGAGTGGGCACTTCCAAGGCGGTCAGGTGTCCTGTTGCCCTGGAACACACACAGGGCGATCAGGTTAATTCTGACTTGAAGTGAGCTAGAGTAATAATTAGTATTCTACAATTGCGCATGCATGGGGAAAGAGGGAGGCAACTCCTGCACATTCGTGAATGTTTGCTTCAGGAGCGCTTTCCCTCTTTTCTTATCTTTTTTAATGTGGGATATTGGGTAGAGATGAGGATTTGATGTTGCCATTACTAAAGAATTTACTTGACCTTTTTTGCCTTCTTGGGATCTTACATCTGTTCTGAGCACTCTTCATGGAGTCCCTCTTTTAATATTTCAGTTCTGTCGATTTAAAATACTTGTCAATGAAGCTAGCTTTTCTGGTGACTAATACCTCAGCAGGAAGGATTAGGGAATTATGAGCTTCATTGAGAATATAGGCTTGTATTGAGAACCAAAATGTATTAAATACTTAAGTTTATTATTTTTAAATGATCTACATGAGTCCATCAGACATAATGATGATGATACTGCAGTATTAACAAACGCTCTTGAGGCCTGGTCCACCAAGCATAAAGCATTAGCCCCTAAACATGATGATTACCCAGGTTATCAACTTTCTGGGTAGCACAGTTCCGATTAGGCTCTCACAGAGATTTTTCTCATGAGCAAACTAAATCACCTCTGAGTTACTGAAAAATGCATATCTCAGACAAAAAACTTCACCTTGATTACAAATAAGGGGTTGCTGGTTTCTTAATTGGTTTAACTACCAAACTGACTTTGTTGCAAGTGGCGTACTGGTTCTCGGATACATGAAATGACATCCCTAATGATGTCAGATTAAAAAAGACCTACTTACACGATATTCTAGCAATCTTTTCAAAGAACCCAAACACAGTTCAAAATAGACCAAATTTAACATAGTGTCCCTATGGAATAACAAAAGTACTAACATCGAAAGTGCTGTTAACTTTAGACCAGACTGGGCATAGTAAAGTATCTCGCTTATGAAACGTTAATATTTTGCTGGCAGGGACCTCCCCTTCACGGAACTACAAAGCATTTACTCACCAATAATGTCTTCTACAACTTTTACTATTTAATGAATGGTGGTTATGTGGCTACTCAGCCACAGAAATTTACAAACTGATCAACACATAGAAGGATACAGACCCCTTCCCAACGTCAGCTCAGATGGGGGAAGATATTCAGAAACATTTAAGAGACCTCTTCTCTGACACCTGGGCTAAAAGTTATTCTCCAGAATGTGGGAGTACCTAGGCAGGTTCATACAGAAACTTGTCACCCCCATAACCTACTCTTGCTCAGCCTCACATAATACACAGCTCTGTGTTTCCCATTACTCTCCTTCTTTTGGCTACATTACAAGTATATCCAAGTGTATACTACGTCCTACGATCTTCTACCTCTCCTGTTCTTCTAAACTTTTCTCCCCCTCTCGCTATCCCTATCTCTCCCATTCTTCATCTCAACTTCTTTGGTACAGTATCTTCTTTGCTTTACAATATAGAGGGCTAAAGAAGGATGCTCAAGTCGATACCCACACTTGCTCTGATCTGACAACACTAGGTGACCTTACTGTAATACATTTTATTCATGCTTGTTACCGCCTTTGAAAAAGCTACAAAGTATCACACTGTACCATCCATTGCTTTTATTTTTTATTTCTACCAAATTATCGAGATAAAAGGTTTTGAAATTAGATAAGAGCTCAGTCCTGTTTTTCTTCCAAAGGTGGTTAAAACAAGAAATTAAGCTTCTTGTATTTTTTCCAGTCCCTTCTAAAGAAGAGAAATTGTGTCACTTACTGGATCAGAGGAGATCAGTATCTATTTATCTAGAATGCTCTGAAGGCTTTGAGAAATTTGATAACTTATTTGTTACGTTTGGTGGTGCAAATCGAGGATAGAAAACTCTCAACTTCTCTATTACCAGGTGGATTTGATCTACAATTGTCACAGCCTCACAAGATCATGAGTGGCAACTATGGGTTTCATCATTTCGGTACACTCTCTATTATCTCTAAACATCCATCTTAATAGACTTTACAATTCTACTTTTGACATGATGGAGGAGCTAGTGTCTTCTACACTAAGGCCCTAATTAAGATCGGTCAGCTCATCAGAGGCTTACCGACCAACATCTTTGGTTTGAATTCAGACTGCCGTATTATGATTACGACGGTCGGAATTCAAACTGGCTGGTGAATCCAGCTGGCTTCCGATGGGCTAAAGGAGCCCGTCGGCTTTCGGAAACCGAACATAGTCCCTTACGGATGGTGTTTCGACCGTCGGGATTATGATGCCAGTTTCCAACAGGCTTTCCATGTTAGGCTTTCCGACATGGAAAGCCTGTCGGAAAGCAACTTTGGGGGCCCCAAGCAAGACCCCCTTGTTCGGCAATGGTTGGGCGCTGAGGGGGCACCTGTGGTGCCCTCTGTAAATCCCTGCACCATATGGCAAACACAGTGAGGTGCCTGTCACATGGTGCAGGGATTTACAGTGACTCATATTTCTCTATGGGAGCTTGTGCTGCATCTTGTTTCCGGCCGCCGACTAGCTCCCATTGGAAAATGGAAGTGTGTGACCGCACCATGTGCCGTCGCATCGTAATTGCAGTTTCAGACCGTCGAGCCGAGGTCGGTTGGTTCTAAAATGGTAGGGATGTCGGTCAGAGGCAACCCCGACCGACATCCTAATTGGGGCCTAAATGTTACACCAAGAGCATTATAACTGGATCTTATGTAGACAAGCCAGGGGATATCAAAAGCATGGACAATTAAATGAAATGAAAAATAAGTGATCAACTAAAACTGGATTCTAATATGGACCAGATTGAGTGTCACAATTTTTTGGTTGCATTCCAATAGTGTCTTCAATTAACGAGAGTCCCAATTCTGTATGAGTAATATATGTGGAAGTGGCTTGAGGAATAGCCAACAACGTTCTCAGATCTTTGTAGAAGGTGACAGTCATTGTTACCCCCAAAGGCCTGAATCATATATATCATCTGTGATACATTTGCTGTTCTAAATCATGCACATTTCTTTAAGAGGGCTGGAACCTAATTTGTAGGAAAATCTAAATGTATTCTTAGCATTTTTGTCCAGTTGTTGTAATTTGATGGTCTCTAAATGCCGCTAGTTTCGAGCATGCTCAAACATAACACCTAAATAGGAAAAAGTAATAACTGGAAATTGGACAGCGATTTGTAAAAAAGTTTGTGATTTAAATGTTCCTTTGCCACGTGTTGTGAATGACTTATTCAAATGTATTTTCAAATGTAGTCCTTCCATGTATCGCACAAGAGTAAAAGCTTTTGTAGGCCAGTGACTATTCGTGCCATTAGAACATCAGCATACAATAGTACAGGGACTGGACGGGAGCGCATCCTTGGAATATTGGCTTCTGTTTTGACAAGGGCCTTTTTTAAACCATAATTATACAGGATAAATAGAAACAGGGTACTTGCCTGACTCCTTTCTGAACAGTTTTGAGTGTTCCCTGTGTGGTTCGAAGCAGACCCTAGCAGTAGCGTGCTGGTACATGTATCTTAGGATATGTATGATTGATTCATCAGCCCCCAAGGATCTCATTACGCACCAAAGTTTTATGTGGTTGATCGAATTGAATGCACTATCTGAAAGAAACACGTTAGTTAGATTCCTCACCTTAGAATATCCCCAGGCGTCAGGCTGGATCCGGAAAGATTTTTGTAGCAATACCCTTTGCGCGTCGCTAGGCGTCGTCTGCGGCTCCGCGTCCGTCGTCGGCGTTGTGCGCCGGAATGACGTCGTCGGAGTACTTAGACGCCGCCCTCGCGCGCTGACGTCAGTTCTTCTTTTTTCCGCGCCAGTAAGCGCCAATCCGGGAAGAGCTTATCCCTAGTCATTTTTTGACTAACTTTTTAAACTTTGTTTGGTCTATCGACTCGACTCTGGTGCCGGTAGGATGCCTGGCTTCAAAGCCTGTGACGCCTGTCATCGCCTGATGTCAGTGATGGATCACCATCGCCGGTGCCTTTATTGCCTGGGGGCCGACCATGACGCGGAGTCGTGCCTCGATTGCCAGGCTTTGATGTCGTAAGCTAGGCGGGAGCGGTCCCGTAAGCTTCTTGAGCTTCGGCACTCGGCTCCGCGCCGCACTCAGTCCCGGTCCAGGAGGAGGTCCAAGGACCGTTCGCGGAGCCGCAGCCATCGTCATCGCTCGTCGGGGTCTTCGGGTAAGTGGAAGCACTCCAAGAAGTCCAAGAGATGACATCGCTCTTCGGACTCCCCTCGCCGGTCGCGCGACTCGGCTGAGGGTCAGGGTGGTCCCACCCCCGCGGCTCCGTCGGAACCGCAGTAGCTTTGTCCGTCCCCATACCCACCGGTCCCTGGGACTGACGCGACTCCGGCAGAGGTCAGTGCCTTCCTCTCGGCCATGAGGGGCCTGGCTCCGCCGTCGACGCCTGTAGGCGCTCCTTCGGGCCCCGCAGGTTCGACTGGGCGACCTTGCGTGCCCGCGGCTCCGGCCCAGACGCCGCAGGTCCCCGAGGGATCCAGGCCTGGATCTCGGTCGGCGCCAGTCGACCTCACGACGCCTCCTCCGCCGGCGCCGACACCGTTACCGTTTCCACCCCCGGCGCCGTCCCCGGACGACGTCGCTCCCCAGTTTAGCCCAGGTCCGGGCCCGGCGCCGGCACGGCGCCACCCTGCGCCGCTACCGGCGCCGATTGGTGAACGATTCATCTACTGCCCGGCTCCGATCATTCCTCCTGTTTATCGGGAATCGGATGACGAGGGCGACTGGGAGGGGTCTGAAGACCCTATGGCCGCTCAGGCCCAACTTTCTCAGGACTGGGCAGAGGAATTGGGGGATGCCAGCGGTCTGGATACTTCCCCGGATGCTGGTTTTATCTCTCCTCCGACTATGGCCTCGGAGGAGAGTGCAGCCTTTTCAGTGGTGCTGCGCAAGGCGGCCGAAGCCCTAGGGCTGGAGTTGCCTGCTGTGGCCGTGAGGACTGACGTCCTCACAGAGGTCCTTCAACCGACAGCAAGCTCCACTGAGCTTCTGCTGCAGTTTAATGAGGCCCTCATTGACGTTCTGCAGGGCACTTGGTCCAAGCCCTCCACAGTCCCTCCTGTGGACCGGAACGTTGCCCGGCGCCACCGCCCTGCTCCGGGCGTCCCCAGTTTCCTGTTCCAACACCCCACCTCCGAGAGTCTGGTTATCCAGGCCTCAACCTCCCAATCCTCCTTCCCGTCCGCTCCTCCGGATCGTGAATCCAAGAGGTTGGAACAGTTTGGCAAGAAACTGTTCTCGTCCCTGAGTGTGGGGCTGCGGTCTTTAAATACCGCTTGCCTTTTGGACCGTTATTCCCACTCTCTGTGGGATACGGTGGAGAACGTGCTGCCCTTGTGTCCTGTGGCGGTCCGGACACGACTCGCTCAAGCACTTGCTGATGGTCGAGATGCAGCACGACACGCCATACGGTGTGGACTTGACACCACGGACTCGCTGGGTCGGGCGATTTCCACCACGGTGGCGCTTCGGCGTCACGCCTGGCTGAGGTCCACGTCATTTTTGGGGGATGTCCAGAGTTCCCTCATGGACATGCCCTTTGATGGCACTCGCCTTTTTGGTGAGAATGCGGACAGTGCGCTGGCTCGGTTCAAGGACTCCCGGGCCACGGCCAAGTCCTTGGGTCTTTTGGCCCGCGGCCGCAAACTTCCGCCTTTCGTGGCCAAGGAAGGGGCGCCTTCTCACGTCCGCCCAGCCACCGGCCGCAGAACCAACCTGTACGAGATCGCGGAAGTGGATTCCGCCGAGGCGGTACTGGAGGTCAATGTGCCGGTCAGTCCACATCCACCCCGGCAGCATCCGCCTCAAAGCCTTCCTAGTCAGAGCTTTCAGGCCCATTCCACGCCAGTGGGCGGCAGGGTTCGCCATCACCTGCTCCACTGGCGCTCCATCACGTCGGACAGGTGGGTGCTGCAAATCGTCCGAAGGGGCTACTCCCTCCCCTTCGAGACGACCCCTCCAGCCATGCCACCTCTGAACCACCGTATGTCGGGAGATCATTTGCATCTTCTACGAGAGGAAGTTTTGGCCCTCTTGGCCATAGAGGCCGTCGAGCGCGTTCCTGGTCCAGAAGTAGGTCGTGGTTGTTATTCCCACTACTTTCTGGTTCCCAAGAAGGGCAAAGGGGGACTACGCCCGATCTTGGACCTCAGGAGCGTCAACGCCTTCCTCCGGAAGGACCGGTTCAAAATGCTCACTTTAGCTCAGGTTCTGGCTGCCCTAGACCCTGGAGACTGGATGGTAGTGTTGGACTTGCAGGACGCTTATTTCCACATCCCCGTCCTGCCGGCCCACCGGCGTTACCTGCGGTTCACAGTGGGTCAGGAGCACTTTCAGTTCACCGTGCTCCCCTTCGGCCTCACCAGTGCCCCTCGGGTGTTTACGCAAGTGATGCCGGTGGTCGCAGCTCATCTGCGCCGATCAGGGGTTCCAGTCTTCCCCTATCTCGACGACTGGCTGTTGAAGGCGGGCTCGCCCCAGCAAGTCGTCTCCCACCTCCAGACTACGGCCGACCTCCTGCACTCGCTGGGGTTCTCCATCAATGTGCCGAAGTCGCACCTGAGTCCCTCCCAGAAGCTACTTTTCATTGGGGCGGTTCTCGATTCGGCGCAGTTCCGGGTCTATCCGCCGGAACAGCGGGTCCGGGACATTCAGGCCCTGATTTCCATCTTCCGGCCTCTGTCCTGGGTTTCGGTCAGGTTGGTGCTGCGGCTTCTGGGGCTGATGGCCTCCTGCATCCTGTTGGTACCTCACGCCAGGTGGCGGATGCGGGCTCTACAGTGGAACCTGAAGTTTCAGTGGGCCCAGCATCGAGGCAACCTGTCCGACCATGTCTTGATCTCGAAGGGCACTGCGAACCAGCGGCAGTGGTGGCTCACGAATCGCGATTGGGTCTCCGGCAGATCCCTCTCCCTACCCCAACCGGAGCATGTCGTAGTGATGGATGCGTCCCTCCTGGGATGGGGGGCCATATGGGAGAGGCGGAGATCAGAGGACTCTGGTCTCCAGCGGAGACTCGGCTCTATATCAACCTCTTGGAGCTGAGGGCGATCCGACTTGCACTAAAAGCCTTCCTTCCCTCTGTCCGGGGAAGTGTCGTGCAGGTGTTCACGGACAACACCACCGCCATGTGGTATTGCAACAAACAGGGCGGGGTGGGGTCGTGGACCCTTTGTCAGGAGGCTCTGCGCCTCTGGATATATCTGGAACATCAGGGCATCACCCTGGTGGTTCAACATCTGGCGGGCTCTCTGAACGCCAGAGCAGACGAACTCAGCCGCCGGTGCATGATGGATCACGAATGGCGTCTGAACTCGGACGTGGCGCAAGTTCTCTTTCTGCAGTGGGGAGAGCCTTGGTTAGATCTATTCGCCACCGAAGAGAACGCGCAATGTCAGCAGTTCTGCGCGTTGGAATTTCCAAGGTGGCACTCGCTCGGAGACGCTTTTCGTCGCGAGTGGAGTTGCGGTCTGTTGTACGCCTTTTCGCCTATACCACTTCTGCCCAGAGTGCTGAAGAAGATCAGGCGCGACCGGGCCCAAGTCATCTTGGTGGCTCTGGATTGGGCACGAAGGTACTGGTATCCCGAGCTACTCAGTATGTCCATCGATCCCCCGATACGACTGCCTCTTCAGGAGGACCTTCTGTTGCAGCAGCAGGGGACGGTCCTCCACCCGAACCTGTCCAGCCTCTACCTCCATGCGTGGAGATTGAGCGGCGACAGTTGATGCCATTTGACTTGCCTCCTGAAGTCTGTGATGTCATTCTGGCAGCCAGGCGTACCTCCACAAAGACGGTATACGCCTGCCGGTGGAACAAATTTGTGACATGGTGCACAGCAAAGGCTGTGGATCCCCTTTCTGCCCCTCTTTCTGAGGTTCTTCTCTTTCTTCTTTCTTTGGCCCAGCAGGGCTCTGCTCTGGGCACCTTGCAGCGTTATCTTGCTGCAATCTCTGCTTTCTTACGGCTTCCTGATCAGCCTTCTCTTTTCAAGTCCCCTGTTGTCTCACGTTTTCTCAAGGGCATTACTCATATGTTCCCTCCTGTTCCATTCGTAATGCCTCAGTGGGACTTGAACCTTGTTCTCACTTTTCTGATGTGCGCTCCCTTTGAGCCCCTTCACAACTGTCCCATTCGTCTCCTGACTCTGAAAACTGCCTTCCTGGTGGCTATCACCTCCGCTAGGCGGGTGAGTGAGCTCCAGGCTCTGTCAGCTAAGCCTCCCTTCCTTTCGGTTCATCCGGATAAGGTTGTCCTCCAGACACGTCCTTCTTTTCTTCCTACAGTCGTGACTCCCTTTCACATCGGGCAATCTGTCACGCTGCCCACCTTCTTTCCGCCTTCGCATCCTTCAAAAGATGAAGAGAGGCTCCACCGTCTGGACCCAAAACGTGCGCTGTCATTTTATTTGGACCGCACAAAACAGTTCCGGGTGGACGACCATCTTTTTGTTGGATATGTAGGTGCGAAGAAGGGTAAAGCTGTGCACAAGTGCACCATCTCGCGATGGGTCATGTTGTGTATTAAACTCTGCTATTCCTTGGCGAAAAAGGTCCCTCCTGTTGGGCTGCGAGCCCATTCCACCCGGGCCACAGCGGCGACAATTGCCCTGGGACGGGGAGTCCCCTTGCAGGACATCTGTCAGGCGGGAACGTGGGCTTCACTGCACACGTTCGCCAAGCACTATTGCCTGGACAGCCAAGTCCGGAGAGATGGCCACTTTGGCCGTTCTGTTCTCCAGGACTTTCTGGTGTGATCTTGGTTCGCAGGCCCACCTCCGGGGTTGGTATTGCTGGGGTATCTATTCTAAGGTGAGGAATCTAACTAACGTGTTTCTTTCAAATGAACAAGTTACTTACCTTCGGTAACGATGTATCTGTAAGAAACATTAGTTAGTTAGATTCCTCACCCACCCACCCAGCCTCCCCGTTCTGCGAAGCAACATCTAGGGTTAAGGTTCTCGCGCCCGAGGGCGGCGTCTAAGTACTCCGACGACATCATTCCGGCGCACAACGCCAACGACGGACGCGGAGCCGCAGACGACGCCTAGCGACGCGCAAGGGATATTGCTACAAAAATCTTTCCGGATCCAGCCTGACGCCTGGGGATATTCTAAGGTGAGGAATTTAACTAACTAATGTTTCTTACAGATACATCGTTACCGAAGGTAAGTAACTTGTTCGTTAAGGTCCATAAAGATTAGAAAGAAAACCCTTCTTGGCCCCCAGTATATTTGCCTATGAAATGTTCTAAATTGAGGCACGGCTCCACTGTACCCAGCCTCCTTCTAAACCCACATTGAATGTCAGATAAAACTGATTCTCTTCGGCCCACAATTCTAGTTTCTCCATACAGTCCATGACAATGGATCAAAAAAAGAAATACAGAAACAGAAAAAATAAACAGTGCAATTCCAGCATCATTGTGCATTTGCAGCTGTTGTAGGTAAAGAACAGCGATAATAGAAGGCTGTTAAATTTTTCTTCATGGGGGTAGACGGGCGGAAGGGAGGGGGGAGAACAAAATAGAGCGACACAGCTGCACAGAGAAGGGGGGAGAATCACTCAGTACCCCTCAGATATTAAACATAAAAACATTTCAGAAGTGTCTCAGCTCGTGGGCTCTAGTGTCCCCCATGCGGTCCTCCTGATCGTGGGCGACGTGAGGGTGTGTCGGTAGGTCCCATGAACTGATCAAGGGCCGGCTGCACAGCTGGCAGCGTGGGTGGATTGGTAGATCCTCCCTCCAACCAACTGGTATAGGAATCATCTTCCCGTCAATGTCATGGTCATGTAGTTTAGTAATCATACAACCCCAGATTTCGTTCTGCATCGTTGTCTGTATGGACTCTCCGGAATCGGCAATCCTCAGCCACTGTCCACTCCAGGAGATCTGACAGCCATTTGGCCCATCCCGTAGGGGGGGTCGGGCTTGCCCAATGTATAGCAAACACGAACCCCAACTGGGCAAATTTGTACTGCATTTTACTCCCCTCCTTAGGGAGAGGTAACAGCACCAGTAGGCAATGTTGGATTGTGAGTTCTGTATTCACACATGTTACTCTGAGCATTTCACGCAGTACCTCATCTTAAAAAGGTCGTAGCAGCGGACAGTTGCATGTGAAATGTCCAAAATCAGCCTGGATTGCATTACTGCAAGTGCATCCCACGGGTCTCGCCGGATAGACTCTGTGCAGGCATTGCGGTGCCAGGTAAGCTTTATATTTGCAGTAGTATTGCGTCGGCTTAAACCTGGCATTACTAGATAAGACACCCCAGGTATCTGTGCCAGTGTCCTCCTCCACACACTACCCGGACGGGGATTCTAAATCCTCATCCCTAGTGACGCGCTTAAGAGCTGTGTTAACCTCTCTGCTATGTTTCAGGGCTGCGTTTAGTCGAGATATGATACCCCTCGTGGATCCAGGGTCCAATATAACTTGTAACACCTGGAATTCTCCCGGCTCCTCTGGGAATATCGTCCAGATGTATCCGGCCGTGCGCGAGAACAGTCCCCCGCGGGCCCCGCGTATTCCAAAATGTGTACCCATTTCCTCCCGGGACATGAAGACTCTGTTTAAAAGGAGGTCTCCCGCTCTCTGGCAGCTTCCGGCCAGCCACTTTGAACATCCATGGAGTCCTGTGTGTGCACAAACGGGCGTAGCTGGCAAATTGGAAGGAGCTTGATATAGGGTGCCTGACGTATCACCTGGCTGACGGCCCTCTCCGATGTCAACGCCATCTGTGTGACTACAAAGGGGGAACTTGCAGGAAGAGCACGGTCACCCATGAGCAACCTTGGGAGGTCGGCCAACTTGACGGAGCCCGATAGGAGTTTCTTTTCCCAGTTGGGGGCCTTCCACGCACCATAGAGCCGCGTATTGCAACAGACCGGCCAGATTATTGAGTTTGAGGTGTGGAAGGCCCAGACCCCCTTGGCTGGGATCTAATTTAAGTATCTCATGGCGGACTTTGCTACTTTTACCTGCCCACAGCAGGGTCACCAGTAGACCATCGATACTCTGAAACAGCGAAGGCGGCAACGTGCAGAATGAATCCTGAAGGGAGTATAGACAGCTGGGCTGTAAGACCATTTTGCATAATGCCACCCTGCCCCTAACTGACAGCGGCAGGGTGGTCAAAAACCGTACGGAGGCAGTGAGTCTGGCCATCACCCGGCCGACATTCAAATCATACTGCAGTTGGTGATTGTGGGCTATCTGAATTCCCAATAGTGGAAGCTCACCGTCTCCCACCGCAATCCCACCATGGGGAGCTAAGGGGCACTGAAATAAGCCAGTGCAGCCAGGGGAAAAAGCACCGTCTTTTGGTGGTTGACAACGAGCCCAGAGACATCTCTCGAAAATGTGCCATCAGCCGCAGAAGACAAGACACCGATTTTTCCAGATCCACTGCGTAGATGAATGCATCGTCAGCGTATGGAGGACAAAACACATATTGTGTCTTTACACAATATGTGTTTTGTCCCCCACACACATGCCCCAGTCTCACATTTCAGCCCTAAGGTAGATCGCGAGTGGCTCCATAGCAAGTGCGAATAGGAGTGGCAACAGCGGGCAGCCCTTCCGGGTACCCCTCTCAATGCGGAACGCCTCAGGGACTTCTCTACCAGTATGCAGTCTTGCGGTTGGTTCCGAATAGAGGAGTCTTACCCATGCCAGAAACCCCTCGCACAGGCCCATACGACAGGGCACTTCCCACAAGTATGCCCAGGACAAAGTATCGAAGGCTGTTACTATTTCCATTGCTATTAGTGCAACGCACAGTTCCATGTCTCAGGTCATGTGCATCACACACGTACATATGCTACCTTAGACGTTTTCACTCCCTTCTCCCACGCTAAGTCTCTCGCAGCCTTAAAAAGCCTAAAATCAGGCTCTCCTCTTGACCCCATGCCCTATCATGGTGCTAAATATGGTGGCTCCGTCCATCAACTCATCTGTGAACTACATACTCAATACCTCGCTGGCAACTGGGGAGGTTCCATCTTTGTGGAAAAAGGCCAAAGTCTTACAGTTACTAAAAAAAACCCGCAGCAGACACCAAGTAAGCAGTAAACTATAGGCCTATCTCCCTTCTCCCCGCTTTCTCTAAAATTCTTGCGAAAAAAGTCAACCATCAACTCTCCATTTATCTGGAAGACCACTAAATACTCCACCCTACCCAATCCGGCTTCCACCCCCAATTTAGCACAGAGACCGCACTCCTCGAAGTAGTGGAGCGTGTTCGGAGCACCCTCAATAAGGGAGGAAGAGCCATGCTGATACTGCTTGACCTCACAGCGGCGTTTGATACTGTGCCCCAGTAAGCTGCTCGAGCACCTTCACGAGATGGGGATCAGACACCTGGCCTTCAACTGGTTAGCTTCTTTTTTAGACAGATGGACTCAGGAAGTCTGGCTTCCGCCTTATACAGCTCAAGCTAGACCCTTGTCTGTGGGTGTGCCGCAGGGCTCGCCCTCAGTCCCACTCTGTTCAATGTATATCTGACACCCCTTGCCACTCTTGCGCAGTCTCTTGGCGCAAAAGTCATCTTGTGCGCAGATGACACGCAGCTTCTGTTTACATGCGAGAATGGCACGGACTTAGATGAGAAGTTGATTTCTTGCTGTCTCACCTACGTGTTTTAGTGGCGTGATTTGCACCATCTGAGATGCACCCCGGATAAAACAGAGATCGTGACCTTTGGAGATGTCCCCCACAATTTTGGGGAAACCTGTTGGCCGAATAACCTGCCACGCCCTGGCCTCCCTCAAAACTGCATCAAGAATCTCAGAATCAAAATAGATAGCGCTCTTTCCCTTCCTTCCGCAGATTCAAGCTCTTGCTGAGTCCTGCTTCAGCGTGCTCCGCATGGTGAAAAAAGTCCTTACACAACTATCGAGTCGGCTGGTAGGAAGGTAGTGCAGGCCTTGATCACATCTTGATTGGACTACGGAAATGCTCTGAACCTCGGCCTCCTGGACTATCTTCTAAATAAACTACAGGTGGTTCAGAACTCCGCAGCTAAACTGCTGCTCAGGCTTCCTCCCAGGTCCCACATGACCCCTCACCTAAGGGCCCTGCACTGGCTACCGATGAAAAAGAGGGTGGCTTTTAAAGCCATGGTCCTCATGCATAAGGCCTTGCGTGGGACGGGGGCATCATATCTCAAGAAGAGAATCAGTACGTACACCGTCTCTTGCACCCTCTGGGCGTCTTCAGCGTTCCTGGCAATAGTGCCCCGCATTGGCCGCCTCAGAATGGGTGGGAGATCCTTTTCCTATCTAGGACCTCTTTCCTGGAATAGACTCCCACCAGATCTTCGGCTGACACACAGCCTTGATATGTTCAAGAGGAAGCTCAAAACCTACCTCTTTAACAGCTAACTCCACCGCCAGTCCAATTCCCCCCTTGCCTAGTGCCGGGAAACTCTGCTGAGTACCCGTGCGCTTTATAAATTAATATAACATAACATAACATAACATAACATGGGAGAGACGTCTTGAGTTCATGTGCATGCCCCAGGCTGGCATAAAGCCACATTGGTCATCCTGGATCAGAGATGTAACCACCCGGCTCAATCGCAGCGCCAGCAACCTAATGTCAACATTGAGCATGGAGAGGGGCCTGTATGATCCCCGGTCAGTGGGATCCTTGCCTGGCTTGGGGAGCATAATGATAAGAACATCACGCATCAGGTCCGGCAGTGCACCAATGTTGTGGGCTTCGCACAGCGTTTCCAGGAGAGCAGAGAGCAGAGAAGCAGAATACATTTTGAAATATTCAACTGGTAGGCCATCCGGTCCCAGACATTTCCCTCTAGCCATATCATTTAGGGCTTCCTTCAGGTCCTCCATCGCAATATCTTCCCCAAGTCCTTCCCTTGAGCTTTCATAAGCCGGAGAGGGAACCTCTGTCGAAGAAGTGTCCCACTCTGGCAATATCCACAAGTGTGGGGGCTGAATAATCCGCCCTCAAGTGGTCATAGAGTGCTAGATTATTTGCCTCCTGTCCAGCATCCATTGTGCTGTTTGGACCACGGAGGGCTAAGATGAGAGGTGGGGTAATTTACGCTTGATTAGACATTTCAACATGTGGTTGGATTTACCGGCGTCTCGGTAAAGACATGGGCGGTAATCTTATCGGACATGACAGTCTAGTCTGCCCCATGTTGCCTCCACCCTCTACGCGCCTCCACCAGGGCTGCCCTATGTGATTCTTGGTCTTGCGCTTGCCATCGCTGGCGCACAATAGCCTCTCCCCCTCCTGCAATTGCTGCTCAAGCTTCCTCCTGACATCGTAGACTTTATTGAGGCTCTCACCATTGACCAACCTTAAGTGCTTCCCATTCCGTACCTCAAATGTAAGGAGTTCCAAACCACGGGGAAGAAGCCACACCTTGGTTCCACCATATCTGCATTAAATTCCCGATCTCCCAACACCTCGGGGCATAATCGCCACGTGGAACACGGTGCCTACGACCTTGAACTCCGCACTCAGTATAAGCGGGGCATGGTTGGACAAGAACTGTACTTGGTAACTAACCCTCTGAACATTCAGGTTGCCCACGTTTGCCAATAGAAAGAGGTCTAGTCACCTATGTGCCCTCTAGGTGGGGTATAACAGGAGAACTCCACAGCTGGGGGGGGGGCGGGGGAGACAAATATGTAGTAGTTGTAATTTAGTCAAAGTGTTCAGTTAGCTAGCCACCATGCGGGGCTTCGTGCCCATCCAGAACGGGTGCCGATCGAGTTTACCATGCAGTACGCAATTAAAGTTACCTGCCCAAATTATAGAGCACCAACGTATGGGGGCAAACCCATCTCTAGGGCCCTGAAAAATTAACCAGCATCAGTGTTTGGTGCATATATGTTAAGTACTCAGAGCTCCCGGACTTTTAACAGGCCATATATAAGTATATAATGACCTGCAATATCCACAACCTGGCCACGCAACTGGAATGGGACCCCCGTAGTCACCCATAGGGATACCCCTCTGGTGTAGGAGAAGTAAGTGGAGGAGTAAAGCTGTCCCCTCCATTTTTTGTGAAGTTTCTGGGCCTCTGCCTCTAGCAGATGCGTCTGCTGGAGGAGAGCTATGTGTACACCTGCCCTTCTGAGGTAGATGTGGGTTCTGTACCGTTTCACAAAGGAGTAACATTGGGACTATTACAGTTTCAAAACATGTAATCGTTAGCACTCCCTCACCAGCTGACCTCAAGATATTAGTTAACAATGGGGCTCATAGATTGATGTTATCCTTGTAAATATCTGTTGGCACATTAGGGCCTGTTGCTTTCCCCAACTGGCTCTTATTAATAGAATGTTGGTAGTCATTAATATCAGATGAAATATGACTCCTTTTCATTCTACCTTGTCAGTACTAGGGGTCATATCATCATCCTCATCAAAGATGGTGGTAAAATTAGCAATCTGAAACTGAGACCCCTACAGGAAGGGTGGTATCATCTAAGTCATTGAAATAAGTAAATTATTGCTAGGCCAAAATAGGACACAGTCTTTAGTGGTCATTCCATGCATTTTGTCTAATTTTGATTTTCCTTTCCTGCAAGGCCTGTTTATACCTTATTCTAGATACACTTATGAGACTGGGGTCTCTTGGAACTGTGTTTAAGGCTCTCTTTAGTTTTTATGGGCCTGTCTAGAGCCTCGTCAACCCATTCCTTAGACTGACATTTGTTTGGCCCTCTATTCTTTCAGTAGAGTGTCAATTGCTGTGCTGATTGAATCAAGGACTCTGTAACTTCAGATACCCTTGAGTCATTGTTTATACCTCATAAAAAATTCACATGTGGGAGGCCACCTCGGTGAGGAACTGTGTAGTATCAATTTCAGAACATTTATTATGAAACCCGTTCGGCCACACAGTCTCCAATTTACCCCTGGAGAGTTATGATGTAACTGTGAGGAACGCAGAGGCTAGATCGACAGTAACCAAATTATGGGCACCCTGGCTCGGACCTTATATCTTTTTACGACTAGAATTAAGTTACCTGAGATCAGTATGAGAGAAATTCGTCTAGATGCTCCTCTCTCGATAAAGTATCAATAGAATTGGATACGGAGGAGCATAAGTCAGCACTAAGTCAAATTAATTCTCATAAATAGAGTGTGGGTGGAATGGGTTTGGCCTTTTCCCCAGAAATCCTCATATCCACAGACCTCTGTAGGGGAGAGTGGGCATAAATAGTTGTTATTATCCACTGCCCTTTTAAGGCAGTACGCTTTATTACCTGATCGTAGGAAAGACCTGGCACAGCCTCCCCACGCACCTACTGGTGAAAGAATTAGGGTCAATATAGCTAAACCTCCTTTTGCTCTGCCTGATGTTTAAGGAGCAGCTGGAGTGTGGTAAGATATGAACTCGTCAATAACAAATCTGTTTAGTTTCCACATTTCCAGCAAGGAGATAATATTGAACATAGATTTCCGATCTATCTAGTCAGTAATGTTATAGAGGAAATTAAATATGAAGACATTACGCTACAGCAGATACCAGTAGAAAACAATATAAAATTATACGTGGTAAAAAAGCAGGGACTGCTGAGGGAGGGAGGAAGGATGGGATCGCATACTCACTCGATCTGATTTGACCTTAGTATACGTATTCAGATCGGAAAATCCACATTATGATTCACATGTATTCTGTGGAAGATGATAATTGTATTAAATTGCAGAAAGGTCCGTACTAGCTTCTAAGTGCACAGAATAACTCACATTTGAATTTATATTTCTAAAATAGCACTATGTTAATGTTAATAAAGAGAATACACTTCCAAAAATGCCTCCTATTCATTCATTTGATAACTTTATTTCGGTCGGAGACCATAAAAGTGCAAAAAGGAAAAAAAAATACATACAAAAGTGCACACATCATTAAAACAATAAATAACAACAGGTTAATATACTATTAAAAACAAATTAAACTGTATAGTTATCAAAAGATAGGGTCAATAAAGGGCGGCAATATTTACCCAAAACTTTTCCTTCTACGCCACATACCAAGTAAAAAGCAGGAGACAGCAAAAACAATGGGGGGATGAGTATCATATGTTAAAACCCTACATGCCTGTATACAATGTCTAAACCCAAGGTTCCTACATAATGGGATCAACCAATGTTTCCTTATCAATTGATAGGCAGGGCAGAAGAACATAACGTGGCATATATCTTCTTGGTTATAATTGCAAGCCGGGCATGCAATATATTCTGATTTTGCCCATTTATGGGTAAGTGCCCTGAGTGGTAAGCTGCCATGTCTTAGCTGTATATAAAGCTTCCTCGCGAGAGGTGGGTAAATTACGTCTAAAAAGACTTCTGCTCGCGATTCAGCTTTTACTAAGAGAAACTCTTTGGAAAGTCTCCCCAAAGAGCTTGATCCATGTAAGGCAAGTAATTTCTGTTGCCTCAGCTGACTTGTGAGTTCCAATTTAGGTATCCCTAGACAGGACACCTCCGGGGACTCCCATAGCTCGATCCGGCCAATCCTTATGCTGAGATTCTTGATGTGATGTAACCACGCAATATTCTTATTTTTAATAAGAGCCCAAACCTCTAGGAATTCCTCTCTGTATGGTGCCAATTCAGGCACTGACCAGAGTCTTTTCCAGTAGAGCATGGGCCGTAGAGCTGCTAAGTCTTCGATTGATTCCAGCCTCAGATCAAATCGCAAAGGAATAAGGGGTGTACTTAGCGGCAAACCCAAGAGGCTTCTCATAAAACCCTGCTCAGCTCTGAGAAGTTTAGATATGTTTTTATGGCCCCAGAGTTCAGCTCCATACAATGAGGCCGTTCTGGCTTGTAGTCGATATATTTGTATAACCGGAGCTGCCGGTTTAATGTCCGAAGTTCGCTGGACTTTGCTAATCCTTCCCATAACTTGAGACAACCTGAGCGTTGATTTCGAAATTTGAGAATCCCAGTCAAAATTCTCCGTCAAGTTGATCCCAAGGTAAACAAAAGTCTTAACAATCTCAAGCGCAGAGCCGTTAAGGGTGGGGTTTGGACGGGTCTGCTTCGGAGGATTGAAGATCATAAACTTGGTCTTATCCAAGTTTATCTCCAATTCTCGAGCAGTGCAGAATGCTACAAAGCCGTCCAGAGTGCGCTGAATGCCCGATGATGTTTTGGATAACAACAAAGTGTCATCCGCAAACATCAGAGCGGGCACCCTGCCGGTGGCCAGCCTGGGGGCATCGTTGTCAATTACATCGGCTAAATGGTCCACAAGACCATTGATGTAGAGACTAAACAGGGTTGGGGCCAAGACACACCCTTGTCGTACACCCTTCCTAACTGGAAAGCGTGCAGACAGATCGCCATGCCTCCCACACCTAACTTGGGCATAATTACCGTTGTGGAGTCTAATTAAGATGTTCAATAGATAGGGTGGGAGACCCAAACCTACTAAGACTTTCCACAGCTTTTCCCTTGGAACGAGGTCGAAGGCGACACACAGATCAACAAAGATGAGGTAGAGGCTACCACCCTCAACTCTCACCGTTTTCCAAAATAAGACCTGCAGCCGAAAAATTTGGTCTATAGTTGAAATACCCGACCTAAACCCGGCCTGTAATGTGGTCAGTATTTCATTTTCTTCCATCCATCCTTGAATTCTGCCCATTAGTTTCTGGGAGGTATCTATAAGGCTAATGGGCCTATAATTTGCTGGGGTTAGCGGGCAGCCTTTCTTGAAAATGGGGACAATCTCCGCTACCAACCAAGTATCTGGTGGATCAGCCCCCATAAGGATTGAATTGAATAAAACCACCAGGTACGGTGCCCATATTTTAGGTTGGGACCGAAATAGGTCCGCGGGCATCTTATCTAATCCAGGAGCTTTATTAGGTAGTAGCCTTGCTATTGCAGACTCTACTTCCTTGAGGGTAATGACCTCGGGCTGGTCCAAGTGAAACTCACCCCCATCCACCAGGGAGTCCTCACTCCGTCCGCCGTCCGAAAACCCAAGCAATCGATACTCCTGCTGGGGCTCAGAGACGGCAAACAGAGGGCGGATCGTAGTTTCACCAAAGGCTGAGTCAGTCCCTCTCACTGATCTATGCTCCAGAAGTAATTCGGGATTAGAAAGGAGTGTAATATCTTCACCCGAATCGCCATAAAGTGCTCCATAATGCGCTTCCCACACTCGGGATGCTATACTTGCAGTTGGGGTTGAGCCTCCCCTGCTCACACCGAAACTCACAATAGCCCAGAACGCCTTGGAATCCCTTCGAGAGAGAGCTGATCTAAGTTCCTCCCATCTATGCTCCTCCCAGTCCTTCTTTCCCCTGAGAATGGCCTTTTTATACTCTAGGCGGAATTTCTTAATGTTGGCTCAATCTTCATCTTTTATTACAGAAGGCAGTTCCTTTTTTGCTTTTCTACAGGAGGCATCATACCAGGGATGTGTCCCGTCCTGGTGGCATTTTTTTTTCCCCACAGGATTGAACACATCCGCCAGCTTGGCAACCAGCTGTTTATGAATTTCCAGGGGGTTACCCTGGGAATCTGCACCTAAGTTACCGTCACTTATATCCCCCATATCAGAAAGAAACGGTATAACTGTCTGATATAGTTTAGCGAGTTTAGCGGGGGAATTCTGGAAATAGGGCCATTTGACCCTCCGACTATTGTTAGATATCAGCAAGGGAAGCGATAGGCCATTAGGGTCAGAGGGAGGGTTTGTTAACCCAAAACTTCCCGGTTTAAGAGTTAAGACTAGGGCGTTGTGGTCGCTATCTTGTCTAGGGTATATCATATACTCCAACAACTTATACCAGTGTCTGGTTTCCACCAATATATAATCAATGATGGAAGTTTGCCCTGGTCTATTGAACGTGGCTGACCCTGGGCGATCTGGTTTCAACCTCCCGTTACAGGCCCTTAAAGATATTGCAAGGGAGAAGGACTTAATTTGGAGGACCAGAGGGGTCCAAGCTCTAACAGGAGGGGTTTGAGGATCCAGAACATGCCAGAGCTGGTCCTCATCATCCACCTCTCCCATATCCGAGCTCTCAAGGGGCTCAAATTGGCAATTGAAATCACCTCCAATTAATAGAGCAACTGAGGGGTCGAGTGACAATATAAAGTGCTTTAGTGTATCAATGGTGCCAGATTCTTGGCCGCTCTTTACTGGTCTAGAATAGATGTTTATTATGGCTACCTGTGACATATCTTTAAGTGTTAAGAGTACACATTGGACGTCGGGGGAGTTAGTTGGTATTTGAACTGCCTGGGCGCTTAAGTGCGTACCCACCCATGTTGTCAGACCACCCGAAGGTCTCCCTCTGCCCCTTGTGGTTGCCAAAATATCAAAGGTGGCAAAACCAGTCCTTACATTCTCCTCTAATACCCATGTTTCTTGCATCAAACAAATATCATGCCTGCCTATGAAGTTGCCCCACTCAGGTATAGATCATTTATTCTTCATCCCAGCCACATTCCAGGACAGAATTTTTATTTTCCCATCTTCTACCCTATTGCTAGCCAGTGGATCACCCTCATTTTGGTTAGAACTAGTTCTTCGTATTCGAATATTGGGTTCTAACATCATTTCCCTTACCTCATCTCTTAGCGGCACCTCCGATGGAAGAGAAGCCCCCACGTATTCAGTAGTTTCTCTCGCTTCCATCCCTCCCCCGTCTATGCTCGAAGAGTGGGGTATTAATGCATATTCAGAGGTACTACTCCCACCATTACCCACCACTGTCGTTATTTGGATACCCAAAATGTTATCAATATGTGGTACAGGGCTCTGCCTCACATCTGGTCAATCAACCTCTTCCAACAAGCTAAACCTGTTCTTTTGGGGGAATAATGAGAGTAGGGGGGTCATTTGCCACCGGTCCTCCCAGGTTGTCATTCCCTGTTGTGCTCTGGCATGCAATACTCTTGCCCCCCTCACACCAAATACCTCTATTATGCCCTGTTCTTAGCTGGGGTACCGGGTAGAAGTACGACAAGTGTAGTGGGATAATTTGAGTATTAGACCTGATTGGTGCCCTGCTGCAGATATAATCTACAGCAAGTGTGTGCCTAAAGTTGATAATGACACAATTTGCTGCAATGGTTTTAGGTGCGGTCCCAATCCAGTCTACTCTTCTTACACCCAATATTTCACCAGAGATGTTGGAGGGAAGAGGCCTATTGGAGTTAAGCCAATGTACACATTTGTTTTTTAATTCAGAATAGTCCTCATTTTTTCCTTGGTTTAAAGGGGGGACACCAGCAAAAACACCACAGCGTATGGTAGGGACTCTGGTGGGAGATCTATACAGGGCAGCACGATTTGAGACCCCTCCCTAGCAGTATTTCTGTTCACTTGTGCTTGCTTATCCAGACGTTTTACCCCCACTTCGGTAGCCCCCCTCTGCGTTATAGGGCTACCGATGCCTGTATCCCTAGACAAAGATGTAATTGTGTCAGGGGTAGTCTTGGCGATTAGCTGGGGGGGTACAGGTGGAATATTTTTACTAACAGGGGGATTTTCATGATTGGAAACAGAACTAGTACTAGGGTTCCCTAATGAGCTAATCAGTTGGGCTCCCCCTAAACCTACGTTGTTGATGGTGGAAACTAGTCTGTCCAACCTGGATGATAAAGATTTAAAATGTGAGCCAAGTAACTGTTCCATATGAGCTTGGAAGTCAGGTAGCAGATGGGTAGCCCAGAGAGGTGCCCCCATAGAAGACGAAGGAGAAGGGCCACCATCCGCCAATGTGGAAACAATGAGAGGCGTAGTTTTTTTTGTTACTTTTCTTTTCCCAATCCTAAGTTTCCTGCTTGCGGGGCGAGTTACAAACACCTTTTTGGCTACAGGATATGGTGAAGATTTAATAGCCTCTGGGGCATTGGTTTCATTAAGGACAGGCTGTGCACAGGGCAGCTCAGCAAAAGAACACATAAGAGAGGAATTAAAATCAGGGGGATTAGTGATAGCAATTGAAAAATCCTCCACAGATTGGAAAGGTGGAATAGCAGGGGTAATTGACAATCGCCTCTCCGTGTTTTCTATAGCTGTTGCCACTACCCCAATTGTTTTCTGAAGCATTTTATCAATGGCTGTAAGACTTGGGAGGGGTTGCGTTGTTGCTATCTGATGCCTGGTCGTGGGGCGGGATGTAGTAGACTTAGAATTTTTGCTATTTTTACCATTCCCTTTCATATTTACAAGCAGGGTAGGAAGCTCTCGCAATTTGCTATGTTTCCTCCCTGCAAACTTAGGCAGCACTAATCACTAGAGGAAGTAAACTATTAGGTGTATAAATCCCACAGCCAGAGAGGTTTGCTTTCCACAACAATGTCCGAAAAATGTATTTCCCTGTTTTAAAATACCTTAAAACTATGGCAAGTCCAGTTGGGAGGCTGTCAGTGGGGTGACCCAGCCCGGCCTCCTTCGGCCCCTGACGGCCACAGACGGCCCTGCCCTTGTCCCGGGCTTCTCCCGGCGCTTCCCGCACGCGTCCTCGCGGGAGGAGAGACCAGGTGCAGCTTTATGTGCCTCCTGGCACGCAGAGGTGAGGGCGACCTGCCCACTGGAATGCTGGGGCTTGTAGTTTGGTAGCAAGAGCCCAGCGGAGCCGAGCCCGGCCGGTCCCAGTCCAGGTAGAATCACGTGGGCAAGAGGGAGAACGGAGCAAAGCCCGGCCACGGGAAGAGCAGCTACAACCGCGGAGCTAGGCCCGATAGAAGAGCGTCCCAAAAACTAGCAAGGGGCTCGTCCCCAGGTGCAGCTTTATGCGCCTCCTGGTGCGCAGAGGTGAGGGCGACCTGCCCACTGGAATGCTGGGGCTTGTAGTTTGGTAGCAAGAGCCCGGCGGAGCCGAACCCGGCCGGTCCCAGTCCAGGTAGAATCACGTGGGCAAGAGGGAGAACGGAGCAAAGCTCGGCCACGGGAAGAGCAGCTACAACCGCGGAGCTAGGCCTGACAGAAGAGCGTCCCAAAGATTAGCAAGGGGCTCGTTCCCAGGTGCAGCTTTATGCGCATCCTGGTGCGCAGAGGTGAGGGCGACCTGCCCACTGGAATGCTGGGGCTTGTAGTTTGGTAGCAAGAGACCGGCGGAGCCGAGCCCGGCCGGTCCCAGTCTAGGTAGAATCACGTGGGCAAGAGGGAGAACGGAGCAAAGCCAGGCCACGGGAAGAGCAGCTACAACCGCGGAGCTAGGCCCGATAGAAGAGCGTCCCAAAGATTAGCAAGGGGCTCGTCCCCAGGTGCAGCTTTATGCGCATCCTGGCGCGCAGAGGTGTGGGCGACCTGCCCACCGGAATGCTGGGGCTTGTAGTTTGGTAGCAAGAGCCCGGCGGAGCGGAGCCCGGCCGGTCCCAGTCCAGGTAGAATCACGTGGGCAAGAGGGAGAACGGAGCAAAGCCCGGCCACGGGAAGAGCAGCTACAACCGCGGAGCATAGGCCCGATAGAAGAGCGTCCCAAAGATTAGCCTATCCCTATTCACAAACACAAGCCACCGCACCAATATGAACTGTTCAGCAGTAGATTAGACACCAAGCACAGCCACCGGTACCTATGCATGATTTCAATTGGTCCAAAACACACTCGGGTGAAATTCTAGGGTCATCTGACCCTCGCGACGGATAGCAGAAATAATAATGAAACTCCGCCTGAACAGAATATGCCTTTATTGTAGATACAAAGCCCTGACAAAGTCTGCTGTGATTGGAACAGCATTAGACGAAACACGTGTTGGTGAAGAGGCTTGTCTAATATGTTGGAATAAAAGGCAACTGAAACCACCACCTCACCTTGGATTTCTGAGTGCTTGGAGACATATTTTTTTGCAAATGGGCATGCTGTGTAGAGCTGTTGAAGAATGACGGACCGCTAATAATTTTTCTGTGCCAGATTGATTCCCAGTTATACCTTTTGAGATCCAGATTATTGTCCAAAGCTTTTCAAATATATTTAAAATAGGGAGGTTCCCCCACCCTCAATTATCTGATACTGATGAGAACGAGTGCCATGACTTTTATTTTTTTCCGGAACTGCGTGTGAGGTACCTTACTCTCATTGGCTAACGGCTATTCTTTGAATGAAGCTCTTTACCTTATTGTATGCTCTTCCTGGAAACTGTTCATGGATTTGAGATTACCAGCCTAGTGTTTTTTTCATTCTGAGTGTTTATTTAAAAATAGTTCTTGAATGATGATGTGAGCCCTTAATGACTTATAATTTAGTGAACATACTCAGACGGCAAGGCAGTTATCTTTGAATTCAGACAGCACCCTGATGAAGGTTGTGTTTCACCCCTACAATCGTACTGTGATTACCGAAACGTGCATTGGCGCAATATTGTCTATATTTAATATATTGTGTGTATCAGAACAACAATGTTTATTAAATGTGTTCAAATATTTTAATTGCAATGTATGAGACTCTTTGTGATTTTCTGTTTATGTTTGTGTCTCGAATTGTATGACTGGATGTGAGTTTTTCCTTTTTCACCTGTTATAGTAGTTTTTCGTTGTCCTGTGTAGGTATGTTTTTTTGCCTTCAATGTGGAGCTCACACAATTTCTGTATATAATGTGAATATAGTAAAGTTTAGTTTTCTATATTGGTTAAAAATATTTTCCATTGATGATGAATAAATTATGAATATGAACTGATCTGACTTATGGTTTCTTAATATTGTAGATGTATTGCTCTTCTAGTAAGTAAATTGGAGAAGTTTGTTGTTCTGTTTTTGTTTAGTTCATATTACATGTCCAAAGACATTTACTGGTTCCTGACACCCTGTGAATGACACAGGTTGGTTTGTGTTGTCCACATCTTTACTTTCATGGTGAGATACATGCTCTTTCTCTCCCTATGTAGGTATTATTTTTGGCCTGTGTACTCGGCTTATTGCATGTCTTTAGCAGTCACATTGGTGTGGCTCCCTATACACTCACAATCTGTTACCTTACCCAGAAAGCTGTGGAATTGTAGTGAGTGAGGTGCTTCTTGTTCTCATCTCATTATACAGATGTAAATGGCTGTGAGTAGCAAAATGTGTGACTGCTTAGCTTTGCGCCTACACAGATCATGTATTTTGTACATTGACTGGAATGGCATGGTGAGCAAAAAATTGATTGATTTAGGCCCAGATCTCTGTACTGGGGTGAATGTATGACATTGTTCTGCATTCTGTCCATCAACAGTTCTTTTTGCATTTGTCACCCCGAGTGGGACGGGTATGCTCAGACGTGAGTCCCGTGCTCTCCATGCCTCTGGAATCAAGCTATCCTGGCAGAAGAGGGGTGAAACCCCGAAACCGGTCCTAGGATGTTTTTTCCAGTCCAGGGAGGACCTGGCCTGGCAGTTCGGGCTGGACTGTTCTCATGGGGCACAGGGTCAAGACTGATTTGCATATGGCTGGGTCGAAACTGAAATGGCATGGTGAGCAAAAAAATGATGGATTTAGGCCCAGATCTCTGTACTGGGGTGAATGTATGACATTGTTCTGCATTCTGTCCATCAACAGTTCTTTTTGCTTTTGTACATTGACTTCATGGTCAGATGAGGTCAAAAGACTGTGCTTTCTGCCATTGGTTGAGTGCTTGAGCCATAGTTCTGTAACTTACACCCCTCCTCCCACCCATTCCCATCAAGCCAGCAGGAACAGTGTTGTTCAGAAAATGTTGGTAAGTGTAATTGCAAGGTACTTCTCACTGGTGGCTGGTGTTTGTAGCATATAGGCAAATGTGGCAGTTGTGATAGGTTCAGACAGTGGTCCGCAGTGTCTGCCATCTTGCTAGTACAAATGAACTCACTGTGAGGTATACAGAGCCTCAGATGAAGTGGTTGTGCTGGGTGAGGCCCTATCCTAAACACAACTTCCCACCAAGCACAAACAGACCAGCTGGGACTCTGCTTTCCTGACATTGATGTGAAATGTGTTGGCAAGATGGCTGACACTGGGGACTGGTGTTCAAAGCACAAGGCCATGATGGGAGTTGTTGTCAACTCAGACAACGGGCATCACTGTCAGACATCTTGAGAATTCACATCCTTTCACTGTCAGGTAAGCATAGTTCCAGGTTGGCTAGTTGTGCTGTTTGGAATTAGTAGTGTTTACACTGACTACATCTCCCATCAGGCCCTGTCCTACACACACCTTCCCAGCCAGCCCAAACAGACCACCTGGAACTACCCATTCCTCACAGTGAGTGGCAATGTACTTGCCAGATGTCTGACACTGGTGCTTGGTGTCAGAGTTTACCACAAATTCCATCATGGCCTTGTGCTACAAACACCAGTCCCCAGTGTCAGCCATTTTGTCTGTAAATTTCCACTCACCGTCAGGGACAGCATAGTTCCAGGTGTGCTTTTAAAGCTGGGTGGGAAGGTGTGTGTAGAACAGGGCCTGATGGGGAGATGTAGTCAGATCTAACATTCCTTATCCTACCCAGCTCAAACAGCCCACCAGGAACCATGCTTACCTGACAGTGAGTGGAAATGTACTTACAAAATGGCTGACACTGGTGTCTGTTGTTTGACTTTACTGCAACACCCAACAAGGCGTTCTGCTCCAGACACCATTCAGCAGTGTCTGCCATCTTCACAGCATATTGCCATTCGCTGTGAGGAAAGCAGAGTCCCAGGTAAGCTATTTGGGATCGGTAGGAAGGTGTGTAGAGGACAGAGCTTGATGGGAGATGTAGTCAGGGCAAACACTCCTAACCAGCACAAACAGCTCATCTGGGCCAATGGCTCCCTCACAGTGAATGGTAGTGTACTAGCAAGATGGCTGACACTGTTGCATGGTGTTTGGAGCACAGGGCCTTGATCGGAGTTGGCTTCAAGTTCAACACCATGCACCAATGTCAGCCACCTTGCCAGTACACTTCCCCTCACTGTGAGGTAAGCATAAGCACAGAAGAGTTAGCAGGTCTGGGTGGGAGTATGAGCATTTGCAATGGCTACAACTCAAGGCCTGATGCCTTGCCCCACACACACCTTCCCACCTAGCAACAAAAGCCTACCTGTAACTCAGCTTCCCTGTCAGTGATTGGGAATGTACTTGCAAGATGTCTGAAACTGATGACTGGTGCCTATTTGTCCACAACTCCCAGCAGGGCGTAGTGGTCCAGACACCACTCCCCAGTGTCTGCCATTTTGTCAGTGCATTTCCACTCACTGTCAGATAAGCATGGTTCCTGGTGGGCTTTTTGTGCTGGTTGGGAGTAGGAGTGACTACATCTCCAATCAGGCTCTGCCCTCCACACACCTTGCTACTCATCCCAATTAGTTTACTTGGGACTCTGCTTTCCTGACAGTGAGTGGCAATGTGCTTTCAAGATGGCTGACACTGGGGACCGGTGTCTGATTTGTACACAACTCCCAACAGTGCTTTGAACTACAAACACTAGTCCCCAGCGCCAGACATCTTACCAGTACATTCTCATTGACTGTCAGTGAAGCTCTGTTCTATGTGGGTTCGTTGGTTTGGCTGTGAGGAGGAGTGTTTGCCCTGACTTCAACTCCCATCATGCCCTGTCCTCCACACACCTTCCCAGCCAGACCAAACAGATCCACTGTAACTATGCATCCCTCACAGTGAGTGGAAATGTACTAGCAAGATGGCTGACACTGCTGCATGGCGTCTGGAGCACAAGGCCTTGATGGGAGTTGTAGTCAAGTCAAACAACATGCACCAGTGTCAGACATCTTGATAGTAGACTTCCATTCACCGTCAAGTAGCCATAGGCCCAGATGAGCTGTTTGACGCTGGTGCATGTTGTTTGACTTGTCTACAACTCCCGTCAGGCCTTGTGCTCCAGACAGCATGCAGCAGTGTCGGCCATCTTGCTAGTATATTTTCACTCACTGTAAGGGATGCATAGTTCCAGTGGGTCTGTGCCCACACCCACCTTACCAGCCATCCCAAACAGTGTACCTGTGACTCGGTGAGTGAAAAAGTACTGTCAAGATGTCTGACGCTGGTGCATGTTGTTTGGAGCACAAGGCCTTGGTGTGAGTTTGTGAGAAGTATGCACATGGTTATAGTTTGGTGCATTTTCAGTTTAATTGAAGTTATATTTGTTATCAATCTGACATACACATCACATGCTCTTTGACTTGGTAACTTTATTTGAATGTGGATTGGGTACTTACCCGTTTCTGGTGCTTCTGTGAGTCCATAGATGCTCTCCTGTGGAAGGATGGCACACACCTTCTCCTCCCAGGAAGTGAAGTGGACAGGTAGTGCGGGAGGGCCACCGCCAGTCTGCTGGCTTTTGACGTGTTCTCTGCCCAGCAGTTACTTGACCCTCCTTCGCACATCGTAGTACCTGTTCCTGATATCCATTGTGTGCATGCAAGGTGATTCAGCGTTCACCTTGTTGACTATCCTATCCCACATCCGATTTCTCTGGAACAGGGGGGGTCTGTTGGATTTGGTTCCCAAATAACTGAGGCTCTACTCTGACAATTTAATCTAAAAGCACTTCCAACTCCTTACCTGTAAAACCTGGCTGCTTCTTTTTGGCCATGGTCAGGGTGACGGTGAGTGTGAGTGTGAAGGTGAGGGTGAGTGTGAGAATTTGTATGAAATAATATCTGTGCAAGTTGTGTGGTGTGTGAAGTGTGAGTGTGAGGCAGAGAGCAGGGAGTGTGTGGTGGTGGCTCCTTGGACCTATTAGCAGTTGTAGCAAAGCCTCATGGGCATGGTGTTGGCCCTTTACATTGGTGGATTTGTGGGTGTGGCTGAGTTTTTTTTATATTTTATTTGGCGTTGCCAGTGGTTGTTTTGACTGTTTTTGACTTTTCCCCCTTGACATTTGTTACACAGACCGACACAGTTCCAAAACTGCGTAGGATGCATCGTCGTCTGCTCGCGGGTTAAACCGAGTCTGATTCGTAACTAGAATGCTATTCTTGAGCGTTTCCGAACGAGTCGGTCTCATTGGGCCTGTTTCCAGACGGTTCAGTCGGACAGATTGCATTCCGTACGACTCGGTTGGAGTTTAACATGCAATGCATCATACTCGGAAGGCTCGTGGTTGAGTCGGTCGGAAAGCATTCCAGTACCGATTCGGTAGGAATACTTTCCAAACGAGATCGGAATCGGGGCCTTAGAAGTGAACCAACATTAAAATTAGTAGAACACATCAAACATAAATATAAAAAGGTCTTTTTATTTTAATAAATATATAACAGTAGTTTACAAAATGTCTAACATTTTTACAAATAGGTTTAAGTATATATTATTTAAAAAAAACATATTTATCTATAATAATGAAATAAAAATTTGTAAAACTTTTTACAGTAGTTTCCCATGCTTTTCAGTTTTTTTACTTTTTACTTTCAGAGTTGACATACATGGTTGTGAGTCTGTTTCTTCAGTCAGTGGAGTATCGGGGTCACGATCGAATGCAAGGAAGAGATGCGGTCAGGTAAGACAAATTAAATTTAATTAAACAAAAATTGTGGGTGGCATACTTTATTGTAACGAGAGACGAGGGAGGTAGTTAGATGCATGTTAGCACTTAGAATTATGTTTTGCATGTTTTAACCACTATTTTAATTCCTATGCAGGTAGTGGTTGTAGGCCCACATCGAGATGATTGCGTTTTTTACATATTTGATAAAAAAAAAATTGTTTTAAGAAAGATTAGGATTTCTTTTAAACGTAAGCGGAAAAAAGTCCTTTTTTATTATTTCTTATTTTTTGAAACCCTTTTTTTTTAAAACAAAGTATACCATATTCATGGCACATCTAGCACGTGGAAGTTTGGACAAAACAGATGCTTTAGATTAGCTCCTGGATTTAGTGAACATTTTGGAATTTAGATTGTGGAATTTTGGTTAATGCTGGATTGTTGTAGCATAGGGAACCTTTGTCTTTTGGATTTTGCGAATCGTTTACAAGAAAATGGATAGATTAAAATTGTATTGACAGTGGATTGCATGGATGGATTTGTTGTTGCATTCTTTTACCAAAAAACACAACTTTTTCGGAATTGTTATGGGGGGATTGCGTTT
The DNA here is from genome assembly GCF_964204655.1 of Triturus cristatus. NCBI lineage: Eukaryota > Metazoa > Chordata > Amphibia > Caudata > Salamandridae > Triturus > Triturus cristatus. Next base: position 195,660,914 of record NC_140586.1, on the reverse strand, counting down.
TTTAAAAATATCCAGTAAATTTCCCAACAGGGATTTTGTGGGAAAAAAATGGTTATGCCAATCTGTTTCTCCTTTGATAGTTTACAACAGGTTTTGGATTGCTTCATTGATTCTGGATTTTAAACTTTGGATTATTGGAGTGGAGAAGACTCTTGGTGAAGGGTGGCTGTTTACGAATCACCAAGAGTTGAAGAAAGAAGACAACTCCAGGTAAGAACCCCGACATTTCTTTAATTTAGAAAAATAATTTGAAAAATGCCAATCTAATTTTTAAAACAGAATTAAAAAAAACAGGCAAGTAAGATAGAAAAGGTGTTAGTGTCAGAAATGTAGTATGTGTGAAACATAACATAACATATTGTCTAGGTAGTCTGAAGCCACCATCGACAACAATTGTTTAATTTGTCCCAGTAGTCGCTCTGACGTTTCTTTTGTTCTTTTTGAAATTCGTGGGTTGAGACTGCCAGTCAAAGATTGCGCTATTGTCATTTCTTGGAAACTTTGCCAATTTGTCTTCATTTGTTATATAATACTTAGATTCTGTAATTGATGTGTAGTATTCCTCCACACTGTCAGGAGGTACAAAGCAATAAGCAGTTAGTTTCTTTAACTCATACTGCAGTTTACTGTCTGAAACGTAATCCTCAACTAAGGATGTTTTTTTAATTTTTCTCCAATATGCCTGTGAAAAGTGAAAAAAACATCCTTGAATTTGGGTATCTGGATACATTTTGGTTATGGTGTTAATCATGGGTAATTCAAAATCAATTACCACTTTTCTAGGACTTTTTTTTTTTTTTTTTAAACATCTTTTTTTATTAACATAGCTCAAGATCATATGCATGACAAAGCAGTGAGCAAAAGGCACATAAACCAACAGTGGTACATTACAGAGTTGAGGATCGGGAGAGTTACCCAAAGGTCCCGCTACCGCTGCCCCCCACCGCCTCTGAAGGTTCGGAATCTGCACCATGGGCCCCACACCCTCCTCCATTTCTTCACACAGCCCCTGGATTTATAGACTGTTTCCTCCACCCTCTGACACCAGTCCAGGTCCCTGAGCCACTGGTCCCATTGTGGAGGCGCAACCGCCCCCCAGGCGCTCGCAATGTTCCGTTTTGCCACCCCAGCCGCTGTAGCCAGCCAGATCTCGTGATACCTGGACCAGTCCGTGTCTCCCTTGATCAGCAGTAGCAGCCACCTGGGCTCCAATGGGACCGGCACACCCACCACCTTCGCCATAGTGTCCGTCACCCGGGTCCAAAAAGGTACTATGTTCGGACATTCCCACAAGATGTGGAAGAACGTGCCCTCCTCCCGGCAGCCCCTCACACACAGAGGCGACAGCGCCCTGCCCCATGAAAATAGGTTGGTCCGTGGATAGTAAACCCTATGCAGGATTTTGAATTGGATGAGGCGAAACCGCATCCGGATGGCAATTTCGCGAGGGCCCTGCAGGGCCTCCTGCCAGTCCTCGTCATCCATGCTGCCTATATCTCCCTCCCACTTAGCCCGCAAGGAGACGAGGGGGTCAGGCATGTTATTAATGAGCTTACGGTAAATGGTGGCCGTTAGCTTCCCCGGTATGGGGTCAAGCAAGAGCCTATCCTCCAGGGGAGAATACTCAGGGAGCAAGGAGCCTCGCCGCAGGTAGGAACCCAGGGCATGCATGAAGCGCAGATAATGGAAGTGTTGAGCACTGTGCATGCGATACTCCTTTTGGAAATAATCAAAGGATCTGGGGGCGCCCCTCTTCCATACATCTCCCAGGTAATCTATCCCGATCAATCGCCATCCTTTGAAACCGGTCAGTCTCGCGACCTCTGGTAGTTGGTCCCCAAACCAGAGCGGCGTCCGACCCGTGAGGGTGCCTGCCCACCCAAGAAACTGATGGGCCTCCCGCCAGCACTGTATGACCACCCCGGTATGCAATGGGAGGTCCCTGCATCTCCTCCTCGAATACAACAGCTGCTCACAGTTTCCTCCTGGCATAACATGCCTGTCAACCCTATACGCCGGCTCCGACCCCGTTGCGTACACCCACTCATTAACTACTTGTAGCTGGGAGGCCCAGTAATAGAGACGGACATCCGGGAGGGCCAGCCCCCCGTCGTATACCCCTCTTGTAAGCTTACCCAACGCTATTCTAGGGCTCCCTCCGTCCCAAAGCAGGGTCCGCACCATCTGTGAAATACGCCGGAACACCCCCCCTGGGATTGGGTACGGTGAGTTCTGTAGGATATAGAGGAGGCGCGGTAAAGCCAGCATCTTGAAGAGGCCCGTGCGCCCCATCAGAGACAGAGGCAAGGATCGCCAATGAGAAACATCCGCTGCTAGGCGCGCCAGAAGTGGTTCCAGGTTTCTTTGAAAGAACACCTCTTTATCTCTAGTCACATACACCCCAAGGTACTGAAAACCCTCTGACACCACCCGGGCTGAGCACCCAGTTGGAATCCGCGGGGTAGGGCCAGAGAGGGGGAAAATCACTGACTTGGACCAATTGATCCTATAACCGGAGTAGCTGCCAAACAAGGCAAAGAGGTGGAGCGCCTGCGCCATTGAATGGTACGGTCTGGCCATGTACAGCACAATATCATCCGCGTAGAGGGAGATACGCTCCTCCCACCCATTGCACATTGCAAACCCCCAAAACGCCTGGTCCCTCCGTACCCAGTGGGCCAACGGCTCAAGTGCCAGTGCGAAAAGAAGGGGAGATAGTGGGCACCCCTGCCTAGTGCCGCGACGCAGTGGAAACGCACGGGAGAGCGCACCATTCACTCTTACCCTGGCGACCGGCTGTGCATACAGCAGGCGCACCCAACTACAAAAGACCGGTCCAAAGCCCAGACGCTGTAGGACCATGAATAAGTACGGCCACTCGATGCTATCAAAGGCCATAGAGGCGTCCAGCGCCATCAACGCTGTCTGGGAGTCGTCCTCTCCCTTGGTCATGTACAGTGCCCCGTACAGCCGCCGAAGATTAAGTCGAGTGTTTCTGTGCGGCATGAAGCCAGATTGGTCAGCATGCACCAGGTCGGGCAGGACCGCCAGCAGACACGTCGCCAAAGCCTTAGCCAGGACCTTGGCCTCTACATTAAGGAGCGAGATAGGTCGATAGGATGAGCACTGGTCAGCCGGCTTGCCAGGCTTGTGGATGACCACGATCGTAGCCTCCCGTTGATCCGGTGGCAGCACACCCCCAGCTCGTGCCTCGAGGAGCATCTTCCTCAGTGGATCTATGACTATGCTCGCCTGTCTCTTGTAGATTCCCACAGGTAGCCCATTGGGCCCCTGCGCCTTTCCTGCCTTGAGGGAGTTAAGCGCCTCACTCAGCTCCGCCCCGGACAGTTCCGTCTCGAGGCTGTCAGCTTGTTCCCTTGAGAGAGCAGGCAAGTCAAAGTCCCGCAGGAACTCCGCGCAGTCAGACTCCGTTCTAGTGCACACCGGAGTGTATACCTTCACATAGTATGACGCGAAAGCCTCAGCTATTTCCGTGCCAGTAGTGGCCAAGGACCCTGCTTCATCCCTAACTGCCGCAACCCAGGAACGCTCCCGGTTCCTGCGTTCGAGCCAGGCCATCAGTTTCATAGATTTGTCACCCGCATCGTATATCCGATGCTGTGTGGCCAAGGAGTACGCGCGTGCCTCACCCTCCGCCAGGGACCGCAGCTCCCTCTGTTTAAGAGCAAGTTCATGTCGCTGCTGCGTGGAGGGAACCCCGCCGGCCTCCCTCTCCAGAGATGTGATTTCGCCCTCGAGCTGACGGATCTGGAGCGTTTCCTCCTTTTTCCGCCCGCCAATCAGCGCCTGAGCCTGACCCCGCAGCACCACCTTATATGCTTCCCATAAGACCAATGACGAATCCACCGAGCCCGAGTTCTCTGCGAAGTAGAGTTTGGAACCATCCCTCAACTTGCCCAGAATGGACTCGTCCCGGAGGCGCCACGGGTCAATCCTGGGAAAAGCCGACCGGTCAAGTGTCGGCCCCTGGAGCGAGACCCCAACCGGCGAGTGATCCGAGATGCCCCTGGCCATGGTACAAGGATCCACGAAGTTCGCCAACTGATCACCCAGCACGAAAAGATGGTCTAGCCTGGAGAAAGACCCATGCCTGGCTGAGTAGAAGGTGTACTGCCTAAGGGAGGGGTTGTTGATGCGCCACACGTCCCAAAGCCCCAACGATGCGACGAAGCCCCGCAAGCCCAGCTCCCCTCTATTGCCCTGCCGCTCCCCCGAGCGGTCCAGATCCGCATCCATGACTGCATTCGTGTCCCCCCCTAGCAGCAATATACCCCGGGGGAGATCTGCGATGTGGGACCCCAACTTGGCATACGTCTGAGTGTGCAACCCCGGCGGGATGTAACAGGAACTCAACACTATTGTGCGCCCCTCCCATTTAAACACCACCGCTGCCAGACAGCCCGAGTCCTCCACCCAGGTGCCCGTAGTTACCAGCGGAAGGGCCTTGCGAACGAGTATACCCACCCCTCTGGACCCGGACGTAAACCCCGAATGCGCCACCATCTGATACCCGAACCGGTCTAGCGCCCTACATTTATTTCCCCGCAGATGGGTCTCCTGGAGGAGCACCACATCCGGTGCATGCCGCTTCAAGTGCTGTAGGACAAGCGTACGTTTACCCAGCCCATTGACGTTCCACGTCCAGATCCGTATCCTAGCTCTGTCACCCATTTCGAATCGGAATCCACCCCATAGTCCCTCCATCGAACGCCCACTGCCTGCCATTGCCACCTAACCTCTGTGTTTGGAACTGAAAAACATCCTGAGCTAAACCTAACCTATGCCCCAACACTCCCCCCCCCGCCCCCTCCACTACCCCCCTCCCTGCCTCCCTGCTACGTGGGCCCCCAACCACCCACCTGTAAAACCTGCAGAGTGCCTGTCGCCCCATCTCCCCTGACTTAACACAACAAGGGAACCTGACTCTGCAACCGCAGAAGAAGACATACATGTTGTTCGGATCACCCACCCCATTAACAGAGCATAGGCAACATACCCCCCCCGCCCTCCCAGTCGACCCTCCTCGCCCGGCTTCGCGCCAGAGACATGAAAAGACCCTCCAAGGCCCTGCGTCCACCCCTGACTCAAAGCCCCAGAGGCAGTCCAAGTCATGTACCACAGACCTCCTCCAATGCCATTCCTACAGAGGCCAGGATCCCTGCGCCCAACTGTGCCCCCCCTACACAGCGCTAAGCGACCATCAGCCGGCTCTCCCACCCCTTCACTCAGGGGCAGTCTGCTCAGGCGGCCGCGGCTCCCGCGTTGGGGAACCACCACTCCGAGAACCCTGGCTCGCGCTGTGTTGTGCTGGTCTGCTTAACCCGCCCGGACGGCCCACTGTGCGCCAACCCTCCATCCAGTCATTCGCTGCCATTGGTGAATCGAAAAAGTACGCTTTTTCTCCATCAATAACCTTGAGACGCGCTGGATACAACATCATGTATTTAAGTCCTTGGTCCCTCAGGGCCCTCTTGACTCCCTCGAACGACCTCCGCTGACGCTGTACCTGGAGTGTAAAATCCGGAAAGAAACGAATTGTGGCCCCTTCCAATCTCAGATCGCCAGACACCCGCGACGCCTGGAGCACAGCGTCGCGGTCTCGGTAGTTCAGAAGGCGGGCGATGATGGTGCGTGGCGGAGCCCCCGGCTTGGACCTCCCCCCCAACGCCCGATGAGCCCTTTCCACCGAAAAGAAGTTTGAGAGGCGTTTCGGCTTGAGATGCTTAAGGATAAGGTCCTCCACGAAGCAGTCAGTGGACTGCCCCTCCATGCCCTCCGGAACCCCCACGATGCGGAGATTATTGCGTCGCGCCCTCCCTTCCTGATCGTCCAGGCGGGCGGCGATGTCCGCTTGGTTCTTCGTCAGCGTGGCCACCTGCTCCTCGAGCCTCTTCGTCTTAGACTGAAGGCCGCCTATGCCACTCTCCGCTTCCGCCACCTTCTCTGACATCTTGCGAAAGTCCGCACGGAGCAGGTTGACCTCCTCCGTCACTGAATCCAGCTTAGGCTCCAAGGTACCGCGCATCTCCTTAATGGCCCCCCGCATCTCCTTTATGGCAAGCATAATGTCTCTGAGCGACGGGTCGGACACATCTCCAGTGGCCCCACTCCGCTGACTCCCATCAACCGGGTCGTCTTCCCGACCCATGCTGACCGTGTATTTGTCTATGTGGTTCGATTGGCCTGGTGTCGTCTGTTTGTTGCGGCCCATGGTCTCAAAAGGGCCCGATCCGCAACCCCACGACAGCCGCTCCCCTATAAGGTCCAGTCCTGGCCACGCCACCAGGGCTCAATCTGCCTCCTCAGTCACACTCGATGCCCGCCGGCTCCCCCTGCACCGCGCGGGGGACCGTTAGTCGCTATCCCCAACACTGGCTCTGGCGTTCCACCATTCACCGCAGTCTCAACTCTTCCGGTGACCCGCTCCAACGCACCCAGGCGAGATCGCCGCAGTCCCTTGACGGTCCGGAATGCTACCTCAATGCTCCGAGGCAGACCGCCCGAGACGTATGATCTGCGGGTGCCCCTCCTTATCAGCCCGCGTGTTCGCCGTCGTGCACCACCACTGGGGCTCCTGCCACACCGGAGGATTCGTTCACTCCTCCGTCAGCCACCATTTAGGCCCGTCAGGCACCCGGTTCAGATCCGACGTCCAGAGAGCACCAGATGTCGACACCAGCACACCTCCTCCTGACGCTGGTAGCCGGCTCCCACTGCCCCCTCACTTGCCACTGCAGCCGTCCCCCGCATCCAGGGCTCGAAGATTCGGGACGTCTCAAGCTCGGCCGGCACAGCGCCGGCGCTAGGACCCTGCGGGCACTGTCAAAGGGCCGCCGCCCGCTCTGTCAATCTGCCGCGGCGGGCCCCGGGATTCCTCCCGCAATCGGCCGCGGCCCCCACCGGCATCAGCGGCAGCCGCCACAAGAGCCTCGCACCACTCCTGCTGCCCAACGGGTGCCCCCGCTCCGCTTGTCACCTCCGTAGCGGGGCGCCGTGATGACGGGCGCCACCATCGAGGCCGCAGACGCTCCGGCCGTTTACTCCTTCAGCCGCCCGGGAGGTGCAGCAAGCAGGTCACCGCCGCTGGTATCACCGCTGCCCTGGACGGTAGGTCGCTGCCCAAGGGATCGCATAGTGCCGGATTATGGGTGATTTATGCGGATCTGCTACCGCAGCTCACCTAGTGTGCGGCCATCTTCATTGGCTGCAGGCCACGCCCCCCTCTAGGACTTTTATTGAGTGTTTTAGATTTTGCCACTATTACAACTTCTGTGTACGTTGAGGTTTGCTTATCAGGGTAAACTGTATGCCAAAGGAACTGTAGTGTTATTATTGTTAGCATGAATAGTGCATTTTTTTTTAAAACTTTATCATTTTTTTTTTATAACAGTAGGATTACAAGCATCAGTGAAACAGTACCTTTGTCACATTTTTTCACTACAACCTCGTTAAAGTCATTTAGTTTAAATAACAGTGCTAAATGTAACCTTGCGTTCATTAGTCTTGGCATGCAGTTCACCTTTCAATGCAGTGTCTGGTTCTTCCACTGTGGCGCCCGATAGACACCTTTACAACAGAGTATTGTCCCTGTCCTGTCCTTTCCTCACACCCCGTGCCCTTATTCCCACCCAAGTCCTGCGTTCTGGTACACAATTCTCATTGGCTGCTGTCGTCTTGAGCCCTTTCACTCAAATAGTGTCAGAACGGTTGCCAAATGTCCTTAGGCCTGGATGCAATAGGTTGTAGCTCAGCAAACAGTTCACTGTTAGTATCACAGTACATTAGACTTTTAAGCCATTGTTCAAAAGTTGGTGTACAACTGCGACCCCAGTAAATGGCCTGCTCCCTTTTGGCAACGGGTATGCCAACAAACCTATGCATTGCTTTGGGGCTCTCCGCAACGTAACAAAGTAACACCCGCAGTGAAGCCAGCCTAATTGTGAGACTTGTCATTTGCTGCAGCTCTTTGCATATGTGTGTCCAGTACTCTGCCACTCTACTGCTTGTCCATGTCACGTGTATGTAGTACGCCTCTGGAGCCCGGCATTTGGGACAGTTTGCAGTGCAGGATGGGTCTATGTGTGCCATTTTAACCAGCGTCACATACACCCTGCGCAGGTATTTGTAATGTAGCAGTTTGTGTCTGTAAATGCTAAAGACCTTGCAATATGGGTGCAGCATTCTTTCCATATGTTGTCTAAAATAGCGTGTCCCAGATCCACCTCCAACATGCCTCTAAGCTTACCATCGCGTGCCGGCATTTGCTTTAGACCAGCATGGTACAGCCTGGACACCAGTCTGCCCCCATCAGTATCAGATGTGAGTAGCTTTAACGGTGCAAAGTTGTCTGGCTCTAGGGAATAGGAGGATATTCGGCTCCGCAGTGCGTTCTGGAGTCTGGTCAGGACAAACTGGTCCATGAGTGTAGCGCCTGTGAAGTGCACGTCTTCTGTGCATCAGTAAATGTGACCCCCGAAAAAACATCCCCAAATGTACGCAGTACAAACCACCGCAATGTGCCCTTAACTAATGGCGCAGATATAATGGCCACCCAAGGATTATCAATCATGGGATTTGGAAATCGTAAAGTTCCGTGCCCCCGTTACTCGTAGCATTTTCCTCCAGGCCCAGCATGTGTTTGACACTGTTTGAATATCCACTTGATTGGGTGGCAGCCCAGCTGGCAGTAGCCCTTGTAATGGCACTGGGGCTGCCAGGTCCACCTCGGGTTTTGTGTATGGCAATCTGGCATCTGGGTGATACCAATGCCATGCATAGCTGCACTGCGCTGCCAAATAGTATAACTGCATGTTTGAGACTCCAAACGCTCCCTTCTCATATGGCAGCATTAAAGTGTCCCACCCTACGTTTGGTTGCCGTCCTCCCCAGACCAGATGCGACAGGTGTGTACGTAGCTGGGCAAAGAAAGAGTTAGTAAGGGGTATGGGAACATTTTGAAAGAGATATAGCAGTTTTGGTAATATGACCATTTTAATTATCGCGATCCTACCAGCCATGGAGAGTAGCAGGGTGACCCATCGGTCAATTTGAGTTTTTTGCCGTTCCAATGCTGGACCATAATTAGGCTGCACTATCTGTTCCATGTTTTTGTGTAGAATAATTCCCAAATACCGAGTTTCAGTGTTGCACCATGTTAAGACATACCCTTCACACACACGGTCTCGTCCGTCCGTGAATGGAACTGCAACTGTTTTTGACCAATTAATAAGCAGTCAAGATAGCTCCCCGAACCGGGAGATCTCACGGAGCAGTGGAGCTAGATTCTCAGCCAGGTGCCTGACATACAGTATAATATCGTCCGCATAGAATGTCACCAGCACTGGGCCAGTTTGAAATTGCAGTCCCCTATGCATATGGTTTTCTTGTAGACGCCTCACTGATGGGTCCTTGACAATAATAAACAGAAGTGGTGACAGGGGGCATCCCTGTCTGGTGCCCCACGTTATCTCGAATGATTGGATTATTGTGCCATTTATCCGTATTCGCGCTGTGGGTCGAGTGTATAGCAGAGTGATAAGCGAAATGTACCCCGCTGGCAACCCCACCTTGCGCAGTACTGCCTGAAGGAAAGGCCACTCGAGCGAGTCAAAGGTCTTTTCCGCATCCAACAGTGCCGCAATCACTGGCACTGAGGGCGCTATTCTATGCAGGATTGAGAAGTACGTGTGGAGGTTTAATGCTGTAGACCTATGTGGGATGAACCCCGATTACACGTGTGATATTATTTGCCCCATTAGCAACGACAGCCAGGTTGCAATCATTTTGGCTAGTATTTTCATGTCAAAATTTTATAACGACAGTGGACTGTACAAACTGCATTATGATGCTTCTTTCCCCAGTTTGAGTTGCAACACAATGATGGCCTCCCATAGCGAGGTGAGGAGAATGCCCTCCTGCACTGCCTCCGCATACACCTCCAGCAGTTGTGGTGCTAATAACTCCTTACAGGCCTATAGAAAGCCGCTGTGTATCCATCCGCCCCCGGAGCTTTGCTGCCATACATGGCGTCTATAGCTTGCTTGATCTCCTCAAGAGAGAAGGGCTTGCACAGAAATTGTTCCAGGGCAGATGTGAGCCATACCATAGCTAAACTATCCAGATATCTGGTGATTTCTTCCTCCTCTTCAGGATGCCTGGTAGTATATAATTATGTGTAGTACATCACCAGCTCGCATTTAATTCTGGGGGTATCATTTATGTATTCATTCTGTGACCCACGTAGCCCTATTATGTATGATTGTCCACGTAGTGGTTGTAGCAGACGTGCAGGGGTCCAACCTGGCCTTTTCCTTTCCACGTACTTCCTCGCGGTAGCATATTTACTCAGATAGTGGGATTCTCTCTCTGCCGCTTCTTGGTACTCCGCTAATAACGTCACACCCTTTGATAAGTAAGTCTGAGAAGTCCCATCGGCCTGTTCCCGATCCAGGCGCGCGAGCGTTCCCTCTAATTTGGTTAGCGTATTACGGAGATCCTGTAGTATCCCAGCCCCCTTAGATATGCGTATCCCCCTAAAGTATGCCTTGAATGCCTCCCTAAGTGTGACTTGTTGCGGAACCGATCCTGTGTTGATTTTGAAATAGTCAATTATTGCCTGCCTGAGTTCGCTTCTAAAACAAAGTCCATCAGCGTCCTCTCTGGGAACCGGCACTGTCTCTCTAGGCCCCCCCCCCCCCCCCGGAATACACAGTTTCAAAATCACTGGTGAGTGATCCGAGAGTGTGCGGGGCATGTGTTCCACATTGCGTAGCCAGGGGGACAGTGTTCTGGACATCAGCCAGTAGTCCAGCCTTGTCCATGTGTGGTTTTGCGCTGCATAATGCGTGTATGGCAGGCCAGAGGGGTTACGTAGTCGCAAAGCCTCATGCAACATGTAGTGCTCGCAGAGATCACCTAATGGCGCACAGGCTCTGGGTTTCAGCTGGGGTGCCCTGGATGTGCTGTCAAGCATAGGGTTTAATACTATGTTCATATCTTCCTCCATTAGTATCTGGTCCGCTTCTAGTAGGGCAATTTGTATCTGTAAATTGCGAAAGAAACCAGGGTCTTCAACATTCGGGGCGTATACGTTGTCCAGTAGTATTCGGTGGCCCAACAGCGCCCCCAGCACCAACAAGTAGTGCCCTAGGTTGTCTGCCACTGTGTGTAAGTGTACATTTTTACCTATCAAGGTGGCCACCCCCACACGTATGAACTATAACTGGAGAAGAATCTGTCTTTCCCCCATGTGGACCCTAGTGTGGACGCCAGAGTGGGCACCATATGTTATTTCTGCAAAAACACCACATCCACTGTGTGCCGCTGCATATATTGTACAACCTGCTGGCATTTCCGCAAACTATTGAGCCCCCTGATGTTCAATGTCATGAACACTAACTCTGCAGAAGCTCTAACATTGATCGCTGTCATAGTACATTTCACACAGTGATCATTTTGACAGTAAATGCTGTTGCACATGCTAGTTTCCCTGTCGTCAAATCCTCCCCCGTCCTAAGTAAAACAATGTGACCCAACTCCCCCACCCCTCCTCCCACCCATGCCAAGCAATTAACCACCCAGCAGGAACCCAAAGTAGTAAGAGAAACAATTGCTCAACTTCCCGAAGCACGTCTAAGGGTAAACATTTCTCAGTAATGTGAACTTTACTGGGGGTGGCGTGTGGCAACGCTATGTCAGCCCCGCTTCCTGAAATAGAACTTTGTACAGTGTCTTTGACTGTGTGTTGTAGGATGCCGTCATGTCCAACATTTACATCCACGCCAGGATGCATAGGTATAAGTGTATCAAAGTCATGCCAAACTTATCTGTGGATTGGGGTCAGGCACGTCGCCCCTTCAGGTTACCCAGTAGGAAAAAAGTCCATGCTGGCGCTAGAGTGGATCTCAGGATGAGGCTCACCCGGTGATCCACGCAGATTATTGTGTTGTGTTTCTGAAAAGGCCCTGCAGATCTCCTGCACCTCGGTCGGATTGTCAAAAAAGCGTGACATTCCTTGCACGTCGACCCGCATCCGCACTGGGTATAACATTCCGTATTGGACGCCTAGGTTGCGCAACGTGGTTTTGACTCCAATATACTTGCGACGGGCCTCTTGTAATCATAACGAAGGGAACCGCCTCTAATCATACAATTTAAGCCTGGTAGAAAAGGGGGGACAAAACGGCAAACAAAGCTGTCAAAGACCTCCCAATTGACCTATATTTCTTTCCTTTAGGGCAAAAAAGCTCCTATAGGTTATACACATTCAATCAGAGACATGATGCATGCAACAGTATCTACTTTGTCCAAAGTCTTTTTATTTATTTAAAAAAAAAAAATTGTGTTACATAATTAAATTAATTGTTTGTATCAAAAACGTTAAAAACCATACATTATATTCAAAATTTTTATTTTTTGCAGATTAATAGTGAAATACATAGGCATATATGCACACAACTAATATTGTTTATGTCCAACCCCTACTAGTCCACCACACACTCGTACTAACCTCTTACATCCACTCTCATACTCGCTCATACCATCCACACTACCAACCCACCCAAGGGCACATACACATAATGGTCATACAAGGGAAAAAATGTTTAGGTCTCCGTGACCGTGTTGTGGGTAGGGTACACACCAAAAAGGGTCTCAGGATGAGGCCCACCCTGCGATCCACGCTGATTATTGTGTTGTGTTTCTGAAAAGGCCCTACAGAACTCCTGCACCTCGGTCGGATTGTCAAAAAGCGCGACTTCCCTTGGACGTGGACCCGCATCTGCGCTGGGTATTACATTCCGTATCAGAGGCCTAGGTTGCGCAACGTGGCTTTGACTCCAATGTACTTGCGACGGGCCTCTTGCACCATGATAGTAAAGTCAGGAAATAGGGACAAGTCTGACCCCTGCCATTTCAGTGGTCCCTTCTCCCTCACTAGTTTGAGTGCAGTGTCTCGCTCCCTGAAGTTCAGAAGCCTTGTAATTATGGGGCGGGCGGGAAGCCCAGGTTCAGGCATGGTCCCAATGACCTATGGGCGGGCTCAACCACAAATGTAGAGGTGAAGGATTCGGCTCCGAACAGTATTGTGGGTAGCCTTTCAACGAAATGGTCAAGCTGCCCACTATTCGTCGATTCCAGCACCCCCCATTATATGCAGGTTATTTCTCCCCCCTCTCGCTTACAAATCCTCAGTCTTCATGGCTAGTGTCTTGACCTGCCTTTCCAGCTTTTCTACCTTTCTAGACATTTGCGCTGTGCCACCTTCTAAATTCGACACTCTGCCTTCCGCCACATCCAGTCTTCGATCGTGACTCTCCAGGCTCTCATGCATTTTGTCCAGCCTTTTATCCAGTGTTTCAAACCTGCTATCTAGTGCCTTGAAGCCGGAACACAGTTCCTTCAAAAGCTCTGCTGTGCTTGATCTTTCCATGTCTTCCCCTGGCGCCATGGTGGTGTCCGTGCCTTCTTCTGAATGGGAGGTGGTAGCCTTGTCTCTTGCCGTGTCAAAAAGCAGCTTACGTTGCCTGGGGTCCCTCTTAGACATACTTGTCTAGGTGGAAACCACTTCAGCATGGGAGTAATGTGCCCCTAACCGTGCTACCAGCTGCATAAAGGGATATTCAGCAATGCCCATCCAGTGATCCCTTGTGCTCAACGCCGGATCGTAGGTGGCCCAGGCAGAGACCTGCACCCAGCACTCTGTAACTTGCTCTCACCGTGTCCCCCAGCCCAGTGATTGCCAATGCACATTGCAGCCTCCGGCTAGTCAGGATACAGTAGTCCCAGCAAGGGAGGGCACCCGGCGCCTCACCACTCTTCTGCGCCGAACTGTGCCCCAGGGCCTCCTACACCTCAGGCACAAGCCAGTCCCAGAGGCCCGCACCACGCAGATCACTCCTCAATGAATAGCACTGCCACGTTTCAGGCCCGAGGGTCTCAGGTCACGCCCGCAGCCAGCCGGTTATGCTCAGCTCACCTCTCCCGGATTGTCGCCAGCCCGCAGTGATGGTCCGATCTTTCTGGCTGGGGGAGCCTCACTCCTTCTGTCTTTGCTGGCCCTGACGGGATTTTTCCACCATTTGCCCCACCGCAGTTGCAGTGGTATCTCCAGCTTCGATCCTGGGGTGTTGTTCCCCCATCAGGCAGTTGCTGTGTACATCGCCCTCGCGGGCCCGATGTAGACTGCCATTATACCACTTGCCGGGCACTCCGATCTGTCCCTCCATGGTCCTTCAGCAGTCCGCTCCTGCCGTCGCTGGGTTATACCATCTGGCACATTTACTGCATGGCATCCATGACTTTGCGTCCACCACATACGCCCGAGGGGGCTCGGATCTGCGGGCTGCTGGGGGAGCTTCAATTCCTCGCGGCAATTACGGTTGGTGGTTTGGCCACGCCCCGTGAATAGTGCATATTTGGGTGAATGGATGGGGTGTGGATTTAAAGGTCCCATCCATCATCCAAATATCACTAGTCTCCAATTTTACAAGGTTATGGGGTGTGCTAAAGATTAGTATACTTTACTGAGGGTTTTTTATGTCATGCAAAAGAAAGATTTTGTTAGTAAAGCTTACAGTCAGATCAGGAGGAATGTTAATATTAGAGTATTTTTGGGGTGTTATATGTTGGGGGTTACTTGCCTATTATTTTCTTTGTATAATTCTGCGTAGGTTAGGAATTGTGGGCATACAACTTGCTACATGCACAGGAATGTCTTCGGTTATCTCCCTCAAAACTGCGCCACAGGGTTCATTGGAGGTAGATGGAAGTACTTAATTTTGTTTTATGTTTTCTCTAACCTCATTTTCAATTGCAGAGCAAAGTGGTTATGTTCTGTGGTCCTTTCAACAGTATCACCAAGAGTAACCGCTCTGCCTGTGCAATGCGACGAGTAATACTGCACACACCTCCAGTGACTCCTGGGCTCAGTTAATCTCTCCTTACAATAAAGGTAGCCACCGTACTTTAGTAATCGATTGCCTTTGTTGGACTTGATGTATGTTGCCTCTCTTCCAGTTGCCATATTGATTTTTTTCTGAAAAAAAGAAGACAAAAAGAGATTATAGGGCCTATTTCGATGTCGGTCGGAAAGTCTACAGTTTCACTTCCGACCACCTAATTACAATATAGGCGGTCAAAAGTGAAACCGGCCGGTCATTCCACCTGGATTCCGATGGGCTCAAGGAGCCCGTTACCAGTCGGAACCGGCACATAATCCCTATAGAATGGCATTTCTGCCGTCGGGATTACGATGTCGGTTTCCGACAGGCTTTCCATGCCGGGCTTTCAGACATGGAAAGGCTGTCCGCAAGCAACTTTAGGAGCCCTTGCAGGGCCCCCTTCTCCCTGCGGCCTCCGGTTGGGGGCCGAGGGGACACCTATGGTGCCCCCCTGTTAATCCCTGCACCAAGTGGCATGCACCACGGTGCCTGCCACCTGGTGCAGGGATTAACTGAAACTCCCATTTCTCTATGAAAGCTTATTCGACAGCCGGTCTACAGCTGCAGCACAAGCTCCCATAGAGAAATGGGAGTATGGTGCAGTCGCATTGTAATAGCGGTGTCGGGACTGCCGAAAAGAGGTCGGTCCGTCCGGACACCGCAGCTATGTCGGGCAGACGTCAGTCTGACCAACATCATAATGAGGCCCTATGTAAAAACAATCTGGTTATTATTTCTTTTCAAGCCTATTGACTCGTCTAAGAACATGTGGTTTATTCTATTTCTGGACTCTGATATTGCCAACAATGATTTTGTTCTGAGGTTTGTAGTTAACGCCTGTGATAAGAAGGACCTGTATTTCAAATAGTTTATGTATTTGGCTTCACCTTGGTTAGATTCTTTGTCTGATTGATTGTCCTTTTGGTGGTGTAGGATTTTCTCCAAGTGATATGGATGACTTGGTTTTCTCTCTTCTGGGTGTTGTTGGGTAGGTCTGTAAGGAAAAGTTGACATTAACAGAGGTGTTCAAAATAATTGCTATGGAAAGAACAGCCCTTTTTGCAAAAGTTTGCTTTTATTCTAACTGAGATCTCTTTGGCCATTTTACCTCTTTTTAGGATCTTTATGGCCATTTTACCTCTCAAGGTATTTTGCTTGTTGAACAAGTGCTGGTGAGTATGGTTTGGAGTCCAGATGATTGTTTTGTTTGTAATTTGTGGATGGCTATTTTACTAGTCCTGTGAAAAAAAAGTATAATGACTATGTTCCACTATAAATGCATTACATTTCAAAAACTAACAAATGTCCAGCACCTTCCCAGAGGCAAGCACCCAATGGAATTGGTTAAGTACTTTTGCCCCTACCACTAGCCAGCACCTTCCCTGAAGCAAGCACCCAGTGGAGTTAGAATAGTAGTTTTGCCCTGCCCCCACTGACCAGCCCCTTCCCTGAGGCAAGAACCCAGTGTAGTCAGAATAGGAATTTTGCCCTGCCCCCACTGACCAGAACCTTCCCTGATGCAAGCATCCAGTGGAATTAGAATAGTAATGTTGCCCAAACTACTGACCAGCACCTTCCCTAAGGCAAGCACCCGGTGGAGTCAGAATAGTAATTTTGCCCCCCACTATTGACCAGCACCTTCCCTGAGGCAAGCACCCTAGGAGTTAAAATAGTAATTTGACCCCCAGCACTGACCACCACCTCCCCTGAGGCAAGAAGTCAGTGGAGTTATAATTTAAATTTTGAGCCCACCAGTGACCAGCACCTTTCCTGAGGCAAGCAACCAACAGACACAGAATAGTATTTTTACCGGTAACACTGACCAGCACCTTCCTGGGGGTACATTTTATAAAAAAAAGGGGGGGGGGTGTAATAGTTTAACATAAACTTACAGAAGTTTCTCTTCTGGCGATTTATTCAAATTCGAATGCTGTTTGTTTTTGTCCAAAATCTGTGAATTTATTTTAAAATAACATTTGTTTTAGGTTAGGGGATTATTTCTGTTCTATTTAAATGTATCTTGTGTTAAACTTTCACTTATTTATGTCGATAAATGACAGTGTTTGGAATCCAAACTGTCAGGTGTCTCCTACTGCAGCAGCATGTGGTCACCAGGGAAGTCAGTGTGCCACTGAGCACAAAATAGTGGTCAGTTGAATTTATACGTTTTTTAGGGGTTATCGATTAATATGTTTTGAAATGGATTTTTCTGCGCAAATAAGAACCTGACAGAATGTATATTTATTATGTAGTTTGTAAAATGTGGGACTTTAAGTTCTTCTTTAGAATGACAGCCATTTTGTGTAGACCTTGGCTGTACAGGTACAGTGGGAATAGAGGAAGGACATCAGTTTCTTTTGCATGGAAATGCTCACGCTGGTCCTGCCATTGACCGTACAGTGCTTTTACAAAAATTGTCTTAACTTATACTTGCATTTTTAGAGATTGCGATATTTCAATATTTATTTATTTAATTTGTAAATGGGGGGGGGGGGGGAGTATTAGAAACCCATTTTACATATGTTCAGTAATATGCGCTGTAATAGCATGTGTTGTAATGGTATGCCTGGTAATGTTATGCGTTGTAATGGTACTTTTATTGTATCCCTATGGACCTGCGTTGTAACTGTTTGCGTAGTAAAATTATGCGTTGTAATGGTAGGTGCGTTGTAAAGTCTGCACTGTAAAAGTATGCAGTGTAATGGTATGCGCTGTAACGTCATATATTCAGATTTGGTGAATTCTCCCTCCCATTGTGTGGCTGTGACCAGGCAATGCCAATAGGCATTTATGGTGGGTTGTTATTACTCTGTGCTAAAGCCTGTAGGAGGGTAGTTAGTTAAATTGAATCTCGTAGATTACCATTGTAGGCAATAGTTATTGTGTTGGCAACTCACTCAAACTGTGGAAATAGAATATTTGCACCACAATAATAATTTATATTGTTTTGACCACTGTAATTTGGCACACATTATTAATTGTAGTACAGTATAATCTGGTTGCTTTGTGGGATAGCTTATGCTCTCTACAATAGGTCTAGGTTTGTTAAGGTGCCAAGCCTATGGGCTGTTTGTTTCAAACAGAAAAGTTATTTCAGCTGCAATAGGTATGATCTGTTTGTTAGGGAAAGCTCGGGCAAAGGCAGTAGGCATGCTTTATTTAATATGAAAAACATGTTAAAGCCAAAGGCCTTTTAGGTGGATTGTTATTGCATCATTTCAAAGCTTTTGACTTGTATCCCGTTACATGATTTCTCGCAGATTACCTTCGTAGGTAAGTATTTTGGTGTTGATTTTAGCCTTCGGTGGTCCCTTTGGGTAGAAGATTGCACATTATTAATTCTCAGTAGGATTTTTTCAGAAGGCCTCTCAGGTTAAGTGGTCTACCAGGACCTTCCTAATAAAAAAAATGTATTCTCTACTTCTACCCATGACCGCATAGGGCACTTGGTCAGGCCACTTCATCCATTGGCTCTCTTGCACTTTGAGTGATATCATTTGATCATACATGCACATCTGCCTAAAAATAGAGCACTTTAGTGCCAGGGCTAGTGTGACAGTCCTTTCAGTTTCCCATTTTCTCCTTTTATGGGCCACCTCTTGTTTTCTTTCTTCTCCTCTTTTTATTTTAATTTTCAGAACACACTACAACTCCCCAGACAATGCTAATAAGATACTTAGCTGCTGCTTTTTCCTCTGCAGTTCACTACGTTGCCACTGACTCTAAACCAAGTGACTATTGTGGAATAGTATAGTCCATGCAAAGCTGAGCTTTAAAACAACACCACACTTTGGGCCTCATGTAGGTAGCTAAATACCGGTCGGTAACGGCCGAAATTCGGTAAATATCCCGTTACCGACCGGTATTTAGCTATTTGGGATGTAGGAGGCATAATTCAGGATTTGGTAAATTACCGAATCGGTAAAATACCGAATCGGTAAATACCGAATCCTGAATGTAGGGAACACTCTGAAGAGTGCAAATTACCATTAAGAATTTGTTATTTACCACCAAATACAGGTTGGTGATAAATAACGAATACCTTGCAAAACGCAATATTTTGCAGATGTGAGAGTGCCATGTGGCAGACGGGCATGTATGTGCGCCACATGTGCACACATGCAAGAATCAGGGGTGCAACAGGGTGTCAATGTGACACCCTGCCACCCTTGTATATGCTCCTCCCATTACCGAATCGGTATTTACCGAATCGGTAATGGTGACTGGCTTCCCATTGATTCCTATGGGCCTCCAGGCCCATAGGAATCAATGGGAAGGTATGCCCCATTACCGAATCGGTAAATACCGATTCATATTTACCAAATTTTTCCGATTCGGTAAAATTTACCGAATCATTACCTACATCACATTTACCGATTCATAAATACCGAATCGGTAAAATTTGGTATTTATGAATCGGTAAATGTGATGCTACCTACATATGGCCCTTTGTACGGTATAATCGCAGTATGGTCACCCACTGCTACGTTTAATTTTGTTATTTGCAAGCACATGCCTGCCATGTTTGGGCAGTAGTATTTTTTAAATGTATTTGAACTTTATTTCAATATCTTTTCGAGTTTGTTGTGTGTGTTTTACTGTGGTTGTGTAAGTAGGAAAATGATTGAATGCATGAATGCAAGGATGTGTGACAGAGTACATGTATGGTGACTTATTGAGTGCCTAAATTCGCCAATGATTGAAGAGGCCCATTTATAAGCCACACCTGTTGGCATTGCCAATGCTTGTGTTTAACTTATTCATCGTAAAGTATCCCTGGTCTTAGCCTCTCTGTCAACCTGTGCTCTCTTCTATCCTTCAACCTATGCTCTCTTCTATTCTCAGAGCCCTTTTGCTTCTTGTATCTCATTAGTCCCCTGCACTGTAACATTGATAACACAACTTTAAAAATTCTTTGAGAACCCACTACCCGCCACCCTAAACCCAAGGTTCCCCAAATAGCTGTTTTTGCCGAGACTTATGGCCATCCCACAACACTGCCATTAGTCACAAATTTGATCATGCTGGTGCAATGTGTGTATTGCTCAAACGTCCCACCAGCCCAAATACTTGTAAACTGTACTTCCTCCTCCTGCTGCCTCATCTTGGCTAGCCCCTCACCTCACATTCTGTGGACAGATCTAATTACTGTGATGACAGCCTTATACCTCTGCTGTGGTCTCCCCCACACACGTTAAATTTCCCCTCTACTACTTTCAAACTCCTCACCCAGTGTCTTTTTGCCTACCTCTTTTGGGGTGATTGGGTGTGTTTGCTCCCATCTAATATGATCCATCACTGATCAAAACTAGGGGTGTGTGAAATGTGTGTATTTTGTTTTTGCGTAATTATGCTGTGAGGAAATGGGGTGTATTATATGGTGTGGTAGTGCAACCTCACAGTGTAAAACACTTACTATCCCCTTTAGGACTCTTGGACTTTGTCTTTCAATCCCTCAGCTCAATACTGGGTGGCTGTGGCACTGAGCAGCAAGGCTTGCACAGAGGAACAAGTGCTGATCATTTAAACAGCACCAAAACAACTGAAAAAGAAATTGACACGACACTCAAGAAATCCGACACCAATTTACAAAGGAGGACTGTACTTTTATAAGAATTTAGACACTAGAACGAAAAAGATCCACTAGAGGATTCTAGAGATATCAATTTTAAAACCAATAATAAATCAAAGCAATTTCACTCAACCGCGAACAAGCCTTGGCAAAGTCAACGAATTGGACACAGAAGCTTTTTCATGGAAAACCTAGGTAAGTGTCAACGTGGTTGGATTAGAAGTACTTGGGGGGCAACCAACTCTGGCAGGGAGCTAGTCATTACGACCAGCATATTCCTCCAGGACTGTTACCTTCACAGAAGAAGCAGTCCTTCAGCAGTTCCAGGCCCTCTATGCATGTTGCAATGGATTCCTATGGAGTGGTCCTCAGGCAAGGGATGAAGGATGTTAAAAATGCTCCAAGGAGGTTGTGGATGCGACCTGGTTGAGGGGATCTTCCTGCAGGGCTTATCTTGGTCCACGAAGATAGTGAGGGAGTACTGGTTGCAGGGTTGACGTCCCACAAAGTCCTCTCCAGTCTAGCCAAAATCCAGTCCCCACTGGACTACCAGTCGCCCTTTGTCGAGGTCACAAGCCAATCCTTCCTGAGTCGATAACGCACCTTCTCAGGGCCCCGACAGCACTCCTGGGCTCAATGAACTTGGGTGCAACTCTGTGCGTTGGGTCTTGGTCCTCATGTTGCACAGCGGTGGTGGGAGCGGCTTAAAGACTTTGGGTTACCAACTTGCCCCAATAGGCTTCCTCAGCTCTTGTGTCCCTGTGCTGTGAACAGGAGGCCAGTAAACAGCCCTTGAAGTTTTTTTGGCTTGACTGGGCTCTGGAGACGGCTTCTCCTTGAGCAGGACACAGCAGGCACAGTCCCTATCTTTGCTAGCAACCAGGTGCAGTCCTTGTCAGTGCAGCGTCTCTTTGTTGGTCCGTCGGTTCAGTAGGGCAGTCCTTCTTCCAAGTTGGTTGAGATCTGAGGTCTGAGTGCCCTATTTATCTTCAGAAAATGCCCTCAGGGTAGGATGTAGTTGGTAGCCAATGGGCTACCACGTTCCCTCCTTCCTGATGACCACTACCTGGAAAGTGTGGTATCCGGCTAACTCAGGATGCACAATTCTACCCACTCCTACGTGGCACTACTCCTCTCTCGACACTCAGAGCTCCCTAGCTCACCCCTAAAGGTGTGGCTACCAGGGACTATACACCCCTGGAAAACCTGTTTTGACAACTGGCTTCTCCTCTCCTGTCCCAAGTACCAGCCTATCTGCCTAAACAATAGAGGGCCCCTCTCCTAAGTGTTAACCATTTGCCCTAAAAATGTGGCTTCTTCTTTAAAGCTCAACTTTTGGTCTAACACGCTTGTGGCTTCCTGCAAAAGGGAGTAACACTGCTTCCCCATGCAGGCCCTTTTTTGACCGTCTCCGGAAGTCTTTAGCATGTCTCCCTTAGAGGGCAGAAATCTGTCTACAGGACAATCCCCGTGTAAATCAGTAAACTGGCACTGGAAAACTTGGGCAACAAAGTGGCAACTTCTAAAGTTGCACTTTGCCCACCAGCGACATTAAATTCGATTGAACCATCAAGTCAGATTCAATGTACTGATTCTTTTAATACCAAACAGTACCAACCTTAGTAGTAACATTCAGATGTTAGCAGGGCTCCTTACTTGCCAATAATAATACAGCAGCTTATAAAGCGCGACAGCTGCCCCAAACAGGGGAGTCCCGGCGCTAAAAACATCCGGCAATAGCACAGGCAAAGAAAGGTCGACAGCCCCCCCTGTTATATTAGTCTGACTTAAACAGCCAGGTCTTCAGGGCTTTCCGGAAACCAAGTTCTGTGTTAGCCAGGCGAAGGTGACCTGGCAGGGAGTTCCACAATGTGGCTGCTCTGACCGAGAAGGATCTGCCACCCAGACGGGCTTTCCTAAAGTGGAAAGAGTGGAGCAGGTTTTGGGCGTTAGAACGCAGTACGCGGGACTGTTTGTAGGGGCGTAGTCTGTCTTCCAGATAGCTCGGACACTTGCCACTTAGAGCCCTGTAGGTCAGGGTCATAGCCTTAAAAATGATTCTCTTCTCTACTGGCAGCCAGTGGAGTTTCAGAAGATGCGGAGAGACATGGTCTCGAAAAGGCAAGCGACAGACCAGTCTCGCAGCCGCATTCTGTACTATTTGGAGTCGATGAATCGCATATTTAGGAAGGCCAAGGTACAGGGCATTTGCATAGTCCAGCCTCGAGGTGACTGTTGCATGAACTACCGTTTTACGGCAGTCTTCAGGTAAGCAGTGCAGAATTTTCCTTAGGTTTTTTAATTTGCTAAAACAAGTTGCAGAGACTTGCTGGATTTGAGCTGAAAGGGAGAGATCTGTCTCCCATCTCACCCCTAAGTTCCGGATGCATTTAGCGGGGGAGGGCGGTGGGCCCATTTCCACCGGCCACCACAGCTCAGCATCAGGGACACCGCCCTGACCGAAGAACAAAACCTCGGTCTTCCCCGCGTTCAATTTGAGTTTGCTTGAGTTCATCCAGACCGCAATATCCCGTAAGCAGCCTTTAAAGTTCATAAAGGCCTCCGCCGACTGCTCTTTAAAAGAGAAAAACAACTGGGTGTCATCAGCATAGGAAATCGCTTTAACACCCCAATTGGCGATAAGAGAAAAGAGCGGCGCGAGATATAGGTTGAAGAGTAGGGGACTCAGGGCAGAACCCTGTGGAACACCACACCAGAGTTGTCTCGGATCGGACTCATATGGTTTAAGGGCGACCCTCTGCGTGCGGCCACTCATATAGGATGACAGCCAGGCTAGAACCTTACCCTTCAAAGCCCGCATCGTGTAACCTCTGGGTCAGTATAGAATGGTCCACGGTATCAAACGCCGCAGACAGGTCCAAAAGCACCAGCATTGCCGAATCACCTGAGTCCATTGCCCACCATTGCCAATGGAGCTACTAGCCTGTATACAGTAAAAACGACAATTGAGGGTTTTTACTGCTGAAGCATGTAAAAGTACATAATCCACTTTTTATCATACCACAACCTGCCCTAGGGTGTGTTAGGCCTGCCATAGGAGTGACGTATACATTTTGAACAGGGATCTTTGGGCTTTGCCATTACCTTAATTTGAAAAGTCGAGTTAGCAGTTTTAACCTGCCCTTCCAGTCTGCAGTGGCAGATTGCGAGCCATGTTTTACATTGCCGTACACAAAGGGGTGCAACTAGTGCTGCAGTCCACGAGAGACGCCTCAATCAATTCTATATTCTGATAAAAAATATCCATAAAAGAGTCACACAGATAAAATTTACAAATATCTCAATAAAACATTCATATTTAAAAACAGATGACTAAAATAAATACAAAATGGTCTCACAACATAGATTTAATATACAAAACACTAGACACCGAGCTAGGAATCAACTCAGTAGCCATCTAGTTTAGGGGATAATTAATTGACATATATTAACACTGTTAAGGGTATTATATCCTTGGCTACTCATTTTCATATCTTAAAACATCCAAGTATAGGAGCGTTTTCTTTCTTTGAACGGCATAAGAAACGTAGACAGAGACTTTCTAGCATAAATTCACATTATCAAGGTTACGGATAAAATTAAAAGTATCTATATGATATATTATTTTTTCTTTTAAAAACATTGGCCGCAATATTTGTTTCATTAGATCCCAATGAAGATTACAACAAATAAAATGCATTGTGGACTGGTTGGACTTGCCATAGCATGGGCATTTGAGTACCTTTTGGGAACAAAAGCCAATCTTGGGAAAAGTAGCCAAAAAGTGCACTGTGCCAATTAGCAGTCTAGTTAGATAGAATCTATGCTGGATGTTTGTTACTAAAACAAGGTAGCTCGGGGCACTTGGTTGTATTGGGCCTGAGAGGTACATTGACACAGTCAGTTTAAAAGACTCTCTATTTTCCCTATCAGCCATCCTTTTCCCAATCAGGATCATTTTTACATTTTTCTTAGTAAATTTTAACACTCCAACAGGATTCTCAATGTTCAATTTCCCATCACCTCTATTAGCAGGCTGTTCAAATAGGCCAGCCATGGTATTCTTGGTCTGTGTTCCAAAGTTAGACAGTCTGTTATCATCTCTTAGGAGACTTTAGTGCCATCTTTACTCCATATATTATGCCAAAATGTGATGGCACTTGTCTGCAAGCCGTCCTCTAAATAGGGGACTACTAAATCCTTGTGAGCTATATAAGAGGAGGTTGAACATGGCACTGCTAATAATCTACATAGGAAAAAGGTTTTTCTAGGTCTGCAACAATTTACAGTTCGTCAGGCCCCAAAGAGGGGCTCCGTAATTGACACTAGGAATACATTTACTTCTGTATATGGTCAACAGCTCTGTATGGGCTTGTTCCCAATGTTAGATGCAAACCTAAAGAGGGCTTCTGAGGTTCTCATACATTTCAGGTTTGCTGCTTCCACGTGTCCTCCATTTGCCATT
This sequence comes from Triturus cristatus, assembly GCF_964204655.1. Lineage (NCBI taxonomy): Eukaryota > Metazoa > Chordata > Amphibia > Caudata > Salamandridae > Triturus > Triturus cristatus. Next base: position 195,635,917 of record NC_140586.1, on the reverse strand, counting down.
GCTAGAAAGATTCACACCAAGGTATATAAACATTTCTGTTGCAGCAAGTGCTTCTCCCGTGATATGATGGGTTTTCGTTTTAGGTCTCCCTTTCCCGCACGTCATGGTTAAGGTTTTCTTTAAATGTCCTTGTCCTTGTCCTCCATATACATGGTGAAACCGTTGATCAAGAAATGGATGCCATTACTTGTTCTTAACGGCATCATCTGTGTATAGGAGTACCGGAGTTAAATGTTGACAGACCTTTGGGGCGTCTGCATTGATCTTCTGCAATAACTCATCTACCCCGTTAATATATAACGAAAATAAAAGGGGGACAAGGACACAGCCTTGTGGGATCCCTCAGGTGATTTTAAACCGTGGTGTGATTTCTCCCCTTGGCCAATAACGTACCTTTGATGTTAGCTGTGCATATAGCTGTGGCAAAAAGGTCACAATCTCAGTGGGGGCACCCATCTTAGCCAGTGCCTGCCACAGCTTGGCGTCATTAACCAAATCAAACGCTCTGCTCAAATCAGCAAAACATAGGTAGATATGATGCTCTTTCGCCAGGGTGTATTTGCTGATGAGCAGATCGAGATTGACCACACCATACTAGTGACCACTTTCGACTAGGAGCTATCCTGGTACCTGAAGACCACAAGATAGCACCACTTTTTTTTACTTAGTCCTGGTACCTTGTTCTCATAAACACAAATTATGTAAACCTGGAAAAAAGCCTGTTTACTTTCATATGCGATATTTCGATAAATAACGCGAAAAGCAAAACCTGCATTAGGTGCTATATTTTAGCAGAAAATCAATTTTTGTGTTCATTTTGAACGAAGACGCATTCCCGTCTTAAAAACCCCCCAAAAAACTTAAGCTCTGCAAGCAGCTGCCACTTGAGTCCTAATTTGGTGCTTGCCATGAACTGCGCATAGTTACTTTTTTTTTATTTTTATTTATTTTTATTATAACCATGAAAACATCACAGCGTGCAAGCGATACAATTCAAATGACATAATAGTCTGGCATACACTACATACAGTTCTATATTATCACATGATGTGTATTGTACAGTGAAAATTAGGGTATCAGGGTGTTATTTCTCCCAGGGACTGGTGCACCGGCATCGTAGGTCGTTCACATAAGTTACCCCTTTATGCATTCCATTTCCCCCATATTTGCATCCATTTCCTAGGGCAGCCTCGTGATACATATACTATTTTTTCTCAATACATGCACCAGTCCATGTCAACTTCCCACTCCCGTAGTGTTAGAGTTGTGTGCACGCCCCATTTCCGTGCAACATTCCTCTTGGTGACCATCAATCCTAGGGTCATCCAGGCTTTCTCTTTGCTACCCAGGTCCGTTGGTTCCCATATATTTAGGAGGCAGCGTTTGGCTTCCATAGCCATCGTCTCTTCCATAACCACCCCCATACATGAATGAACCGCTCTCCAATATCTAATAATATGCGAGCATTCCCATATTATATGAAAAAAGGTGCCTTCCTGGCCACATCGCCGTCGACAACTAGTCTCATCTCAATATCCCATCCTAACCAATGTTGGTCCAGTGACATAAATCCTGTGGAATATTTTCAATTGCACCAACTTCAACTTAGAGGGGATCGCCCCCTCCCTTGGGGACGCTAGCGCCTCCAGCCATTCGTTTTCATCAAGTTCAGCTAGGTCACTTTCCCACTTTGCCCGAAGTGGCAGGAGGTGATCAGGGGAATTATTTATTGTTTCGAGTATGTCAAGGAAATTGCCTTTTTGGGCAGGTAACCATCCAAAAGCCTATCCTTGAGAGTGGAGGCCTCGGGAGGGTCCTTCCCTTTTGGAATGACCGCCTGCAGTGCATGTCGTATCTGAATCTTTCCGAGTCTGCAAGTTCAAATTTTTGTTGTAGAGTTGTAAAGGGCAATACATCCCCCGTTTCCAAAGATCAGCCACTCGCGAAATTCCAATCAAGTCCCATCTATCAAACCCCTTCGATTTCCAGAGTCCCATAATGGGGTACTCCGAGTAATCATCTTTGCCCATCCCGTAGTTTTCTGAACCGAGTGCCACACTTGTACTGAGTGTTTTGTGGGGCCTGTCAAGGGGAACGTTGCAGGTCTTGAGTATAGTGCTCGCGTGTAATTACCCCCAGGGAGTAGCCATCTATCCATTGCATAGCACGGATCAGTGGGGGGTCTATACATACAGTGGTTGATTGCCGCCAAGTCATAGTTACTTTTTTGTTGAGGAAACTACTGGGCTCTCGTCAATGTAAAAAAAAAAGGATAAAAGCCAAAATATGTTTTGAGCTCAAAACGCTCACATAGCCGTAGAAATACCTGGCACTTGAGAGAATTACTTTGCATGTGCTCCTTGAGAACGGATAATGCTGTCACTCTCTATGAAGTAGGCAATGGCTGAAGTTGGCTGAACCATTGCCCCTTTTTGTAGTAAGTGGAATTAAAATGTGAATGAGACAATAACAAACCAATGGGTGAAGAGGGTTGCTTCAAACCACCTAGAAGTAAGTGCATTATACATATAAATTAAAATCAAAAGGTCTTGGGTAACACCAGACTTAAAAAAACAACACAAATACATTTAACTTCCACAGGCTGACTTATAGCTAATGTGAAGGCTTTAGCTTTGTTCCCTCTACCCTGCTGTTTCAGGACCTCTTCACTGCAATTACTCACATGCCTCTGTGCATCAGCTCCCCCCACTCACCGGCCAGGTAAATGCATGCTGCCCTTTTATAGGCACTGGAACTGGCTGAGACATCTAGCTGGGTAGGACTGCCGATGTGTTATGTGTTTGAGTTTTGTACATTTCTCACCTTGGTTCCTCGAGAGCATGTAAAAGGCAGGCTATTTGGTGCCCCACACTAGCTAGGTGCAGGACAGTCCTTCAAAAATCTGCATGGTTGTCCACCTTACTGTGACCCAAAAAAAGGAGTGACAGTATTTGAATAATGGCTATGGGAAAAGGAAGACACTGAATTTGTGCTTTGTTTTTTATTTGAATCACAATTTATTGCTATCCTCTTATCATAAGCATTTAGGAACATAGCGAGAGGAGCTCATGGGAAATTCAGATTTGAAGCAACATTGTTGTATGAAATGTGAGCTATTTTAATACCGGGGACTCCTGTTGGGGGGGGGGCCTGTTGTGTGATAGGGTTATTTGTAGAACGAGATTATTACGTCTCTTAAAAGCACCTCTACACCTCCTGTCAATCCATTGAAGAGACCCTTCACCAGATCTGCTACCCTGCCGCCACTTGATGTCAAGATTTCACTGGACTGTAGCAAACCAGGGAGAAGGAAGTAACACACATGGCTCTGCACGATCCACTTGGCAAGGCTGTGATTGGAACTGTCACGGATTAGCAACAAGATTTAGTTAAACACAGCAGTACAATGTCCAAGTAACTTATGCTTGCAGTATTTACTTCAATTCTTCAAATGAAATCACTCTTTAGAACTCAAACATTGCACAGAAGATACTGTACATTGAAGAAACTAGAGGTGAGCGAGCCATTGAAGGCTTGAGCCAGATGACGCTCTTGCTCGAGGTCATCCAGGACTCTCAGGCCAAAATGAGCGAAGCTGTGAGTCGGTGACTGGCTTCTGCCGCACATAGCGTGACAAGAGGGAGATTGCAGAGGAAGAGACAGGGCAGCGGAAGTTGGCCAACGATATTGGTGACAGCCTAGTAAGAGATGTGTGTGACAAAGGAGAGAACACTTGAGATGTGTAATAGTGAGAAAAGGGGAAGTGAAAGAGCAGGAGTAAAGACAGCAAGGAAGAGTAGTGAGACTGTGACAAACCGCGACAAAAAGAAGGTAGCACTGGGACAAAATCTGTAGAGTGACAGGTGACTGCCTGCACTACCCGCCTATCGAGGGCATCAACTTGTCAGCTCATGCCCATAACCACCAATGTGTCAAACATGCTGCTCCCCCTTCCTACCACTCAAGCATGTGACAACTATTTGCTAGCTGGGCTAAGGCTTTAAATCTTGCACCCAAGCCTGGCGCCAGGCTGTGCTCATCCCAGAAATTCTCTGGCTTGCTCACCTCTAAAAGAAACTAAGGACTGAGTAGACCTGAACGTTCGCAATCATTCTCAACATGTCATCAATGAAGAAATGTGAGATCACCACCGAATCACATAACGACAAGCTAATGTTTCCATCTCCAGAACATTCTATGCCAGATGCTGAAGAAAGGTCTTTTGTAGGGATCTGGGACCCCAGGATATCTCTGGCTGGGGTAGATTCTAGATCATATCCTCCAGTGGTTTTGACCCTACCCAACTGGCATTCCAACACTTGTATCCTTTTCAGCCAAGCTTTAGACCTAAGGGATTAAGTGGGCATGGCACCTAGGAAATGTAAGGTGAGAATGGAAAGAAATGCCAATTTAGCGCTTAAAGAGGGTGCATAGTCCTCCCCTTCAGCACTGTTGGGTGCACTTTCTTTTCACATTGACACTGCTCTCTGAAATCCTACTGCCCTCCACACTGGTCCTTTCTGGTTACAATATTGTTTCTGTGGCAGTTCCATGAGCTGGACCATGTGGTGGATCATTCTGCTGCAACTGCTGTAAAGGCTGCGTGTAGGCCGTGTTGTGGCCACAGACTGAAATAGACAATGGCACTGTGGTGTTTGAATCAGATACTGGGCAACAACGCAACCCAGGGGTTGTTAGACTCCTTTGAAACCACTAAAATCTGGTTCTCATCCTTTACACACTGTTGAGGTGCACATAGGGTATCCCATCCTCGTCCCACTCTTAAAGTCCACAGGAGACACGTTGTATAGATCAACAAGTTTATTTGCAAGGCACAACAACCCCAGAGGTCCTCCTTCTTTAGCAACTGCCTGCTCTCTGTCCCCCAGATTCCACACTGGAGAATCCAGTGGAGATGGCAACCAGATGCAGAGGTTGCTAAGATACAACACTGGTGATGCTGGTTAGTTTGTCTGTTGCAGCCACAACTGGGCATTGGGAAGGGTGCAGCAGTCTGAAGTCAACAATAGCATTACAGTGGTTTTATCACAATGTGAGTTTATAGAGGCATTGGTGGTGTAACGGTGGTTACGATTTGGAGAAAATACTGATTCTACGGAGATTTGACACGTGGCGCAGGAACGTTTGCAGCCTGGAACCCACGTCGATAATTATTACAGCTCTTATGGCCTGGACATGAGGCTGGCACTGCCACTGTCTTCATCCTGCAGGAATCTTCCAATCAGGCCGGACACCTTCTCTGGCTCGTTCAGGTGCACAAAGTGGTTGCCCTGTACCACCTCCAGCTGATATCTCTACAGTGGGAGAAAAAAAAAAGTTCAACTGTGGAGGTGTGTATTGGTAGAAATCGTTGTGCTACATGGGCAAAAGGAAGCATTTTGTGTGTAAAACACTATGCCTTCTGATGTTTGCTCTTGGTTTCTGTAGGTGGCTCTTGTGTTGTACTGGTGTAAAGGTAGGCACAGCTGCCTCAGGGCATTGGAAGCTATCACAGGGGCGGTATAAACTGCATCCAGGGTGGTCATTTTGTTTCATGCTTTTTTCTGTTTTAGAGGATTAGGTTGGCAGGAGCCATGTAGTTTGTGTGGTTCCAGGACAGTAAATTACCCCCCTTTCAAACCATAAACCAGGTGGCAAAATAACCAAACTTGACTTGTGTATGGCCAGCCAAGGCCTCTTTCTTTTGGGTGTATGGCAGGGGCCTTCAAACTGGCAGACGCCCCCCTCTCCCTCCCGGGGGGCCTCAAGTGATCCCAGGGATGGCGCCAGGCTCTGGCCAAAATATGCTGATAGAAGGGCTTTGTTTTAAGCGGTGGGGAATAATGAGCGGTAGTACTCACTCTGTAATGGGCTATCACTAGATTCTTTTGTCATTTATATCCTAGCTGGGAAAATGGTAACATAATTTAACTGCAATGTTTAAATATATCTTGTGTTTAAATAAGTTGCAATATATTATTGGCAGTTTAATAGATTAATTGTGAAAATTCTGAGGGGGGGTCGATGAATTTTATTTGTTTACTGGGGAGGCGCAGCATTAAAAAGTTTGAAGACCACTGGTGTAGGGGGTTGGAGAGTAGAGCTATATCCTTTTTGGTGGGGGGGTGGGCAGGAGGGCTGTGTCCCACAAGGCACATCTTTGTCACACTCACAAGTGGAAGAGCATCTGTTTGTGTGTGTGTGCTTTTTAGGTCTCGCCTAGGCAGCGCGCGTGCTCTGCTCTAAGAGATGCCCTTTAGAAATCGGTCTGCTCCTTTTCCCCACACTCGTGCTTGTGCTGGCATCCACCTTGCGGGAGCGAGCAGCGGCGTGTGTGCCAATTGCAAACATATGGCTCTCGCGCCGCCGCTCCTCGCTCCCGCAAGGCGGAGGCCAGCACAAGCACGAATGCTTCAAATTCCAAGAGGCAGACACAGCACACCTCTCCCACTTAGGATCAGCTTACAGCGCGGGCCGTGCTTTTTTTTTGCATTCCCACCCTGACTCTCTCGCTCTCGCTCTCTTTAGGTCGCACTGTCTCTTGGCTTCGCTCGCTTGCAGTCTCTCTCTTTCGCTTTCCTGACGCTAGACGTCACTTTTGGTTGGGTTGCTGAACTGTGACTCTAAAAAAGTGAACAACAGCACATAAAAGTGACTTTCACATAGATAAAACTTTGTAGATGCCGATTTTGTCTGCCCTCTGCTGTATAAGTCGGTATCATTAAAATTCCAACAAGGTAGCATGCTTGCAAAATATAGCTCCTACCACTTCATTCCTCTCCAGAATTAATGTGGCTGACTGGGGCTGGGTAAATGCTTCCAATTATGTTGGTGGCTTCTTATGGCCAGACTAGAAGCAGATGTCAAATTTGCATCCCCATCTGCAATCCAACCCCTCACTCTCTCTCTCTCTTTCGCTTGCACTCTCTTTAGTTCACGCTCTCTCTTTCACTCGCTCGCACTCTCTTTTTCTTTCGTTCGCACTCTCTCTCTTTCGCTCGTTTTATGCACCGTTCATACCTGCCTGGTAAATTCTCCACCATTTAAAAACACTTCTCTTTCCAACCCATTGGCCCATACAGTGTAGCCTAATACCGTCTGAACACCAAGCCATCCAATCTAAGGAGCGGACGAGGCCTGGGCACGTTGAAGGCGTCTCATTTCTACCAGTTGCATTTACGGTAGTTATGGAGACGGGGTTTAGTAAATGCCAGTAGACAATAACAAGCGGGCGCGAGAAAATTCAAGCGCACTGCATCGTAGTCTTTGCTTTCGCTGTCTGGAGTTTTCATCTTTGCTGCACGTGACGAAAGGGGATCCGTTGCTGTGAAAGTTGTAGAGGTGGCTTGGCAAGGTGAGGAAGGGGTTGCGATTCGATTTTCTAGGGTCACTTTTCCGTTTGTTGCCTTTCCGCTACACTCTTTCATAAACGGCTGAGGTGTGCGCGCTTGTTTTCCTTGTGGTTTCTTGTTTGTGTTACAGTGCCCTAGCAACGGGCACTCTCTTCCAACACTGCCCTGTACGTGTCAGACGGCTCCAGCAGAGTGGGTGGCCCCTACTGCGAAACGTACGCGCAGTTTACTTTTTTTATCTTTGATATTTTAGTCGTTGATTGTGATCCTTTATTTGGAAACTCGCAATATGAACATTTCCACCCAAACCTTTTTCACACATATATTTTCACACATATATTAAACCAAATGTATGATATTACCCATGCTAGCGGTGATAGCTTTGAGAACAGCCTAATACATACGTGACGATTCTGACACAGGTCATCAAGCCGTCACTTCATCTAGTGGGCAGTGTGTAGGGTTGCCCTGGGCCGATTTCTATAGCCACCGTCGGAATTTTAACGTCTTGCAAGGTACAAAAACAAGCATTTGCAATGCAATAGGTCTCGCATTTACGCGAGTTTGAGCTATTGGCATTGTAAATGACAATGCGTTTTATTTATGCTTCAAAAACCAAAACATAAATAAAAGGCATTGTAATTTACGATGCCAATAGCTCAAACTCGCGTAAATGCGAGACGTAATGCATTGCAAATGCTTGTTTTTAAACTTTTCTGGTAATCTATTAGGATATTTTAATGTTATTTTTTTGTCCTAATATTTCTACTTCTCATTTAGGTATTTGTGCTTTGTAAAATTTCTCAGGAATGTTCTGTTTCTACTTGCACTTTGTACATTGCGGTTTGATTCTCTCCTGTATTAAGCATAGTGTGTATGTTAAAATGTTTTTAGGAGGTATTTTTATATATAGGAAAATCATTTATCAGAGGAAATTAATGTTTCGATTTATATGTAGTTTATGAATATGATTCCGTATCATAGAAAATAAATAAACTTTGAAACTTTATATTTTTTCATATTTGGGTCGAAGATGAATGTTCAACATCTTGGTACAATACAGCACATTAAAAAATGGCACAAGTGATGCATCTTCGCATGTGAATGCATGTGTGAAGATGCCTGCACATGTTGGCCCATCAGGTGGCTTTTCTTCTTAGATGCTGTTTTATATCAGCAGACAAGCATTTCGGCCAAAAGCATTGGTAAAACCAAATGTTTAGGTGACACCATGGAAATGCAAGACCCATTGGCTTTACCAATGCGTGTCTTCTTGTGTTACTAAATGGCAACATGTGTACCAAAGTGTGCCCGGTCACTGACGATGTAGGAGTATCTAAGTGAAGTCACACTCGCAAATTCTAAAGGCATCAGTGACCTTTCCCTTCACCAAGAATTCTACACATGTTAATTACAGTGATATTATGTTTCTTCCTCTGTGATACAGATCCCTAACGGATTTACGATTTTGAAAGCAAAATACATACATATTGAATTACTTTCTTAGGGCACACATAGTCGATTACTTTTTAAGAGCGCTATATTTTTCAATATTTAGAATTCATATGAAAAGATAGCTCGTCTTAATCAACTGATTTCTCCTGATGAGAATGCAATTAAGAAGTTGTGAAAAACACCGTCCCACATTAGCACTCAACAAGGAGCAACAAAGCACTAGTAGAGGGCTATAGTTGAGAAGGTGCCTCTGTGGACTGATTGTGAATCAGACGGAGCAGTGCTTGCTGGGGAAATACCACTCCACCAGGTCACACACGCCCTGGTGTTCCCACACACGGATTTACCAGGGGCGGGAATAATACAGAGTTTACTGTCTAAAAAATGCAGCTGGTAAAATCGAGTTTGGAAGGTAGAGGGAATGTGGGCACAAGGACTGTGCGCCTACTGCCTGACTCCCCCTACTTTCCTAGGGCACAGGGGAGTATGGAATGCTCCCCTGTGCCTACTCACAGTCTCACCTGCTTCCGCAGACCCTCTCCGCCTTCTGCCCTCCATCACACGACCCACTTTAGCCCCCTGTTGTAAACAGGAGTGGAATTGCTTTCTGAGTCGGAAATCATTGTGCAGAGAAGGATCTAACAATTCGTAGTCTTTCTGTTACTCTCCATTCTGTGGGTCTTTCTGTTATTCCCCATTCTGAGGGCAAAAACGTCACAGGGATGCAACTACCACATGTAGTAATTCCAGACCCAGTGATTTCTCCCTCCTTGCACTGTGCAAATCATAACCAGGGCCTATGTAGCGCCTCTTGTTCCTCGGCATCCACAGAACACAAAACCCGCCCATCGCAGATTGCACTCAATTTCCTCTGCCTTGTACTTCAACAGGCCCTTCATGAAATATTTTGGAAGGAGAGACAATCCGGGAGAACAAATTGAATGGTGGATATGAGAGAATCAGAGGAGAGTTGACGTGGCGGGGTATTTCGGTTATTCGAGAAACAAGCGTTTGAGGGATTAGAGGTTCACATGAACAAGCACAGAAAATTCCTCGCCCACTGTCGGCGCAGGATCACCTCGGTGCAGAAATCTCCGGGGCAGCTCATTGTATCTGCGGAGGAGACTAAGAGCACGCTGCGAGGGGAATGGTGGGTTTAGGAGAAGGAACTGAAAGGAATGCACAAGATGGCCACACCGCTTGTCTAGGAAGGCCCCGCAGACTCAGAGAAAGCTGAGAAAACAGAGAGGTGCCCCAGTGAGTTTGTGTGTGTGTGTACCTTTCCTTTTGTGCACATATGTGTATGTGTGTTTACGTTTTTGGGCATGCCTGTGCTTGTTGTTTACATGAGCTCAGGTGCATTTCCATGAGCCAATATGACGGTCCGCGAGCAGGGAATAAAAGAACAAAGACATTTGGTTCCATGAGTTGTATGTTAGATTTGCACTCAGAGCCGCCCCTTTTTCGGAGTGCGCCCTGGGCAGAAAGAAATTTGCTACCCTCACTGCTGCTAGAAAAACATGCATTGGCCGCGCGGCCGCGAAAGTGACGCGGCCGCGATTGCGCGCTGCGAGCGATGCGCTTAATGAGCATGACGAGGAAAGCCAGATGGCGCCTCTGCTCATAAGTGCGCGCCTGCGCGCGTAACCGCAAACTTGAGGCCAGCTTGTGGTACCATTTTCTGACGCCCACATACTAAAAGTCTCACCAGTGCAGCGCATGCGCTGGCTCAGGTGAGACCTAAAAAGCGAAATCACCTAAAGCCGGTATTTTCCCCATTGCCTGTACATACTTCAAACAGCAAACATGACTAGAAAGCACTTTTAAATATGTTTTACAGAGGTGCTAACGGTCCGGGCTAATAAAGGAAATGAAGGCTGTAAAGTGATGCTATTAATAAATATATACGATTTTGGTTAAAGTCCCGTTCAGTATCATGCCCGGGCCTTTACAGACTCCTAACCCGACAACAAGTGGCCGGTATGTTTCTCTTGGGAAGGTGGCAGCCCTGGCAGTGTGGTATGTTTCAGGTGCAGGGGAGAGGTCTGAGTTTTCTGCAGTTAACAATGGAACTCATTTAAAAGGCTTCAACCGGTGTGGCCTTCAGGTTAAGAGCGGATTTCTACAGGCAGGCGCCACAGCACAATGAGCTACCTTGCCATGAGGCACCACATCCTCCTGCCCCGCTGGCTGGCCCGGGATCAAAACAGGCCTGGTGTGAAGGAGGCGAGGCGCACATCCTGGGCCATCAGCTGAAGTGCCAGAGTCCCCCGCATCTTCCACCTCAGGGGCGGGAGGCGCTCGCTGTCTGTGCAGGGTGGCAGCCGGGGATTGTGGTAAATTTAAATTACCTGTACTTCATTTATGCGGTAAAGTTCAATAAGGATAACTCAGAATAAATAAGAGGCAGAATCCGTGATATTTGAGGGTTTAAAAGGGGTTTATTCCTTAAAAAGGAATTGGTTCGAACCAGGCAATCGGATTCCGTCACCACGAAGGTTCGGGAAGGGATCGAGCATACTTTATTGACAGGTTATCATATATATAGTCAATGCATTACAGTAAAGTCAGATGCAGAAGGCGTAACAGTTGAGAGGAGAGATAAGAATACACATACGTAATGAAAAAGGCGTTACAATAGGCGTGCATAAGGGCGTGTACTAGAAACGTCATTTATGAGGATGTCACAGGTGGGTGGATCCATAAGAGAATCCTGCAATGTCAGCAGAAATACATGGCAGAGATGCGCGCACAGCAGCATGACGTGTGATTGACGTGTAACTGGAGGGTGAAGGGGACTTGACATTTAGCCCTACATGAGGAGACAGAAGTCTTGGATGTCAGAACAACCTAATCCCAAATCGTATCTAATATCTTGTGTTTAAGGAACTGTATTATCTGGAAGGAAAGGTCTCTCGGGCAGAGGCTATTCTATACTGACTGCTAGTGCGTGTATAAGCGTCTACGTGTCTACATGAGATGCGAGGGGGCATGGGCCTACCATGGTAACAGGAGCTATGAATTACTTGCCCGGGGACAGCAAGGCCGGGCCCTTGGCTCTGCAGCTGGAAGGGTGTTTACCTAAACTACTAGACAGGAATGTATTTTTCGAGGAGTGGAGCAGATAACTTGAAGGCAAAATACAGTCTTGGCAGGCAACAGGCCGAGCCAGGCACCGTTAGCCGCGCAGGGAGTAAGACAAAGGTCATGGATACATATGCAGGTCCAGGCTGGAGCATTCAGAGGCAGAAGGCAGGAAAAGGCTCGATGGCAGAATTCAGGGCCTAACTCGCCATAGCTGAAAAACGTGAAAGGTGCATCATATAAAGATGGTGGCAAGGCATACTTAGGAACGGAATATTCGACCCATTCATGGTGGATCTGAAAGAGAACATGTTAACGTTGGACGCAAATGTATTTGCGTCTTCATAGCTGGAAGTGGAGGGAACATACATGTACTTGTAGCACGTACATGGAGCCGTTGGGGTCTAAGATAGGGGACACAATTGATCATAAAAATTCATATTTCCTCATTCCCTCCTTGTCCCCTACGGACCCTTCATGATATATCGATCCTCATGAATCTATCAATCTGTTCACGTAACATCATTTGCTCTTCTTTCTTCTTACGGGATTTTGAATGAGAACTTGAATGTGGAATACATGATGTGGCACACAGGCCGCAAATCGCTGGCCCACATTGTAGACACAGGCAGCAACTGAATACTATGAGAAGGGCAATACCTAGGAAGGATAGGACCTTCCATCCCCAGGCTGACAACACACTCCAGAACCAACCGGACCAATTCCAGGTGCCTGGATTCTGGTGTATCTGACTCGCAATCTTATGAAGACGAGTTATGGCTTTATATACTGATGGCGCGTTTTCTGGAATGAAAACACAGCAGCTCGATCCGATGACTCTACAGGCTCCGCCCCTATCGGCCAGGATGACGTCAAGGACAAGACGATTTTGGAGAACAACAATCCGCATCGCAGACTGCTCCTCCGTTAAGTTGCCTAGGGCAGAAGTAGTTTCATTCACTACTGCTTCAAGGGTTCTGGTCAATTTGCGTATCAGTTTACTATTAGAGACAACACCTATGTAGGGAAAGAGACCTTTATTGAAGTCTGTGTATTGCTCCCATGCCGTTTCAGTGTAGTCGACAATCGGGAGATCTCTCTGGGGTCTATTGTGTACTAGATGGGTATTTCTATGATAATCAGGAGGGGCTAGGAAAACAGGTGGCAGAAGGAATGCGATGTATCAGGTACCATCCCAATCTAGAGGTAAACGTATATATGCGGTATGACCACAAATGAAGTAGGAATGACGGGAAGCTCTAATTGTAGACTTGCCTTGATCACTGAATTCGATCACAGTAGTACATTTACTATGACCCAGGTGTATTGAACCATTCTTTCTTGCACATAATTCACCTTTGACTGGTAATACTGACATAGCAGGCAAGACTGGTGCAGCTTCGGATTCAACATTCAGAATCATGAGGTTAAGTGTAAAGTTACCTAATCCATATACTTCGTTTTCTAGATCAGTTCCTGTCCTTCTGGGAAGTCCCTCTTTGTTAGGGTAGCAGGCTTTAAGCAGAACTAAGTTCAGGTTTCCCCATACCCAGTTGCCCTGGTAAACTATGGTATTTGAATCCAAAGAATTAATCAAACTAAACCATGCACCACAGGAACCATTGTGTGTGAACGGATACGGAAAGAGGGGCAGAACTCCCTTGTATTTCTGGTAGGGAGGGAGTCGGCCACATATCCAACAATTTGTAGCGTTGTTGGTCTGATGGGAGTGATGTAACATACTAATGAATGTGTTGTTGCGCAGCGCAAGTCTGTAGGGCAACTCATGCGGAGGTAATTCGCTAAAAGAGTGTTCGGTAGTAACATTGAAAGCAGAATGTGCACGCTTGAAAATAGGGTAGTATATGTGCAACAGTATACTTGCAGCAATAATCAGAAGATTTAGAAAAAACATAATCAATAATGTCACTATACAGTGACTACGAAGTGATTTACAATATGCACGTTTCTTGAGCTGTTGCTGTCTATCTCTCTCTCTATTTCGGTCTAGGGGATACATGTCAGAAACTAATTTAACCGATTCACCTAGGGGAGGACTTAAACAATTAAACTGTCTGACTTGCTAGACCTTAGTTTCAGTTTATATTCCTGGGAAGCAGTTTTCTCGACCAGGGGGAGTTTTGAGTCACTCTATGGAGGAGGGCAGGGCTGAGAGTTCAAATCAGAAGGCAGTCCGTGAAATTTCTTGATGTGGCTCGAGTGCAGCCAACCCTTGCGACCCTCAATCTTCACTGCTGTCCTCGTGGTCAGAAGTACTAATTTCGGCGTTTGCCAGCGAGGCTCCAGCGGGCTCCTCCTGTCGAAATTTCTTATAAACACATAATCGCCGGGAACCACTTCATGGGGCTTCACCTCGGTGTTGTCGGGAAAAGCTGCAGCTACCTGTGAACGGCAAGATTGTAGTGCAGACATCAAGGAAGCAAGGTAATCTGTCAGCATATTACAATCAACATCAGTGATTTTACGAGGTATAGGCGTCCCCCACATATTTGGTGGCCTACCGAAGACCACCTCATACGGGGATAGCCCTGTTCGAGAATGTGCTATCATTCTCATGTAAAAGAGCGCAACTGGTAAAGCTACTATCCAGTCGACGCCTTTCTCTCTACAGATTTTAGAAAGTCGAATTTTCAGAGTCTGATTATGACGCTCCACGAGACCTGCTGCCTCGGGATGCCGGACACAGTGGAATTTCCACTGATAACCTAACAGGAGTGTAATGTGTTTCACTAGCTTGGATGAGAACGGCTGACCGTTATCTGAGTACACGATACGGGGCAAACCATACCGTGGGAAGAATTCACGAACCAGCTGCTTGGCAGTGGTCGGAGCAGTGTAATCTGGGACTGGATATGCTTCTGTCCATCGGGAAGTGCGCATACAACTACGAGGACATATTTGAATCCTCGACAACGTTCCATCTGGATATAATCCATCTGGAGGACTTCAAAAGGGTGATCGGGAGGTTGAAATCCACCTTGCTCTACAGGAATGCCTTTACCTGGGTTGAACTGACAACAAATCATGCAAGTACGCACTTTCTGTTTGGCTGCTGCTCGTAAGTGTTTATTGAACCAGATGTTTTGAATACTGTCTAGCATAGCTTTCTCCCCTAGATGCGCTGGACTATGTATTGTGTTAATGATAACTTGAACCATGGAGTCGGGGAGAAACCATGTAGATTTTCCCTTCGTCATCCATCCCTGATCTGTTTGGATCCCTCCTAGTTCAGTCCATTTCTTGATTTCCTCTGGTGTAGCATGTGTCTGTATGTCAATTACATCAAGGGCGGGATCCCTAACTGTCATGCAGTGTGTCGATGTCGGAACTATTGTCTTTGTCAAGTCAGTTGCATGAGTCCGATTCTGCGCTGTTTGCTTAGCTGTTCGGTCCGCCAGGTCGTTACCCTGGGAAATGATATCGGTGACTTTTGTATGGGCCTTGCACTTCATGATAGATATCGCAGTAGGCAGATGTATTGCATCTAACAGAGCTTGAATGAGGGGACCGTGTTGAATGTTGGCACCATGAGAAGTTAAGTAACCTCTCTCTCGCCAGAGGACTCCCAAGTCGTGTACAACTCCGAATGCATAACGTGAATCTGTGTATATGTTAACTCTCTTATTTTTGGCTTGAATACAGGCTTGTGTCAGAGCGATGAGCTCTGCTGCTTGAGCTGACAAGGTGTCAATACAATTCGTTTCAATAACTTCGGTGTCTGTCGTGACTGCGTAAGCGGCCACTAACTCTCCTGTACTTGTTCTCATGCATGAACCATCCACATAAAGTGTCAGGTCTGGATCTGGTAATGGAATGTCTGTCAAGTCTTGTCTGGGTTTCGTCGTAATAGTAATGACTTCAATACAATCATGTGCCAATGGGTCTGTTCCACTTAATGGCAAAAGTGTGGCAGGATTTAATGTACTACAGCGTCTGATTTCTATGTGTGGCTGAAACAATGTCAGTTCATAACCTGTCAGTCGTGCTATAGTCAAGTGCTGGGTCTGTGTTCGGTTTAAAAGAACTTCCACGGAATGTGGAACTTGCACTGTCAATTGATGTCCTAATACTATGGAATCGCTTTGTCTGATCGCTAAAGCTGTCGCTGCGACTGATTTCAAGCACGTAGGCAGGGCCTGGGCTACTGGATCTAATGTGCTAGAAAAGTAAGCACACGGTTTGTGTGAACCTGCTTGTTCCTGAGTGAGTACTGACAAGGCAGTACCTTCGCGTTCTGTGACAAAAAGTGTAAAAGGCTTACTGTAACATGGTGTCGCTAAAACAGGTGCTTGACATAAGGCTTTCTTTAAGTCTTCAAAAGCTTGTGTATGTTCCTGAGTCCAAGGGAGGACAGTCGATGTCGCTGCCTCCTGGGTTGTCAACTGAATGAGTGGCTTTACTAGAAATGCATATTGGGGAATCCATTGTCTACAGTACGAAGTGAGGCCTATGAAGGCCCGCACCTCCTTTTGTGTCTTGGGTGTTGACATGTTTACAATTAACTGGATGCGGTCAGGTGTGAGCTGTCTCCCCCCTTTGGACAGCAAGTGCCCAAGGCACACAACTTGCTGAACACAGAATTGCAGCTTCGAAGGGGACACCTTGTGCCCCTTGTCGGCCAGAAAATGTAAAACCGTCAGTGATGCTTTTTCACATTCGGGCTCGCTTCGGGCGGTGATCAGCAGATCATCGACATACTGAAGCAGGGCAGTGTTAACAGGCATGTGGATACTGTCAAGTTGTCTTTTCAGTGCTTGGCTATAGATGCTGGGGCTTTCTGTGAATCCTTGAGGTGCGCGTGCAAATTTGAAGCTTCGTCCATTTAAACAGAATCCGAACAAATATTGGCTTTCCGGATCGATTGGGACGCTAAAGAAGGCGTTCTTGAGGTCAATTACAGTAAAGAACGTTGCTTCTGAATCAATAGCTGTCAATAATGAAGAGATATCTGGAACCACGGGATACTGTGGTACAATGCATTTTTCAATTCGCGCAGATCAATAATTAATCGATAAACTGGGGGTGCATTTGGATCAGTACGTTTAAGAATTGGAATGATAGGAGAATTACATACATTGGAGTCGGTTTCCACAACCACTCCTTGTGCAATGAGCTCGTCAATGATTTGCAGCAAAGCCACTACAGCATCTGGAGGTAACTTGTATTGTCGAATTCGCGGTAATACCACTCCTGCTTTGAGTGTGACTCGATATGGTGTAATGTGCATACAACCTACATCAGTTGTGCCTTGTGCCCATAAATGTGCAGGGACATTCTGTAACCGGCGATCCATGTCTCTCAATACGTAGTGACCTTTAAAGTCACGCAAAAATAGTCGTACCCCTTCCGGGGAACAACATATTACAGCTCCTAGAGCTTTCAGTGTCTTTATACCTAACAAGTTTTCTGGGCATGATTTTGTAAGCAATAAATCTGTAGTCCGTGTCAATGGACCAACTGCAAGAGAAAGAGGTTGCGATACTTCGTTGACAATAGGCTTTCCTGAAAATCCAAGGGAAACATTCTGTGAGCCTGAGAGGGGTGCCCCTGGAACCTCGTCATGACTTATAGTTGTTCTGCTTGCCCCTGTATCAATTAAAAACTTTCTGTCTTTCCCTAATACCTGACTATGTACATAAGGACCCTCTTGATCTACAGGAACCTCAATAAGGGGCAAGCCAACCTCCCTCTCTAGGCTGTTTCATGTGTATCGCTGATAATCGGGATAGTCATTTTGTGCATACTGGTACATCTGTTGTGTCGTGTTTTGTGTTGTGGCAATAGGCTGTGGCTGCGGTACTGCTACGGTCTGTTGTGAAGCTTGCATAGGCTGTACATTCTGAGGTACTTGTGGTTGGATCTGGTCCTGTCTAGGGGGACGCGGTCTCTCCTTGGTTTTACCCGTAGAGATATTGTGTTTCAGAACTGCACAATCGTTTATATAATGACCTGGCTGTTTACAATAGTTGCATGTCCCTTTAACAGGAGCCGCTGAATTACTGGACTGTGTCGCACCCTTTTTATGACCGTCAGCTGGAACTGACTGAGCAACGAGCATTTTCATTTTCGTGTCTTTGATACGTCTTTGTTCGTGTTCTTGTTCTTCTCTAATTCTATTCTGGTGGTACTGTAACATTTGTAACATTTGTGAAGGGGTATTAGCTTGCCAAGTGCTCTCGACTTTCAATACTCTGTTCTTAACCTGGGGTAGGGAATTCTCGACTAATTTTGTTACAAAAAGATGTGGATATGAATCGCTACTTGCTTTCAGGCCGCTATTAATACCAAAACATTTTTCAAATCGGGAATAAAAATCACTAGTGTCTTCATCGGGTTTCTGTTTGCAGGCTGAGATTGCACCCCAGTCTTCCTTTTTCGTAGTTAATAAACGTGGCAATACTTGTACTAACAATCCTGGTAACGCTTTAGTTTTGTCCCCAAGCCCTAGGCCTGGAGTTCGGGTATTTTCTTCGTTTTCTAATGCAGCCCAATCAATCTTTTGCTCTCCCACCTCCCATTCTTTTTCTTTGAGTTTCTCGTAAATACCGGCAGGCAATAATACTTTTAATATTTTCATAATGTCTGGATAGGTATAATCACCCATGAGTAACATGTCTTTTATTTCACGGTGAAAACCTGCTGGATCTTTGTCATGGCTGGGCACTAATTTTTTCATTTCCAATAGTTCTATTTTAGTTATGGGTGTGTACACAAACACGCGTCTAAAAGTATTATCATCATTTTTAACTGGGTGCACTTCGCGTAAGGGATTCTGTCTGTCTATGTAATACATTTTTCTTTCCATGGAGGGAGCTGGATCAAGCTGTGGACACAGGAAGGCACTGTATCTGTGCCGATGTTCTAGAATTACTTTAATTAGATCGGTACCTAGACCTCTCCATTTCTTCATGAGTAATTCTATCAGTATATCAGGTAGGGGACCAGGATCGGAGTGTTGGCCTTTATACAATATAAGGAGGTGTTGTATCATGTACATACCAGCTAAACGCTGTTCGTCGGGTGAAAGATTCAAAAACGTGTGTGCTAGCGCGTCATCACTATATTTATCAGAACTGTCAGCCCATTGTACTGCTGACCTGGCTAATTCTTGTTCATCCATAGAATCGAGTACATGGTACCCCATTCGTTCTTGAAGTATTTTATCAGTAGCCTGAAATAAGTGTTCAGGGGTCTTTGGATTTGACACGGCTGCTTGAAAAATTCTCTTACTTTCTGGACGTATCGGACGCATTGAACTATTAAAAGATCTTCCCTTACCTACATAAGCTATCATTTCTCTAGCTGGTAATTGTAATTGTCCCGTTGTCGTTTCTGGTTGTTCCTCCTCCTCCGAGGATTCAGTCTTATCTGCATCTATTTCTCTTTCAGGCTGTTCTCTTTCATGTATTTGTTCTACTGTTTTTCGGATCCTTCGGTACATATTTTCTATACTATTCTGTTTATCATGTTTTCCGTCTGCTATATTCTGACCCCATTTGTTAAGTGCTTTCATTTCTTCCGGGTCTACACCAGGCCTATCTCTGTTTCGCCTATCTCTGTTTCTTATCAAGCAGTTTATGAAGAAGCGTAACAACAGTTTTTGCGTGTCCACTTTCTGGTATGCCATGGCCTCGCCAATACTTTCAGGACCTTGCCCTGTTTGGACAAAGTGATATATTTTGTCTAGATGATCAATCATTCCTGGTAGTATCATTAAATAGTTCGCAACTCGTCGTAGACGTACTGATGATAGCATCATTCTGTCGTCTTTACCGGGTACTGGATCATATCTACAGTCTGTAAGAGGCTCTTTAAGTATGTCGTTATTCGCTGTTTGAGGTGTACGTTGGTGTGCTAAATCCCTATAAGTCAATCGATGTGTTGGTGGTGGCGTATGAAAACCTCCTGTCGTACCTCCTGAGGTGCCAGGTCCAAAAGGATTTGTTGGGTGTAAGGTAGGGAGAATAGGTGCAGGAAGGAGTGGAGGAACAGGCGGAAGGTTTAGAACGGAAGGAGGAGTATGTTGCTGCAGAGGTGGGGGCAGATTATCTCGGGGTCGAGCGCCGTTAGCAGGTGGTGTGCGTGGCGGCGGAACATTAACATATTCGGGGGCTGCATCGTCTAAATAGGAAGAAAGGAAAATGTCCTTTGCGGTCTTGTGGTGCAATTTAGTCGGAAACAATGGAGGTGGCAGATCTTTTGGTACTTCCAGGGTGGCCTTAGGTAAACCCTCGGCCAGAAGAGGATACATACCATTCAGAAGAGTGTTTCGTTGTCTGTCTATTTGTTCTGCTTTTACTCGGATACCTTCCTCAACTAATACGTTTTCTCGGGCTTTGTCTGAATCCTCCCTACTTTTCTCTTCTTTTCTGAGCGCTTTCTCTGTGCGTCTATGCGATTCCTTACGCCATAATTCAATGGCATCTTTCTGTGACTGTCTGGCTTTCTTTCTCCATAATGCTTCTTCTACTCTCATGATGCGATCTGCATCCCATGTCCCAGCAGCGGGCCATCTCTGATTCTCCGCTAAATCCTTGGTGTAGTCCACCCACAAATCGAGATATAATACGGCATCTAGGCCATGTTTATGGTACATAAAGTACCCTGGAGTGTCCCTAGGTGGAATGGGAACGGCTTCCTCGAGTATCCCTTTTCTAGTTTTTATCTGTCTTAATTTTGAGAACAACGGCATCTTAAACCTTGCTACTTGATTCTGACTCGGACTTGAACACAATTAATACAATAAACACAGTAATGAAGATCGAACAATCACTCATACCACGACATTTAAAACATATTAAAACAATTTAAAACGGACAACGATAATTAGAATAAAACTAGCTAACTGCATAATACTGGATGTACTGCTAAACAGTACAGATACACCGCTAGAACAGTGCAGACCAGGTCTGTGTACCCAAACCCATCTTGACCGGCACAAATTAATGCGCACGTCTAGATGCGTCCCCAGCAACGGTACTCACCGGGAAGCACGGAACGGAAGGCCTCGGAAACTCTGGACTGGACTGAACCGGACTGGACTCGACTCGACTCGTGACGTAGGTACTTCGGAACTTCGGAACCTGGTGGGCCTCTGTATACCTCGGATCTTGCTCTCTCAGCTAGGCTCTGGTCGGGATCCTCCGCACTCCTCACCGCCTCGTCTGGGTGTTGATCGCAGCCTCAGTCACCTCTGTTGGCCTGAGGGAGGTACAGGAAATCCTGCGGGTACGCGTAGTTGTCCGTCCGGCTGTGGCAGGGGACCGGGTCTGCAACGCACCTCCGGCGCGTGGGGTGGGGGAGGAGTCCCTGTTCGGGCGCCAATTATGTGGTAAATTTAAATTACCTGTGCTTAATTTATGCGGTAAAGTTCAATAAGGATAACTCAGAATAAATAAGAGGCAGAATCCGTGATATTTGAGGGTTTAAAAGGGGTTTATTCCTTAAAAAGGAATTGGTTCGAACCAGGCAATCGGATTCCGTCACCACGAAGGTTCGGGAAGGGATCGAGCATACTTTATTGACAGGTTATCATATATATAGTCAATGCATTACAGTAAAGTCAGATGCAGAAGGCGTAACAGTTGAGAGGAGAGATAAGAATACACATACGTAATGAAAAAGGCGTTACAATAGGCGTGCATAAGGGCGTGTACTAGAAACGTCATTTATGAGGATGTCACAGGTGGGTGGATCCATAAGAGAATCCTGCAATGTCAGCAGAAATACATGGCAGAGATGCGCGCACAGCAGCATGACGTGTGATTGACGTGTAACTGGAGGGTGAAGGGGACTTGACATTTAGCCCTACATGAGGAGACAGAAGTCTGGGATGTCAGAACAACCTAATCCCAAATCGTATCTAATATCTTGTGTTTAAGGAACTGTATTATCTGGAAGGAAAGGTCTCTCGGGCAGAGGCTATTCTATACTGACTGCTAGTGCGTGTATAAGCGTCTACGTGTCTACATGAGATGCGAGGGGGCATGGGCCTACCATGGTAACAGGAGCTATGAATTACTTGCCCGGGGACAGCAAGGCCGGGCCCTTGGCTCTGCAGCTGGAAGGGTGTTTACCTAAACTACTAGACAGGAATGTATTTTTCGAGGAGTGGAGCAGATAACTTGAAGGCAAAATACAGTCTTGGCAGGCAACAGGCCGAGCCAGGCACCGTTAGCCGCGCAGGGAGTAAGACAAAGGTCATGGATACAGATGCAGGTCCAGGCTGGAGCATTCAGAGGCAGAAGGCAGGAAAAGGCTCGATGGCAGAATTCAGGGCCTAACTCGCCATAGCTGAAAAACGTGAAAGGTGCATCATATAAAGATGGTGGCAAGGCATACTTAGGAACGGAATATTCGACCCATTCATGGTGGATCTGAAAGAGAACATGTTAACGTTGGACGCAAATGTATTTGCGTCTTCATAGCTGGAAGTGGAGGGAACACACATGTACTTGTAGCACGTACATGGAGCCGTTGGGGTCTAAGATAGGGGACACAATTGATCATAAAAATTCATATTTCCTCAGGATAATACTTTTTTAAATTAAAATACACAGGCCTCGCACGCCTCCACCTACCCCCTGAAAACGAGCCTGCTGCCGGTGCTTCCTGTGCTGACTGGACAGGTTAACCTTACCCACCCTCTGCACCCTTGCCTTCCGATGCCGCCTTGAAGGTGGTATGGCTTTGCTCCTGCTTGCATTCTAAGCTCTGCTCTCAGCCTCACAGATTGTCCGTGTTGACGTTGCTCCAGCCCCCCTCCTGTTAGCTGTGTTGACCACCTCCCTCGTCCTTCCTCCTCTCCCTTTTCTGTGCACGTAGTATTTTGTTTGAATTATTTTTAATAAATGTAACTTTCTTTGTTAGAAAACACGGGCCTCTCGCCACCCCACCTTCCCCAAGCCTGTTTTATTTATTAATCGATAACAGTTAAAACCAGGGCTCCATCACTGCTCTAAAAAAGCACACCGCATAGTCATAAACTGCCAAGATGACATCAGACGACAACGCCTCCTCCAGCCACGGTCTGAAGTGTTGGGAGTAGTAAAATCATCCACTTCTGCTGCTCTATTCCAATGTAACCTGCACGTTCTGCAGGGGTGCTCCTAAGGCGTAACAGACACTCGTGCAAACTATGCCGAGCACACTGCTGGATACCCCTATGGCCACGGTCCAGGAGAAAGCAGTGGTTCTACGTTTCTGCCCCTGGTAGGCAACGCGGCGCATTGCTTTCCATGCTTATTTACTGCAGCTAAAGTGCGTGCTAAATTAACAAGCATTGGCATAGCCAATAGGTCTCGCCTTCGGGACCTTATAAATGTTTAGCTATGCAACACTTGATGTTGTTGCACCAAGGATATTGTGCTGGATAACTAAACACTTAGAAGGTCCCAAAGGCGAGACCTATTGGCTATGCCAATGCTTGTTTATTTTTAGAGGGAGAGTACCGGCACATCTCAAGAGAGAGGTAATACTTTTAATTGGAGAGTACCGCACTTCTGAGAAACAAGCAGGTACTCTGGTACAAAGTACCTGCACTTCTAGTTTTCCATTTAAAACACTGCTTATACTTATGAAGTTCAAACATAGCTTAAAATCACTAACAGCTGTAAGGAGAACAGGGGAGGTATGCAAACGAATGTAAAGCCTGGTTCTGTGTAATATTGTTGTAGATGAACATTGCTTACATACTCTATCATTCATGACAAATGATTCAATAAATATTGGGACTGTTGTGACTACTTCCCACTGTCTTTGTTCAATCTACTATCACGTAAGTGTGCAACCTGTCCTTGAAATGCAAGAGCAGACGTCACATCACTTGATGGAAGGAAGGCAAGCTGGAAACCCCTGCACCGAGTGGGCTTCCAGCTCGTCTTTGGAAGCTGTGAAGAGCAGATGTCCATTGCGCGTCCTGAAAACACCCCAAAACATTGGCAGAAGCCTGGGTAGCGGAAGTGCCTCTTAAGTAGTTCTCGGAGTGAAGCCCCGCCACTCCGAGGCCCCGCCTCCTCCTCATTTGATGAACATTGTTTTTGAAATTGACAGGTCTTCAATATGGCTGATCATAAACTGTAAATGGCCACCTGTCCAGCCTTGCCCAAGCCTTGAAAGGGAAGTGACCTCATGCATAGCTGTCCCTTTGCTGCCAAGCAGGCTCACACGTACTCCTCTGATTTCCCGCCGCTCACGACCACCAGCCAGGAGCCGAGACGACATTAAATGTGAACTGCGACCTTCACGCTCGGCGTTTTCTTCTCCATTTCAAGAGGTGTGTGCGGGATTGATAGAACAAAGAGTCTGAAATGGTCTTATCAGCGTGAAGCGTAGGCATTTAATTGAAAGCCCTGCAGGTGTCTGCAGGAGCAGCGCGCGCGGGCTCTCGGCTGTCTGCCTCGCGCTCGCTCCCTGTCTCTCCCAAGTCATTATTTGTCTGTTCTCTGCTGGTGCCCAGAGGAAGAAAAACAAGCACACACCACTCACGGGCTCTCTTCAAAATCCTGACAGGAATGCTGCACACTTTTACGAGGGCACTATTTAGTGAGACACTATGCCGACACGCTCGCTTGACAAGCGGCCTCTGACTCTGCAGTTTGTCTCTTAGCTTCTTTGGGAAAAGGTACTATAAGCGAACAAATCATTCATTTTGGAAAGGCTATATGCTAGGTGTATTTGAATTGGGCACCTGCGCATATATTTTGACACAAAAACATTTCCTCTCTTCTGCGAGAAATCTTCACTCCTACCTCAAATACCTTACACCTTTTACCAAGGAACACAACGGCATTTTATAAGTATCCCGCAGTATTAACACACCTGGTCCAAAATTCCGGCACACAAAGGCAGCAATATAAGCTCACATCGATTTCTACTTTTTACAGGACATAAATACCAGCACTGCCTATCTAGGTGCGAGACCCCCTTTTGCAAACCACGAGGTATGTCATTTTATTTTCTTCCCATGTGAGACATCTTCCACTGTCAAATGACAATTCCCTCATTTGTCTCCAAAGTCTCAGGTACATTTCGTGAGGGTGTGCCCGGAGCCCCTAACCCCTCTGCCCCTCCACTGTCTGCCACCCCCGTGGAGCCTCTTCCCTGCTGCAGTATGCCAGGCATCTTCACACGCTGGCAGTCGCCCAGCAGCTGACCCGCTGTAATTCAACCAGCCTGGCCTCGCCGTCAGCTGGGGCTGTTAACCGCACACCCCGGAGGGCTCGCCCACTGCCACCCAGCTCCGGAGCCGCGTGTCCGGTGATATGCCCCTTTACAGGCGCCGCAGCTTCAGCCTGCAGTTGCCACTCAACCCATTGGCACAAAGAGCAGAGCCTGCTGTTACGTAAAGGTGCCCGGTGGAGCCTGGTATGCCCACATCACAGACACTAATGCTAGAAATGGACCGGGCACCCCGGTTTCAAAAAGTTCCAAATAAATAAAACATATAAAACGGTGACGCGCCACATGAAACTTACCACACTTCTGCCTTGCGGTCCACAGTAACCCCGATGCACCCCTCTCGCTGACAGGAATGGACTACACCAAAACCGCCCAGGACAAAGGCAGACAGGGACCAGATTCACAGAAAGGGGAGCAGGGTGCCCGCGAGCAGGGCACGGGCCGGGTGCCCCTAGTTGGCAGGCAAACCTCAGGGTCCGGACGGCAGGGGGGGAAAGGAGGACTCGCGGCGGTGGCAGAGTCCAGCGTAGACTCACCACAACGAAAGGATCAGATAACTGTCCAGCGTCACACATGCTGGTGTTCGTCAAGCTGGACGTCTGCAGGCATCGGAGAGCTCAGTTTTATTCCTTCCGCCTCTGAGCAAGTTACCAGAGCTCCACAGAATCTGATGGCGTAGGACTGTCCATGCTAAGCGGCATTTTAGTTGCTATGACAATGAAAGCTTCACAAGATGGCGTCAGACTGTCCACAGTCCGTACGGACACCGCATGCTTTTTGCTATGGACAAATGGCGAGAGCAGCCATTTTGTCCATGCAGACGCGTGCATGTAAGCCCTCGAGAGAATTGATTGCAAAAGGCACTTGCATGGTGTGTGCAGCGCATGCACTGCTTTCGCCAGGCGAGACCTAAAACGAGAGAGAGTGTTGCTGATCCTCGCTTGTAATACCTCTTTTAAAACTGAAAGGGCACGCACTTTTAGAGTCTGTTTTCTACATTTTTCACAGCATAGGGTTGTCTAGTGGGCATTAGTAAAGCTCAAAGGTCTCGTAAACGCCCCAAACGTACACCTCTCTGCTGTCACTACTGCAATCGGTTCATGTATGGAGCAGGTTTAATTTTTACAGCATAAGCCAATAGGTCTCGCCTTTGGGACCTTATAAGGTTTTAGTTATCCAGCACAATATCATTGGTGCAACAACATCAACTGTTGCATGGCTAAACACTTATAAGGTCCCAAAGGCGAGACCTATTGGCTATACCAATGCTTTTTTAATGTTCCATGTGGGTTTACAGCCGGTGCTTTCTGTCGGTCACCCCACTTGCATGAGAGCTGAAACGACGGCACTTTATTGCATAGAAATAGTCAAGCATTTTTAGTTTCTCACGAGGATGGCCCCACTCCTAATGGTAGTCAGGACCAGAGGGTTCCATGTCCACTGTTAACTCTATGCATTACCGATTGATAGGGATGCCACTTTTTGCATAGCAAATTACTGCCCATTTCTTCCCATAAGGAGCTGGTGCCTAAATATAAATTTGTGTCAAATTATCTCTATTGTTTATCAACCTGGAAGTACTAGCCCTGTTTGTTTTAAAAAAATCTTTTAAGGAATAGTTCAGTCAACTCTAAAGCACCTTAAAGCATTGTCTTCGTGTATTTACTGCTTTAAATGTATATCACAAACTGGAAACATTTGAAGCTTTTTTTTCTTTCCCCCAAGGGTTTGACGATACAAATACAATCAAGGTAGCAGCCCTGCCGACTGATGAGTAATCATGAAACATGTGTTGTCAGAAAGGCTGAAAGGGCCGGGTAAGAGTCAATATAGTCAGGGAATGTGTTGTTTGGGATGTGAATGAATCCATGGAGCCCTTACCATCTTTCATGGACAAGAAAATGTCACACAATAATCCTATTGGAAGTGTTTTTTTAAAATCAATTTTACTGTGATTATGTCCTCAAACCACTGCAGGTTCTTTTACTATGTCTATTTTGTAAGTAACCCCATTACCAGATACTACAGGTTCCATGTAAAAGTGTTTAAACTCTATTGTTTTAAGCTTTGTTACAGGCCCTGTTTGTATTAAAATGCACAATTCACCACTTCACCCCACAATTTCATAGGGGTGCATGCATAACTGTAAATCAATTTAAACTGATCAACGTTACTTCTCAGCACGGTTTTTAAAATGTGCACTATTATGCTTCCTTTCTCCTTTAAGAGGTGAAAAATTGGGTGATTTCATGTAGGTGGCTTAATGAACTGATGTGATGACCAAGAAAAAACAGATCCCTGTTATGGTGTGAAAGGTGATCGCTCTCCCTACTTGGGGTTCAAGTTGTACACTCCACGAAAGGAGAGACTGGCTTTAGTGAGGTTTTACTGCCACAACATACACAAGTTACCACAGAGAGGCACAGGCAAACAGGCAAGACCAACAAGGTCTGAGAGGAAGGATGTTTTTTAAATAGGCGCAAAGGAAGCATTGTTGCAGCCAGCGAGGCTCAACCAAAGAGAGTGCGCATGTTTGGGAAAGGCAACTCTGCCCAGTCATGTCTGGGAAACTTCAAGAGATGTCACACCGAAGAAGCGCTTTTTAAAACTCGAGTTTGATTATGTGTGTCTTTTAGCGGGATACTGCTTGAATTAGGATGACCGGTAGATGAGAGAAGGGGTTTTTCAGTTATTAGCTTACTGATGGGGGTGTGTGATTATACCCCTTTTATATTTTTTACTCTCCCCTGTCCTCTGTGTAGTGCACTGGGGACAGGGGTTTCGAGTGAGGTGGGGTTGGAGATGGGTAATTTCATATATTTTCATTCAGCAGTTACCACATATAATATACTGAAGAAGGATGTTGATAAGTGTTCCTAAAGGAGTATGGACCGAATCAGTCTTTGCTAAGCTAGCACCCAAAGCGGAAAGAAATGTGAGGCCGTCGCCGCTGGTGGGGAATAAAATGAGGCACAGGGGGTCCTCTTTTAGGTCGACGCCTACCAGACAGCATTGTGGATAAACTCCTTGTGGGTATTCTGAAAGCCTCCTTGGAAATGCATTCTGCCAATCACTTACCATTAGCTGTGTGGTTTGTAACTCACATTTTCTGCCTTTCTATTTGTTGGCTTTATTTCTTTTAGGCTGTCCAGCATGTCTTTGTGCCTCCCTTGGAGCACTGCCCGTTTACTGCATTTTTCCACAGTGTTCGCTTTCTGTAAACAGGCCCTTAAATCTTGTTCTTGTTGGTTCTGGAGAACCCTTTGGGGATTGGGGTAAGCGGTTTCCGAAATGGTATTGAGAATTGACCCGAGATAAGGTTGAAATTGGGATGGTTAGAGATGTGATTTTGTGACATTGATTAAGAAACCCAATTGATGCAGTTAATTTATTGTGTTTTGGGTGTCTGCTAGACATTTGGATTTGTCCGGACTCTTGATCAGCCAATCGTCGAGGTAGGTAAACGCATAAATGTTTTCTCTCCTTAGTTTTGCTGCTACTACTGGTAGACATTTTGTGAAAAGCTTGGGGCGGTTGTTACTCCAAAGGGTAGCACCTTGAATAGATAATGATTTCCACTTATGTCAAATCTCAAAAAGTTTCTGTGTGCTGGAAGAATTGGTAGTGGTATTACATCTCATGGTGTGACCATGTGAAAATGTTCAGACAGTATGTAGTGATTTAATGACCATAGATCCAGAATGTGTCTTAGGGTTCTGTCTTTCTTTGGTATTAGAAAGTAAACTGAGTAAACGCCTTTGTTGTGATATTTGTATGGGACTCTCTTGATGGCCCCTTTTTGCAGTAATACCTCTACTTCTTCTTTGAGCAGGTATAGATGTTGTGGATTTAAAACCTGCCTTTTTGGTGGAATATTTGTTGATTGTTGCAGGAGTTCTGGGCTATATCCTTGTTTGATAATGTCTAATTCCCATTGGTCTGATGTCATGTTTTGCCACAATACATGGAATCTGTGTAGCCTTCCCCCGACAGGTGTTTTGTGGTCAGGGAACTATAAGCAAGTCATTTTGTTGCGGTGGTGGAAGTGCACTTGTTGGGTGTGCCACTTCCTCTGTCTTTGTTGTTTTTGTATCCTCCACGATAGTTACCACACTCTTGTTGATGGGACTGCTGTTGTTGACGTTGATAGGAAGTATTTTCTCTGGTTGAGGTTTTTGCAGCCCCTCTACCTTGGTACTTCCAAAAGGGCTGTTTTTGTGTTGTGGTTTGTAAAGCACCCATCGACTTGGCAATGAAGTGTCTATTTTCATCTTTTCAAGTTGAGCATCTACTGCAGATCCAAAAAGATTTTTGCCATCAAAAGGTACATTCCAAGTACGTTGTTGTACCTCAGGTTTGAAGCCAGAAATGCATAGCCACACATGCCTTCTGAGCATCATAGAAAAGTTTATGCCCCTAGTCGCAGTGTCAGCTCCATTTAATGCACACTTGATGGTAGCATTTGAAATGATTTTCCCTTCTTTAACTAGATTTTCTCCTTTCTTTCTATATTCCTCAGGAAGATGTTGCATGAGCTCCTGTATCTCATTCCAGGATGCTCTGTTATAACATGAGAGCAGGCTCACTGAGTTTGCAATCATCCAACTCTTTTAGCTGCTGGTTCGATTATTTTGCTTTATCTAGAGGAGGTGCTTCTCCAGTGCCTTGTGCATCAGCTCTCTACCTAGCAGTGGAGACTACAAGTGAATCTGCAGGTGGATGACCTCGAATACATATTGGGTTATTTGGTGAGGCTTTCAATTTCTTTTCAATATGTGGTTTTAGGTCTTTTGATTTTACTGGGTCCTTAAACACCTTTATGGCAACATTCAGAATGGATTAAATCATAGGCAAATATTGGACAGTTCTTTCTGTGTGTGATAGTGTTTCAACTGAAAGTCACTTTCCTCCTCTGTTGAATGCATGGGGAGCTTATGATATTCAGCAGCTTTTTGTATGACACTGTGATGGTAACATGTCATTGGGGGAGAATGCTTGGTGGGCACAGATGGTTCCATATCCTAATCTGCTAGAACCACATCCTAGTCTTCCCATGGGTCAGGTGTGTCATCAGTGTCTTGTGTACCCTGTGAATCCGTGTCCTGTATTTCTCCCTCTTCTTCTCCTTGCGGAGATGGTGAAAAAGTATGAGGTGAAGCAGGTACTCTAAGAATTATAGGGCTTGTGCCCCTCGTTTCTTGTTTTATAATCTTTTGTGGAGGCTCAGAAAGTTGTCCCTCTTCTGCCTTTCTTTTTGCAGCCTCCTATCTTTTTTGATGCATGAACTGTTGCAGTCCCTTAAATACACCCCCTTGATCTTCAGTGGGTTTAGTACTTTGTGTCTTCTGTTTCTTGTGTGCTGCTCTTGTGCTCTTAGAAACTGTCTGTGCCTTAGAGCCATTGGAATCATTGACTTTCTTTAGAAGAATGTTGGTGGTGGTTTCCAGAACTCGTGTGGAAGTTTTAGACTTTCTTCCGCTTGATTCCGAATGATTTTTGAGCTTCGATATGTGTTTCTTGAAGCTCTTTGGTGCGATGTTTGTATCGGTTCCAATTGATGCCTTGGTTTTTGAAGGCTTGTTTGGTGCTGATGTACTCTTCAATGCCGTAATTGTTTCTGAACCGTGCCCTTGTTGGTGCATGGCCACCCGATCAGGATCAAGAATATTTTCATCCTTTCTTGACTCCGAGGCTTGGTCACAGTGTCAGCCTGAACCCGAAGGTTGTGGCACTATGTCGGGGTATTAGTGATGGCGAATGTATAATCTTTTTTGTATGTAGGTAGTAGTACTCACTGTACATGATGTTGTTTTAGTTCTCGGTCTAGAGTCTGTGGTAGGTGCCAGTGATTTGGGTTGTACTGGAGCTAGTTATTCCCCAAAAGATTCTTCGGACACCGTGTAGTGGGGGCTGGCTATTACCGTCTCGCTTTTTGTTGGAGCTCTGGCTCTGCTGTCTGCGGCGCTGTCGTGGCTGAATTAGGCCTCAGTTGCGTACTCCATATCATGTGTGAGACGTTAATCTCATCGTGATTGAAGAGTCTTTTTATTTTTAAACAATGTGCAGGCATTGCATTGTTCTTCTTTGTGCTCTGGAGATGCACAAGTTACAAACGTTGTGTGTGTCGGAATGCGCGTACTTGGCTCCGCACCAAGGGCACCGTCTGAAAAGTTCTTTCTTAGTCTCCATCACCCAGAGACCTCATTCTCGACGGTTGAGTATATTCGGAATCCAGAAAGTCCTTCCCCGAAGACGAAATCCATTCTGGTGATTACTTTTTTCCCGTAGGCCATGTGGCGTTGAATCTTGAACAGCTTTGAAATAATCTGTTGAGCCTAATGGTAAATTTACACCTGGTACTTTCTATCACATGGTCTGGGGGGTGTCCGGTCGTCTGCAGGTACTGTCTCACCATCCATGGCGCAGTAGAAGATGTAGTGGGCAGACCCTTGGAAATGGATCCTAAAATGATGCTTTTAGGCATTATGGGTGACTAGTGTGAATTCCGTAGTCTGCGCCCAGGTAGCCATGCGATAGTTGGTCGCGAAAAGAGAAATAGCACAAGATTGTCAGGAGGTACAAAACCTTCCATCATCACAGAATGGATAAGAAGTATGGATCACTGCAGCAGGCGCGAGGAGTTGGTAAATAAGGCTCATGGGGTGCATAAAAAGTATGTCAAACTATGAAGCCCTTGGCTTCACTCCAATGCTGTACTGTGATGACACCCTGGACCATATATTATCTTCGCTCACTTGAAATGTATTGTTGAGATCTAATGCTGTATGGTATTTCCTGCAGCATATTATTGTGCGTAGAATAGAATGTCCATCTAAAGCTGTCTGCACATTGTTTGAATACTAATACAAAATACATTTAAAAAAAGTGTTCTAAAAAAATTCCGGAATGTGTAGTTACAGGACTTCTGTGGCAAACACAGCAGCCTTGTAATTTTCCACATATACATTTCGGAAGATAAGACCTGCCAAACCTTTCTTGGTGGGTAATGACCACTAAATACCGGGGCAAGGAGATTTTCGTGCTGCCAGCACAAGTTCTGCCCAAATTTTGCAGGCAAAATGTATGGTGGGGTATAATTATTGCACCTGATAAATTCTGAACATCTAGGTGTCACATTTGATCAGGTACAATATTTATTGCATCTAATACTTGAACATTCATAATGAGGGCCTAAATAAAATACTTGTCAAAACCCTGTGCTTTTTTGCCTGCTTACCACATGGGTCTTCATGTCCCCAACACCCACAGGTATCTTCACTGCATTCCCAAATCCAGAATCCTGGAACCAGGCCTAGTCCTCCTGTGGCTTGAGTGAAGCCCCGTCAACAGGCTCCAGGTAGAACACTATCTGAACACTAAGTCCGCTTCCCCACCCAGAAGACAATATTTTCTCCTAATTTTTGGCCTGACCGCAAGTCAACCAAGCTTCAATCACTAAGCCATGACCACTCTCTCGTATATCGCTAATAAAAATTGTGTATTATGCACATATATTTTTTAACTATAAAATACCTTATTTATTATCTATTTGTATATGAAGGTTTGCGAAATAGCAGTACAGGGTATGGACCGAGATCCCCGGAGGACCCAGAGCATTATGCGTGTTTTTCCTTCTGTATGTTAACCTCCCTCAGGGGCCTGTTGATGTAGCCCGACCCTCACTGGCTTCAAACGAAAGCCTTGAAGGCTACAGACAACAGATGTGTAACTGCCAACACCCTTCTAATGGTTTAAAATTAAGTAATGCTTTAATGCACTCTATACTGTTCCACATTCACTCTACCTGCAGTTTCCTCATGTAGGGTGCTTTTATGAAGTGTTCTTTAGTCTACTCTGTCCCTATTTTCAAGCCCCTTGCAGCACTCAAAGCTCTCGTCAAAGGACAGGCTCAGCCATCGTCTTTTTATTTTTTGTATTGTACAGGACCAGAGGCTGTCTGACTACAAAGGATTACCACAGACAACAAGCATTTACAATACATTACGTCTCGCAACTGCGAGTTTTTGAGCTATTTGCATTGTAATTAGCAATGCCTTTTATAAAATATCAAAAGGCATTGTCATTAACAATACCAAAAGCAACACCTATTGCTTTGCGGAGGGCGGTGTCCATGAAGCGGGCGCCACGGTAAACAGAAAGAGCGCAGTGTCCCTGAAGCGGGTGCCACGCTCATTACTAAAGTTTATAAAAAAATAATGAAACCAAGCGAGGAGTCCCTGAAGCGGGCGCTGCGCTCAGTATTAAATTTAAAAAAATATATATATAAACCGAGCGTGGTGTCCCTGAAGCGGGCGCCGCGCTCACTATTAAAGTTTGAAATAGAAAACAAAAAAATATATATATATAAACCGAGCGCGGTGTCCCTGAAGCGGGCGCCGCGCTCAATATTAAAGTTTGAAATAGAAAACAAAAAAAGAGCTTGTGTCCCTGAAGCGGGCGCTGCGCTCAACATACAAATACAACAAAATAAAGCAGCTGACATTTTCACCATTAGTGTCAATAACAAAAATAGTGCGCACTCACTAGATAAAGCAGTCCGTGCAACGTGCCAAGTAAAAGGTCCAGTCGTAATGGGCGGTAACAAATTGCGACAAGGCAGTAAAAAAAGGAGGGATTAGCAAGCCTCATAATGAACCGGAAGCCAGCATTTACCAAGGACAATGACACCAGCCAATGAAAAATATGGGAGGAGAGTGGGTGGGGCTTCCACAGCATACTCTATTACAGCACACCTCACAGAGGGAGCAGTGTGCGTACGCTGCCGCTAGGCTTGACCTAAAAATCAAGGCTGTTAAACATCAGTTCGTAGCATGCGTGTCTGTAGAAATGAATTCTTTGCGCACTCCTGCCATCTAGTGTTGGGCTTTGGAAGTTGCTTTTGTTTCAAGACGTTTTTTTGAGTCA
This sequence comes from Triturus cristatus, assembly GCF_964204655.1. NCBI lineage: Eukaryota > Metazoa > Chordata > Amphibia > Caudata > Salamandridae > Triturus > Triturus cristatus. The sequence goes on along the minus strand of NC_140586.1, from coordinate 195,601,901 downwards.
CGAGGTACTATAACTGGCACATGCATCAACAATGCCATTTGCGATTCCTTATTAGCGAAAAATAAGGATTTGCTAATAAGGAATAGCAAAAGGCTATGCATGTAGAAATCACTTAAAAAATTGCGATTTCTAAAAATTCCTTAATTGCGACTCGCAATTAAGGAATACCTCCCCATTCATTCCTATGGGCCTAGGGGCCCATAGGAATGAATGGGAAGAAATTCTCAATTTGCGATTCTCAATTAGAGACTCGCAAATTGGGAATGCAATTCCAAGGGTGCCAGGGTGTCAAAAGGACACCCTGTTGCACCCCTGAAATCTGCATATGAGTACATCTTGCACACACACATGCCCCAAGGGCATGTGTGTGTGTAAAATGGAACTTTGAAAAAAGCATTTCAGTGCATTTTTCAAAGTTTTTGCAAATTATCATGAAGTTCAACTTCATGGTAATTTGCTACCCCTATTAGCGAAATCGCTCGTTTTTTTACTTTAATGCATTGCATTTAAGGAATCTCAATTTGCGATTCCTTAAATGCAATGGCAATTTAAGTAATCGCAATTTAGAGATTACTTAAATTGTGAGTTTTGTATTTGGGATGATGCATCCCAAATGCAAAAATACCGGTCACAAAGGGGCAGATTCTGAGAATCTGCCCGTTTGCGACCGGTTTTTGCTTTGATGCATGTGGGCCTAAGAGCCTTCCCTCAGTTGGTTACATGCATGGACATTGGCTCCATTGTTAGATTGGTTTCCTCCACCATCGGGTTCAGATGCGTACCGCCGAGGCTCCTGGGCTCCACGTGTTTCACATTTGTTGCTTCAGGCCACGCGGTAATCCTCCTACTCCCATCACTGAGAAAGAGTTCGTTGGCACCCATATCCAGTTTCTTGGATGCATTGGAGACTGTAGGAGAAAGCAGGGTCCCTGACTGTTGGCGCACCCTCTACCCTTTGGGGCTCTGCTTCCCTTGCTTCCGTCAACTCTGGAGAAAGAAGAGGTGTAGAGGATGATGGATTTACTTCTTTCAGAAGTGCCCTCAATGCCATGCCAAACACCCCTGATCTGACCTTTACAGGGTATGCAATCTCTCTCTCTCTGGACCACAAGGACAACTATTGCATGTTCTACCTAGCCTTTTGCTGCAAGAAGTCTTTCCGACAGCATAGAGACCCACACTGGGTGTACATCAAAATGCATCAGCAGACATCACACTGACATCTTTGGCGAAGTGGAGCCGCTCGCCACAGAGGAGGAAGAGGGATGTCAAATCACATTGCCTCCCTGCGCACCTGTCCAGCACGGAGGTAATTGACTCTGGTGCCTTTGAGCCAAAAGAACATGAGGAAGATGTCCCCTCCACCTTCACTACTACCACCGACCCTTGAGCAAAGTTAACGCGTCCAGCCCAGGACACAAATCTCTGAGGCCTTCAGTGTCTCCCCAGCCTTTGGGCTGCCGTTGGCACCAGCGCAAGGCATTGGAGCCAAAACAACACTCGACCAAGAGCCTAGGCTCTTATACTGAAAGGCACTGGTTGAAGCTGTAGGATCCATTGGTGTCAGCTCCGTCCCCGAAGACAGCTCACAAGACGCATTTTGTGTCGAAAACACCATTTGACCTGAGAACACCTTCAGTCACTAGCTCCAACAACTCACAGAGATGAATCATGTCATGGATGCAAGAGGAAATAGATCGAAAGCACATTGTCATCCACCCACAGTCAGGGCAGATCACTTCCAAGGATACAAAGTCCTCGGACCCTCTACCAAAAAACAGGCAGCTGGCTTACGAAAAGGAGTGCACGTTGGACACCCCTTCAGAGCCCCAGCCACAACCCAAAAAGTTCAGGTATGCAACTATTAGTCCCCCTCCTCATAGAAGTCCTCCCCACAACTCCACTAGTTGTGGCTCCACCTCCACATGTCTCACCAGGGTCTCTACAGTCCTTTTTGTTTACAGATAGCCCCAGTCCTTATATTCCCCCCCCCCCCCCCCCCCCCCCCCCGCCCCGATGACTTCGAGACATCTTTGTATTCTCAGCCTGCAGTAGACCCGTGGGAGGTTTACCATGTTGACCTTCTGGGAGATCTAGATTTAGAGCTTGTTCAACTCTGAGCCTCTCCCCCAAGATAGACATGCATACCATCCCTGAGGATGATAACTTCCAGGTGGAAAGACTATGCAGTTCCTTTCAGTGCTCAAAGGGATGCTTATGTCTTCCACAGACACCTTCAAGGAGCCTGTCTGGACCCGAATGGTTTCCCCAGAGAGCAGAAAAAGTATAAACCTACTCCCCCGGATTAAGGGACACGTTCCTCCAGACTCTCCGGTCGCGCACACCGTCAGTATACAGGCTGCTGCTCAAGCCCCACAGGATGCCCTCCTCCCCATCGGATAAGCAGGACAAGAGAAGTAATGCTTCAGGCAATAGAGCTGTAGTAAAAGGCCCCCACACACTGGCGGATAACTAACTCTGTGGGCCTCCTCTCACAGTGCGATAGGACCCAGTGGGAGGAGATGGTTCGCTACAATACCTGCCAGAACCATTTAGGAAGGCAGAGGAGGAAACCGTAGTGCCCGCACTGGAAGCCACTGATACACTGGCTATGGAAGTAAATAACTCTGTCACCCTATGACGACATTCATGGTTCTATATCTCTGGTTTTAAACCAAAGGTGAAACAGCACCAAATCAATCTACCTTTTGATGGTGAATAACTCTTTGGACCCCAGGACCAAATGCTGACATTTTTTTAAAAAAAGGATACGGAGATAGCTAAAAGTCTGGGGCCCTTCAAACATCATCCAGACAGGGTTCCTTTTCGTAGGCAGCAATATAGACCACTTACCCAGAGAAAACTGTTGTTCCAATGGCTGCAGTTCTTTTACCACCAACAATGAGGCAGGGCCTACACATGTGAAACATACCAGGGCAACAACTGCAACAGGGGAACATTAGAGGTACTTCCACTAAAGGTCATCCACCTCAAAATTTTGTCTTGCCACCCATAGCCCCCAACTGTCAGTCATAATCTTTATTCGATCAAAACGCGATCACAAAAGAATCATAGATCCCCAAAAAACATCTAACAGCAATCTGAATAAAATACATGTATAAAAGAGAGTTCTTTACAATAAAACTGTTGTCCTCTGCTGTATAGCATGTTGAATAAAAGTTGTGGTTAAAAAGCAAATTCTCGCCATTGCCAGTGATTGCAAAAATACTAAAGCGGCCCTGCAGTATCTAATGTTGGCCTGTTTTAAAAAAGGTCAAATATACAATTTTCTCAGTGATCTGTAATATTTACAGAAAAACATGAAGTGCAACATGCAGAGCATCCATCTCACGGGCACAGTGGTAAATTGGCATATAGGTACCCTGCATAGGGTAGACCACAAAAAAATGAACATTATTCAATCTTAACCCCAATAGTAGGAAACTGATGTAAATTGCTGACCCAGGTCCTTCGACGGCGGCATGGGCATGACGGACCTTTACCTATACTATCTGGCCACGCAGCCAGCTTATAGAACTGGACTTCGAGACATGGACTTCCCTAAAATACAGGCTCTTATGTACGGATCCCCCATTCCTAAAACACTCCCAACTGTGACCCGAACAGTCTTCCTGGCATGGAAATCCAAACTGACCCAACAAACGCCACTCTGGCAGGGCACGTGGCTCGTTGAAGTGGCGGCGTTACGAGGGTTTAAATATTGGGACTACATTGGCATCTCCCAACTAGGCCACGTGTGGGTGGGAGACCATAGACGGATTTTCAGGATCTACAGACCCGCTTCTCCCTACACGCCTCACAATTTTACAGATACTTGCAGAAACGCCACGCCCTGAGCACACAAATCTCGATGGGTACCACGCGTCCTGATTTTAGCTCACCAGAAGCGCAGGTCATGATGGGAAATCTTGGGAAGGGAGGCATTTCACGCATATACCGTACCATCACGAACAACAGCCCCACATATGTGAACTCGCTTAGAGTTCGCTGGGAGGGTTGGCTGGGCCCCCTTGAGGATGAGGACTGGCGAGACGCCCTTAGGGCCCCCAAAACAGTCACTAGCTCTGATAGACTGCGACTCATCCAGATCTACTACCTCCACACTACATACCTTACCCCAGAGCGACTACATAGAGCAGGGCTGCGCACCTCATCCGAATGCACACGCTGCAGGCACCAACCAGCGGACTTCTACCATATGGTCTGGACTTGCCCCCGCCTCATAAAATACTGGGACAAGATAGAATCCAAACTCACACACACCTTGGGCTGGCATGTACCTCACGACCCTATGCGCCTCCTCCTGGGCATTATGGATGGTCTGGACGGATCCAGAGCAGACAAACTATTCCTGGGGACGGCCATCATGGTGGCCAAACGAGACATTGCCACGGCCTGGACGCATCCTTGACCCCCCCACAATAGCTAAATAGCGCCGAGGTGTGGACTGGTGCGCCGCTCAAGAGAAACCCTCATTTGAAGCCAGGGGATGCCCGGTCAAGTACAAGAGTATGGGGTAAATGGACAGATCAAATGGGTTAGTGGGGTCCGCTGGGATGGACTCTTGCTTCTGACAGACTGCTTACTTTTGCCATGTAAAGTGCTCGATCGCTGTGCATACTGTATGACTTCACTACCGACACCCTCATTATGTCTTACATGCAAACCTGTATACTGTGCTGTCCTTGCTAATCTTTCTTTGTTTTCTAAAGAAACAATAAAGTTGATTATCAAAGAAAAAAATGCTCACCCATGTTTAATACAGCTCAAAACCCCCCACATATAGCCCCCAAATAAATATCACCTGTCATGGGGAAACTACAAGAGTTTCTTCCGAGTTGGGAAGAAATCACTTCAGATTGTAGTGTTCCAAGTATAGTCCAGCATGGGTATTGCCTAGAGCTCCTCTCAACTCCACTGATCATTTCACCTTGAGCACGAGACACTTCCATATTCTCCAAGAAGAGGTATAAGCAATCCTGTTAAGGGGACTAGACAGCCAGTGCCCTTACACCTCCAAGGCAGAGGGGTTTACTCCCTGTACTTTCTAATTTCCAAAAAGGACAGCTGCCTCAGATCACGCCTCAACCTCAACCCCCTCAACAATACATCCCATCAGAACATTTCCATATGACAACCCTACGGGATGTTATACCCTTGCTACAGCACGGCAATTTCAAGACCACTCTAGATCTTAAGGATGCCAACTTGGACATACCAATCCATCCCAGTCATTGGCGCTACCTTCGCGTCATGGTAAGTGGACAACACTACCAATTCAAGGTGCTACCCTCAGGGTTATCTCAGCCCCAAGGGTGTTTACAAAATGCCTAGCAGTCATATTCGCCCACCTCAGATCAGGGGTAAGGGGGGCAGACATCTTGCCATATCTAGATGATTGGCTGGTAAAGAGTGCAGGCAGCTGTGTGTAGCACATACTCAGGCTGGCATCTCCCTGCCCCACAGCTTAGGGTGCACAATAAACACCACCAAATCCCACCTTCAACCCCTGCAAAGTCAGCCTTTTTAATGATAATTCTCATTGCCGTCACTAACAAGGCTTATCCTTACCCCAAAGAGGGCGAGCTTTTCAGCAGCTTTGGTCTCTTTTTCAGCCAAATTGTAATCTTCCAGTCAGATCAGTAATGCGCCTCTTAGGGACAATGGCCTCCTGCATTGCCATAGTTCTCCTTGCCAGACTGAAAATGTGCCTATTTCAGAAATGTCTCTGAGCAAAATGATCGCAAGGGAATGGTCATCTACAGGATCTAGTGTTGGTAAGGTCCAGCAGTCATCGATTTCTACAGTGGTAGAACAACAACAACCTGTGGCAGGACAGGCCCTTCAGCAGGTAACCATCACCACGGACACATCTAGTGTTAGCTGGGGGGGGCATCTCCACAGCTTGACAGTTCAGGGTCTCTAGTCACCCTAGCAGCAAGGGTCCCACATCAACTACCTGGAACTTCTTGCCATCCACCTAGACCTCAAAGCCTTCTTCCAGAACATTCAGCTCAAGCTGGTGCTGAAAACATTGACAACATGATCACCATGTACTACCTTCAGAACCTGCATGATTCACTGCAGCTTTCAGCAGTGACACAAAAGATTTGGCTTTAGGAGATTCACCTCCATGTCCAATACCTACCGGGAGTGGACAACAACTTTGCCAACCTCATCAGCAGGATGCACCAACACGCCCATGAGTTGGAACTCCTCCAAGTTCTCTTCCCTTACTTCTGGCCCTGGGGGGTTCCACAGATAGACCAATTTGCAACTCAGGAAAATGCAAAATGCCAATCCTTCGCTTCTGGCTTCCAACACCTACAGTCCCTGAGCAATGCTCTTTAAATGGATTGGTCATGGACATTTGGCTGTTTTTTTCTCCTCTATGTGGTAAGGAAGCCACGGCAAACATTTCCCATCCTCATCCTGGTGGCTTCCACATTGGCCAGACAACCATGTTTCTCAACTCTTCTCAAGATATCTGCTTCACCTCATCAGAAGCTCCGAAAAGGTCTGATCTTTTCAGGCAGGAACAGGGAACAGGGCAAAATCAGACCTCCTGACCCTGGGCAACTCAATCTAGCAATTTGACATCTGATGTTTTATGGTTTGGTTATCAAAATCTACCACAGGACTGCAGGGATATCCTGAAGAAAGCTTGCAAGCCAACTACTAGAGCCTTGTATGCTGCACAATGGAAAAGGTTTGTCAACTACTGGAATTCTAAACATCAAGTCCCTCTTAAAGAATCAATGCACAATATTGGGCCTGATTTAGAGTTCGGCAGATGCGGTACTCCGTCTAAAACATTATGGACATGCCTTCTGCCATATTACTAATGCCATTGGATATAATGCACTTTTAATATAGCGGACAGGATATACGTCAAGTTTGTGATAAAGCACCCATCCATCAAATTCTAAATCAGGCCCATTGTCTGTTATTTGTTTCTGGGTTAGCATATACTTCTATATGGCTACACCTTGTAGGAACATTTTTCTCTTTTTAGAAGTCATCAAAGCCTTCATGGAAGGCCTTCAAAGGGTTATCCCACCCAGAGTTCCACCTATTCCTCTCTGGAATCTCAATCTAGTACTAACAGTATGCATTGGCCCTCTCATTTGAGCCACTGGATTCATGTCCTTTGCAGTTCCTTCTTCTGTAAAGTAGCTTTCCTCATACCTATTACCTTCCTAAGGCATATAAGTGACCTCAGGCCCTCACTTTACAAGACCCCTTCATCCAACTTTAAGGGAGTAGAGCTGTCCTTAGAACTGACACTAAATTCCTTTCCAAGGTAGTCTCTCCTTCCCGTCTCAACCAAACAATTGAGCTACCAGTCTTCTTTGCTAAACTAGATTCAGTTGCATAAAGGGTCTTTCACACCTTAAGCATTAAAAGAGCCCTAATGTACTAAATTAACATAACTCAACCTTGACGTATTAGTCAACAGCTTTTTGACGCATTTGCCTAACCTCATAAAGGCCACCCAAAAGCAAAAGCTAGCATAACTAGATGGACGGACAGTCATATGTATCCAAACATGCTACTTTAAAGACAAAAGAGTTCACCCCACTCCCCCTAGGTCACACCTTTTTTTTTTTTTTTTATTTATTGGCATTTGTAATTGTTTACAATCGAACAATAACCAAAACATTTCGGTCACAGCACAACAGCATCCTTCATCCGAATCATTGGTTTGTGTCTTAACCAGAGGTCCTCCACCCCCACCACCCTTCCACTCATATGTTAATCGCTTGGTGATTCTACGGAAACACTTTGCAGATATTGAGTTAAATATACCCAGTAGTCTCTGGGTGTTGATCCAGCAGGGAGCTCCTCTTCGTAGGTCCTCAGGGTATCCCTACAGTACGTTAGGTCCGTGAGCCAGTCTTTCAGTTTTGGGACCTTCTTTCCATACCAACAGAGCGATACCCTTCTTTTGGCCATTAGTAATGCAATCATGCAAAATCTGCGCTTTAGGGCCCGTATCTCGGGCAGCAACCCTAGCAAACAGGTCTTAGCCTCACAGCGCACCTCACTTCCCACCATGGCCCCCAGCAATCTCGTCACCTGCTCCCAGTATCTCCCCACCGCCTCACACGACCACGCCAGATGTATAAAATCTGCACCATCAGCCCCACATCGCTCGCATCTAGCATCCCCACGCAGCCCATAACGGTGTAGCCTAGCCGGTGTGTAGTATGTTTGGTGCAGGTATTTGAAATGTAGTATGCGGAGATTACCATTGGGCGTCAGCATTCCCGTCAGGGTGCAGGCAACCGTCCACTCTTCCTCTGTTAGCTGTGTATCTAGACAGCTCTTCCATTTCTCCATTGAGGTATGCGTGTTCCCCGCTATGTCCCCCTGTAGTTTTGTATAGAGTGTAGACACCAGGTGTCGTTTAGCAGGTGTGGTGATCAGCCATTGCAACGCAGTCAGCTCTTTCGGTTCCAACGGGTAATCTGGATACAGTTCCTTCATGGCTCTTTGCAGCCGGTAATAATTGAAGCGAAATAGCGTAGACATGTTACTAATGAATGTGAGATGTTCAAGTGTTTTAAAAGTCCCGTTATCGTACAAATCTCCTACTGTGTCAATGCCTACCTGCCGCAGCAAGTCCAATCCCACTCTTTCTTGCGTTACCGATATAGCCGGATGCCATTGGAGCCTGAGCGCCGGGGCATACAGCGGCAGTTTATTGGCCAGTCTGCCCATGGTATGCCATGCTTTGTTCGTTGTGTCAATGGTGTTTATGTCTTGCGTATGCAGTGGCGGCCTACGATGGGTGATAATCGCCTCGAGTGGGACAGGCAGCGCATCCCCCTCTTCTATCGCAGTGTGGGTGAGGAATGGGATCCTGTGGTACCAGTAGTGTGCGTACTGTGCCTGCGCACAGAGGTAATAATGATAGAAGTCTGGGACCCCGAACCCTCCTTGACTGTACGGTAGCGTGAGTGTCCGCATCTCCACCCTGGCCGTCTTTCCCGCCCAAACAAGCCGGAGGACCAACGAGGTAATCCTGCGGAACACCTCCATTGGGGGGTGTATAGGGATGTTAGTGAACAGGTAAAGTAACTTCGGCAGGAGCACCATCTTGACGATAGCAATACGGTCAGCCAGCGATAAAGGCAGCTGAATCCATCTTCCCACCCTCTCCTCCAGTGTGTCAATCGCCGTCCCGTAGTTAGACCTGATAACAATTTCCGGGTCCCTGTGAAACCATACCCCCAAATATTTTATCGGGTCCGTTTTCCACTCCAAGGGATAATCTATGGGGTGCGGGTGCGTGGTATCAGTCAAGGGAATAATCAGGGATTTGGCCCAATTTATGGTGACCCCAGATTTACGTGCAAATTTTATGTATTCCCTCAAAAGTGGATTCAGATTGGTCTGTGGGTCCCTCACGTAGAGTAGCATATCATCTGCGTACAGGGAGATGTGCAACGGCCGTTGCGGAAACTGCAGGGCCGAATAATGATGTCCCTGTCTTATCTTGCAGGCGAGCGGCTCCAGTGCTATAGCAAACAAAAGAGGGGACAGCGGGCATCCCTGTCTCGTCCCTCTCCGTATATCAATGGTGTCTGAAATATAGTTATTCACCCTAATCCTCGCCACAGGTGCATCATATAGCAAGTGGATCCATTGAAGGAACGCAAGTGGGAATCCCATCCTCCGCAACACCTTAGTCATATATTTCCATTCTAGAGAATCAAAGGCCTTGGCTGCGTCTAGGAAGACCGCCGCCGCCTTCGTCTCAGGTGTTAAGTAATGCGCAAGCGCAAATAGTGTCCGCGTATTGTGAGCAGTGGAGCGTTCTGGTATGAATCCAGACTGGTCAGGCAAGATCAGTCTGGGCATCAGCGGGTTCAGACGTGCAGCAAGCAATTTAGCTAAGATCTTGTTATCCACGTTTATGAGGGACAGTGGTCTATAGGAGTCACAAAGCTCCGGATCTTTCTGTGGCTTGAGGAGGGCCAGTAGTATTGCCTCCCGCAATGTGGGCGGCAGTCGTTGTTGCTCATGTGCGTTTCCATACATTTCCACTAGACGGGGGGCCAGCTGGTCAACAAACGCCTTATAAAATTCGCATGTAAAGCCATCGGGGCCCGGAGCCTTACCATTCGGCAGTGACTTAATTATTTCCGTGACCTCCTCTACTGTGATAGGTTGGGATAGATATTCGCGATGTGTGTCCGATAGCCACGCTATCGCCACGTCTTCGAGGTACTCCCCGATTTCAGCCTCAGCGGCCGTAGGCCTGGAGGCATACAGCTCTCCGTATGCATCCATAAATTCCCCCAGTATTTCTTGCTCGCCATAATGTCGTTCCCCCCACCGTCCACGGATCACCTGTATGTTCTGCGGCGCACGTCCCTCACATATTTTAGCCGCCAGTCGCCCTCCTGGTCTGCCGCCCTCCCCATAGGCCCTTGCAATCTGTCGTTTCATGGTATATTTAATTTCATCGTCCGCGAGGCTCTGAAATTCGGACAGTGTAGTCCGAATGTCCCCCAGTAGCCGAGCATTTTGTGTGCGTTCGTAGTCACGTTCTAGGACTCGGAGTTTATCCTCTTTGTCTCCGATTTGCCGTCGGATGTCTTTAAGTATGCCTGCATTGGTGCTTATGCAGACGCCGCGTATAGTAGCCTTGCAGGCCTCCCAGAGCACTCCCGGGTCGGTCGCTGTAGGCGCGTTATTGTCAAAGTATTCCTGTATCGCCTGCCCGATGGTATCAGTGTACAGGGGGTCTATGAGTGCTTTAGCATTGAATCTCCAACTGAACGGAGGTGGCGTGTAGTCCGGGAGCTCCAAGGCGAGGAGCACCGGGCTATGATCGGATAGCGTTCTAGGCAGGTGACGAACCTCCCTTGTCCATCGTGCAACGTCGCCCGAGACCAGCCAGTAGTCTATACGGGACCAGCTACCGCGCGACGTAGTCACATGAGTGGCTTCTAGGTCATCCGGATGTCTATGCCTCCAAATATCAGTAAGCGCCTTATCAACCATTATGTCCTGTAGGACATGGAGGGCGTGCCTATGTGGCTCCGCTGTCGCCCCAGAGCGGTCAAAGTCATCGCAGAGCGCAATATTAAAGTCTCCACCCCACACCACATGGGGAGCCTGGAGGTCGCGCAGTTTGCTCCACAGCGATTGGTAGAACTGCGGATCGTCCACGTTAGGCCCGTAGACATTCACCACAGCCAGTCTCTGTCTCCGCAGGAGACCAGTCAGAATAACAAACCGTCCCATGTCATCCTTCTCAACCGACTCAATGGTATATTTCAGCCCTTTTTTTATCAATACCATCACCCCCCGTGCATAGGAGGAGTAAGAGGAATAGTGTACGGACTCAGCCCACCTACGGCCCACATTAACTCGGCGTGACGGTGCGCAGTGTGTCTCCTGTATGAGTGCAATATCTACGCGCTGTCTGTCCAGGTATGCCAGTGTTTGCCTGATTTTCTTGGGGTTACCAAGCCCTCGGACATTCCATGTGATTAATCGAAGCAATCTCGCACCTACTCCGCTATCAGCCATCTCCTAGCAGTAGCAGGTATACAGCAATCACCCTTACACCTAGCGGGCGCGTCCCTATAGCTGTCGCAGTGGGTATGGACCCTCAGTTGCCTGAGCAAATTTACTCGGAATTCAGCGATGCGTCTCATGCACAGTGACCAACATTGCAACTTCCCAACCGTATCCCGCTTCCCCCCACCCACTTCAGCACCCCAACTATGCCAAAGACATACCCCATAACTAATGTCAAACATTAAGGTAACTGGATTCGGGGATCTCCCTCGTTGGGGGACCGCCTAGAACACACCTCTCCATCCAACTTAATGGATGTGGACGGGGACAAATCCCTGTTCAGGACCCCAAGGATCCCACATCTATGTAAGCATCGTATCGACCCTCCCCAGGGTCCGTCGCAGTCTCAGCAACGTTCACAGCGTCCCATTTGTAGCATTACTGTCCTGCTAGCAGAGAGTCTTTTTCCCAGCCATCCGCTCCTCCCTCCACCCGCACCTGACCCACATACCTATGGTATAGTCCTGGCAGTCAGGGCTCATTTCTCACGCTGTTCATCTGGGTGGTTTGTCTGCCATCCCAGACATAACGAACGCCTTCCCCTCAGGGAGCGGCTGTTTCCAACTGTGTGCGGTCTCTGTCCGATAGGGGAATCCTACCCCCGAACTTCCGCGATCAGGAGCTCCTGCAGCACCACCCCGACTTGTATAGTAGCAGTTTTACCGGCGTCCAGCCCTTCAGAGGCCCCGGCGTGGTCATTCACAGCAAATGCACTCGCAGTCTGTGCCATGGTGGAAGTCTCCTCGTCTGCCCTGTCGCCCTCCGTTATTCACCCCGTCGAGGTCGCGTGTTCAGCACGTGGTGTAGAGCAGCTGCGCCGGTCCTCGGTGGTCCTTGTGCACAATAATTTAGTCAGCGTCCGTGGCTTCCTCAACTCTCCGTCTCTCTTTGCGCTTAGCTCCGATTTTTTTGATAAGTTCAGACGCCTCTCGGGGCGAGTGGCACAGTACCGCACGTCCGTCGTGCGTTATCCGCAACCGGGCAGGGTAGAGCATGGCGTAGTCAACCCCCATATCACGAAGCTTTTTCTTTACCGGATTGAACTCTTTCCGCGCTTGTTGGACTGTGAGGGTGAAGTCCGGGTAGAATGCCAGTTTGTTTCCTTGGTGCGTGATCTGCTGTTTCTCACGCGCTATTCGAAGGACAACATCCCGGTCCCTGTAGTTGAGGACTCTGGCGACTATGGGCCGCGGGGGTGCCCCAGGCTTTGGTCTTGGAGCCAGCGACCTGTGCGCTCGCTCAATGAGGAACATTGGGGACAGGTGCTCCGCGCCCACAACGTCCTTAATCAGCTCCTCAACATACGTTTCCATCCGGCCCGTGTTGGTAGATTCCGGAACCCCCGTGATTCTCACATTATTGCGTCTTGAGCGCGCTTCCAAATCCTCCGTCTTTTGCCTCATCGCCTCCAGCAGTCTCTCAGCCTCCGTATATTTTTGAGTGGTGGTTTGGGAGGCGTCCTCCAGTGCCCCGATTCGGGTCTCTGCCTCCGTTAGCCGCTCTCCGTGCGCATCCAGCTTCGCCGCCATGTTGTCGACACGCAGTGTGATGGTATCAAGTTTACCATGTATGTCCTGTAAGCTCTGTTGGATGGCCCTCAGCGCCTCCGCCATGCCCTGTGGCGTTGTGTCGTCAGCCCCCGTTGCGTCGTCTGGTGGCAGAGTGGCGCCTTTGGTCTGGCGCTTGGTTTCAAAGGGGAGCTTCGTTTGTGTCTTCTCCGGCTTTCCCATAGTGTCCGAGTGCGCCGCTGGGCCCCCTGGGCCCCGCCGACTAAGATCACCTATCGGGCCCTCCGCAGACGGAGTTCGGGGGTGTCACAGCCGAACGGCAGGCCCACAGCTCTCTGCAATGGTTCCGTTGTTCAGCTCCTCATTCCAGCCATTCGTCCCGCATGGGTCCCAGTGCCGCCATTCAGCGCAGTTGCGTTCGGTACGTGGCCCAGCTATCTCCGTTCCGCCAGCAGTCTCACACGCTCACCGCCATCCGCTGGGCTCTATATGTGCCGGTCTTGGGCGCAGCGCACGTGGATCTCTCCACCGCCCGGGTCCACCATGCTCACGAGGCCAGCCTGCAGCAGATGTCCTCCCTATTGGCCGGCGAGGCGCTCCTCGGTCCCGCAACGGGGGCCCCAGCAGTCTCCTCACCTCTCCGCTCTCGCAGCCCCCGCCGCAGCACAGCGTTATGTACCTCCGCCGATGCGGTCACACCGTCGCCGAGCCCTCGCCTCCTCCGCGGTCAATCGGGCAGGCGGCCAGCATGGAGGCTCTCACGGGGCCCCCTCCGCGCACCGCAGTCCGTGCCTGTGCCCCCGGGGCTCCCGCAACGTATCAGGAGTGAGCTTGTAGTGTCCAGGCGGCGACCGCGTCCCTCACCAGCGTCCTTCCTTATCGGCAATGCCGACGCCACCCAGAGCGCGTCTTCGTGTCGGTGGGCGCCGCCATCTTGGGAGCCGTTAGCCTCGCACGCCCGGAAGCTTCGGAGTTCGTTTTTTCAGGGAAAGCGGGGCTCTCGATCGACCCTCTCAACCCCCTTCTGTGAAGGGCAGCTTCCGATCATTGCTGCGATGTGTTTCTGGCCGCGGCGCTTCCTCTGTCATGCTTTTTGCGCCATTTTCGTTCCCCGTCCGGCGGAGCTGTCTCAGGAGGCAGCCATTCCGCTGTGCGCCCTCTAGCGCCCCCCCCCCCTAGGTCACACCTTACTAGGAAGAATGAGTAAACAATGGCTGTTTTAGGGAATATTCCCATAGCTTTTGTAGAGCTGCTACATGGTTAACCCCCCAAAGAACTTTACGAAGCACCCCTGTGTGGATATTCTTGCCCCTCCACAGGCTAAGGTTGGCCAAACAGCAATAAGAACTTTATTTCAGACATCTGTATCCTCCACTGACTATCCACTGCTTTGGGGAGTTCTGCTTTACTGTCTATGTGAAGCATGAGCATCTATAGCTATACATGCTACTAACAGAAAACTTTACTTTCCCTGTATGCATCTATCCATAGCTTGATGTGCTGTAAACTAACCTGCGCCCACCCGCTCCGGAGTTAGTGTCTTGTTGCGCATCTCTGTTATATTAACATCTATTACTCTTATGCACCATTCACACGGTCACCCTATTCTCACTTCTCACCACTCCATACCTACGCTCACCCGCTGTGTGAAAAACAATAGAATCAGTGCCCAAGCGCATTGCCAACTGAGTGTGGAGTCACAGGCTACCTCAAAACTCTAAAAGACTTCTTCAAACAAAAACAACTTGCAGTGTGCGAGCATATAGTATGTACACCCATCCCATGAACCATTCTTTAAATACAAATTTGCCCTAGGTGTCCCTCTTCAATCCCCAGTCAGCAGCATTAAGGGGTTAAAGTATCCCCTCTGAGCTATACTTCCTTTCAGTGTCTCTCAGCTGTGGAGCCTTCTTAGTGTTATCACTGGTTAACCAGTCAAACATAAAGCCAGTATGGTTAGCTTGGGTGAGAATTGGACTCACCTTGTCTAATCTGGTTGCCAATAATTTTGCACAGATTTAAACATCTATGTTTTCCATTGAGATAAGGAGTTAGTATGTGCAGTGAGTGGGGTTCTTCACTGTTTTCGCAATTAGAGAGATTGTGGCTTCCACCATTGAGATGCTGATACACCGTCCATGTCCAAAGCTATTATAATACTCAGAATAGAGAGCAGCTGTTGGGCAAATTGCTTATAAAAGGCAGCTGTGAAGCCATTGGCTCGAGGTGCTTTACCCGTATTGAGGCTGTTTACTGCGGTCAGTGCCTTTGTTTTGGTTACGGGGCTTTTGAGAACTTCTACTTTTTATATGGGTATCGTTAGGAGTGACACAGACTCTAGATAGGTGGACCTAGCTATCGGGTCAGTGGGATGTGCCTTGTATAGTGCTTGGTATTAGGTACGAAACACCCATAGATTCTCTTCTTCATTTGCTTGCACAATCCCATCCCGATCCCTATCCTTTCCAATATATCTGCATGCTTGGATAGCTCATAGTTTGTTTGCCAATACTGTACCCACTTGTTCCCTTTGTGAAACCAAACCCTTATCTTGATCAAAATGTTGTTAGCTCTGTAATTTTAATGTGCCCAGTTGCCCCCTCGCTGAGCTTAACTGCTTCAATATGTTCTTATAAAGGTTAGTCATGTGGTTATTTTCTAGCTTGATGAGCCCTGTGGTCAGCTTCACCAGTGTTATCCATCTTATTTCCTTGAGGCGACCTGATACCTGCATAAATGACACCCTATGCACTGCCCTGAGGACATCACACACTACCTCAACACTAGTTTCACCTGTTTTGTTAAAAGCTAGGTGTTCCTTTATCTTCTGTCAGAGCTTGTGGCGTACAACAGAGTGTTTGAATAGGGAGTATTTAATACGCCATGCCCTGTCCTCTTCCAGTTAACTGGCCAGGGTCACACAGCATAAGGGGCCTCTGTGAAATATCTTCAATGAATGTAGTGCATTGGTTAAGCTGCAATCAATGCATATTTAATGATGGCTGGGAAGTGTGAATAACTGGTTGACAGAGAATGGCAATCTCCAGGCACAGGTCTCCAAACTGGAACTTCTCTTCTATTGAAAGTTTTAGTGTCCCACCTGTTCTCTGCTTTTGAGCTATCATGGGCAGATCGCACTACAATTTGGCAGATCGTATTACCAAATTGTAATCCACGCCAAGTAATAACAGGCGCATGGAGAAATCAAGTATTTCTTACACAGAGCGCATCAGGAATTTCTCCTATCCTGGATTAGGAGCATACAGTACAGCTAGGGAGCCCATAATGCACCCCTTTGATCGCCAACCATCTCCCTGTCTTTTCTAAGTCCGATGTTCCCCAAACATGTACCCTGAACTCAGTAGAATGGCCACACCTGCTGCCTTAGAGAGCCCAAACGCATGGTCTTATTTAGAAAAGTGTCTGTCTCTAAATGGTATTGATCAGACCAGAGGAGTCATGTCTTATGCAGGAAGCAAATGTCTGCTTCCATGTGTCACAGTTCACCTAAACTACTCAATCGTTTGGTTGAATTGCTGAGGCCCATGGCATTGTACATTACCAGAATCCATTTGGTGGTTATATGTGACTTCTAAAAGAGTGTGCAAGATTTCCGCACTGTCTGTGGTGTCTGTAGCGACCTGTAACCCGAGGTTTATGTGGATTTGCTAGCTCAGTTGGGAACAGCCCCACCCACCCTCTCAGGTCTCACCTCCCCAAACTTGAAACATTCTCCTGTAATAACCAAGGTTTCTGAGATAACCTGAATACATATAAACTATAATTTGCCAATTATTATTCATGTCCCCTAAATACTTGAGGTAATCTACAGTCCCCCACCCAGATACCAGCCACAGTTCTGTAAACTCCCATGAGAAGAAACCCACTAGCAAGGCCCTGGATCATTGTCTCTGGGCTCTCCGAGTTTGTATCCCCATGGACTGTTTCATTGGACTTGCTCCTGACTTTTGAGTCCGTGCTTATTTTCTTCAGATGTTATAACATCTCTTTGTCTGACACAATCTCGTTAAGTGCCAGTAAAAGACTTTTTTTTGCGATGACTGCCCATTCTCCTCCATTTCCACCTGACAGACATTTCTTCAGGCAACTACGGCTGATTCGGGCTCAGTATGCTCCTTTATTGTATAGTGCGTCTTTCTATGATGGCCAGTATCTCCATTCCACTCCAGGTGTAACAATCCTAACTGTAATACTTACTTAGAAAAGTATATTCCCTGAGCACTGGTAATTACGGGTTTTACCAAAGTAAAAGAGTTTGTGTTTCAACCAAGAATCAGGAGTACTCTCCAGCTGTGCTCTACACAGTTGTCCCGCACTTTTGAATCACTGTTCTGTGTGTTGCAACCTCTTCGGAGGGTGTAGGTTTTTAAGTGTAGGCTTAGACTTCCTCAGAAAGACAGTCTGGCAATAATCCCAATCTTTTTGGTACTGATTTTGTGGGTTTAACTCTTCTTTGCGTGTATCTTGCAAGGTTCATCAATTTGCAAACATTCCACCAATGGTACAAGATCTAATCAGATTAATCCTCAAGTGGTTGAGCAACTTGTGTGCAAGAAATCGCAGGAAGGTCCTTTGTAGAACATGACTATATGTAGGTCTCTCTGGGGATCCTTGTGTTATTCAGTTGTAGTGTATAGCAGCGGAAGTGGACGTGACGAACCGACGAGACGTGGGGAGCGAGAGACGCTGGTGGGAGGTGCGGACTCACGGAGTGACGAGTCTATCCGGACGCCCTGAACCGCTGAGTGCGTTCATTAACACGTGGAGGTTGAGAGTGCGGCAACCAGGCAAGTGAGCATCTTTGCCAGGAGGGGGCAAGGCTAGTGCCTTGGTACCTCCCACTGCGCAGAGGCAGCCGGTTTCAGGCCGGTGAGACTTGTGCAATGGAGAGGACTGCCTCACCCCGCTCCTGAGTCTGCGCTCCGCTCTTCACTCCACTTGGCTCCCCTTTGCCTTATTTACCCCCACGTCCTACACTCTCTTTAGGGAGGAGAGGCCGGACATCTGCCTATAGATGGCAGCAAGACCAACAATGAAACCAGCCACAAAGCAGTAAGGAATTTAGACAATAAAACAACAAGGAGCTTAAAGAAAGGAAATTGAAAGGAGGAATCAAGGGCAATATGATCAACAAAGGCAGGACAGGGCTCTGTGAATTGGCAAAGCGGAGGGGGGGGGATCCAGAGAAAGGGGTCACAGTCCACCCCAATCCTCCTTCCTCCCCCTCCACTACCCTTACCCAGACTTAGTCCCTGCCCAATCCTCTGGAAAGAAGCAGTTCAAACCAGCCAACACCTGATGTCGTGATTGCGGCAGCCGCTAGTCGGCGGCCGCGGAGAGCAGCACCAGGAGGTCCGCGGAGATGGCCTGATATTAGCTTGGGTGCGGCCTGCGGCACTTTTGGTGGCCCCGCTCACCATTGCTTCTACCCAGCCTAGCAGTCTGTCACACCGGGATAAAACTGGCTCAAACCAAAAGGTGGCACAGCGATCATCAGAAGGACATCAAAAGACACAATTACAAGCCCCAGGGCTCCCCGAGTAGGGGGGTGTCCGGTACTCCAGCCGAGCAGGTGCCAGAGGGTTCAGGGCACGGTGCAAACCCACAGGAATTCTAGCTACTCAACCAACCAAATTATGCGTTCTGGAAAACAGAGGGGTCCAGCGGCTCCACTCAAGAAAAGGCAGCGGAGGATCGACTGTTTGAAACCCATAGAAGCATCTGACCAGATACTCACATGAACACTAAACACATCCCCGAGCAGCCCAGCGACCAATTCAAATTCATACAACATGGAAGCTAGCCTCATGGGTCCCAAAACTACCCTCTCCCAACTAAAAAATGACATCTAAATTTGCCTACCTCAAAAACGCGGGCTCTGTTATCTTTTCCAGTAATTATAGTATTAAGGGTCTGCCAATCCCCCTGAGCCCAACAGTGATTGTCAACCAGGAGGGCCCCAACCTTAAACCCTCATCCCCCAACTCATCAACTCACACGGGTACCTGTGAACTCCTAGGGCCCACTGAGCCAGACAGGGGTTTGCTCTACTAAGTTTTGGGTGTGGCTCCTCTCCTCCCCCCCGGGCAGACTGGGGGCCCAATTCACCGACCCACACCCCAAACCTTGGAGCATAGAAGGATTAGCACAAGAAGAACACAAATTTTTCTAACAATTCGGTCAGCAACGCTACTCTCACTAATTTGCCAGAATGGGACCCCGCTCAGCCCCTACTTAATTCTCCTACGTTTAGAGACGATGCACACCATCTATCTTTTAGCCTGGACGATGAAGCAGAAGTAAGGAAGTGTGCAATCAACCGCGAGAAGGAAAGCCTTGCAACAACAATTGATAAATCAAAGGAACCAATAGTGCAATCACCACTGCTCTGGGATGCCGTGAACAAGCCTGACATAACTTCTCAGGTACAAGGTCGACTTCAACTATCTCCCTATGATGAAGACTTCTCCGTCCCTGAAAATGACCTTTCCTATCCTCAGTCTAAGGAATGGTAAATGAGGCTTTCATCCTACCAAAAAGAATTTCCCCACAATACCCCCCCCCCCCCCCCCCCCACCTACTTCAAACGAGGAAAACAAACAAGAGTCGGCCTGGTCCACAGCCTTCAACATCTGACAGAGGTCGGTGGATGCCATGTCGTTTCAGGCCAACAAAATGGATATACAAATAAGCCTACTAAACACCCTGGCTGTATATGTTGCCAGTATTGACAAAAAGATCATACATTTAAACAATCTGATCCAACGGGCCCAGGGGGACACCGATCACTAGTGTCAAAGCTGCAACTGTTCACCAATCATAGGCAAACTATGTGCACTCCAGGAGGTGATGACTAAGCTTGTGGGGGACCTAAAGGAAATTACCAATGTCAAGCCTCCCATCCCAAGTAAAAGAGCCTGGTCTGCGGGCTCTAACCCAACAAACAACTCGCAAGAGGTGCCGTCACACGGGGTACAGGGGGCTTCCAATGTTGATACACAGTAGCTCCTGGCCAAGACAGTCTGCAGCGCTGAAAGTAACAGTTTGAAAGGGACCACTGCGGCCGTAAACCTTGCGTCTATTCCCATACCCTCACCCTGTCAATAAATTGAGGAGGCAGACCATAAAGGCAAACAGGCAAAAAGGAGAAAAAGCTGAAATAAAATCCGTCCCACAACACAAACTTTGGCGCACTATCCACTATTTAATACATTAATCCGTGAAGGCTTGACTGGACACAAGGACCAAACCCGGCCTAGCGGGTCAGCAAAAGTGATTAAACAACCCAACTGCAACTCCTAATCAGGCCGAAAAGCAACAGAGTGTAATCTACAACCCACTGAGGTGAGGGCCACAGCAGTTGGCATAGACTCCACCGCTACAGCACCGAGGACCCCCCCCCTTATGGACCACGCCAAAAACCCAATGGCAAGATGCGGCTCCCGAACCTCCGACCCAAACGGCGGGAAGAAAAAAGCACTTGGTCAACCATCCTGCCTGCCAGTAACAATAGAACCATTAGACAAGAAACAATCCACATCGAAGAACCTGCACTAGCCAGCGCCTCCCATAACATCTCCAAAACAGCTACAATGAGCCCAAAAGAGCCAAGTACCGTACTCACCCTGCCTCCTATAAACTCAATTTCTGTTTTGGTCTCTGATATGCTTGCTGAAAGTATTTCTACACACCATAACAATCGGACTGTTTGAACCGTGGGCTCAGCTAGAGCAGTCACTGAGTGGTCAGACCCTCCCTTGGAACCCAGACAAATCGATCACACTCTCCCAAAGCCAGGGAACAACTTACCTGCAACTTCTCTCGATGCCCACCCACACATAAGGCTAGCACAAGAACCATCCGCACACACACTATTTTACCCGAAATACAAGTCGATAAGCAGGTTTGACATCCTAAACCGGGGGAACATTCTGAAGCTAATTCAAGCTACAAGCTTGAGGGGAGAAGTCACATGCCAAGAGATACTCTCTGTTGAATTTATCACACTGGGCCATGGTCAGATCTATGGATCAACCAAAGTCACCTGGCGATCGACGGAGTTAGCCAACAAGATCCTGAGATACGCTGATATTTTCAAGTAGTGGGGCATCTCCCTTATTACTGGGAAGGGGCCAGGCTATCCACACATCCTTGACATCGCACCAGACGTGGCGAGTTCAAGAGCGCTCCCAAGATCGGTTTCGTCTGTCCAGCTCAAAGAACCTAAACGGGCCCGGCTGGAGCTGACACCTGGGCTTTACTGCCAGGGACCTTGAAATCAACTTGATTGCTACAGTGACAGTGCAACAGAAATAACGACCTTGCAAGAAGCTCACTCAAGATATGCACCTGGAATATCAATGGCCTGGCGAATAAACTGAGTGATCAGGGCACTGTATCGATTTATGCTCCTTTGATATCATTCTGCTGCAAGAGACATGGCTTAAGAGGCCACACCATCTATCCGCTCTTGGGATCAATGGAGCGATACCGCAGGGCTTCATGTAGTAGGCACCTCACTCAGAACTGCCAACGGCCAGTTAAGGAGCCTAACCCTGATAAATGTCTTCATTTGCCCAAATTCGGACTCTCAAGGTCAGCGTCAACAGAGGAGCTGACTTCAATGGTGCTAAATCTCAGATCTGGAAATCATAGTACAAACATTTTAGTTTCAGGAGACTTCAACATGTGGCTGATGTTCGATCTTCCCTCTAACGAGATCACGCAGCCACATGAAGGTGACTGGGCCATACCACCGCAGGATTTTCCTGGGTGGGTCAGAGTAGATTCATGGGGACG
Source organism: Triturus cristatus (assembly GCF_964204655.1). Lineage (NCBI taxonomy): Eukaryota > Metazoa > Chordata > Amphibia > Caudata > Salamandridae > Triturus > Triturus cristatus. The sequence goes on along the minus strand of NC_140586.1, from coordinate 195,579,954 downwards.
GGCCCTTCAAGGCAACTTGGAACACCTTGGACTAAAAGCCCTTAATGTCCGATTTTATCCTGACAAGCTGCCTGGCCTTTCATATCTAACACTTGGGCCTTCTTGATTCATTACTCGTTTTCTAGCCTTCCTCTACTGAACCAAATCACCGCATTAGGTTCTGGTGATAACATGGACAGTGACCACCGACCCCAAGAGCTTTCCCTAAACATTCGGTTGATGCAACATATCACGGCAGCGGACCAAGGTTTGACATCCATACCATCAACCAAAAAACATCACGTGTACTGTCAACAATCTCCCCACTTTGGTGTCAGAAGCCAAGCAACTATTTGTCAACATCTATGGGACAGAGGGAGATCCACTCGTCAACTGGTCAGTGTTCTCCGAAAAATTGGGGGCTCGGTTCGCAACACTGACACAGAGCAAACCTCGGATGTCGGCCTCACAAGTGAAAGGTTCCCGTCATACAATACAGTCTGCAAACCACAGTATAAATCGGTTGTGAAGAAAACTCAAAATGTCACCAATGGACCCAAAAATAATAAGGAAACTAAGAGAGGCTCGTAGGCATCTGAAGGTGGCTAAACGCGAACACTGAAGGAACACCTGGAATTCATCTGGGCCAAACTACAGCATGATATAAGGACCAACAACTCAGCTAAGTTTTGGCGTACCATAAATGGCCCAGGGGGCGCGCTTCCCAAGACAGCCTGGAGTGGTACCTTTTTCTACATGATCATTTCAACATCCAACCACCGTCAGATCGAGACTGTGAGCAAGTCGAAATCTCTGTGGGCAGCACGGTCCGGGAAGCTCAATCCACTACTCATGATAAGTCATGCCTCAGGCTCTCCTTTACAGAGGCCTCAGTTCAAAAGCAAATTACGAAGGGACGGGGTTCCCAGGTGGAATGCCACCAGCCCTATACAAGGAGGATCCAGCTTTTTGGGCCACTCAACTAGCCCCGCTCTATTAATCTATCTTAGAAAAGAAATCCATCTCGGCTTCATGGCGTGGATCGATTCTTTCTCCAATTTTCAAAGGTGGCGACAAAAAATATCCTGAGAATTTCCACATGATCGCCCTAATCGATAGTGAAGTGAAATATTTTGCAGGTGTGCTGCTGAACTCCCTACGATCATAGGCTGAGACAAATCAAATCATACCACCAAACCAGACTGGATTCACAATCAACACTGGGACAGCAGTGAATCCCATCACACTCTCTCTTTTGATCGCCCAGGCCGAATCCAACTTCAGTCCCGTATATATCAGCTTCATAAACTACAAATCTGTCTTCGACAGGGTCGATAGAGGAAAGCTTTGGCAGAAACTCGCCCTGCTCAACATTCCCAACACCTTGCTCACGGCCTTGCAGTTTTTGCACCAAGACACATGGGTCATGATCAAATCGGGGACGGATCGCGCCTGTCACGGCCCATAACTACCATGGAAAGCCTCAAGCAAGGCTGCATTCTTGCACCTATGCATTTTTTTTTTTTTGGATAAACTTCTTTTTATTGTGTTTTGCGGCATAGAGAACAATATCAAGAATAATATACAGCAGTGCAGTGAACAAGGCATCAGTACCTGCAATCAGGAAAGCATCAACAGGCAATTGCAAAAACCCTCCCGTCCCCTCCCTTCCTCCGTCCCCACCCTCTGCGCTCCCACCCTTCAAAACAGGCCCCCCAACCATTTCCCCCATATCTTGCGGAATTTTTTTGGGCAGCCCCGTGCAGCGTATAGCGACCGCTCCTGGGCCGCACACCAATCCACCCCTCTACTCCAGGTAGCCACTCTGGGCGGGTCTGACTGTGACCACACTGCCGCTATATCTCTCTTAGCCACCATAAGGGCAGTGGTGAGGAAGTACTTCTCATTACGGGACCCGTCCATCCCGTCCATGATGCCCAGCAGGGCCATTCTAGGCTCGTGGGGGACCTCCCAACCCAGGACCTCCGCTAGTTCGGCTTCAATCGCTGCCCAGTAGTCCTCCAGACGGGGACAAGACCACACCATGTGGAAAAAGTCCGCCGGAACCACCCCACAGCGAGTGCAGGAGGCGTCCACGCGGAGGCCCGCACGATACAGGCGGTCCGGGGTCAGATAGGCAGTGTGGAGGTAATAGAGTTGGATAAGCCGCAGCCTAGCGGAGGTGGTAAGCGACCGAGGGCCCATAAGGGCGTCCCTCCAGTCCGCCTCATCCAGGGGTCCCACCCAAGCCTCCCATCGCTGTTTTAGCCCGCTCCAGTCCACCGGTGTATTGTTAATCAGGGATTTATAAATGCGGGATATGCCCCCCTTCCCAAGATACCCCAACATCACCTGGGCCTCAGGCGGACTATGGGAAGGCAGTCTGGAATCTAGAGGGATGTGAGCCCGAACCGCGTGGCGCAATTGAAGGTAGCGGTAGAATTGAGAAGGCTGCAGCGAGAAGCGGGTCTGAAGCTCCTGGAAGGAACACATGCGGCTTCCACGCCATATATCGCCCAGACAGGAGATACCGAGAAGATCCCACTGCCGAAAGCCCGTTAGTCCCACCACCTCCCGCAGCCACGTCCCGTGCCAAAGCGGAGTGAGTTGCGTGGACGTCCCCGACCATCTGGTGTCGCAAGGCCGCGCGCCACGCGAGAAAGGGAGCCCGTACGACGTCGGGGAGTGACAGGGGGATCGTTGTGCCATAGAGCATGTTTTGGATGGAGGAGAACCCGAGGCAGTTCACCTCGAGTCGATAAGCTGGGTCGCCCCAACCACCCGAGAACCAGTCGTGGACCACCAGTAGTTGGGTGGCCAGATAGTAAAGGTAGAGGTTAGTCATGCTCAGGCCGCCGTCGTAGGAGGGGACCCTGCAGCGATCCAAGGCCAGCCGAGGCCTACCACCGCCCCAAAGGAATTTGGTCACCATCTTATCCAGGTCCCGGAACCAGTCGTGGACCACCAGTAGTTGGGTGGCCAGATAGTAAAGGTAGAGGTTAGTCATGCTCAGGCCGCCGTCGTAGGAGGGGACCCTGCAGCGATCCAAGGCCAGCCGAGGCCTACCACCGCCCCAAAGGAATTTGGTCACCATCTTATCCAGGTCCCGGAACCACGGGCGCGGAAAGGGGCATGGAGTGTTTTGTAGCATGTAAAGAAACTTGGGGAGGATCATCATCTTATATAAGGCGACTCTCCCTAGCGGATTCAATGGGAGGGCCTGCCACCGGAGCATATCTGATCTGGTTTTGTTGACTACTGGAGCCACATTGAGTGCCCAGCAGAGTTCCGGGAGGAGGGTGACCCAAATCCCCAGGTACTTAAAGGAGAGTCTCCGGAGGGGGATATCCGATTGCCAGTCGAAACATTCCCGCGACGGGTGTAGCGGGACTAGAACGGATTTTTTGGGGTTCAGATGGAGACCCGACGCCTGGCCAAACCGATGGAGGATCCGGCGGACCCGGGGCCCCGAGGTCGCTGGATCGGAAAGATAGAGGAGGACATCGTCCGCGTATAGGGCAATCTTATCGGGGGCCACATCTGGCCATTCCCATCCGCGAAGAACGGGATCCGCGCGAATCAGCACCGCCAGGGGTTCCATGGCCAACGCGAAAGGGAGGGGCGAGAGCGGACATCCCTGGCGCGTCCCCCGACCTATGGGAAACGGGCGAGAGAGAGCCCCGTTGACCAACACACGGGCTCGCGGGTGCGCATACAGGACCGCTACCATGGCACGGAACCGGAGACCGAAGCCCATGCGCTCCAGGACGTCATCCAAGTACGCCCATCCCACGGAGTCGAAGGCCTTTTCAAAGTCGACCAGGAGGAGGGCCAGATAGGGGGAAAGGCGGCCGCGGTGCGCCATCGCAAGATGCAGGCGCCGCAGGCAGTGTCTGGTCCCCCGCTCCGGCATAAAGCCACATTGATCCGGGTGGACCAGGGAGGCAAGCGACGGGCGCAACCGCTGCGCCAGGACCGTAGCATAGATTTTGAGTTCGGTGTTGATAAGGGATATCGGCCGATAGTCGGAGCAGGACCGCGAGGGAGGCTGAGTCTTGGGGAGGGCAACTATGGTTGCTGTGTCCGTCTCGGGCCGGAACGAGCCCGTCTCCACCACGGCTGCAAATAGGTCCCGAAGCCTCGGGGCCAGCGTCTCACGATAGTGAGCGTAGTACTCCTGGGGGAACCTGTCGGGTCCTGGGGTCTTCCCAGGCGCCAGGCGGCCAATGGCCTCCTCGATCTCCAGCAGCTCGATCGGCGAATCAAGGGTCTCAGAAACCTCAGGCTGCAGCCGCGTAAGCGTCGCCGCAGTCGTCCCCAGCAACTCCTCGAGGGAGAGCGTGGACGGCCTGTGGCGGTACAGCTGGGAATAATAGTCAGCAAACGCCTGGGCTATCGCCACCGAGGCTGTGTGAATACCACCCATTGGGTCCGCGATGGCCGGAATGATCCTTCCCGCCCGGGGATAGGTCGCCAGTCGGTGGAGAAGAGTGCCGTTTTTGTCTCCCCAGCCGTAGACCCGGGCCACCGAGGAGCACCATAGAATCTTCGCCGCCTCCAGGGAGTGGAGGCGAATCTCTTCCCGCAGGAAGGCCAATCGACGAGACCGTGCGGCATCGTCCAAGTCCCCCAGACTGCGCTCTAATTCCAAGGCTTGGGCTTCGCATTCCGCGAGCTTCTGGGATTGGGCCCGCCGTTGGCGCTGCAGATGCCCCTTAGCGGCGCCCCGGACAGTCGCCTTGCCGGCCTCCCACAGGACGGCAGGGGAGGTGACAGAGCCCTCGTTATGGGAATAATAATCGGCGATTTCGCCCCCGACCGCCTTCCGAAAAGCCTTGTCGTGGAGGAACCAGGCGTTCAGACGCCACATCGGACGGGCAGAGAGGGGGGGGGGACCGAGAGCGAGGAGCACAGGCGAGTGGTCCGAAAGGCCCCTCGGAAGAATGCGTACATCTCGCACCCCCGCGCAGTCGGTGGACGGTACGAAGATGAGGTCGATCCGGGCATGGGAGTGATGGGCCGCCGACGTGTGGGTGTATTGGCGTGCCTGCGGGTGCCAGATCCGCCAGACATCGCAGAGGCCCTGCGATTCAGCCCAGGATGAGAGCTGTTTTGCGTGGGCGACGCGGGTCAGGGAGACCGGGCCCGTCGAGTCCAGGTGAGGCGAGTAGACGGCGTTGAAGTCTCCGCCGAGAATGAGGGAGCCCGCCGGGAGTGTCGGGAGGAGACCCGCTGCGTGGGAGAGGGCCGACGGCAAGAGGGATGGTGCCGCGTAAAGGGACATCAGGGTAAGGGGCCGCCCCTCCAGATTGCCAGAAACCACTACTACCATACCTTGGGGGTCCAAATGCACCCGGGCCAGGACAAAGGGGAAGGACTTGCGGAGCAAAATGGCCACCCCTCGGGACCCTCGTGCAAAACCTGAATGCCATACCCTGTCATAACCGTAGCGGCCAAGGAAGGGGCAGTTGTTACCCAACAGGTGAGTCTCCTGGAGGAGGAGTACATCAATCTCGGCGCGTTGCACATATTTGAGGACCGCTATGCGTTTAAAACGGTCCAGAAGACCATTGACGTTCCAGGATAGTATGCGCATGGCGGCCCTAGGGACAGGTGGGTCAGCCATGGTCTAGGACAGAAGAGGGGGCCAATGGAGGCGCGTCTGAGCAGGTCCCCAGAGAGGAAGGACAACGGGACATCGGGCAAGAGAACAGGCCAAACAGCACATGATACCTTAGCACAACAATTAAGAGGGAGTCATCCCCCACCAACAAAGTCTCCCCAACGAGGAAGAAACAACCCCAAACCAACCCCAACCCCCCACCCTATACTTCGAAAACGGAAGCATCTGTCGCCCGAACCAAATGGAAGAACCACCAAGCTAAAATGCTTGGGCTGGAGCGCTAGTGGACCCCTGATACAAATAAAGTCAAACCTGATTTACCTGCCCTGGCCAAGAGCAACACTGATAACGGAGCATTCCACCCCTGTCCAGGCACCCCCCACCCCCCCTCCCCCAAAAGAAGCAAAGAAAGTCAGATGTTGGGGCTGCGAGAGAGGTCCGAAGAGTCCACCAACTCGGCCGGTTGGGTTGCAGGGCCCGTGAGCCGGGGTGGCACGGCCCGCCGTCCATCTGCCCCGGGACTGGCGTGTGCGGCCGATGAGGCAGAGGAGGTTCTCGACCCTCGGCGTGACCTTCTCCCAGAGTGCGTGGTGATCACCTCCTCCGCGGTGCGCTCCCGGGGTAATGTGCGGTGCCGCCGACGGGTCTTCGATGTCCGGGGCCTTCCTCGTCCCCCCCACATACCCGTAGGCGATCCGCGCCCAGAGCACTGCAGGGGGTGCTCCTCCGTCAACCAGGTCCAGGCTGCCCGCGGGGTATCGAAAAACAGAGTCTTGTGCTGGAAGACGACCCGGAGGCGGGCCGGGAACTGGAGCTGATATTGGAGTCCCAGGGAGCACAGCTTTTGTTTCACTTCCATGTAGGAACGGCGCAGCTCTTGGACTTCGCGGGTGTAGTCCGGGAATATCATGATTTTGTGGTTCTGGTAGTGGAGGGCACCCTGGCAGCGGGCCTCGCGGAGGATGGCGTCCCGGTCGCGGAAGTTCAAGAGCTTGAGGATGAACGGCCGGGGGGGTGCACCCGGGGGCCTACCCAGGGGCCTGGGGGCCAGGGAGCGATGGGCTCTCTCCACCACGAACGAAGGAGATAGGCTGTCCGCCGGCATCCAGGACCGGAACCATCGCTCCATGAAGTCGTCCGCCCGGCCCGATTCAACTCCCTCCGGAAATCCCACTAAACGCAGGTTGCTGCGTCGAGCGCGGTTTTCTGCATCCTCGACCCGGCGGTGTAGTTCCTTAGAGTGGGTGGTCAACTCCCGAACCTGGTCCTGTAGGTGGTGGATGTCATCCTCGGCGGTGGATATCCGGGACTCGGCTTCTGAAATGCGGGCAGTGGCATTCCGCAGATCCTGTCGGAGAAGAGCAACGTCCACCTTAACCTCTCCCACCATGCCCTCGAGGGAGGCGCGGGAAGAGTTGATGGCCTGTAGGATGGCGGCAAGGTCTGTGGCGGGGGCCGGGGCCGGCACGGCCGCGGAGCCGGGCCCCTTGTCGGAAGTCGTGAATTTGTCCATCCTGGTTTGGGTCGCCCCGGACGCTAGCTTATTGGCTTTGTCTTTACCCATATCTGGGGCGGCCGTCAGTGAATCAGGGCAACAGACGAACGATACCCCAGCAGGATGTCAGCGGGTGCTCGAGCGGACGGGAGCCCAGCAGGGGGGCGGCGGGGGGAACCCGCAGTCGGAAAGGGCCCGGCACCACCAGCCCCCGCGGTCAGTCTCCGATGCGCTCCTCAGCGGGGCAGCGAGTCCGATCCCCCGCCACAGTCGCATCCGTGGGCCTCCCCCAGCGAAGCGAGGTCTAGCAACGCAGCTCACAGTCCCAGGTCGGCGGATCGTTCCTCAAGAGCACCGCAGCCGGGAATCGCCAGGGCCAGCACTCCTGAACATAGCCCACCTCTCCAGGGGGGACACTTCGCCCGTGCGGTCTCTCCGCCACCCCCAGGGGGGGGGCACGGTGTCGCCTGTCGGCTTTCTCGAGCCGGGGCCCCAAACGATGAGGGGGGGGGAGGGGGGGGGAGACAGCAGCGACACCCCCCCGACCGCCGATGTGCGGCCCGAGTCAATGAGGGCCCCTCCACCCCCGGGACCGGCGGCCAGTCTCGGAGCAGCGGGGCCGGGTCAATGCCGTAGCCAGGAGGAGAAGGTATAGAGAAGGAGGGGGGAGCGGGGGTCCGGGTCCTCCCGGCTGCCGACGCACGGCCCGATGGGGGGGGTCTCTCCTCCGCCCCCGACCCCCGCAGCTGCCCCGGTGAAACGGTCCCCCGCCGCCGCACTCACCGCCTATTCTGCCCTCGGGCTCCGCACGGGGGGGGTCCCATCACAGCACTCCAAGGGGCCTCGGGCTGCATCCGCGAAGCAGGACAGCACCCAGCCGGTGTCAACAGCATCCGCGGCAGCCTCGCAGCCGCCGCGTCCTCGTCTCTGGTCGGATCAGGCCTGTGCCCCTCGTGGGCGCCGCGAGCTAGATTAGCTGCCTGCCCGGGTCGTGGCTCCGCAGTCGCCAGCGTCCGACGCCGGCCGGGCTGCGCGTCGTCTAGGCAGGCCCCCGGTGGTCACAGCGTCCCAAGAGCCGGTGTGGGGCAGCAGGACAGCCTCACACACCCCAGCGCCCAGATCGTGGCCGGCCAGGGCAGTCTAGGAGGGGATTAGGCGGATTTGCGGGAACCGGCGTCGGGAGCCTCACGGAAAGGCGTCCATGACAGTCAGGCGCCACCTAGCGCTCCTGCACCTATGCATTTTAATCTTTTTTGTCCAACTTGCCTCAAGTCCTCGACTCAGCCAATTTGCATCCACCCATATTGGGCAGTCTCTGCCTCTCTAACTTACTTTATGCAGACAATTTGGTTCTTCTCAGCCACACATATATCGGTTTACAACGCCTCCTGGACGCGACCGCCACATATTCCAATAGGAAGGGTCTACAGATAAACAAAAAGAAAACCAAAATCCTTGTGGTTCAAACAACTGGGAACAAAAAGCTGACATGGTCTCTACACCAGGAGAAAATAGACGCCACTAGCTGCCACAAGTATTTAAGTGTCCTCTTCAACAGTAACGGAAGGTATTCGAGCCAGTTGGCGGAGATAAAAAAGAAAGGTTATCCTAACCCTAACATACGGTTGCGATGCTCTGAAAGGGTGGGATAGCCGGTCATTGGATAGAATAGTCGCAAAAATCTACAGAATGCTTTTTCAGCTCCCTTATCACACATCTCCAGCACAAATTACAATGCAATTCGAAATCTGTAGACAGGCACTGGTTCGTATGGGGTCTTCGCAATAAGCTGCCATAAGCTTAGGGCCTCCAAAGAAGGCACTCTGGCTCATAATTTATGGATCAATCTGAACACAAATCGCAGTCCAGCGGGACATCAATATTTGACCCAAGCCCTCAGTACACTTGGCTTGACTCCATCTTGGGACCTACACGTCAGCCAACCAGAATTTAAGAGGTTAGCAAAAATTAGTACAAACTGACTTTCTTCAATAGAAGATAGGGGCTGCCTCTCTGCACGGAACCACAATTGGATGACCCTTCGCACTTACAAACAATTGAAACCCCGGAGTTACCAAATGAATACCTACTACGAAAGAACTAAGCTACTGTTTATAAAGCTAAAAATGGGGGTCATCACCCTATCCTGTCACCTCCCAAAATGGGAAAGAGAATGCGCACAGGAAATGTGTCGGCTCTGTAGCCAACACAAGGAGGACATAGCACATGTATTGTGCCTGTGCCCCACCCTCTTAGAGGACAGAAGAGCTCTGCTATGAAGGGGTTGGATTGCGAAAGACATAAGATCCTGTAGAGGAGCGGTCCTGGCCTGTTTGATCCCTCGAACACCACTCTGAACTGTGCATTTGGTAGATTTAGGGATCGCTTCTCCAAGAAGTTAGAGGAGGTGAGATGTGAACGGGACAGACCTGTTCACTGACACTGTTGCTTCAGCTACTGTCCAACAGACATGCCTCAGACCGTCACATAATGTAATAGGAGATTATCTGTCCAAATCATACTCTCCACACAACTTCTCCCCCTTTCTTTAGGAAAGATGCCAAACCCTCTTTTCCTAAATGAGCACAATCTACACAGCACCCTGGTCTTAGCAGGATGTAATAGAGGCTTTTATGATACAATGACGTTCTTCTTTTTAATTCCTAACTGTTGAAAGCCAGTATCTAGTGAATTTTGAGATTTTATGATTTAATGATGTTTTTAACTCTTAATGTTAAAGTTAGCATTTAATGAATTACATTTTGTCTCTGTATAATGTTGCAAAGGTTTCCCAATAAAGAAGTCTTCTTTTACATCAAAAACCAGCGCTGGCAGTGGAACGTATTGTGGGCTCGACAAAGTGGCCTTTGCAGCTATAGTTGTTGAACTTTCTTTACGAGCTGCCCTGAAGTAATTTCGACTTGGGGTCAATATTTGGTCCAGCTCATGTTGTCAGAACTGTTTTTGGCCTCCAGGTTGATCCAACTAAAGAGATATCAATTTACTTTTTAGATTAAAAAAATATGAAAAATCCAGAGTTACTTAATGAAGGCATCTTGTCAAGGGCTGCTGGTTTCACTGTTTTTCGATGGCTAAGGTAACTGTGAAAACGTTCTTGTGGTGAGCCCGGGACCTGCCCCGTGGACGAAAATCCTCCCCATTAATATCCAAGATTACTCTCCGAGTCCTTCACATGCGAATGTCCAGCTTCAGTGTTGGTCCAAGAAACAATACGTTCTTGTAAGCTGTTTCTTCCCAATTCTACATGCAATTCTGGACCCAATGGCAGAAAAGAAGATAGCATTTATTGTGTGAGGTGAGTGTGGCTATAAGTCAGTGTCCTAACCGCCACATTGTTTGACACATAAATACGCTATTCTGAGTCCAACCGCTTGAATCAAGCACAGCAGGTGGTTGTATAATTTAATACTGTTGCATAAAGCAGAGCTATGTCTTAACAAATATCCATAGTTATCATAAATCTCCGTAAGTTAAGAGGTCCCCTGGGAAACACATATTTCTGGGTTCAGACAGTCAAGCCATATATCCACACACAATGTTGTACAGTTTTTCTAGCTTCAGACCGCATACTCAGGGATACATAGATGTTGAAGGCTCAGAAAACAGAACAAACTCTCAGGGTGAACCTATCTGAGGCTCAGAGACCAGTGGTCTTTCGTTCCTGTTCAGAACATTGAAAAGGAAGTCACACAGAAATATCCCAAAGGTGCACTGAGCTTACAGAATTAGTAAGCATGGCTAACTTGGGTGAAGCAAATTTTACAGGCTCAGACAAAACAACTATCTAACAATGTACACAGATTTCACAAGATCAGAAAGCAGAACTACCGCTCAGGGCACAGAGAACGTACAGGATGATATGGCAGAACTAGCCCTTGGGATGCTGAAATGTTATAGGATCAAACAGCAGAGTTTGCCTTCAATGTATGTAGCTTGACCAGGCTCAGCCCTGTACCAAACCAAGGTCAGCCGATTGCCACATTTCGATGGGGGCTGGTCTCACCTCTTTCAGACTTGACTTGAACCCCTGCACAAGGTTACTCCATTGGGCTGCCCTAGTAGTTCGGTTTTCTATGCTTGCAAACATCCCATCACTAGCTCTAAAAAGAGAAAAACAGAGTTCATCAGCATGCCTACCTTCACAAAGGAAACAGAAAAACAGGGAATAGTGTGGCTGCAGTTGTGCAGGAGTGCTGAAGAACATGTGATTGAGGTAATCACTCAGTTGCACTGAAGGACATGTGACTGAGGTAATCACTTAGTTGCACTGAAGAACATGTGAGTGATGTAATCATGCAGTAGTGCTGAAGAACATCATGTGAATGAGGTAATTGTGCAGCAGTGCAGAGGAACGTGTGCTTGAGGTAATCATACATTAGCGCTGAAGAACATCATGTGATTCAGGCAATCATGAAGTAGTATGTAAGAATGTGTTGTAAGCAAGGTAATCATGCAGCAGCACTGAAGAATGTAATTGAGGTAATCATTCAGTAGTGCTGGAGAACATGTGATTCATGTAGTCGCGCTGAAGAGTATGTTTTGGTTGAGGTAACCATGCAGTATCACTGAATAACATGCGAGTTAGGTAATCACACAGCAGCACTAAAGAGCAGTTTGTGAGTAAGGTAAAATCACACCGCAGCTCTGAAGAGCAGTTTGTGAGTAAGGTAATCAATCACACCGCAGCACTGAAGAGCAGTTTGTGAGTAAGGTATTCACACAGCAGCACTGAAGAGCAGTTTGTGAGTAAGGTAATCACGCAGCACTACTGAAGAGCAGTTTGTGAGTAAGGTAATCACACAGCAGCACTGAATACCAGCTTGTGAGTAAGGTAATCACACAGCACTACTGAAGAGCAGTTTGTGAATAAGGTAATCACACAGCAGCACTGAAGAGCAGTTTGTGAGTAAGACAACCACACAGCAGCACTGAAGAGCAGTGTGTGAGTAAGGCAATCACACAGCACTACTGAACAGCAGTTTGTGAGTAAGACAACCACACAGCAGCACTGAAGAGCAGTTTGTGAGTAAGGTATTCACACAGCAGCACTGAAGAGCAGTTTGTGAGTAAGGTAATCACGCAGCACTACTGAAGAGCAGTTTGTGAGTAAGGTAATCACACAGCAGCACTGAATACCAGCTTGTGAGTAAGGTAATCACACAGCACTACTGAAGAGCAGTTTGTGAATAAGGTAATCACACAGCAGCACTGAAGAGCAGTTTGTGAGTAAGACAACCACACAGCAGCACTGAAGAGCAGTGTGTGAGTAAGGTAATCACACAGCACTACTGAACAGCAGTTTGTCAGTAAGGTCATCACACAGCACTACTGAGGAGCAGTTTGTGAATAAGGTAATCACACAGCAGCACTGAAGAGCAGTTTGTGAGTAAGGTTATCACACAGCACTACTGAAGAGCAGTTTGTGAATGAGGTAATCACACAGCAGCACTGAAGAGCAGTTTGTGTGTGAGTAAGACAACCACACAGCAGCACTGAAGAGCAGTTTGTGAGTGAGGTAATCACACAGCTCTATGAAGAGCAGTGTGTGAGTAAGGTAATCACACAGCACTGCTAAAGAGCAATTTGTGAGTAAGGTAATCACGCAGCACTACTGAAGAGCAGTTTGTGGGTAAGGTAATCATGCAGCAGCACTGAAGAGCAGTTTGTGAGTAAGGTAATCACGCAGCAGCACTGAAGAGCAGTTTTTGAGTAAGGTAATCACACAGCAGCACTGGAGAGCAGTTTGTGAGTAAGGTAATCACACAGCACTACTGAAGAGCAGTTTGTGAGTAAGGTAATCACACAGCAGCACTGAAGAGCAGTTTGTGAGTAAGGTAATCACACATCACTACTGAAGAGCAGTTTGTGAATAAGGTAATCACACAGCAGCACTGAAGAGCAGTTTGTCACTAAGGTAATCACACAGCAGCACTGAAGAGCAGTTTGTGAGTAAGGTAATCACACAGCAGCACTGAAGACCAGCTTGTGAGTAAGGTAATCACACAGCACTACTGAACAGCAGTTTGTCAGTAAGGTCATCACACAGCACTACTGAGGAGCAGTTTGTGAATAAGGTAATCACACAGCAGCACTGAAGAGCAGTTTGTGAGTAAGGTTATCACACAGCACTACTGAAGAGCAGTTTGTGAATGAGGTAATCACACAGCAGCACTGAAGAGCAGTTTGTGTGTGAGTAAGACAACCACACAGCAGCACTGAAGAGCAGTTTGTGAGTGAGGTAATCACACAGCTCTATGAAGAGCAGTGTGTGAGTAAGGTAATCACACAGCACTGCTAAAGAGCAATTTGTGAGTAAGGTAATCACGCAGCACTACTGAAGAGCAGTTTGTGGGTAAGGTAATCATGCAGCAGCACTGAAGAGCAGTTTGTGAGTAAGGTAATCACGCAGCAGCACTGAAGAGCAGTTTTTGAGTAAGGTAATCACACAGCAGCACTGGAGAGCAGTTTGTGAGTAAGGTAATCACACAGCACTACTGAAGAGCAGTTTGTGAGTAAGGTAATCACACATCACTACTGAAGAGCAGTTTGTGAGTAAGGTAATCACACATCACTACTGAAGAGCAGTTTGTGAGTAAGGTAATCACACATCACTACTGAAGAGCAGTTTTTGAGTAAGGTAATCACACAGCAGCACTGGAGAGCAGTTTGTGAGTAATGTAATCACGCAGCAGAACTGAAGAGCAGTTTGTGAGTAAGGTAATCACACAGCAGCACTGAAGAGCAGTTTGTGAGTAAGGTAATCACACATCACTACTGAAGAGCAGTTTGGGAGTAAGCTAATCATGCAGCAGCGCTGAAGAACATGTGTTTGAGGTAATCATGCTGTAGGCTGAAGGCCATATATTTGCAATAGGGCTGAAGAACATCATGTGAATGAGGTAATCATGCAGTAACACTGAGGAGCAGGTTGTGAAAGAGTTCATTTTACAGGAGCGCTGAAGAGCAGGTGGGAAGGAGTTAATTTTGCAGGAGCACCGAAGAACAAGTGGTGAAGAGTTAAGCATGAAAGAAAGCTGAGGGGCAGCTGGTGATAAGAGGTGAACGTGTAGGAGAGCCAAAGAGGAACTGGCAATGGAGGAAAGTTTGTAGGAGAGCTAAAGAGCAGGTGGTAATGGCAGTGAATGTGCAGGAGTGATGAAGGGCAGAAGCTCGGAGTTCCTGGGAACAGAGAGCAGGGAGACGGAGATGTCGAAACCCGCTGAAGCTGCTGAAACGCTACGGTAAAGCTCACGGCCCCCCGCCCGGCTCCAATCTTGGCTTCGTCACCGGGCCCCAGTACCAGGCTCCCATAACGGGAGGGGCAGTTTGGCGCAGTTTGGCTTAGATTGGGCCACAATTACATCTGGCTGCAGGAGCGGCAGTTGAGGTTTGCTGAGTGTGTTTGCACCCCCGGTTCTCACCTGAACTTGTTGCCGGCCGGGTTCTTTCAACAACGGTAACGTAAGGGGACAGGGACTGGCAGTGTCCTCCAACGGCGACCATCCGAGCCAGTGTTGTGGCCAGTGTTGCAGTGAGCAACTGACGTCACTGCGCATACCTGCAATTGCCTTGGCTTCATGAACGCAAAGAGAGGGAGAGACGCTACTCCTTGCTGTTACTTGCCGTCCCCTGTTCTTCTGTCTCACACTGACTGCACGTCAAGGCGGGTAGAGACCCACGCTGCTTTTTGCGACTCTGCAGCTACAGCTGAAAGCAGAGAGAAAGAGCAGAGCTGCTCTGAGCAGCACTTCCCTGGACCCCCTGGTTCAGGGCATCTCTCCTCCACCGCTTCCCCTTAGGCAGCCCAGTGAGTTATAATAACTAGCAGTGAGTGCTGCTAGTGCCTGCAAGTGCGGCTGTAGGTGCTGTGGGGCTGAATCTTTCAAGAGAGCATGAGGAGCCTGTGAACAAAGTAGAGCCGTTGTGGGGGAGAAGAGAACTTGACTCCCTGTCTATCACGTTGTCGAGCTAACGCTCTAGAGCCAACGCCATCGCTAGTGACCCATAACAATCGATCATAATGGAATATTTTTTAATATTTTGTAATGCCATCCAGGTGCTTGCGCTCAAACACAAACGCACCAGTAGAAATATCTACAGGACTGTCAGGTCCATTTGCAGGTTCAGCAAGTCGCTCTACGGACCATCTCAGTTCCCTTAAACTCCCAAAAACTATCCAGCGAAGGAGAAATAGGGATCACCTCTCACATTTGAAAAATTACCCATCGGTGATGTCAATGTTCACAAAGGGCGTAAGGTGTTCCAACGTGGTAAGGTGGCGAAGTAGGCCCAGGAAGTCCAGGAGATGGAGACCCATGTAAAATCGAAGAATGAGGAGGGTGTTCAGTCCGCTATTTCTGAGGTTAAAGCGGCCCCTTATCCCACCGTAATTATTCACCATCAGAACAAAGGTGAAAACACCCAGCTGCCTACATTTACACAGTTATGTGGTGGAACTGTTTTACAAGCAGAAGTGGAGGGCAGTAAGATGGAAACGGATTTAGCTGAGGGCAGACTAGAAATCTTTCCGAGTGACAATTTGGACAGAAAGGAATCATCACCACTATCACCATTGGCAGGGTTGGTATCCTCTAACCACTCCAAGAAGTATAGTCAAATTTAACTCTGGTCCTTCCTTCTCTGAGGAATTCGTGTGAGCAGGAGCTGCAGGTGCAACAGTTTACTGACGGTGGCCCAGCAATGGTGAGAATGGCGGACTATACTTTACCGGACATTGCTATACCACTGGAAAAAAATAAAGTCTTAATGGTGCATTTGAGTAAAACCAGTACCAAGGATCTGGACCTGGAATTGAGAACGTCCCCTGTTTTATTAGCTAGTCACTCGCATATGCCCGCCCTGTATAGTAGTACCCCCACTAGTTTTTAAATGTTCATTCACTAGTAATGCCCGATATGGGGTCAACAGCAGCTGTTTTGGATAAGGGGGCATTTAATATCTTGACCTCAGGCGAGAATATTCGGGGGGGGGGGGCACCTCAGATTTTTTATGCATTGGAGAGAATCCTTTTATCAATTATATCTTTGTTAGAAAAAAGTATGGTAAATTCAGCTCATATATTGGAAGTCCTTTCTCCTATTTTAATGGGAATCCAAGATCTTAATCCGGTTAATCAAGCAACAAATAAATTAACAAAGGACCCTGATGCAGTTTGTCGCTCATGCCAGACATGTAATGGGGTGTCTAAAAGGGGAAGTAAGATAGAAGAGAAGGAAGTGAAGGAGGATTCTATAGTTGTATTGTCCAGAGGTAGTCCCCTGGTAAGTATATCCACAGTTAAACATAATCGAGAAAATTCTCAGTCTACTAGTCAAGGAGGAAAGCCAAATCTCAATTTAAAAGAAACCCCGGTTACTTCCCCATTACGGGTATATCCTATCTTTAAAAAAAGTATCTCAAACAACTCATGCATGGCAGGTCCCTTGATTAAATTACAGTTAACTGAAGAGACTGCTAATACTTTAGTCACTGCCCCTTTAGGGGAGGTCGCCCCACCGAGAGAAAGTAACACCCGACATAATCGGAGGGGAAAGAAGTAGAATAGGATGCGACGCCTCCCTAATTGGAAACAGAAAAAAATGCGGTTCCCTTCCGTAATTGAGGAGTTTAATAGAACAAAATCACCATCAAATAGGAAGGATCCAGAGCCCTTGGGGCAATCTATTGTAAAATGTTGGTCATAATGCAGGGCAAGGTAACGGTAATCAGCCGACTTGCTCCAACTCGGCGCTGATTAAACAACAAAGCCAACAGGGTCAGGAAGAAAGGGGGACTCTTAAAGTCAATATGGGTGACATTGCGAATCAGAGTTTCTCCCGTAACATAATTTTAGCTAATTATGAAACAAGTAGTGACCCTACACTAGGAAAAGTAGTGACAAATTCATACGCCTCAGTGTTAGAACAGGGTTTGGTTAGTGGAGGTGCCCCTCTTCCTTCTGGTGGACGGGATACTTTCCCAGCACGGTTAGATCCCGGCCAAAGGAGGTTGGGGAGGGGGACTTAACCTCAGTCTGTAGTAGTAAGAGGGTTGGGTTAGAGAGGGGTTCGGTTTTGGGGCCCTTTGGTAAAAGGACCATAGGGCATATAGGGCCAGGTGTCGGGCAGGTGAACAGGACTTTGCTCTTTGTTTCCTTGTTCGACACTGACTCGATGTTACTGAATAGAAGCACCCTTCTTTAGTTGCTATCAGAAATAGAGGACTTGCAACCAGTAACAAGCAATGACCTTGAGTTGGTCTATTTAGACCTGAGGAGTGCTCCTCCAAGTACTAGAGTTACATTCACGTCAGGGATAGCCTCAATGTTAGTATTAACTAATTTAGATTCCTTTAGGAAGAGAGGAATAGCTCAGGAAAGATCCATCAGGTGCCAGGTAGTGGGCACTCCACTCCCATGGGTCCTATAATCCCTATAAATCCTAAAGATATTGAAATAACAATAGGGAGAAATCTAGGAAATAGAGAATTTAATATTATAGGTCCCCAAGGTCAAAGACCCAGTAGTCCCATTGTGGAGGACGAGATGGCCCAGTAGAGCTGGGTGGCTGGTACCCTGAATGGCTTGAAAGAAACTACAAAAATGACCTTATTGCGGGGGTAGCCAGTTGGGTAGAATCCTATCCTGGAATTTGGCGGGTGTAGGAAAAACTAATTGTAAGCTCAAATCATTATTAGAATATGACCCTAAAATAATTTGCCTCCAGGAAACGTGGAAGGTTGGGGATTTTCAGTTTGAGAATTTTTATGTATATTGTTGTGCAGCAAAATCTTCTATAAAAGGGCATGCTAGTGGCGGTTTAGCTATTCTACTTAGCTGAACCATGAGATGGAATCCACTGATTTACATTCATCCCTCACAGTGTTGTATGGGTGTGAAGTTGAGGATAGGGGAAGACAGATCGGGGAAAGCTGCTTTTCTTCTTTTGGTGAACGTATATATTCCCCAGGGAGAGCATCCAACTCACTGGTTGATTCAATCTGTACTTATGTGCAAAGGATAAGTAGCACTGAAGAATGTACGCAGATTTTGATGGTGGGTGATTTTAATACCAAAATATCCAACTGTGCGGTCATGTCTTTTTCAAACTCCGAATTAGAGGAAGTATGGTCCATTCCAGGTTCTTTGCTGCCGGATGATTTAAGATCAGATAAACGAGGCCAGTTACTACTGCATAATTTGAGAATGTTCGACCTAGTAATGTTAAATGGCAGATTTCCAGAGGATTCCCCAGCTTCTTATACTTATCGGGGCCCATATGGCCACTCATTAATTGATTATATGGCGGTATCTTATCAACTCATTAGTGTATGTACACAATTTAGGGTATTTCCAACAAGCATGAGTGATCATAGAATTATGGCTGTTAATGTCAATATAGAAATTGAGAAGCCTGATCTCTGGAATTAAAGGGACGAAAAGGTCTTATATAAATGCAATAATGGACGCACTTGTTGGTCAAATAATTTGGTGCCCAGCTTTAAGAGAGTCTTTGAAAATATTGCTTTTATTTGTACCCAAGAAACCCCCATTGACAGGTTTGAGAGAATCTTTGTTGCAATTAGATCTTTTGGAAGAAAATAGCAAGCTCACAGTTTTGCAAATCAAAAAATTGAATTGGGAAATTAATGCTTTAATTAGAGAACAATTTAGGCTGTCTACAATACCAAGGCAAACGGAAATTAACAGACTGAAACAGGTACGAAAAGGAAAATGGCATCGGAACGAAGAAAGGTCGAAGACTCAAATTGGGTCAAACTTCGAGACGTTGCTCAATCTGGTGACACTAGGAAATATTGGGCGCTGATAGCAACATTTTGCGATGGGAGAGAGAAGTCAAAGCCCATTTTGATTCCAGAAGCAGAATGGTCTGCGTATATTTCACAGCTGTATGCTTTAAATCCTACAGTTGGATGGAATCAAGATGTTGGCTCTGCACTGTCCGTGGGGAGCGAATACGGAGCACCTACATGCCTTGAAATAGAGGGTTACATTAAAGGGGCAAGATACTCTAGTGCAATTGGCCCAGATGATGTTCCAATAGCCATAATAAAGCAGGATGCCGAAGCGTGGGCGAAATGTTTACATCCACTGTTTGTCCATTGTTATACTCATGGTGTCATTCCACAATCCTGAAAGGGAAGTATAATTGTTCCACTGTATAAAAAGGGTCCTAATAATTTTCCTTCCAGTTTTAGACAGATCTCTTTCCTGTATGCGACTGGCAAATTATTTGCGGGGAGCATCCTCACCCATCTGCAAGATTGGGCATTTGGAAATTATTTAATTCCAGTAGAACAAACAGGATTTCGCAAAAACAGTGGTACCTTGGATAATATCACCATCTTGCTAACTTTAATTGAAAAATATCCAGTGAGCCGAAGCATGCCTGGTATGCGGTTTTTATAGATTTCTCTACGGCGTTCGACAACGTAGATCGGGGGACGTTGTGGAGAAAACTGGTCGCAATGGGGATACCAGGGAATTTATTACGATTGGTTATTGCACTTCATTCTTCTACTTGGATTCAAGTTTTACTAGGGGGAACACAGGGTCTTTCGAGGAAAATAGAAACTAATAATGGGCTGAAGCAAGGGTGCCTATTGCCCCTCTTCTTTTTTCAATTTATATTAATGATTTACCAAGAAGAGTGGGGCTCAGCAAAGGGGATTCCCCTAAATTAGGAAATTTAAAGCTGAGCTGTCTGTTATATGCAGATGATGCCATAATAATGGACTTAACCCCAATTGGACTTCAAAGACGCCTGGCTGAGTTGATTGGGTATACAGAAGAATACCAATTAAAAATAAATATTTTAAAGAGTAAAGTTATGATTTTTAGTTATCGGGGTTGTAAAATCAGGAAAAACTTGCATTGGTCTTTGGGAAAGGAGAAACTAGAAGTAGTAAAGTCTTATCCGTATTTAGGAAAAATCTTTACTAACAGGTGTTCCGGTAGCAATCATATGGATCATTGTAAAGGCAAGGCAATCTCACAAGCCTTTGCAATCAATCGACTGTATACACACTGCGGGAAAAGACACTTCACACACATTTTATCAGTCTATAAAATAAAGATACCACCAGCATTGAGCTATGCCTGTGAAACAATAGATGCACAAGAGTGGGATAAATTTGAGAAAGTAGAGGGATGGATCTGGACCCAAATATGTGATCTGAACCGCGCTGCGCCTATTGCAGCGATTAGGCTTGAATTCGGGCTACTCTCCACTTATGTGTTAACTATGGCTGCGTGCTTGAGATGGGGCAACGTACTAGTAAACAGCTCCGAAAATATGTTACGGGTTGCTCTATGCAAGGAAATCTTTGTCAGCTTGAAAGATAAGAGTGCTCTTTTTAGGAATCATTTAAAAGCCATCACAATGTTCGGCTTAGATGGGGATAGTACGGCGGTACTCTGTAAACGTGCTTTGAAAGTCGGAATTAGAAAAACAATCTATGGGGTTTCTCGCGAAAGGGATACTAAATTGTGCACAGAGAACAGAAATAATCATTGTATTGTGGGGAGCAGTATTTACAAAAAAAAACAATCATATGTTTTATGGAATCTAAAACATGGAGTTCGTAGAGTTATTCTGTTGCTTAGACTGAATTTACTCCCTTTAAGAATTGTAACAGGAACCTGGGAGGGCATTGCTAGACAGGAAAGACTTTGTCACCTATGTAACTCCTGTATACAAGACTTAAATCATGTTCTATTTGTTTGCCCGACATTGCAACTAATACGTCGCAGATACCTAAGGAATTGTTTTCTAAAGTATAATATCACCACAGCAGAAGCGGCACGGAACTGTCTGCTGGCACCCCCATCTGAACTCGTCTCGTGTGTTTGAAATTTTTTAGCTTTTTAAAACAATTTTTAAATATATATTAGAACAGTATTAAATGATTTACTATGTATGTTTCTGGGCACGTGCACTTTTGTAAACCTACTTGCTGCTAGCTAATGAGTACTGTATGCTGATTATTTATGTAGGTATTTGAGCACTGGCACTTTTCTCAACTTTCATGCTGTTAGCTAAGGAGTACTGTATTCCGAATTCCTATGTATGTATCTGAGCACTTGCATGTTTTCAACCTTTTTATACCGCTAGCTATCGAGTACCGTACGCTGAAAAGGCACCGGCACTTTTCCAAACCTTCTTGCTGCTACCTAACAAGTACTGTATGCTGATTTTCTAAGTGTGTATTTGAGCACTTGCACTTTTTCAATCTTTTTTTTGCTGCTAGCTATTGAGTATCATAAGCTAAATATTTTTTTTTTTGAGAAGTTGTAAAATATTTTTTGTATTATTATTATGCTGTCGGCTATTTTGTACTGTACTATGAATGGACAAATTCCCGCTTGCGACCACATGGTTATGCTGCTGGTTATCCTGTACTGTATTACGAATTCACAGATCCCTGCATTTTATTATATGGTTTTAATTTTAAAAGTTTTTATGGTAGTTTTAGATTATAATCTTTGTAAAAGTCTCCTAAGTATCCATCAATGGTAATTTGATTTATTACAGATCAATCCTATTGGCACCTGAAAATGTATTGAATGGTTCCCATGTACATGTTTTTACTTGTTCCTATATGATATGCTATGACAAATTTAGTACTTTTCTCTTTCTCTTTTTATGGAGTGTAATGTTGATTTTTAGATGTATCCGTTTCTTTTGTGTGGAACTCCTCGAGTCCCAAATCATAATAAATAAACAGTTAAACTGATGAAGAGCAGGAAGTAATGGAGGTATGGATAAAAGAGTGCTGAAGAGAGAGCAGGTAGTGGGAGAGTCAAGCGGGTAGTATCGCTGATGAGCCGGCAGCAATAGGAGCTTCTGTGAAGGAGCAATAATGAGTAAGCTGCCATGTCTGATGTAACTTTGGGATTGATGAAGAGCAGGCAGTGGGTCACAGGCACGCAGGAACACAGTGATGTCTACACTCGAGCTGAGTGCCTAAGTGGGTAGAGAAGCAGGAAAGGGTGTTCTAAAATGTAGACACTCTGAGAATCAGCTACTGCATTCAAGGTAGGAATGCTGGAATATAGAGGAATATAGAGGATCAGGCAGTGATGGAGTTAAGCATGCAGTTGACGCCTGAGGTGTTTGGTGTGAGCCAAGCTCACCCTTCCCTTTACATACAGAACAGTTAGGATGCTTGCTTGGATTTCCTTCATTAACACCAGGCATTGCTCCAAAGTGAAGGTTGGGATGAGTTGCTGTAAAAAGAAGGAAGTTGTGAGGTAACGGGCCTGCAGTGACACACTGCTTAAAACTGGCAAAAGCACAAACGGTTCTTACCCCAGAGGCGTTAATATCCCGACTGAATATCACCCCTGAGACAAGACAGAAAAACATTGGTTATTCACAAAGGTGCATTCTGCTCACGCCATCTGCTGCAGTTCTCCATTACTGGGCACCCACTGATGCTACAAGAACCCCCAAAAGTGGCTAATCCCAGAGAGCGCTTTGATTCTGCTGCTCGTGTGTGTGATCAAGATAGTGGATGAGTGCCCTGTACATGGTCCTTTCTTGTAGGAGTGATCAAGCAAGCTGATGAGTGCCCTGTACACGGTCCTCTCTGGTGGGAGTGATCAAGCAAGCGGATGAGTGCCGTGTACATGGTCCTCTCTTGTAGGAGTGTTCAAGCAAGCTGATGAGTGCCCTGTACATGGTCCTCTCTTGTAGGAGTAATCAAGCAAGCGGATGAGTGCCCTGTACATGGACCACTCTTGTAGGAGTGATCAAGATAGTGGATGAGTGCCGTGTACATGGTCCTCTCTTGTAGGAGTGTTCAAGCAAGCTGATGAGTGCCCTGTACATGGTCCTCTCTTGTAGGAGTAATCAAGCAAGCTGATGAGTGCCCTGTACATGGACCACTCTTGTAGGAGTGATCAAGATAGTGGATGAGTGCCATGTACATGGTCCTCTCTTGTAGGAGTGATCAAGCAAGCTGATGAGTGCCCTGTGCATGGTCCTCTCTTGTGGGAGTGATCAAGATAGTGGATGAGTGCCATGTACATGGTCCTCTCTTGTAGGAGTGATCAAGCAAGCGGATGAGTGCCCTGTACACGGACCACTTCCTAGGTTTCAGCCCCACGGTAGGCGAGTTTTTCCAGGCTGCAGTGCATAGTTTACTGGATGCTATGAACCGGTAAAGTACTTGCGCTTTACAATGCAGAGCTGACAGCAGAGTAAATAACAAAGGAAAAAGCGAGAATTAAAAAGCTGCTGCGCAGAGCTCACAGCACCCTACAAGAGCTTGCAACAGGCTACAGAAAAAGCAAGCAAGCAGGGCCTGTAGTGCTGAGCTCCCGGCAGACTAAAGACAAGCCAACACTTGCTTGCTGCAGTGAAACGCTGACAAACACAAAGGAACAAGCACACCCTGTCAGGCAGTTTTGGGAGATTGGGGGACGCCTTAGAATATGTGACCACTCCTGTGATGCAGTGCTGCACACAGAATGCTACCAAGTAAGAAAACACTTCCAGGCTCTGTTACTCACTCATTCATGCTAGCAAACAAGAGAGCAATTACGGGGTGCAGTTTCGAGGTTACAGCATCATATACAACATACTCTCTTAGACTGTAGTGCTGAGAACAAGCAAGCGCTCCCAAGTATGCTCAACTCTGAGTAAGCGACCACTTCCTAGCACCTACAAGGTGCTTCTAGATAAGCGAGCACAGCCAAAAATGTGTGTGTGTGTGTGGTGGGGGCATTCACTGGTAATTAGGGAGGGTTATCTGGATGTGGAAGGGCCATTTATCATACCTCCTGGCACCTCTTTGGTGCCTCGCTCCAGTAGGATTCTGGCGCTCTGTTCTGTCAGGTTGTTGTTCGCGTCCAAGAGCCTAAAAACAAGCCATGAAGAGGGGGTAGATGATAAAGGGGCAGCTGAAACTGGTTTAATCATCACATTTAATACTAACTATCAAAGGGTGAGTCCTTTCACAAAGACACACCACTACGCTTGAACCTTCAAATCACTTATGATACCAGGTGGTGGTTTGCAGGATTGGTTGAGTGGAGCCTTTTTTGTCAATGATGTAACCAGTGCTTTCGTAATGGAACTGGAAAGAATATATAATTTTGGGGTAGTTTCACCATGGAGAAGGTACCAAGGCTTGGGGAGGTTGTTGGAGGCTTTATTTGATTACATGTGGGGTAAATGGGTTTACTACACTTGATAACCATCAGGAATTACTTTGAAGTAATGAGGCAAGGGTGTTGAGGGGGGCTGTCTGCTGAGGTGTGGCGTGGTCTAGGATTACAAATGTCAGTAGGCTCGATGTCCAACTTACACAGATTACTTTGAAAAAATACCTTTGCGATTTTGGAGAGGGGCTATTGGAATGGAAATGCCCCGGATGATACAGATTTGTTCATGGCTAAAGTATGCTGTCTCTCAAGAAATGGGTGCCATTTGCTCAAATTAGCATTTCATTGAAGGATTTTGACATAGTCTGGGAGGCATTGTTTTTCATCCTCCTTTTCCGGTGCCTGTTTCAAAGGCTCCAAGTCAAGATGAGTTCCAGGTGCACTCAAAGGGGCAAGGCTTGCAGCTGCTTGTGCTGAATGACCAGTTACTCTAGGGTTATTGAGTTGGAGTGGCATCCAAGAATTGTATGGTTGAGTGGCACAGCCACCAAAGATCTGAAGTTTTTAGGTAGTTTCATTCAGGATGTAACTGAGTTGACTTGGTATAGATTGGATGGTACTAGAGAAATGGATGTTGAAATTTGTCATTGTAGTTGAGTGGGGCAGAGGTCTGAGGTTGTGGGATTTAGGCCATGGATTTTCAGACCCGTGGGGGTTGGATGGCAGAAGGCTTGGAAGTGGTTGCTGAACAGAGACAGATTAATCACCTGAGAGGATGAGGGGTCAATTGGAAGATTTGCATTGTAGTGTTGAATACCAAGGCAGCACCACCCTCTGGAACCTTTTAGTGAGACTGGCCTGGGGGAAAAGTACAGTGCTCACCAAATGACATCAAAGTACCACATACAACCATGCTATAGCCCATGATAGGCCAGAGATATGTTAGAGCATAGTCAGAAACACCCACCTCCTCAGCGCTCCCTCTGGACTGTATACTATGGGATCTCGCTTGCGTTTCAAGTGGAGGCAGCCAGCGATTACTTTCCGTTCCCGATGTAACAACATTTCCTAAGGACAAGCAACATGTGTAAGTGAGCAGTGGTAGGGAACTGGGAGAGCATGTGAACCGAAGTTTAAACACAAACTGTACATTACACTCTCAGGAGCTTGCAAACCCCAGAGCTAGTAGCCTTGTGCAATCTTACCAGCGGGGTAGGAAATAAGCCGTAACTATCCAAGAGTCCAAGCTTATCCACCATATCAGGAAAAAGGTAGGTGAACTGTTGAGAAATAAAAGGGGATGAGTGAGAGCCCCCCTTAAACTGAATTTATCTTACCTCTGACAGAACCTCCCCACTCTGAACTTCTCCAATCTCCATCCCCCTAATCTGAATCTCCTCCCACCTTCTATCCACATGTAGAACCCCTCCAATTTGAAAATCCCGCACACTCTCTCCACTCCTAACTACCCCATACTTGAAGGACCCCATAAATCCTAAATCTTTTCAAGCAGTGCCCAAGGTAGGTCCACAAGCAGTAGATGCATGGCAGACTTTCAGTATAGCCTCTATGTACAAGAGTTCCACTTTAATGTATTGTATGTAAATGTGTCTTGCGTTGATATCCTGAAATCGGCTATGGATCTGGCCCTATGTTGGACAACCCTCTCCTATCGGCTTCAACATCCCTAATCGCAATCTGTTTGAAGTAAAGAAAGAACCATGCTGCGTGTGAGTGAGAACCCTGCACAGGAATGCTCACCAACCTCAACATGTCTGAAATAGGATTTGAGAAAGATCACACTGGTACACTGAAGGATTAACACCATCTTGATATCAAGAGAGCACTAAAGATATGACTGGTGCTAAACAGATGACTTGATCATGCCTATGTCTGATTAAAGGATAATGGTCCACATACATCAGCCTGACTCTACATATCTTATACCTCTTTGCCACTCTCAATGCATATGGCAGCCTCAAAATCACCATGCCACAATTGGTGCAGCCTCTGAACCTTGCCTAGAATACCAATACTTCCTGCACAGACCCAACCACAAACCCACACCAACGAAGCACAACAAGCAGGGTGGTGTCTCACCCAGCCACTCGGATGGCGTGCACTTACTAACGTGACTCTCTCTAGGGACTCTGCTTCACTCCATGCTTAAGCATAGCCACAAGTTTGTGGTGGAAGGATTGGAGTGCCCCTGCAGCACAATACCCAATACTTTCCTTGTAAACAATGCTATAACTCAATGCTAACAGCCATAAATATCAAACTGAATAGCCTTTTACTCGACCACCCAGAAGTGAAGTGCTTCGGGTTCTTATCAGGGTATGAGGCAATATAGAAATTCCATAGCATGGTCCTGGGCAGGGGGCTAACTCTGTGAAAGTGGTGTTTATTGGACTGTGAAAAGTTCATCCATATTAAGTATGGACTCATTGTAATGTCCTGAATGTTTGAGTGTGACACACGTTGATGCCAGTTTTTTATCTTCAGAAGGGGAGAGTGACTCACCCATGTTGCCAATGTGGGGAATGTAGTGTTTACCTAGGAAGCACGATACAAACAAACCCCATCCTCCCACAAATAAAGATGGGGGTCTGAGGAGAAGTTTAGAATTTGTGGAGGGGTTACAGATAAAGATGGTAGCTTGATGAGCGGGAAAGATGAGGATATAAATGGGTAGATGTGACAGGAATGCTATTCCGAGAGTGTACCACAGTCCCTGCACAATCTAAAAACCCATGTACACTGTGTTCCTCCATGGCTGGCCATGCATGAACATAAATAACAAAGGTTTGTTCATGAACCCAACAATTGAGACAGAGGATTAAGGATTTGCAGAGAGCATCCCTTTGATACAGTTTTCTCCTGGAGATGTTCTGGGTGAGGGTGGCTAATCTACATTACCTCAGGTGCCTCCTTTCTTTTGACAACTATCTACATTTCTGTACCACAAAAACCTATGCTGAGACAAGGGGAGGCAATACTCACAGCAGTTCCGATGAATCCACCTGTAAAATATGAAGATGAGAGGGTTGTTACGTAACTGCAGTGCTAAGAAGCTGTCAAGGGGTAGTGAAGTAGTGCTGACTGCTGAGAAGTCACACTTAAGGAGGGAGCACTGTAGGACCAGGTACTGGCCACACGCAGGATTGTAGGATATTGTCCAAGATGGCTGGCTGAGGGGCTTAATATAGGAGATGGTGTAAAAGGGTCTAGATACAGGGAGATCACTAATGCAGGCGCGCTATGGAAGATAGTTCAATGG
Source organism: Triturus cristatus (assembly GCF_964204655.1). NCBI lineage: Eukaryota > Metazoa > Chordata > Amphibia > Caudata > Salamandridae > Triturus > Triturus cristatus. The sequence goes on along the minus strand of NC_140586.1, from coordinate 195,552,428 downwards.
GCCTCAACACATAGGTATTGTAGTAGGAACTGGAGGTTCAGCTGCTAGGAGCTCACACCTCGTCTCAGGGCCACTTCTGTCGATGGTGCAGGCAGCTCAGAGGTTTTTCAACCCTCTGATCTCTTCCCCCACAGGACACTCACCCATACTGTGGCCGATGATGGAGATTCGTCTGTAGTTCAGGGCTGTGAAGACATGGAGGAACACAAACAGGTGTCAAAAAAGCAACACAGGGGGAACCCGCTCCCAAGAGCCACCCCTACAACATTAATTCTAATTGGATTTGTATAGCCCTTACTACCCCTGGCGAGGTATCGAAGCACTTTACGGCCGGTAGCACGCTACTCTGAAACCCAAGGTTAGTGGTTAGTCCAGTAGTTATTGTTGGTTACTGTGATTAGTAATGTGCTCTCAAGAAAACTTGCATCCATTTACTCCGGTTACTTGGCAATATAATAATACCAGTTAGGTGTGATTATTAGTGGGGGCTATGTAGTTTCAGGTGAATGGTTGGTGGGATAGATTGGCTGGTGGAAATTAGTTATCTTTAGGTTACATGAATAGGGTTTTAAAGCAGAAGAGGTTGTGATCCATGAAAGAAATCCGTGGCAGAATTACAATAAGAACGATTGAGGCAGACAGGCATGAGACTGAGAGGAGGCTATAGGCAGAAATAGAAAGCATGTGGAGGATGGAAGGCTAAGACGAGGGACACTCTGAAGAAAGAATGGAGAGAAGTCAAGCGAGAGTAAATCAATGTCGCTTTTTCATGCACGGTTTGGGAGTTTAGAGGGAGAATGCTTTCTGAGTTAGCAAGTAGTCGGGGAATGTAAGCTGCACAGTACCATTATACATAGTGCTCCATATCTGGGGCAGACAACTTAAACTTGTGATTCCAAGTGTATACATCATTTAAACGTTAAGAGCCCGAGCCTGTTGTGTGCCAGGTCTAGGACAACCCTCTTAGGCATAGTCTTGAGTATCCTAACCTTGGTACAGGGTCTGTGTACTGCACAAGAGGAGTTGACACAGAAAAAGAGAAGTTCTTATTTAAATGTCTTCCTTCACTATTCTGTAAATGGAAGTTTTTTTCACCCACTCACTAAAAATTAGTTATTTATTACTGGCTGAGTGTCTCGCTAATGCGCAAACAGATTATAATCTGCTTTGTCACCTACTCCTGTCCAAGTGTATCTTGTGTGTGTGACTGTTGTAGTATGTGCAGTATATGTATTAGAAAAGCAGAGTGATGAAGGCCTGTGGGCTCCATTTGGATGTCCCAGACGTTTCTGTGCACAGGGTGGGTGTGAAGTTGTTTTCCAAGACAATGGAGGAGTATCAGGATGCAGGATGGAGGGTACATAGACAGTGAAGTGAGGACAAAGGAGACAAGGCTCCTATAGAAATTTAATTAGGTGCACTGTCGCTTGGTAGTTGGTGGGGGTGGAGGGGCTGCAGTATGTTGTTCAGGGTGAGAAGCATCTCTTAGGTGAGACCAGCCTATTTTTCACTTTCCTGATCGCTAACTTTGTGGCTGTTTATAGCCAGATGCAAAGGGTTTGCACCTATTTGGGCCTTTATTGTGGGTGCTCCAGGCTGGAGACTACCCTGCTGTTGAGGAGCATCACCCCACACAAAGGCTGTGTCTACAGAACTGCATAGAGAGGTGCTCTTGCCTGCTCCTCTTGTTTTTATACTTTTAAAGTCCTTGTCTCTATCATACCTCTGAACTACAAATAAAGGTACATCACTTCCAATCCCCTCAGCCCCTGAATGTGTACAGCTCACCCACAGGCACTCCATTCTGCCAGGGGAGCATTAAGACATTAATCCCCATTTAAAAAAAATAATAACTAAATTAGTAAGAGGTTAAGCAAATAAAATCATATTGAACACCGACCCCATGTCTCGGACAAACTTTTTTGTCTCACTTTTACTGCGCTTTTCTCTCACTGCACTGTAAAAAAAACGCAGATGTATATTTAAAAATGTTCTATAATTGCTGAATGCAATTAAAGTGTGTGCTGGTAACAGAGCAAGACAAGTTGCGCTAGGCTTAAGTAACTGCACAAATAAATATAGTAAAATTGGTGTGGACCTCCACAGATGGCAGACACTACCCCTGAACCCCTTGGGGAGGGTCGCCTTATTAAAAATGATGATTCTTCCCAGGTTTCTTTACGTCCTTCAAAACACCCCCTTCTGCTTCCCACGGGCATGGTTTTGGGAGCTAGAAACTATGGCTACTAATTTCCTCTGGGGGGGGGGAGGGCCCGGTTGGCATTAAACACTTGTCGGATTCTGTCATTCTATGGGGGCATGGGGATGACACATTTATACCTATACTACTTGGCGACTCGTCTATCGATCACACGCGACTGGTTCAACGGGGGCTGGTCCGACCCGGCCTATAGGCTTGAACTAAATGAGCTGGGCCTGCCCTGAATCCAAGCCCTAATGTACGGGGAATCCATCCCATCCACCTTGCCTGACGTCACGCTCTCTGCGCTCCTGGCCTGGCGGGCTGCCCTGAGACATACTCAGTGGACGCACAAACTCACCCACCACACGCCTCTATGGCATGGTACATGGCTCAGGGAGGTCAGTGGGTTACAGGGGTTTAGAACCGGGGATCTTATAGGGATCTCGCTACTCGGTGATGTGTGGGCAAGCGGCTATATGCGCTCTTTTACAGACCTTCAGTCCAGGTATTCCCTGCACCCATCACATTTCTATAAATACCTCCAACTGAGACACTCCCTCCATGCACACATACCGGACGATACCAGGATCCCTGAACACAGTCCCCCCGAAGCACAGATCATGCTAGGCAATTTGGGAAAGGGGGGTATTTCCAGCATCTACCGTACACTGGTCAGCAACACACCGACATCATTAGACCGACTCAGGGACCAATGGGAGGAGTGAGTAGGCCCGCTGGACGAGGAGGATTGGCGTGATGCCCTCATGTCACCCAAGATGGTCACCTTTTCCGCTAAACTCCGCTTGATCCAATTATACTGTTTGCATGCGGCTTACTTAACCCGAGGTACCTACATCGAGCCGGCTTCTCCCAGTCCGCCTCGTGTGCGAGTTGTGGTCAGGACCCGGCTGACTTCTTCAACATGGTGTGGACTTGTCCACAACTAGCTCAGTTCTGGGGTGCGATCGAAAGTGAAATGACCGAGGTCCTGGGGTGGGAGGTTCCTCACGATCCACGTCACTCCCTTCTCTGGATTACAGATGGACTAGACGGGTCCAGAAACGAGAAACTGCTTTACAACGCAGCCATGGTTGTGGCCAAGCGGGACATAGCTGCCTCCTGTAAGCTTCCCACGCCACCAGATTCTGAGAAAAGGCAAAGGGGGGTGGATTGGTGCGCGGCACAAGAAAAACCTATGTATGAGGCGCGGGAGTGTCCTAAGAAATACCAGAGGGTGTGGGGCAAATGGCTGGGTGCCGTGGTGTAGCTCGTACTCTATACACGCTGCTTGTACTCAATGCTGCAAGGTGGGGTTTGAAAGTAATGTCTTTGCTCTGTTAAGTGTCTCATGTCACTGTTGGTGCTATCCAATGTCGTGTTGCTGGGTCTTTGTAAAAACAATAAAATTGTTTTTCAAAAAAATTTGGAATGGTGTAAGCCTGCAAACTAAACGACGGCTACGACTAAATACACCTTGCGATGGGTGAAATATAACATTTCATAAAGATAAACACAATGGCGTTTGGAAAATAAATTATTCCCCAGCATACCTGCAAGATTACTGTGTTCTGTATAATGGTCCAGTTTGTTGAACATTGTGTTAGTTATTACTTTAGGTCTTTGTGTTGTTTTGGTTTCCTTTTGTTATTCTTGGTATATGCAAGGTACCTCCAAATTGGCATGGACCTCCTTCAGTACTGTCGGATCTAGATAGTCCTTTTTGGGTCATGGATTAGCAACGTTAAACGATATGATGACAAAACCTGCATGAATGTTTTGTACACGATTGAAAACTTTAATAAAGAGATTTAAACCTAAATAAGTTTGTTTTTAAGCTGTCCATTGAAGATAAAGGCACCCATCAAAAACTATGTTTCTCTTTTAAAATTGGTTTAGAGCTTTCCAGACCACAAACTGGTTCTTTCGGATTTGAGGCGTTATTGTCTCTTAACGTCCCACTGGTGTCATGAAAAAGGACCTGCCACGCTAAACACCAGATACCCTTAAACTTACTCTGATATTAACCATACATATAGGGGTGGGCCTGCTGAACTGGTCATGTAGTTGCTATATAGGAAATAACAGACTGCTAGCCGTCTCCAATGGGGTATTTGGTGTACATAGCAATGTTCAAGCAATTAAGAGCTAGCTGGCGACCCGGGCCAAGGGATAGCCACCAAGAAATACAATTAAGAACATTACAGATTAAAAGGTTTTAGTGAACTCGGACTGGGAACGAAAAGCTAATAACGCTGCTGGACGGTGTTAATATGGTCTCTCCTAGGCAGAGATGTCAAACAGGTTAATATTAAAATAGGTGTCAATAACTATCTGAACATGCATTAATAACCAATAACGGCGCATTTGTTTACTCCAAGTAAGGATGATTTTAAATTGCATAACGCACATTGATAAAAGTTTGAACATACTGTTGCAATAATTTACATCCTTGCATTCAAAATTATCACACCTCAAAATTATCCCGGCTCCTTACCTGCCCTACTTCGTAATGATTTTCTCCATCTGGTGCTGGTGTAAACATGAGCCAGAGGGGCCGGCTACATGGGGAAGACCTGAGCTTACAGCCCCTGCCCAAAAGCCCCCAGTCCATCTGTGGTGCTCCCATCCTGGGGTAAGGGCTGCAGAACGCCGCCAGGCCCTTGAGTGTGTGCTCCGCACAAGAGACCCTGTCTGCAAGCTTTCTGTGGTTGTCTTGCAGCATGTTGAGTTCAATTGCTATTGCTATATAGATATATATATATATATATATATATATATATATAGATATATAGAGCATGGGGGATGGAAGACACTAGCCCACCCTGTACAAGTTGCATGGTTGTTTTTGGTGGAAATCTGAAAGTTTTTCAAGAGTGTTCACTGACAGTTGGGGTTTTCAGTGTGAGAAAGGCTGGCTGAATAACTACAATGGTACTATGCGTCAGCAGATATTCCCACAGTGCTACATACAACCATTACGAACACTTCACATGCATAGATTAATGAGCAGACCTAGGTATCCAATGTTTTATTCCTAAATGGAACATGCATAGCATCACTAGGAGGACTAAACTGATAAAAAGGACTGGTGAATCCCAAGAACCTACAACATATGTTGACGTATTTTGATAGGTCCAATATTGAGTTAGCCTTCCTGCGTGAAACTCATTTATGACCAGGGACAACCCCTTCCTTCATGCGAGCTTGGGAACAACATAAGCATTTTGCCTCCTACAGTCCAGAAGCGTAGCAGTCTTGAGCAAGGAGGTGCTATATTTTAAATTACCACACTCACACGAGGACCTGCAGGATTGATTCCTTCGACTGAAGGGCATGCTCTGTGATGTAGTGAGGACATGGGATTAACTGCAAGCATTGCTAAAGTTAGCGTAGGTTAGTAGATGCTTGGCCGCCATTTTGCCGCTTTTGCACGCGTTACTGCATGGCTCTGTTCTCGTAGGCCGCCATTTTGCCGCTTTTGCACGCGTTACTACATGGCTCTGTTCTCGTAAACACTCTGCTTACGCTTTTTCACATGAGAACTGTCTGCCTTTCACACATCTAGCTGTACACTGTGCTCCTCGTCTGCACAGCGTTTTCAAGGTCGAAAAACAATGTATGCTGTTGATTCACTTTGGTCAGTCCCGCGCCTATAGACATAACATAGAACACAGCTGCACTACTGAAACTCGGGTGCTTTTAATATGGCATTGTATGCATGTAGAGGCACTTGGTGAAAATCATTCCCACGAAGAAGAGCTGTGTTTGTCCGGAGATGTAAATCCTTGCATCTAAACTTGGAGGTATGGGGTCCCCCTGACAAAGCATAGCGGTCTTCTCTAATTAAAATGAACTAGCTCTAAGCATGGGGAGGGTGGTAAGGCGCTGTAGTCCTGTTTCCATTGTCATTATAATATGGTTTCCCCGTTCATGCTTCATGGAATTGTAACAATGCTGATTATATTGTTCTTATGCATTTTGCTGCTAGTATTGTCTTGTGTACTGCATTATAGAGCATGTTAGTTAAAATAAACATTTTAAACTATACAGTATCTCTGTTTACTCACGTTGTGGACAAGTATGAGTGTTTGTACGAAAAAGTGTTCTTGTTCCCACGATTCCTGAGAGGGTCTGAGTGACATGTTCAAGGATGTCTAATCATTGGTAGCTTCACTGTAGTACGGAGAACGAATGAGACACTATAGCTAGTCGGATTGTTGTTCTGGGCACCGAGCTGGGTTGTTTGGTACACCACTACACACCGAGGTCCTGGTTTCCTGCGCATAGTTCTGTGTATGTGCAGAATCCCTGCAACATGGCGCACGTAACGTTTGGTCTGGTACTTATTTACGAGGCACTTCAGTAGTACTTGCAGTTGTCCACGATACCCTCGCTTCTGTTTTCCAGAAAACGGCTGTGACGGCATAACCTACCTATATTGATATTTTTATAGGTTTTTTTCAAGCTTGATACAATTAAATGTTTTTTTTTGTTATTCTTTTGAATAACTGCGCTGCCACGCATTAAGTTGTTATTCTTTCGTAGTCCTTATGGCTGACGTCGATATTGCGGCACATAGCCGCGCTCCACTCCGTCATCACTTGAACGCATATGGAGTGCCTGACGCAGGTATTGCACTTATTTTTGTGGTTGGAGCTGATCAAGCTTTCCACTTTGAGGTGTTTTATTCATGGGTAACCTTTCCTGCAATGAATGGAGATGATAACTTGTTCCATGTATACACTCACACTGCAACACCTAATGTATATCGGCCTTAAAAAAATCTTGAAGTTCCAATTTAGGCATGGCAACACCTTATTTGGTTTAATGGCGCCCTACCACATTCAGTGACTCCGGTCCGTTTAGGCCCTTTATCAATTCCAGGGGCCACTTGGCCAGTTTTGGCCGGATACACACCACATCCACGTTATCTAGCAGTCCCAGTAGATGACCTGCGTGTCTTGCACACCTCCTTAATCGAGGTGCATAGGACTCTAGTACAATACGTCTACGCAATCTCCAGGTGGGAGCACCGGGGGTTGCTGCGCAACCAGCTGGACCTTGCGGACTGACTATTAGTCCTGTCATGGTTAATTCGGTTATGGGCAAGCGACCACAGAATAAGGATGATTTACCTTACTGGCTTGCTGAGAAATTTGACCAGCTGGAAGCGGTATTTCCAAATACCACTCCTGTGGAAAACCACAGGATTTTAACTATTAGTTTGCAGAAAGACTTAATACCCGAAGTACCAGATTGTGAAAATTGGGGGAAAGTGTTCGCGGCGGTGTATGCAAAGTGTTTTGGCACACCTTCCATGAGTGTGCTCCCCTCCGTGATTAAGTGTGTTCAAGATGAGCACGGACCGGAGGCGGCTGTGGAGTTGGGGATGAGGTTGGTTGGAGGGTTCAACGTAGTTGCTGATCTAATCCTTGCTAACGTCAAGGGGGATGGAGTTAACTTTCAAGTGTCTAATGCTTTGCACCTTATCCCAGAGGACGATAAACCCGCAAATTACCAAAAGGTATGTTTATAAGACCATTGGACGCAATAGTTTGGGGGTTAAGCCTTTTGCTAGAATACCAGCACAACAGCAAACAGAAACGGCGCAGTCTAATAAAGACAACCGTCCTATCTTTCCTAAAAAGAATTGGGAAAATAAAAAGCAGGGGAGGCAACAGCAGAAACAAGGGTCGCGTGCAGCATCACCGGTACCCGAGACTTCTGAGCGCACTTATGATTTGCGCGACCGCACGAGAATTAGGTCTTCTGACAGGTTTCTGGTTCCTGATCAGCGTTCTCCCCGTTCTTCACAGGAAACATCGCGTTCACAGGCCAGTGGCGGGGAACGCCAGGAGCGCAGCAGAGGTCGAGGTGCCCCGCAAGGTCGTGAGCAACCTCGTCAGACTGACGGAAAAGGGAAGAAAGACGATTTTCCTCGTCAGCGCCCACAGTTTCAGAAAAAGAAAGTTGCAGCTTTAGCAGCTAGATATTCCACAGACCGTGAGGACCCGGCTCCAGAACCTAACATAGGCAGTAACCCTGCTAGACGGCGCAGCGGAAGTTACCATAGTGCGGCAAGCAGTGCATCCATTTCTGGAGGCGACAGCTGCTGAAACGTTCGTCACAGTTGAAACGGCTGACGCCCGAGTGGCTCCTCCTGACAGATTATATGTTATTGTTCTTCTGATTGAAGGTGACATACAGCGTGTGATTAAAGGGATTTTTGGGGAAAATCTGACTTCTTCTAATGACATTTTGTTGGCAGAGGCAGATTGGCCCCTGCCTTTTGTTCTTGCCGCTCCGAGGGGTGAGAATACTCCCAAGTTTTTCGCACAGCGTCTCCAAGGAGCAAGCAAAGGCTTTAGCAGAAGAGTGGGCTTTGGTGCTTGCACTGGCTCTATACCGTACTCAGGTGTGCTGGGATAAAGATTCTCCCCCGCATGAGATACCATTATGGTCTATGCCACAGCCACAACCCCAGTATCCCCTCCAACGGGAAGCGAAAGCTCCCGTTTCTGAGATTGTCGATCAATTAGAGTATCAAGGAGTGATTGAGACATGTGTGTCACCGATAAATAACCCTCTTTTTACCATAAACAAACCCGATGGGTCGTGCCGCTAAGTTTTGGATTACCGGCATTTGAACTCTCATTGTCGCACCTTTGTGGTTCAGAATACCCATAGTTCTGCTCTGGTAGACAGTCTTGTTCGTAAAAAATATAAAACTACGCTTGATATTTCCAACTGTTTTTCAGTCACAATATTTCTCCTGAAAGCAGTCAATGGACCGCTTTTACCGCCGGTGGAATACAGAAACAATTCCGGCGATTAGCCATGGGCTATAAGAATAGCCCAGGTGTATTCGCAGCCCGTGTCATCTCTTTGTTAGACGGCATAGACCCAGATGCATACTTGTACGTTGATGATATTTATCTCACGGACGACGAATTATGGCCGCATCTTTGTCGCGTGGACCGCATCATTGTTTTGTTTGCGGACTACGGTTACAAATTTAATATTGCAAAATCACACATTGCAGAGTAGACAGTGTTGTTCTCAGGCTACGAGCTCAATAATGAAGATATAGGCTTGGCGCCTCACTTTTTGGAGAAATGCGCACGTTTGCGTCCTCATACAACCCTGAAAAAACTTTAGTCTTTGCTGGGATTTTTAAATTTCGGTCGAACTTACATTACCGAATATGTCCAGCGTATCAAGCCATTGTATGCTTTGATACAACCTAAATTTTCTAAAACCTGCTGGCTTCCGGAACATTCAGCTATCCTGCACTCTTTGTAGTCTGATCTTCTTGAATCTAAATACTTATTGGCACGTGATAACCACACAAACCTGGTGATACGTATCGTGCCAGGCGCAGTGGGTTTCACTTACTTGACGTTTAATGAGGGTGACACAGTGCCTACTGCTTACCACTCACATTTGTACAATTCGGCTGAACTGCGTTTTTCCACTGTTGAAAAAGTCTTGACAGCTGTCCAGATGGCGATTCTAAAGCAACGCGCTCTGGCGCAGGGGAAACTCATTTTGGTTGTTACACCATAACCTGCTCTAGAAGCTGTGACCAAGCAAGTGTACCAAACTCAAGGGCTTTGCATCCGCGTTGGATACAATGGACTACTTCACTCAGATCTCCGGATGTAATCTTTATCTTCGACTCCTCACTGCAAACACAGGAGTTTTTACCGTATGAATTTGTTCATCCTGCTCCTCTGTCAATGCGTCAGTTGGAGGAGTGCCATTGTATCATCTACACCGACGGTTCGGCGCAACCGGCGACCGGGTCAAGCATTCTTATTCAGCAGCATGCGCTATTGTGGCAGGTGCCATAGTGAACGGAGAGTTCAAGTCCAGTGTTGCAGACACACAGGCACTAGGTGACTATACCGCCCAATTAGCAGAGCTGCACGCTCTGGTGCTTGCACTAGAGTTTGCAGATCCGAATGTGACTACTTTAATTGTAAGTGATTCTTACTACTATGTTCAGTCTTTCAATGACAACTTATTCTTTTGGTCTCAAAATGACTATCGTTATTCTAAAGGCAGCGCAATTAAGCATAAATGCTTTAGGTTCGAGTCGCAGATCTTAAAGAACGTCTGCCTCTCACACATGCGATTCATACTCTTGGCCACCAGCGCGTAGGAGTACACGCAGTAGGCAATAGTTTGGCTGATGAAGCAGCTAAATCGGCAGTAGCCACGTGTTCGGTTTCAGCAGTTACAAGATCCATGAAGAAGATTGATAATGACATCTTGGCAGCAGTAGCTGCTACAGAGAAGGGTGGCAATTACCTGCAGGGTTTCCCTTCAAAATACTCTTATCATTTAAGTCCCGATACGGTTCCTTATGTGAGAATCCATGACGTTGGTGACAGGTTGATTCCCAACGCAGACCGCAGACCTTCTCTGATAACAGCCGCATAGGAAGGCATGGCTTCGGCGCACGCTGGCGTGTCAGCGACTGTTTCTATCTTGCAGCAGCGTTACTGGTGGCGTGGTTTATATAAACAAACCCGTAATTATGTGCTTTCTTGTGACATTTGTCAGCAGATTAAACCATCTACGGTACCCCGCCCACCACAAACGCAGCTGTGCATTTCTAATAAACCTTTTGGATGTGTTTATCTAGATCACTGCGGTCCGTTTTCTTCAAATACTGCCTATAAATTCATCTTAGTTGCAGTTGATTCGTGCACACATTTTCTTTGGGTATGGCCACAACGCAGTGCTAATGCACAAACTGTCATCAGGGATTTGCGTGTCTTTTGGGGAATTTTTGCATGTCACACCTTTCATTCAGACCAAGGTCCCCCGTTCGCTTCTAAGGCGTACAAGGATGCCATGAGGTCTTTGGGGGTGCAGGTCAAATTTTTGTCTCCATACAGACCTGAGGGCAACTCAGTTGTGGAGCGAATGAACTGTGACTTAAAGCAATCCTTGACAGCTAGGGTCATAGGTACCGGCAGGAACTGGTTCCCCCATTTGTATAGCGTACAACGTGCACTTAATAATCGCCCTAGAAGATCTCTGGGTGGGTGGACCCCATACGAAATGCTCTTTGGCATTAAAATGTTTGTGCCAGACCTTGAGGGTCTAGACGTGGCGGCAGCTGCCGCATCCTTTGACGTAGATAATCATTCTGCTATATTACAGAACCTACAAGAGACCCAAGACCGTCTTGCAAAGGAACATTTACCGTCTGCCACTAAAGCAGCCCTGCAGATTTCAGTAGTCGGCTGGCTACCCAAAGTTGGAGACCTGGTCCGAGAGAAGGTGGAGAACAAAAAGGAGTTTGCCCCCTCTTATCGTGCACCTGTCCCAGTGCTTGACTTGAAGGAAACTCGTACAGTAATTTTACCATCACTTCCTGGTCACAAAGAAAACATACATCTCAGTGGACAATGTCAAGCTACAATGACTGGCCGATCCTGATTAGTATAACACCAGCGGCTTCGTGTCCAGCAATATCCAGAAATCCGGTGTTGGGCGCTTCTGACAACACGCAGCGTGACACTGCCATAGAAATTGACTCTGTTACTAATCCCTTGCTAAACCCCCCTGCTTCCAGTCTTAATGAAGAAACTGAATATGCTTATCCCACTACCGAGTCATTGCCTGGTTTGCCTCTGGATACCCTTAACCAGTCACGTTTTTTCTTTGACTCGACCACCACATCATCATTAACCCCTACCAATTCTCTATTTTTGTCACCTCTTTTTTTTTTAAACATATTTTATTGATTTTACATATCGAAAAGTAAACCGGGAGACATTAGCTGGTATTTGTACATGACAGCATAGAAACGCCCACAAGAAACATAAGTGGAAGCATATAGAAAAGTATTGCCCCACATATGTGTAGGAGAGTAGGGTCTGCTTTCTATGTTCACCCCCACATTTTGCTTTTGCTTCACTGGTTTTCGACTTAGATGTGGCTGTCGCCCTGCTAATCAGACCCACAGCCCAGCTGTTCTCTCTCTAAATTCACTATGCACTTTAGGTGCATAACCCAATTGGTAAGGATCACCTTTTTGGACCCTGTACAGTGTACCTTAGGTACCCAGGGCATAGGTGTACCCTAGGCCTACCAGGGGCTGCAGCATGTATTATGCCACCCCTGGCTGGCCTTCCATTATGACACAACTGGCTGATCACTCAGCTGGGGCAAGGTCGTGTAATCACCCCTTGCTTAGGTGTAGTATTCCTATACCTACCTTATATATAGACACATGGGTAACCTATCAGTCACTCCTATGGCAGGCCTTAACAATCCTGAAGGCAGAGTGCTTGGTAACATGTGAGATGGTGCTCTAGGAGGAGCTGAGCCTGTCTGCAGCTTTCGGAACCATGTCCTTATAGCTGTTCTATGATATCGCCTACCATATACTCTTAAAGTGCCTTATAATCCTCGCGGTTATGGTAACTATGGTTTGGCTTTATCAAAACATGTTGTGTAAGGTGTCTAACACTTTGGAATACTACCCCCACACCATTTCTGGCGCTGAGGATAGTATTCCTCCCTTCTAGAGAGAGAAGACATGTTGAAGACCTACAACCCGGTTAAAGTTAACCAGAGCCCCAGCGTCACAAAATGGATGCTGCTGCCACAGACACGAGTCTGACCTCCTGCTGCTGGGAGACCTTCCAGCGAGGGAGGCTTGGACAATAGGTTTCCAGCCTTGGGAGGTGCTAGCACCACGCTAGACAGGCCTTAGTGTATTGGGGCAGGGAGGGATGAATGAAACGAGACACTGCCTGGGGCACACAAGGTGTCCCATGCATAGTCCAGTTCAAATCGGTGCTGGGGCACTCCAGCCCCAGTCCTGGCGCGAAACTGGACAAAGGGAAGGGGGTGTAACCACCCCCCTCCCTGGTCCGACCCATAGGAGGGACCTAGTAGGTAACCCAGCCCGCCAGATTAGTACAAGAGTGGGAGCTGAGTCCCTAGGACTTTAGATTATCCTGAACCTGCATCTTGAACAGAAACTCTGGACCTTCGACATTCTACTACGGAAGAAGACTGAAGAATCTCCCTTGTGGCCAAGGAGTGACCACCCTGGGCAACCAGGCACCATCCAGCAACCGCTGCTTGCTTTGCGACTGATCCTACGAGGGACGACTGCAGAGACTGACCAGCGCCGTGACTTCCAGACACCTCTGAACCAGATCCACATCTACAGCAAAGCTGAGACCCGTGGAGGCAACGAGGGACGTGGGACCGGCGACTTGGGAAAAGTGGCTAGTAACTGACTAGCGCGACTTCTGAGGCTTCCTCGAGGCTGTGCTTGGGGAATTGAGAAGCCCCAATCCCGAGCACCATCTGCAAAGAAGATCAGCTCCCCACACTTCACGTGTTCTGCGTGGGGCCCTTCTGCACCCGAGTTGCTCGACGTATTGTCTGGTTGCTGGCCCGTTGGCTAGCGACCTCTGTGCCGACGAACCTTTAATTTTGCCTTGCTGGTCCAGCTCCTCCAGACTGGCACCCACTCCCCTGTGAAAGGGAAGCACCCCAGACCTTCCTGGTCTGCGACAGAAGCAAGTCCTCCATCCTGCGTGGGTTGCGCTTGCCAAGGCTTGTTGGGTCCTAACTCAACATCGACGCCGCCGACAGCAAGAGCCTTCGTGGGACAGCTCGCCTCCTGGTTCTGGTCATCCTCGACGCCTCCTGGTACCCGTGGCTGCTGCGACAAGCTTCACCTCTTCACCTGCATCTTCACGACATCGCCTGGTTCCTTCCTGGTTCCTGGCTGGTGACCTAGACTCTGTCCCCTCTGCTTGCAGGTATCCTCCTTCCTGATTCCATCATTGGAATCCACCGGACACTCTTCACTGACTGCCTGTCAGCAACTTTCTTCAGGCATCCATAGGAGTCGACGACGAAACCCGACGCAAGTTCACACCTATGCACCCGCAGCCCGTGGGCTAGGTAACTTGAGTACCTGGGTTTTCATAACAGAAACCTGGGCAAAGGATTCCTCGGGCCCTGACTTGGTTGAGGCGGTACCAGATGGCTATTCTCTAGTGAGGAAGGATAGAGTGGGCCGAAAGGGAGGGGGGCTTGGTTTCCTCTATAGGGACTATCTGTCCTGTAACATCACTCCCCTGGAGGACTTTCAAGATTCTTTTGAGGCCCTTCAGTTCTCTATTTATGGACCCTATGCCGTACCGTTTAAGGGTTTTCTCATTTACAGACCCCCTGGGACCAAAACCGATTTCGGTCTTCAAGTGCTTAACATTCTAGAATCACAGTTTGGCTGTGAGCACATCACTGTTCTTGGGGATGTAAACTTCCATCTGGAGAACTCAGAGTCAACCGAAATCTCATCTTTATTGGACATGTTCTCTGGCTGCGGGCTGAGACAGTTAGTCAAGGGTCCCACCCATCAGGCTGGACATACGCTTGACGGGGTATTTTCCAACGATATTCGGTTGGAAACTGAGATTCCTTTCCCTCTCTCCTGGTCCGACCATTATGCGATCCCCTTGGTCTTAACAACTGCCTCGAACAGCAGAAAGGGAAATGTGCCCAGCAAGATGGTATGGAGACGTAATTTTAAAAACGTAACCAACAATGTGCTTGCCCCTAAGTTGTTGAGTCTAACGATCTCTCCGGAGGAGGATGTAAGATCTGCAGTTGATAGGATGGAGAATGTCATTAAAACAGCTCTTGATGAACTGGCACCAGCTACTCTGCGTTATTCCGCCAGAAAAAGTTCCTCCGCCCCGTGGTTCTCCGAATCACTTAGACTTCTCAGGCAGGGACTACGGAGACAGGAACGTCTCTGGAGGACCAGTTGGGACTTGCGTGAGAGGGACGAGCATAACATCCTCCTAAAGAACTACAAGAAGGAGGTTATAAAAACTAAACAAGAGTATTTCACCTCTCTTACCACCTCTCTCTCCTCTCCGAAAGATCTCTTCAAGATTGTTGATACACTCATCTTACTGAAGGCGCCTGATCCTGTGGTTAGTTCACAGCAGCTTTGCAATGATGTTGCACAATTCTTTAATTCTAAGATTGTGGACATACATTCTGCATTAGAGCGTCAAAGGTTAACTCTATCCACCCCCCTGTGTACCTCTGTTACCTCGGTAACATTACCGGAGGAAGAATCTTTAGGGGGCCGGTCTAGTTTTCCTCCCCTTTCCTCACAGGAACTTGAAGTTCTTTTGACTAAGATCAGGTCGGGGTCTCCATTAGACCCATGCCCTTTGAAACTTCTTAAACAATGTAAGGAGTGTTTTCTCCCCCCCTTACTAGATATTATGAATAGGGCAATGAGGGATGGGATTTTCTCCCCTCAATGGAAGAAGGCGGTAGTAAAACCTCTGTTAAAGAAGGCTACGCTAGACCCAGGGGTTCTTAAAAACTTCCGCCCCATTTCGCTGCTCCCAGCCCCTGCAAAGATGTTGGAAATTCATCTTAACCATCACCTTGCAGCTTTTCTGGAAACCTCTGGTCGGCTAGATCACTCTCAGCATGGATTTAGGAAAGAACATAGTACTGAGTCTGCCCTGACTATTGTGCTTGATAACATCCGCACCAGAGTAGATAAGGGTCAGACTACTCTTCTTATCCTGCTGGATCTTTCGGCTGCGTTTGACACCCTGTCTCCCTCAGTCTTAACATCCAGGCTGAGAGAGATAGGGGTTGAGGGGCCCGCACTTAGCTTGCTGGCCTCTTTCCTTAACCAGAGGGAGCAGAGAGTAAAGTTGGGGGAGTTTTTGTCTCCATCCCATCCTGTGATTTGTGGGGTTCCTCAGGGGTCGGCATTAAGTCCGACCCTCTTTAACATCTATATGACCCCACTTGCCAGGCTCATTAGATCGTATGGGATGGAGGTAATCTCCTATGCCGACGACACACAGATTCTTCTGTTTTTCGCCCAATCTGACACTCTTGTGGCTTCCAATCTTAGAAATTGCATGGAAGCCATTGCTCAATGGATGACCTGTAATTCCTTGAAGCTCAATGGCGAAAAGACAGAGATTCTGGTGTTTGGAGGAAAGGAGGACTTCTGGTCGGCGGAGTGGTGGCCTATCTCGTTGGGGATGTGCCCGACCCCTACGACCCTGGCTAGAAATTTAGGAGTCATGATTGACCCGACCTTGGGGATGGACCAACAAGTTAAGAGAACTATCTCCACTTGCTGGGGCCTAATAAACATCCTACGGAGGATTAGTCATTATCTATCTCCTCAAGCCAGAAAACAGATCGTCTTGGCAACGATAGTCTCCAGATTGGATTATTGTAATGCCCTTTACTTAGGCATTAACAAGGGCTTGCTAACACGACTACAAATGGTGCAGAATGCCGCGGCCAGGTTTGTATTGGACTTGCCCAAACGGGCTTCTGCGCAGGCTGCCAGAAGGTCCTTGCATTGGCTCCCAATTGAGGCCAGGATCTCTTTTAAGTCCCTGAGTATGACATATGGGGCTCTGGCCACAAACAGGTCTGGAGGCTTAAGGGATTTGTTGGCCCCGTATACACCCTCCAGAAATCTCCGTACGGCCAACAAATTTCTGCTATCAGTTCCCCGAGTTCGTAAAGCCAAATGGGGTGGCAGAGCTTTTTCATCTTTAGCCCCCAGGCTGTGGAATATGCTGCCAGTGGAAATTAAATCTCTTCCCTCCACGCAAGCCTTTAGGAAGGCCCTTAAGACGTGGCTATTTGCCAGGGCCTACCCTTAGCTTTGATCAGTCTTCTTATGAACTATTTTGGTTAGGCGCCTTGATGCCTTCGGGCTTAGTAGCGCGAATACAAATTATTTTTCATTCATTCATTCATTCATTCATTTTCATTCATTCAGTGCTCACAAGGGTATTGACTATCCAAGTGTCTAGTTTCCAAGTCTCTAACTCCTAGTTCCTTCCGAAGTGTCCTAAAACTCTTAATTTCTAAATACTACTATTTCTATCGACTTTAACGCATTACGCGTGAGTGTTTCCACTCTGCACCTGAATCCCGTGGGCCTCCCACTGCCTAGCAACTGATAGGATAGTGTAGCCCCAGCGATTCCCTAGGCCTAGGCCTATCCTGTGTTCGTGACAGTGGTTCTTATACCACTTACTTAGTATATGGTTTGCGTGGCCCCTAGGGCCTAACTGTATTACTTACCTGTGTGACTTATGTATGCTTGAATAAGATTGTGTTGTACTTACCTCGAATCTCATAAAGAGTGCTGAGGGTGTTTTGACTAGAATAAATACATTCTATTTTTAAAATATATCTGTTGTGGTGTCCTTTCATTTGGTATTCAAGGGGTTGCAAATGGTATAACAGCTGGCTTCACATGCCATACAGAGTTTAGCCTAAGACTGCTCTTGTCCATGCTACCACTAGGATAGCTGGTCTATAAGGTTGACTTTACAACCAATCACCATAAGGGTTGTTTGGACTGTTACAAGGTGTACACTAGAACTAGTGACATCATATATCAGGCCAACTTCTCACAATATGTAACAAATCAGCAGTTGTCACATAACAAGTTAGGGTAGCTCCGTCAGTACACTTCTTTTCGGCTGTTGTTCAATATGATCACATCTCAATTGACCACATAATGTTATATATCGGACCAAAGTAACAGTCCCTGGTAACCGTGTCTCTCCCGTGAATAAAAACTGAAACTAACCTCTATACCCGCCCCCCTACCCCCTGCAGACTCAGCCTGAATCCTACACATCCAAATGACCCATACCAATACAATATAATCATGTAAATCCAATGCACCACATATGAACATTAATTATCACTTTACAGTAAAGAAGTACATCAGCCCAGACTTTTCTCAGCGTTCTGTCTAAAGGCTCGAGGGGATGTATAAGGAATCCATCAGTACGTTTGCACATCAACAGCTATAAACTCTTCCAAAAGCACATTCCATTCCATAGAAATGTTTTTTATACGCAATCCCCTGTATTCTTCATCTAACCATTTCGCTGTGCTATTCCTGTATTGATGGTGGTTTAGCGGTCTTCCACCTTATGGTAATATTCAGTTTAGCTAGTATTAATGCCAGATTAGCAAATTGATTAACAGGGTTTCCCTTCTTCCCTTTTGGGCCTGACCCCAGTAGGCAGTACTCCAGCGAGTCATTATCCCGCACCGGGGCGACAGCCTTCATTATCTTACATACGGATGCCATAGTGCCTTAATCGTGGGCAGCTCCACAGCATATGTATTAATTCCGCTTCCAATAAATGACTGCGTGGACAGCTATCCCCTGTAGTAGGAAACATGAAACTCAGTCTGTGGGGAGTCAAATAGGCCTTATGTATGATTATGAGTTGGATAAATTTAAATTTAGGGTTCCTGGATACTTTCTTTGGATATTCCAATATAGTGTCCCATTCTTTATCAGTGAGTGCGCGGCCCATGTCCACGTCCCATTTGCTACGGAGGGACTGGAGCGACACTGCTGCTATCATGCAAATTCCTCAGTAGAGCCATTTCGTCAAATGGCGTTCGTTTCCCATCAAATATTGCATAGTGAGTAGTGCGTGTGCTACTGGTTCTATCCCCTCCGGAGCCCAAGTGGTGCGTATGTAGCGAGAAATATTAGCATGCTTTGTCACCTGGTTTAAACAGACTTATTTGGTTCCACCTTGGACATACAGCTGCTTGGTGCTCATCGCCATTTTTCTGTTCATGTCAATTGGATTAGTGACATTTTTTTTCCTTCTAATCAATGGTCACTACCTAACTGAACGCTCTGCTGTGAAACTGGTTGATGGAACTTTGGCTCCGCAATCTTCTTCTCACATCATGAAAAGAGACCAGACTTTTGTCAACATCCCCGCCTGGCCAGTTGCGGATGGAACAATTTGGGATGTAGTGGAGTTCCAAATTCATGGCCCTACAGAGATAATTAATGTACCAAATGTACTTATTGTGTCAATGGGTGATGTAGTCAAACATGACATACGGTCTGATAATTGGGATGTACAAGCCATACAATCTTTGTTTTCAGATTTGAAGTATTATGCTGCATTTGATGCTGAAGATTTGTATTTGAATACTGCAAATTATGCTGATTTTTTTTGCTACCAGCATTATGGACATCCCTACCTGCATAAAGCTAATACATTTAGAAATGTTTTTAATTACACACAGTGGAAACATTGCCCGACACCTTTGGGAGGCAGCTCAAAAACGCTTTTGAAAAAATGTACATATTTTACAGATATTGATAAGTCAAAACCGGAGTCATTCTATTACAAATTAAATGCATCGTCCAATCCTCAGGTGATGTTCGCCCACACTAAATTACTGTATTCCAAAACCTTTATTATTAAATTGTCGGTGGGTGGCTATGATCTGTGGAAAGACACAGTAGATCTTAAATCTGTTTGGGGTTCTAGATCCCGGCAGGTGAGGGGCACAGACGCTTTACATCGCGCGTGCCTCATTCCAACTCAGATTTTACTTTTAAATGATTCAGTCTGTCAGACTACTTGTTTTGGATTGGCTACTTCGAAGCAAATGAATGCCCCTACGATTCCTGCTCTGGCTACATACCAGAACTGGAGCAGTCATGCCAATTATTCCATAGAAGACTTGCAATCATGGTTTACAAATGATACCTTTGATATTTCAAGTCTAGACCCCCTAGGTTGGTTGGTTTGGCAGACCAGTTTGGATGCTTGCCTACTCCGTTTCCATGACAAAGCCCCTGGCTACACACAGGATAGGCCTGATACACGTTTTTCTAGCTCCCATTCGGTTACCACCTATTCAGTGGGAAAGTTATGACAAAATTGGTTACAACATTCAACACTATCATCGGTGAAACAACATTTGTAGTTATTGTCAGGTGACATTGATTTGACAGATTTCATAAAAGGGCCGGCTGGTCCTAGATCAAAACGTTTTATTTACGCAGCTTACAATGAAATCTGGAAGCTGTCTGAAATTGAAGCTGCTTCACGTTTAAGGGCAATAGACCAGGCTAATCTAGAAAAGGTACTTGCAGTTGTTGATAATAGTATTCACACACTTTCTTCCTGCATTTACACATTGGATAATATTGTTTCATCTGTCTTTGATATTGTACAGGATGATGTGTCTGTTTTGTATCATGGTCAAAATCAACTGTGTTCAGTTATGCAGTTTGCATGGACTTTACAAACTTTGAAGATGGGGAAAGTTCCATGGGATTATTTGAATGCATCATCTTTATTTTGCCTTTTAACTTGACAGACAAACAGCAGTTTATGTCCATGAAAGATGCTACATACACTCTTCTACATATTGAAAAGTTAGATCCTTTACCATTCTCTGTGGCCGAAACGGACTCTGCTGTCTGGCTCATCCATGGGGTAATAACCCTGCCGTTTTCTTTGTTTAAATTTAGCTCATGCGTGAAGCGTTATCCACTAGTTCGCTTCGAACCTTTAGGCAGTGCATTCCTTCATGAGGTGTGGTCGTTACCATTCACACACAGATGCCTACGGGATGACAAAGAGGTTTACCTTACTGGGGAATCATGTGATTCATCAATAGGTCATTCTCGAGTTTGCAAAAATATACAGTTGCATGGAGCTTGTAACCTTACGGCCCCAAATCTTGCATGTGTTTTGAAGGGTAATCCAGTACCAGCTATTACACCTACTTTCACTCTGCTTGCAAATGGTAGTTATCTGCTTTTAAATAATGAGGAATGCTGTGGCATGCTTGCCGGCATCCCGTATATTGTGACAGTCTCACAACGTATGGTTGGCTGTACAAATGTACTTTTTCCACCCCCACACGAGAGGCTTAATACCTCGATTTGGCCTTCCATTCCCACCTTGAAAGCAGAATTCAATAAGTTGAGCAGAATAAGAGCTCTATTATCCCAAAAAGAAGTTTCGCTCACATCTGCCCATGAGACATTCATCCTTCATGTGGCTAACACCCAGACAGAGGTGCAAACCCTTCTTACTACTGACCTCCCACTTCATTTCAGTGCTTTAATTCATACTATTTTCAATGCCTCTCACACTACAGTCTTGGCCCATTTTTTTTAAATTTTTTTTTTTAATAACTTTATTTATTGGTTGGCCCATTTTTTTAAAGTTGTGGGCTCCGGCGTTGTGACTTCTTTCCAAACTATATTTGGTGTGATACCTGCATTTATTCATTCTATTTTTTTCCAGCATCTTCGGTGGGTTGCCACTATTACTTGCCTTAGCTGCTGGAGTTCTGCTGTTGATTTGCCTGCTGCGAAATGGCTGCTCCTCTTCCTGTGGCCCTACACAGCCCAGACCGGCTGCAGATGCTTCGCAACCGTATGCTTGAAAGCTACGGTACTCTGCCCCTGGCCACATTCAGCGTGGCTAATGAATTATCCTTTTGTTTTCCATACTACACTTGCGTGCAACCAGTCTTCACCTGCTTGGAATGTTCATTTGAATGGGCATTGGATCTTTGCCTCTCCAATACGGTATCTCCTGCACCGGATTTTGATCTGCTAATGAGTCCCTTAGTGTCCCATGAGCAAGATTGTTCCGGTGTTGGGATTATGGCCTGCGCGGCTGCGCTTGGATGTTTGGCACATTGGGATATCTGTGCAGTTGCACAGGACTTACTCCAACGGAGTTATTTCGAGTATCACGCAATTTGTCCTGTGATAGTGCTGGAGGCACCCATAATTGAAGAACACATATGTTTGTTCTGTTTGCTTGATTGGATGGCATCTCTTTTCTCTGACAATAACAATGACTTCCTCTTGGAAGCTGTTGCAACTTACTGCTCATACAATCTGATGGATTAACTTGGCTGGCACTCATCATCAGTCGGATATATTTTTTTGTTGTTTTGTGTGTGTTAGCATTTTACAAGAGAATTTTTTTTCAGGCATTTTTGCAAGATTTAAAATTAACTCTCTTTTCTTACATTTGAGGTCACATCGATATAGATGCTCTTGATTCTTGCTCACATTTCTTGAACTCTGTGTTCTCCATAAACCTCTGTCCATTGGCCTGACCAGGGGAGGGTGTAGTGAGGACATGGGATTAACTGCAGGCATTGCTAAAGTTAGCGTAGGTTTAGTAGATGCTTGGTCGCCATTTTGCTGCTTTTGTGCGCGTTACTACATGGCTCTGTTCTCGTAAACACTCCGCTTACGCTTTTTCACATGAGAACTGTATACTTTTCACACATCTAGCTGTACACTGTGCTCCTCATATGCACAGCGTGTTCAAGGTCGAAAAACAATGTATGATGTTGATTTACTTTGGTCAGTCCTGCGCCCATAGATATAACATAGAACACAGCTGCACTACTGAAACTCGGGTGCTTTTAATATGGCATTGTATGCGTGTAGAGGCACTTGGGGAAAATCATTCCAACGAAGAAAAGCTGTATTTGTCGGGAGATGTAAATCCTTGCATCTAAACTTGGAGGTATAGGGTCCCCCTGACAAAGACTAGAGGTCTTCTCTAATTATAATAAACTAGCTTTAAGCACGGGGAGGGTGGTAAGGTGCTGTAGTCCTGTTTCCACTGTCATTATAATATGGTTTTCCAGTTTGTGCTTTATGGAATTGTAACAATGCTGATTATATTGTTCTTATGCATTTTGCTGCTAGTATTGGATAAGTATGAGTGTACGAAAAAGTGTTCTTGTTCCCACGAAATGACACTTCAGTTAATCTTATTAGCTGCCAGAAGCTAAACATAAACACCTCGGACTTCTTTGACACCATAAGGACAATAGGTGGACAACAGGAAGTATGAAATGTCATCTGAGGAGGGAACTTCAACCTTGCACTACAGCCCACCTTTGATAGGAATAAACCCTACAAGTTGACAACAACAAGCCATGAAGATACTGGATCAGATTCTCAGTAAAGAGGGTATGAAAGACACCTGAAGGGGGACCAAAGGTGCAACCACAATATATTCCCGTTACTCTACTGTCCATGATTCTTATTCCAGAATAGATTTTGGGCTTATTTAGACAGAAACACACTTGCCCAGAACACTCTCAGATAACTCACCCGTGATGCTTCACCTAGAGCTACATAGTACACTACCAACTTCTCCGCTGTGGTGTTTTCCCTCCAATACACTCACCAATAGGGTCTTTCAAACTAAAGTACAGATGTCTATCACAGAATTTGTCAATATCACCACAGGCTCAGTGAAAAAGTTTGTCACTGTGTGAGAGACCGTCAAGGTCTACTTCAGAGGGGTGGTAATGTGTGAACACATCAGGGTGCTATATTTTCTATGTACACAGCTTGAGAAAAAAAGAGGAGGAACTAAGAGACTTGGAAAGAATATATGAGAGAGACAGATTACTTAAGACATTGGCCATGTTGAACATGATATTACTAGAACACAGAGACCTAGCTGAGAAGTTAAGTAAATACCTGGGCAAAGATGAGATAGCACGCAGCTATGGCGAGGTGGAAAGGATACTCTCTTGGATGCTAAAGAAAGCTTGCCCACTTAATGTAATACAATCTATAAGGAGAGGAACAGGAGAGGGGACAGAACGATGCAGTACTACAGGAATGCAGCACTTATTATGAAGCCTTATGTCAAAGTAAGCTAGCAGGCGATCACACTCTTACCACTAGCTACCGGACAGATATAGCTCCGGCTTGGATTGAGGGTAGGGCGAGGATATTCTTGCAAGAACCCATAGGGGTAAAAGAAGGATTATGTTACTTACGCTGTAAGTAACATTTATCCAGTAATGTGGTATCTTTCATAGATTCACATGCCTGAATCATTCCCCGTCGCTGAGGCGGGAGTCCCTGGTAAATAAAAAAGTAGTGCCAAAATGTTAGTAGTAGTAGTAGGCCCAAAGAAAAGGCCAAAAGCCTATATCTTAGCAGCCTATCTACCTCCTTATGCAAAAGGAACCAAGAATTTGGTAACAACCAATCAGACACCAGCACCCTTCTAGAACCCTCTCAGCAGAGCCAGTTCTCCTCAGATTTTCACCGCACGTCGTGTGGAAGGGAGTCTCCCTGAGTGCCACTCAGTTTTGTTTCAACTTGCTTCAGCATGTCAGACAAGAAGGCTTTGTTTAAGTCCTGCAAGACCTGCGCCAAGAAGAGAGTCCATGTTGATGATCAACATGTGGACTGCATCTACTGCCTCTACCCTAAACACGAGGCAAGAGACTGCAAGATTTTCCGCACCTTCCCTACAAAAACTCTTAGGGATAGGGAGGCGAGAGTGCTTTTGTGGCTAAAATCCTCTTCGGCTGAGGAGGATGACAGAGCCTCTACGTCTAGCAAGAGAGCTAGATCGCAGGACAGCTCTTCCAGTGAGGGGAAGAAGCGTCAGAAATCTCATCATTCTACTTCTGAAGCGCACTCTCCTCAGGATTCTGCAGTCAAGGCTACGACACAAACTGTGAGTAAAAGCCTTTCAAAATCTTTGCCTTTCTCTCAATCTTCGGTTTCTGTCACCTCGTCTGCTTCTTCAATGACGGACACCATCACGACGACAGCAATTACCTCTCCTATTCTGTCTACGAGGATTACTATCCTCACAAAAAAGCCCGTCGTCGAGGTGTCGTCGACGAAGTCCTCGTCGACGAAGGCAGCAGTACCGTCGACGACGATTCCGCCACTTAAAAGCCTGTCGACGTCGAGCTCGTCGACGAAGAGCTCGTCGACGAAGATTCCATCGTCAAAGATCCCGTCGGCGAAGAGCTCGTCGACGAAGATCCCATCGTCGAAGACCCCATCGACGTCGAGCCCGTTGACGAAGGCTCCGTCGGCGACGAAGCCATCGTCGACGACGAAGATCCCGTCAACGACGAAGATCCCGTCGACGATACCGTCGACGATCCCGTCGACGATCCCGTCTACCACAGCCCCGTCGACGACGACCTCGTCGACGATGGACTCTACAAGCCTAATCACATCAAAGGAAATGGCGCCCGCTCATTCCACTCCAATTTCCAGGACTTTTCAACTAAAGTCTTTTCAGAGGCAGGAATGTAGTGACATATCACCGCTTACTCCCTCGCATCTCCTGGAAACATGTGCAGTGTGAGGATGAAGATTATGAGGATGACGAGGACGAAGGGCCCTTTGGGATTGCTCGCCATCCTTCGGAACTGCACATCAAATGTCAGGAGGACGATGATGATGAGGAAGAAGATAATTATCAAGGGCATTACTATCAGGAGGATATAGTCGTTCCGCATCATAGACCTTGCTACAAACAACCTCGTCGGAGCGAGATGTCACATCTGCCTCCTACGTTAATTCAAGACCTGCAAGCCATGCTTGCAGATTTTAAGCAGCGTTTTCCACCGCAGCCAATCGTTCCACAGGTTCCGCAGACTGCGCCACAGCCGGACCCATTGCCTTTGCCTGAGGATCCAGCCCCAATGCCTCAACTGCCTGATCCTCCACAGGACCCGCGTCAAGGTCAAGATTCAACCTCGGAGGAGGAATTCGAAGAGGGCAAGCTGCCAGACCCAGCAGACCCTTGGGATTCTTATATAATCCCTATGCCTTCGCCACCTACCCCTCTACCATCTGATTCGCCCCCGGAAGATATAGGAGGGTTCCATAACCTTATGCAGCGCGCTGCGACCAGGTTCCACTTGCCGGTAACCATTGAGCAGTCTGACTGTTTTCTGCATGACTTTAAAGAAGAGTCAAGAAAGGTTACGAGAGCTATCCCTATCATTGACTATATTTGGAAGGAAGGAGTTAAAATCATGAAAAACCCAGCATCAGTGCCAGCGGTGCTTCCACGGATTGACAAAAAATACCGTGCTCCAGCCAACAGTCCCTCCTGTCTCATTGGCCAACCGCGTCCAGACTCGGTTATATCTCAGGCAGCCCAACAAAAGTCTAAGAATCCGGCAGCACCGGTCACTACACCACCGGATAGGGAAGGACGCCGACTGGATCTAATTGGGAAAAAAAATTCAACTATGGCAGCTGCGGAGGAGCCTAGCGCTTGACCAAGATGGCCGCGTGAGCTTAGAGCTCCCGAGACCCTCGCGCCCTCCGTCGACTATCCTGTTTCTGATCCTGATGGTATGCATGGCACCCTGTTGCTGAGTTGTCAGGGAGGCGATTGATGCTACCCGCGGTCGGATCGCCCATCGGGAACCGGACTTACGACTGGCGGAAGATTGCGGCCTAACTCCCGGAGATGCCAGGGGCTAGAGTTGGCAGGATGCCCGACTCCTAGTTGATCAACAACGGCCTGGCGAGGTGTGAACTGTCGGACGGAGGTCCTCGCACTTTCACTTTCGATTTTGTTCCCTTTGTCTGCCCGGACACTGTAGAGCTCTGAGTGGCTTTATTACCCCAAGGACGCTCGGCGGGCTGCTCACTCCTTATCCCTTTCTCTGAGAGGGAACAGTTTTAACTGCACTGGACTGCCCGGAGTCCATTATGTCGGGCAAAGCAGAAGGGGATCGGCTGAAGACTAAGTCCACCAGGCGGGGAACGTATTCCCAAGTCAACAGTATGGACCGCTACGCCCTCCTGAAAGCATCGCCGAGTGGATCAAGCCAGGCGCCGGATGCCCAGAAGGAGGACTCGCCTGGGACACCGGAGCTCTCCCTACAGGATGTCATGGGCGCGCTTGACGGGATGCAGACCTCGATGGGGAGACAGTTCGAGGCCCTGGCGCATAAGGTGGATGCCATCCTGGTAGATGTCAATCTGATCCGCTCGGACCTGGGCAAGACGAACGAGCGCGTTAAGAACCTGGACCTCAAGACCACGGGCCTCACTGATGATGTTGTGGATCTGCAGACCGAGGTTCGGAAGCTGAGGGCCGAGAGTGACCTCGCCGCCCGCCGGCTGGAGGACTTCGAGAGCCGGGCCAGGCGCAACAATGTGCACGTCATCGGGGTCCCGGAGTCCTCGGATGAGGCTTCGGCGGACCTGCTTGTGGAGGATTTGGTCCTCAATCATCTGAAGCCTAAGGGCCTTGGAAAGTTTTTTGCGGTGGAAAGGGCCCATAGGGTGCCGGGCGGGCGGCCTAAGGCGGGTGCCCCGCCGCGGCCGATTGTCGCCCGGCTCTTTCATTTTCGAGATCGGGACGCTATCCTGCAAGCTTCGAGGGTGACGGGCCCAGTCCCCTTCCAGAATGCGTCGGTGAATTTTTATCCGGACTTCACCCAGCAGGTGCAGAGACAGAGACAGAGCTTCCTGGGGGTGAAGCGGAGACTTCGGGAACTGGATCTGAAGTATGCCATGCTTTTCCCTGCCAGACTACGGGTGGTGCATGAAGATCGGACATTCTTTTTTGACTCTCCTGTTATGGCCGACGAATGGCTGGACGCTTTGCCCCGGCGACGGACGGGGATGACACAGCCAAGCATGGAGACAGTGGCCGGGATGGACAGGGCTGAGATCTCAGAGCCGGCCTGACTTGATTTGACCATACTTGAAGATTCGAACAGAGTGCAGTAACTGTGGAGGGTTGCGGGAGGACGAGGGGTGCTCGTTTCCTCCCTTAGGGTACTTTTTGTAGAATTTTTGTTTTTGTAGGGCGACAGGCACACTGCAAGTTGGGGTGGGCTTTGTAAGCTGCAGCAGGGGTGCAGGGTGGGGGGAAGTTTGGGGATTTTGAGTTTGTTGTTGGGGGGTTTATTTCCGCAAGGCATGATGATTATCCTCAGGGCTGTTCCATGGTGGCTCCTCGGGTGTGGGATGGGCCTCTTTCCGTTTGAGGATGGGGGATAGGGGCTTAAGTGTTATAAGCTGGAATGTTAATGGTTTGGGGGATCGCATCAAGAGGGGGATTGTTTTGCAATTTTTGAAACGCTCAATGCCAGATGTTGTCCTGCTGCAGGAGACGCATCTCATAGGTAATATGTGCTATGCCTTGAATAGGAAGGGGTATAAATTCATTGCACACTCGGGATTCTCTTCTGGGTCCAGGGGTGTGGGCATCCTTGTTAGAGCATCGTTGCCTTTTGAGGTGGACTCCACCATTGTTGACGATAGGGGGAGGTTTGTGGCGGTGGCGGGGCGGTGGGAAGGAAGGACTTTGGTTTTGGTTTCGGTTTATGTCCCGCCGGCCCTGCAGGCCTCCACACTTGCTGAACTGGGCAGGGCTTTGCTGACTCTCCCGGGGGGAATGCTGGTAGTGGGAGGGGATTTCAACGCTGTGGGCTCCGGACTGCTGGATAGATACCCGCCCAGGGACACAGGGGGGGCTCAGAAATGGCTTCCAGACTTCCTGGATACGTTTGGTCTGATAGACTGCTGGAGGCTCCGGCACCCCACACAGAGTCAATACACGTTTCACTCCGGGGCGCATGGTAGCCTCTCCAGGATTGATTACCTGCTCACTCTGGCCGCGCATGCCTCGTTGATATCCGAGGTGAGGCACATGGCACGCGGTATCTCTGACCACTCGCCAGTGTGGATCCGGCTGGATCTAGGTCGGGAGGGAGGAGGGAGGGTGGCCCCCATCAACCCATGGTATTTCCGAGACCCCAAGATGTGCAGCGCCCTGGTAAAGAAGGTGGATAATTACTTTAAGGACAATCTGGGAACCGTGAACTCGGCGGTGTCGCTGTGGGAAGCCTTTAAGACCGTGCTTCGGGGGGAAGCCCTCTCCCTGGTGGTGGCTGCCAAGAATCGGAGGGATGGCGAGGTGCGGCAAGTGGAGGAGGAGATTGCGGCCCTTGAGGGGGCAATGGAGGAGGAGGTTACAGAGTCCTCAGTGCATGAGCTTTGCTTGAAGCAGGCGGAGTATAGGGACCTGGTTACGAACGCCGCTAAGACCCTCAGTAGGGAACAACAGGGCCGCCTGTATGACGTTGGTGATAAGGCAGGGAAACTCCTCGCGTGGTTGGACAGGAAAGAACGGGTCAATAGAGTGGTGCCAGAGTTGACGGGAGAGAGGGGAGAGGCGATTGTGGATCCTGAGGGGATTGTGAAGTGTTTCGCTGAGTTTTTTCGTAGGGTTTATACCTCTGTGTCGGACAGGCCGCCCGAGGACTCGTCGGAGCTCCTCCGGGATATCGAGTTGCCCTGCCTCTCTGACATAGATAGGGATGATTTGGATGGTGACATAACGGTTGACGAGGTGGCGGGGGCGATTCGCGCGTTAAACTCGGGTAAGGCCTCTGGACCGAATGGACTGCCGATCGACCTGTATAAACTGTTCCCGGATAGGGTCGCCCCTCACCTGCGCGCCATGTTTTTGGAGGCGCGGGGGGATGGGATCCTTCCGTTGGATCAGCGGGTGGCGTCGATCGTGGTAATACATAAAGAGGGTAAACCCCGAGATAGGTGCGCCTCCTATCGGCCCATTTCACTCCTCAACGCTGAGCCGAAAATTCTGGCCAAACTCCTGGCTATCCGTCTGAGTAGGGTGCTTGGCGATTTGGTCCACCCGGATCAATCTGGCTTCATCCCGCACCGAAACACAGCATTGAACCTCAGGCGCCTTCATGGCGTCATCGCCAGGGCGGGCACGCTGCGTGAACCGGCTATTGTGGCATCTCTTGATGCCACGATGGCCTTTGACACGGTGGAGTGGGCATACTTATGGGCCGTGCTGGTTAAGTTTGGTTTCGGTCGCGGTTTTGTGAGTTGGGTTCGGTTGCTGTACGAGGGGCCACTAGCGAATGTTGTTGTAAATGGTCGGGCATCTACTCCGTTTCAGCTTGGTAGGGGTACTCGGCAGGGTTGCCCCCTGTCGCCTCTGTTGTTCGCCCTCGCCCTTGAACCGTTGGCTGCGTGGATACGTTGGCACCCGGATATACGGGGCCTTCGGTGGTCGCCTGATCACGAGGACCGTATTTCGCTTTATGCCGATGATATCCTACTGTATCTTGCCTCACCTAAGAAGTCACTAATAGTGGTCTGTGACGTACTCGCATCGTTCGGTAGGAACTCGGGGCTTGTGATTAATTGGGGCAAATCGTACTTGTACGTTCTTAGTGGAGAGGTCTCACCGATCCCTAGAACGTGTTCGATACAGGTTGCCCAGCAGGGTTTCGTGTATTTGGGGATTTTTATATCCATGGATCCTGCTGTGCGCTATGAGAGGAATCTGCTCCCCCCCTTGGCGCGCTTGAGGCGAGATGTTGAAGGTTGGCGGAGGCTGCCGCTCTCCCTTGTTGGGCGTGCGGCCCTTTTCAAAATGATGTCTCTTCCCCGCTTCCTCTATGCCCTCCAGAACACCTTGGACTGGGTACCGGCCAAATACTTTCGGGAGGTCGAAGGCCTCCAACGGACGTTGCTGTGGGATGGGCGGCCGCGAATAGCAATTTCCAAGTTGACGCTCCCATGGTACGATGGGGGCATTGCGCTCCCTGACATCCGACGGTACTATTGGGCCACGCAGCTGAGCGCGATCAACCATGGGTTTTACGGCCCTGCCCTCAGCCCTGGGCACGCCCTGGATAGGTGGCTGCTTCGTGGCGGCAACTACTACAGGGCGTTGTATTCGCGGTCCTTAGACTCGTCCCTCACGGGGCCCACAGGTGTGGCGGTGCGTGTATGGAAGATGGCGACTGATTCGTTGGGCTGGAAGGATAGGCTCACCCTCGCTACCCCATTGTTTGAATCGGAGAGATTGGGAAGACTCTGGCATACGAAGGGCTTTGATAAGTGGGACCTGATAGGTATATCCAAGGTGGGAGATGTGCTGCATAAGGGGAGGGTGAAGTCCTTCGAGGAGTTGCAGACTGAGTATGAGCTAGGGCCCTCAGAGTACTTCAGGTATATCCAGCTGCGTCACGCCCTCCGATCAGTCCTCGTGGAGGGTGAGAAGGTGCCGGAGTCCTCTCCCCTTGAGGACCGAGTCCTTGATGGTCATATGCCCGAGAGCACGATCTCGCTCATATATAAGAAGTTGATTAACGTCCGGGCAGATATGCTTTTGGGGCTGAGAGAACAGTGGACTAGGGATGGCCTTGAGTTGGATAATGAGGACTGGCAGTCAGCGGTCTCTTCTCCTAAGGAGGTTGCGATTCCGTCGCGTCTGCGGCTGGTGCAGCTTAAAATACTGCACCGGGTGTATGTGACGGGGCCAAGGCTGGTCCACATGGGATTCTCGGAGGACGGCCTGTGCAGAAGGGGATGTGGTATGGTGGGTACTTTCCTGCACATCATTTGGGAATGTGGTGTCATTGTGGAGTTCTGGAGGAGAGTCCATGCAGTTATGGGGGAGGTGACGGGCACTGCGATACAGCCGGAGGCGCGGTGTTGCCTCCTGAACGTCTGGGGGCCCTCTGACCTCGATGAGGCGCAGACCCAATGGGTGACTCTGGGTAACATGGTAGCTAAAAGGGATATCGCGCGATTGTGGGGCTCCTCGGGACCCCCTACACTGACCGCGTGGAAGGAGAACATGGACTGGAGCATGTTTAGGGAGAAGACGGTCTACTGCTCTAGAGGTCGCCCCCGGAAGTGGCACGCCATCTGGGGGCGGTGGAACCAATACAGGGGGGGAATATGTCTAGCCCCGGATCTGGAACCTCCTGAGGAACAGCTCTCCCCCTGACCTACTTTCCAGCACAGTTTGGTTTTAGTAACCGTTTTGGGCCTCTGCTGTCCCCCTTCTTCCTCCGTACACAGTCTTGTAACTAGTAGATGAGTGGGGTCCAGCCTCCCCTGGGGGCTTTCGCCATGGGCTTTCAATGTTCTGCCTTGCTGGGGTTTGTTGTGAGTTTTTTCTGTGTTTATTTAAAATTGGACCTTTGCATTACTCTTTCAACTGTATTGGGGACACATCACTGTATCTAACTCTCAATGCTGCCGAACCTTCGAGCTATCGGCTGAATAGCTGTGTCCTGAATTTTGAAATAAAGGTTTTCAAAAAAAAAGAAAAAAAAAAAAAAAAACTATGGCAGCTGCTTCCATCAGGGCAGCCAACTCCCTAGCGATAATAGGGCGTTATGACCGCCAAATGTGGTCAGAAATGGCAAGCTTTATCGACCTCATCCCAGAGGACAACAGACAAGATGCTCGAAAGATTTTGTTGGAGGGTGAGCGTGCAGCCTCAGAGACTATCGACTGCGCTCTGGATATTGTGAATACTAACTTTCGCCAGTTGGCTGGGGCTGCGGTTCTCAGGCGCCAGGGTTTGCTTAAGGCTACCTTGTTCAGACCAGAAGTCCAGACAAAAATATTGGACATGGCCTATGATGGCGAATCATTGTTTGGAAAACATATAGATGACGCACTCCAAGCAATTAAAACCGATACTGATACTGCAAGATCATTGGGCTCCTTGCAATACAAAAGAGGTACCTTCAGAGGAGCAAGAGGCCGTGGATTTTCATCCAGAGGGAATTATCATACCCAACAGAATAGGTACTCTGTATCGACAATCTTATCAGTCTTCCTACAGACAGACCAACACGTCTGGTTTCTCTCGTCAAGGTGGACGAAAAAGATCGCAGAATCAGGGAAGAGACACCTCACGGAAGCAATGATTTCTGCAGGGCGCCTTCCACTCCTATTCCCCTCCCTGTGGGTGTGAAAATTTCAACTTTTGTGAGCAAGTGGCAAGAAATTACGTCGGACCAGTGGGTTCTGGACCTGGTTCACAACGGTCATACCTTAGAGTTTGTCACCAAGCCACCCAACACACCACCCAAGGGACCCCCTCCCCCTCGTCTTCACTTACTATTCAAAGAAGCTTTAATGATGCTCCTCAAGAACGCAATCGAGAAGGTTCCTGCACTTCAAAAGGGGACGGGTTTCTATTCCCGCTTCTTTCTCATCAAGAAGAAATCAGGGGAGTGGCGCCCAATCTTAGACCTTCGCAATCTGAACAGATTCCTCAAGAAACAGGGGTTTCGCATGGTCACTCTGGCAGAAATTCTAGGTTGCCTCAACGAGGGAGATTTTCTAGCTTCTTTAGATATGGAAGACGCTTACTTTCACATCCCAATACATCCGAAGCATCGCAAGTATCTTCGCTTCACAGTGGCTGGCGCCCATTACCAGTTCAAAGTGCTCCCGTTTGGGTTAAAATCTGCCCCAAGGATCTTTACGAAGTGCCTAGCTCCAGTGGCAGCAGTGTTGCGATCCCAAGGAATCCAAGTCTTCCCGTATTTAGACGACTGGTTAATAAAGGGTCCTTCAGAAAGATCAGTCAAGACTGCCGTGACAACATCTCTTCGTCTGTTCCACTCTCTGGGGCTTACGATCAACAGGAGCAAATCTCAATTACACCCAAAGCAGATCCTTCCTTTTCTGGGAGCTCTGTTAGATACCGTCCGCTGCAAGGCATTCTTATCTCACGAACGGCAGGTTCGTCTGCAAAACTTAGCAATCCGGATTTCCAAAAGAAAGTCAGTTGCTGTCCGGATGTTCGCGTCGCTCCTAGGAATGTGCTCCTCTGCAATACACCTCATCCCTCTGGCGCGGCTCCGGATGCGACCCTTGCAGGAGGAGTTACACCTTCAGTGGCAGCAGGCGATGGGCTCTTTCGACGACATCATCAGAGTCACTTCAGGCATGAAGAGCGCTCTAAGTTGGTGGTCCCACATTCCCAACTTATCAGAAGGGCTCACTTTCATTCAGAAGATTCCAGACTTAGTCCTCACTACCGATGCTTCCATGAAAGGATGGGGAGGTTATCTCCAAGAGTTACAGATACAGGGTGAAGATGAAGTTGGAGGGCTGTCGTCTCATCTTGATTGCACCCAGATGGCCACGCCAATACTGGTTTCAGGAGCTCCGTCTTTTCCCGACGCCCACAATGCTGTCAAGGAACAGAGGTCAGGTTCTCCACCCGGACCCTCAGTCCCTACATTTACACGCATGGCTCCTGACTTCTTAGAGTTTAAGGACTTGGATATCCCTCAAGACTGTAGGGATATATTAACGAAATCACGAGCCCACAGCACGATAAAAACTTACCGTCTAAAATGGAAACGGTTTTGCTGCTGGTGTGAAGCAAACCAGGTGCACCCGGTGGACGCTCCTGCAGAACAGATCCTCCCTTATTTGTTACACCTGGCAAGATCTGGACTTTCTTTCCCTTCAGTCAAAGTCCACTTAGCTGCTCTTTCCAGATTCAGAAGGGGTGCTCATGGCCCTTCTCTTTGTTCATCCTCTTTAATTAAGCAGTTTATGAAAGGACTATTCCGAGAGTTTCCTCCGGTCAGACTTGGGAACTCAACACAGTCTTAATGCAATTAATGAAGCATCCATTCGAACCCATTCACAAGGCTGACCTCAAATTCCTTACTGGGAAGGTTGCTTTACTTCTGGCTTTAACATCAGCTCGACGAGTGAGTGAAATTCAGGCGTTTACTGTAAAGGAACCTTTTCTACACTTCACTCAAGACTACGCGCACCTCCGAACTAATCCAACATTTATCCCTAAGGTGCCTTCACAGTTTCATCTTAATGAACCAGTGACGTTAAAAACTTTCTTTCCTAATCCATCTACTCCAGTGGAACGAGCCTTACATTCTCTCGATATCAAGAGATGTCTTAAATTCTATCTTCTAAAAACAAAGAACCTTAGAAAGTCCGATCAATTGTTCGTGGCTTATGGCCAGACTACCCTGGGAAAGGCGGTTACAAAGTCCACCATTGCCAGATGGATAGCATCTACAATACTTTTCTGCCATGACAAGGCTCGCAGGCCTTTGTTGAGGAAACCCAAGGCCCATTCCACGAGAACAGTAGCAGCGTCTACAGCATTGTTTGCTGGTGTGACTCTAGAAAATATCTGCCGTGCTGCGACATGGAAAAATGTCCACACTTTTACAAGACATTACTGCCTCCAATCTACGCATCGTGATGATGCAGCAGTTGGGCAAGCTGTACTACGACATCTGTTTCTTTGAGATATCTTCAGGTACCCTTTTCATATTTTAATATGTAAGTTGTGGATATCTTTGGTATAACAATGCAATGTGTTACAATAATGATTTGCTTTCATTTTCAATGTTATTGCATTACATGCTGTTTCCTCTTTATGGCTTGCATGTTTCGAATTTGAAGATTCTTTCTTATACCTCTTATTAATAAGCTGTGGATGCAACTTGGGAGTATCAGCACTAGTCTCCCACCATCCGCAAACGACTGTATACTTGGTATACTGCTCGCTATTCTGATTCAGGCATGTGAATCTATGAAAGATACCACAATACTGGAAAGAAAACAAGTTACTTACCTGTAACTACAGTTATCCAGTATTGGTATCTTTCATATATTCACATGCACCCACCCTCCTCCCCGTAGAGTCAGTTCTATATAATTTGGGACGTTCACTTCCCACTTGTGCTACGAAAATCTGAGGAGAACTGGCTCTGCTGAGAGGGTTCTAGAAGGGTGCTGGTGTCTGATTGGTTGTTACCAAATTCTTGGTTCCTTTTGCATAAGGAGGTAGATAGGCTGCTAAGATATAGGCTTTTGGCCTTTTCTTTGGGCCTACTACTACTACTAACATTTTGGCACTACTTTTTTATTTACCGGGGACTCCCGCCTCGGCGACGGGGAATGATTCAGGCATGTGAATCTATGAAAGATACCAATACTGGATAACTGTAGTTACAGGTAAGTAACTTGCTTTCATTCTTGGCATGTTGTGCTGTAGATTCACATGCCTAGCAAAAGTCTGCTGCCTAGTGACGGGACTGGGCGTTCGCAAGCCCCCGAGCAACAAGGAACCCCTACCCCTCCCCTGGCGATACCGAGCATGGGCATCGACTCCACCGCCAGACCTCTTCACTGCAGGATGGAGATAATGGTGTAAGTGTTAGTAATGTGATGTCCATGCAAATAATGTTAATGAAAGTAAATATAAAAGTAAACCTATACAGGCATCCGGTGAGGAGGGTGTGCGCTTGTGAATCTACAGCACTACATGCCAATCAGTTCTGCCAGTCCTAGATCCTCTGAGTCCAGCACAGACCAGTACAAAGAAAACGTGTCTTAGGAAACCGGCTTAACACCCTGTATGCCATGGTTTCAAGTTTCTTCCCTTGTTTAGTTGAAGACAACTGACACATATTGGACAAGTGGTGGACAAGGCTGGTGTACACAACTCATACCTTCAAGAAGGTTTCCTTGCTTCCCAAGCACCGCAACCAACCCTATGAAGTATTTAGTCTTTAAAGCAATCTAGAGAATCCATGCGGGTCGTTGCACTCAAGGGAACCAAGACAGAGGCTACTCTAATCTGAGTAACCCTGGTCCTGTCTAACTAACCTGTGTATAGACGTTAGGCATTCAGAGTGAGGAAGAGTCAAGAAGTCAGTATGTGGAGTCTCACATGGGCACAGTACATGCTCCACTCTTACTTCGTTTTATCCTCTCAGAGCAAGCCCAGGACTGCTAAAACGTTCATAAGGTGAAAGTAGCCCTGTGGGGGCTTCAGACCGATAATGATGAAGGGCTTGTACTGGAGTTGCAATGCTGCTTCTTTCTACCTGTTTCAAAGCGTGAGAATGCTCAGTTACATTTAAACACTCCTTGTTTGTGCAGATATTTCACCTCTTACTGGTTGGATGGAAAAAGATACCTCTCCAAGGAGATACTGGTCTCCACAAACTGGAGACAACTTTGTTGCTTAACCATAATTCCTAACTGTCTAAAGTGCGCCTTGTCAGCTGGTTTTCCGTAGTGGCCTCAATCAGACACAGCCGCACTCAAGTAAATACCCAAATAAAGGAATAAGCAACAGTAAATACCATGAGTTTAAAAACAGTGCAAACTGCAGTTTTTGAACAAGGCACCAGCTTTTGCTAAAATGAGCTTCTCTAGCAAAGTCAATTATACCATGTGGCCTAATTGACTTCAGAAGAAAGATCCACTACTGCATTTGCAATTCAACGTATTGTTCCTTTTTTGCTTGTTTACCCTTTCATGGTTGAGTGCATCCCTTACCAGACTCCACCTTCTCAGTTTGTAAGATTTCTCTTTTAAATCGATAACTCATTCCACCTTGCAAAACATACCTTCCAAAGTTCTGTACATATCATTCACGTAGTTTTTGTAGTCATAGGGAGATCCCGGAGAGAGGTGAGATGATTGTCCGTGGCCAGAGAAATCCAAAGCAATATAGCGGCGATCTGGAAAAGAAAGGCAGAGCTTAAAGGGTGGTGATGGTTGGAGGAAGTTTAGTTACCTAGGGTAGGATGGGCACAAGGGCCTCACATGTGAAGAAGAAACTGTCTTCTCTAGAACTAGATAACTCATAGGCATGGTATGGGTTTAGAATAGGTGTCTAGCATAATGCTTGGGGGCAGTGACCTCTAGAAATCGAAAACCAGGGATTGGCAAAGGAATACAGGGTCAGAACCAGCTCTATGTAGGATGTATAGTTTGGGGTTTAGCTCGCAGAATCAAACAGCTGTTAACTTTGAACAGGGCTGCTCAGAGGCCGGCCATAGTTATACTATGGCACAGGGATTCAGAACCTGTCACAGCTAGAGTTGTGTGGCTGAGGGTTTGGCACATGGATACACAGATAATACAATGTTTAAATGCTTATTACGGTTAATGGTATTTTACAACAGTTAATGAGGTCATAATTGATTTGATGCTATTCTGTAATTTCATCTATTTTTGTTTTGTGATCCTTCTTTATTTTTCAGAACAGCCCTGAAGAAGCAAATATTCACGAAACATGTACTGGTTGATATCAGTTATTCTGTATGAAGAATCATGTTTGTCGTATTATTTTTAAGGAAAATCATGTTCAATCGAACATGCATCTGTGGCAATTAAAAGACATTTCTGGAATTAAACATTCATTAGAGACAATAAAAATAAATTTCTACGGAATATCCACAGTTTAAGAGCATTATATAATCAGTTATATTTTGTGGTAGGTTAAATGGACGTTTTGGCACTTGAAAGTAACCTGTGATCCGAAAGTCTAGCACCAGGCAACATTTCTCTTACCTGTTGTATGTATTTTATTTCATAAAATAGGAAGCAAGACTGCTGTATATATGTGAGTTCCCAAGTATACTACAATTGTTATAATTGGATTATAATATGACAAAGCATCTGGAAAAAAGAGAGGCCTTAGCCAGGAAAAATCTCTGGGAAGTCACTGGATGGTCCTAATACTTGGAATTCAAATCAACCTAAAAGTCTCACAGACCTTTTTATCTAATTGGAGTATATTCAGAAGAAAGAATCCACCACCTGCTGGGATTCCTATAACACTATGGAAATAATTAGCGGTAAATCGTACACTAAGAGGGCTTTGAATACATATTTTTTCTGCAGTGGAAGATTCATAGGATGATAAAGCAACTAATTGGGAGGCCAAAGTAAACCAAGCATGTAGAGATCTGAAGGAGAAGCATATGCATTTTGCAAAGTCAAAAAGACTCTTGGTACTTAAACACACTGAAGAGATTGAAAAAGAAATTAAATCAACAAATTGTCCAGCGAATACTCAAAAGAATGATGCCACCCTTGATGATAAAATGGACAAATATCAGTTTGAGTTACAGAACA
The DNA here is from genome assembly GCF_964204655.1 of Triturus cristatus. Classification (NCBI taxonomy): domain Eukaryota; kingdom Metazoa; phylum Chordata; class Amphibia; order Caudata; family Salamandridae; genus Triturus; species Triturus cristatus. Next base: position 195,513,819 of record NC_140586.1, on the reverse strand, counting down.
AGAAGAGAATCAGCTTTGACAAAGATGGAAGGACTACAGATTTTTGAGAGTGTTCACATATACTAAAATATCTGACAGCACATTAAAAAAAGGGAAGTCTCAACAAAAGATAGGGTGAAATTGAGAAATCAAGTCTGAGCATTATGAAGAGTTTGTGCGCCAGTACCAGTGAATCAGATTTGGGAAAATCCAAGTTAATCGAGCAAGAAAAGAGTACTAGATCTTTTTTTAGATGAGCGGAAAAGGATAAAGGTGGTACAAATGAGAGCTCTAACATGGAATATGGAGAAGGGAGGATCTGGACACAGAGAAAAAAGGTAACAAGAAAAGGTGGCACTAGAACGGTCAGGCAGAAACAGGGACAAATGTGGGGTCAAGATCCGAGCCCAAAGCAAAAAGAAAATTGGGAGGTAAAGAATATTGTAACTTATGTATCGGCAGGACACTAACTTATATAGAAATAAAGGTTCTAATTAAAGGTCTGAGTTTTGTTCCCTCTAATCCGAGGAAAGATGTAGGAGTAAAATTGGAACATATAAGATTCACATGCAAATGGAGATTGCAGAAATTCTTTGCTAACAAACCGCTAACAAGACAGCAAACACAGATCAGAAAAACTGAAAGTCCTGTAACCATTAGATAATTTATGGACATTTCACTACTTATTAGGTTATAGGATGATGCATACAGCTGAAAATCCGATAATGATAGTCCACCCCTGTGTAGTTTTTTCAAAGCAAACTTGCACCCTTCGATGCCCAGATAAAGGAGTTTACTTTCCCTTGTAGCTTCTCCCGCCACTCTTTCCTAAAGTTTAGAGGACTAGTGTTAAACAAAAAGGTATATTTTGGCAAGATAACCATTTTTATCACAATTGTTCTTCCAAATATTGTTAAAGGTAGATGCGACCGGCTCATTATTAGCTTACTCATTTCACTTAGTTGCGTGTCGAAAATAAGTTCTACAATCTTACCAATGTCTCAAGTAATCTTAATTCCCAGATATTCAATGTATTTTGTTTTGGCCCAATTCCACCCTCAACCTTCCAATCTATTATCTCCGTCTGTGTCAGTAGCCGGACACTTTACAGAAATCTAGTTTGTCTCTCAGTGCTTGGAAGCGCCAGATGTAGATTTGTCATGTAAATCATCAGGTCATAATTATAGAGCGAAACCTTCTTTTTCCAAGCCTCATATCTAGAGGGGCTATTTTCTTCTGCACCCTTAGCTTTCATGCCAGGTGCTCAATGTATAGGTAAAATAGTAAGGGTGACAATGGGTAACCTTGTCTCGTGCCCGTAGTTATTTTGAATTCAGACGTTAGTCTGCCATTGAGAAGAATCCTGGCCCTAGGAGTTTTATAAATCAGCTGCATGACCCTTTGGAACGTGTCCCCAAAACTATAGTGCTTCAACACAGCATTCAAGTAAGACCAATTAATCCTGTCAAAGGCCTTGGGAGCGTTTAATGCTAATACCACGAGCAGGACTCTAAAACATGTGGCAACATTAATTGAACTTTCAATTTGTACATCAACTCGTAAGGGAATCTTCCCCTCATAAAGCTCTTCTGGTCTTCATGCATTAGCCCCCTCACCACCCCACTTAACCTTCTGGCTAAAATATTGGAAAAGATTTGGTAGTCGCTATTCAAGAGTGGCATAGGCCTGTAGGATTCACAGGCTGTAGGGCCTTTGTCTGGTTTTAAAATGAAAGTAATTGTTGCCTACCCCCAAGAGTGTGGCAAAGGGGTCTTATCTTCTAGTATTCCTCCCAACAGCTTAGTCGTAAGAGGCACTATTGAGCACCCCAACACCTTGAAAAATTAATTTGGAGACCATCTGCTCCTGCAGCTGTTCCCTTCTTGCACGAGCTAATTACCTGCTCTACTTTCTTCTGTATGACTGACTTCATAATCTAATCACCCCTTCTTCTCGTCTGAACGTTTGCTTAGAGGATCTCTTTCTAACCACTCGTTGATCTTCTCTTCTGTAACCACGGGGTCCTCGGTGTATAAGCTTTTAAAAACTTAGTGAACGCATTTTCAACAGCTGACCCTCTTGTTAAGATTGTACCAGTCTTTTTACTTTTAATTTTCGTTACAGCGTTTTTGGCTAAATCCGATTTTATTTTCCAAGCTAGCAGTTTACCCACATCCTCACTATACTCAAAGTTGGCCATCTTGCTCACCTCCCACCTATGTCTCAGCCTTATATCCAATATCTGAGTGATCTGCGCCTTTTGCTCCTATATCTCTCTAGTGCATGTCTATCCTCTACAGGTAGACTTTGATCAAGCAGTTTCCTCTCCAAAAAGTCGATGTTGAGCTCTATTCCCTCAATCTCTCTCTTGTGTTCTTCTGAGCGGATATACTAATAAGCTTCCCTCTCATAAAAGTCTTGAACACATCCCAGGCCATATGCAAAGGAGCGGAACCTTCGTTTAATTCTATGAATTCCTCTGCCTCTTTCTTCAGTATGTCTGCTAAGACAGAGCTATCTAAAGTCTACCTCCCTGCCCATTGGACAGTTTGAACATCCAGAATAACTGCAGCGTGATCTGACAAGTGTGCAAGCACATGTTAAACACCTTGAATATCATTGCAAACTGCCTGGTCCACTAAAACATAATCTATACTGGATGACTGGCCGTATTTTGTGTTGTGGAAGGTGTACTTGCAATCCATACCTGCCCTTGTTCTCCAGATATCACATAAACCCTTGTGTTACATCATGTTTCTAATGTAAGATTGCATTTTAGAGAACGTATTAGCTCTAATATTGGCAGACCGGTCTAGTTTATTATTCATTACAATGTTAAAATCTACTGTCATGATGATTGAAGAAGTAAACTCTAGCAGGTTCAAACAAATCTTCTTTAAAGGCTCTATATCTTCCACATTGTAACCATAATATCCCACTAATGTATATCTACTATTGTCTAGTTGCAGATCGGCAATTACCCATCTACCCAACTTGTCCAATGGGCTCTCATTTATCCTTGCTGCGACTTGCTTCTTAATTAGAATAGCTGCCCCTTTAAAGTAACATGTCTGGTCAGTGCATACTACCTGTTGCACTCATTTCTGTTTTCCAAATAATTTCAAACACTCCTTTTTAGTCAGATGTTTCTCTTGTAGCACCATAATCTGGGCTATTGAGTCCTGTTGGTAGAGTAAATTTCTTGAACATCTACGTTTTATGTGGAGCATATTGACATTCCAGGACAGAATCTTCAGTGTTTTTAATTCCCACCCCCCAGTTTTTTGGGCCATTTGAAGATAGTGAGCCTATTTGATACTATTGTCTGGTGACCCGTCTGTGTTAAACCAGGCTCCTGAGGATTTTTTTTGTATGTTTCCCTCAATGCCCCATACCATGTGCTCTATATCCCTTGAACCCCCAGCTTCCCTCCCCTGGAGACCTTCCAATACTTTCTCATGGCCATACAGCCCTTGGGGTTCTTGCCATACAGAAAGATCCAGAGTAGAAAAAAAACAACCAAAAAAGGTTAACACAACCTATAACGGACTCTAAATTTACAGTGTGACGGAGTCTTTCCATAGCTACTCAATAAGGAAAATTATACCTCTTTATCATGACTATCAGTAATGCATGGGGTATCAAAACGTTGGCTAAGACCTAGCTCATCAAGGGTGTTCTTGACATATGACAGCCAGTAGATGGCTGTCATGTAGCTTAAATGTAGACATCCCCTATTAACTAATTTGAGAAACCCATCTCAGGAGAAGACCATATTTTGATCCAGCGTAAAATGGGTGTCAGGCGCACCCCATCCTCAAGGTAGCCTAGGCCCAGGAGTTGTTTTAGGAAGAGCTAAGAATTTATTTTCCGCTACCTGCAGGGAACCCAAGGTTGCATAACCACACACCTCTGCCCCATATGTGCTGAGGGAAAGGCATTTGCTCTTATATAATGTTAGCATCTCTTTAAGATGTTTGTAGCCTAGTAATTTGGCAAAGCTTAAAATTGCTTACCCGGAAGCCACCATCTTTTGTGATCTTTGGACGACTAACCGGTTCCAAGTCAGATTTGCATCCAACAAAATACGCAGATAGTTAAAATTTGAGTTTTGGTAATTAGGGGCACTCTGTAAAAACTTTTAGAACTAGTATTTCTTAGGCCACAGGTCAAGATAAACAACTTCTTTTGATTAATCTGTAAATGTAGGCCCCTCATAAAATTATTAAAACGGTCTAAAAAAGCCTGCAACCCATTCATGGTACGAGCAATAAGAACTGCATCGTCCACGTAAATAAGCATATGAACGAAGCGAGATCCTATTTTCAAGACATCTGGGGAGCAGGATAACAAAGATGAGTCTAGGACATTGATATAGAATAAAAATAGGAAGGGGCTAAGAAGCTTCCCTGTCTTACCCCTCGTGTAACCCTATTGGGGTGGATACAATCTCCAGTTTCAGTAAATCGTACCTTCATAAATGTGCCCCAATGGAGACGCTTTAAAAGATCCAGTAATGGCAAGTTGATGTCTGCTGCCTCCAACAGCTCCCATACTTCCCCCCTATATACTAACTTAGAGGCAAAGTATAGATCCATAAAGGCCATAAGAATGGCATCTCTCCCGGCTTGCTCAGTTGTGCGGAGTGATGGGAGGAACCCGTATTGTACATCAGAGAAAAAAGAATTGGTCTCAGCCCAAGCTTCCAATTTTGCTAAGATTACTTGCCTGAATATTTTGGCCAAAGAATCTAGTGGCGATATGGGGCGATAATTCGCGGGCAGATTCCGGTCTCCCTTTTTAAAAATTGGAATGGGTATTGATTGGCTCCACAAGTCAGGAGGTCCCTTCAAGATAATGACTCTGAAAACATTTGTCATTAAGGGGGTCGAAAAGGCAAGATTACATCTAAACATGTCAACTGGAACCCTATCCACAGAGCTGAGGATAGCTATAGACACGTCTGCCACAAAAATAGACTAACTTAGATGTGATTTAGCGAGTGAGGACCACCCCGCATGAGCTATATTAGAGCTTTTCTCTAGGGGAAACCATCCAGGGTCGAACATGTGTGAAAAATGGTCAACCCAGTCACGTTCTAAGATATGACAGTCAGTTTATGACCTCCCAGAAAGCTCCACTAACCCCTAATTTGGAGGACCTTTCTAAATCTTCCCAGGCTTTGAGTCTAATTTCTTTCTTCCTCTTCTTGATAGCTTGTTTATAATCTATTCTAACTGATTTAACAATGTCTGATATCCGTGGGATTGTGTACCTATTTTGAGAGCCTTCTGGCAGCAGTTCATTCTGAGTTAAACCATCTTCAGCCTTTTTGGACTTTTGAGCGATTTTCTCAGTTAGTATACAGGAGACCGATTGGCACATCACCATACACCTCTCAGAAATCGTAATTGGGGTGGCATCCTACGAGAGACGACATAAGATGTCCTCATAGTTATTGGTAATGACATCTGTAAAAAAAATTGTTAGAGACAGAGTGGAATTATTCCATGGATTGGGTTTAGGTGGGAGGTAGAGAGAAAGGTTAATAATAATCGAGTGCTCCTAGCTAAGGTGTGAGGCATGCACCTCGTGGCTCCTTTATTTAGTAAAAAAAAAAGATCCTCAGAAAGGAAGATAACACCTATCACGCTTCCCTTGCCTCTCCCTACATATGTGGGGGGATTAATAAAATTAGGCCTGTATGGGTCCGATGAGAAGGATAAGTTATGGGTGAGTACTAGCCTATTCAGGGCTTACCGTATTGTGTGCGTGAGAAATGGCCCTTGTTTGCACCCTTACCATCTGTGACGCCACAAAACGATTACCACTGTTGATGCATTCACTAATATTAAAATCTCCTGCCCACAAGAGAGACGCTTTATTCTTTCCATTGAGCTAAGGATGGGCAATGGCAGCTGCCAAATAGTCTACGATACCCAGTGGTTGGGCGGTAAAAAAATTGTAATAAAACATTTTCAGAATAATTTTAACTAAGTTCGATTAACTCAACCTTAACATCTGGTAACGTGGACTGGTGTACAAAACTTTAACACTCACTTCCCTGACAGCAGTTGAGAATAGGATGATTAGGCCCCCCTTCCAGCTACTGATGGACTGGCGGGTGAACAAAAAGATTTCAAACCCTCCACATGTACAATATTAATGACACAAGTTTCTTGACAATAAATTATATCAAAGTATGGTATGAAAAATGTTCAGTGCTTGTTACTTAATTTCTTTCGTATTCCTGCAATGTTCCATGATGAGAACCGAAAGGCCACAGGAGCATAGGTGCTAGTTGAACCCTGGACTGTGTCACAAGAGACTGAAAATAGGATGGAGAATCAGAAATTAATGTTGGCTGGCATGAAGTGCAAGGGGGTGGAAGGCCCGCCAAGTTGTAAAACTGCGACTGTCAATCAATATCGGATAAGCTTTGAAGAAGGACAGAGTCAAATTGTGGGGATCCCAGGGGAGGGGGAATGTCTACCCACCACACCGGGAGATTTAGCAAACAACAGTATCACAATTCCAGTAGACCCTAACAGATATCAGATTCTAGCAGAAATAGAATTGGGGGATGCAGACGCTAATACCGGAAAAAATGTTGGCGCGCTAGAAGGAGTACCTTTAAGCTAGTCTGCTGGGTGGGAAGCTACAAACGGATACCCAGGAGGGGCACCCCAACAACTTACAACCCCAACGAAAACAGTGGAATCAATGTTGCAGGCCCTGGTAGTTGAGGTTAGAGGTGGTTTTTCAACCTCTGAAACTAATCAACAAGGGATCTAAGGAGATTATGAAGGTCTGTCTCAAAAACCTGATGCTCTGGCGCAAAGGACCAGGTACTAAAGGACTCGGTATCAGAACAACAATCTGCTATGACACTGGAAAGAGAAGAGATAAGGGGTCTGAAACAAAGAAAAAGGGAATTCCTGGACAAGCTAGAGTCCTAGGAAAATAGAGCCAAAAAAGTAATTTAAGATTTGTAAATATACCAGAAGGGGTCGGAGGCTAGGATATAAAGTGTTTCATTATTACTTTGCTTAAGTATGGAGGAGTCTGGGAGGGGACAGAGGAAGTACAGTTGAGGGATAGTCAAAGAGCACATCGCAACCCTTTCAGAAAGCAGCCTAATAAGACTAAACCGAGTCGAATTCTGGTGAACTTTCTTACATAGTCAAAAACAGAAACGATTTTGGTTAGGGCATTGAAGGAGAAATCCCTAAAAGGAGATGGCTTCACTTTTGATATAATTCAATTGCATGAGGGTAGTCAATGTTTATTTTATTTTTGGTTCCAAAATAAAATTTTGCCATGGTGCAGAGTTCCACAAGGGTATGCAAAGAGCCCATCAATCTTTAATCAGATCTTGAAAAACGAATCTCAAGTCATATCAAATGCCCTATATTTCTGTTCTTGTACCGTATATCGACAACGTACTTGTGGCGTCAAATACACAAGAAGACTGTAAACAAGATACAATTGCTCTGCTAAATCATTTAGCTGACTACGGACACAAAGTGCCCCAAGCAAGTTGCAATACTTTTAAAAAGAAGTCCTACTCCTAGGACAATCCATTGAGAAAGGATCAAGGGAGGTATCACACAAGAGAATTATGGCTATTTTGAAAATGAATCCACCTAAAATGTAGAGAGAAGTCATAATGTTTTTGGGAATGGTGGGCTAGTATAGATAGTGGATACCTAACTTTTTCCTAATGGCCAAGCCTTTACTGAGACTGATGCACAGAGATGTGCCTGATCTACTTCCATGGGACAACGATTGATTAAATTCATTACTAGAGCTGAGAGAAACTCTCTCTCATGCCCCAACACTACTAATGCCTGATTACAGTAACATTTTCACTTTGTTTTGCTGTGAGAGGGAAGGCTGCACTCTCTCAGTGCTTACCCAATTGCATGGAGATTCTCGAAGACCTGTAGCATATTTCTCGACTACACTTGACCTTGTAGCCGCAGGACTGCCTGGCTGCCTTAAAGCGGTTGCAGTGCGTGGTGTCAGTATTGAGAGAAGTGAGAGTATATTCATGAGACATCCTCTTACGGTGCTGGCCCCACCCTCAGTAATGGTTTTTGCTTTCCTGCACCAAGACTCAATATATGACCAATAGCAGACGTTCAAAGAATTGATTCTTGCTGCTGAAAATGTAGTTCTAAAAAGATGTCAGACTCTTAATCTTGCTACATTTTTACCATTGCCAGATAATGGAATTGATGGGGAAGCGGTTGAGCATGACTGTCTTCATGTCACAATTTGTGCACCAAGGCAAGACCTGATATTAAGATAGGAGGGGGATCTGAAAGCAGCTTATGTTGTCTGCACAATTCAGGAATAGGTAGAAGCCTCCCGGCTTCGAGGTGTCACCTCTCCTCAAGTAGCAGAACTGGCTGCCTTTAACATGGAAGTAATATCTCTTGTACGTTTTTGTACCAATTTAGATTAGAGATCAGATATGGAGATATATTGACTTGGTTTACATCGAGGAAATAAGGGTTAAAACTGGAAGGTGTATTTCTTGTGAAATACAAATAACCTTAACTCGGGCATTAATTACTAATTATTTAAATACTGGTGATTAGAAAAGGTTAAGTAATTACAAAAGGTGTGAGGGACCATACAAAAGGCTTTGCAGTACTCCAAAAAAGGGTAAGGGAGAATATTATGAACGATTTGAAGACCAATTCTCTAACATATTTTGTTATACTTGTGATATTAAGTATTGAATGTCATAAAGGAACTAATTGGTGGCAGCAAAAGAGTGATATTAGTTCAATGGAAAGATAATATAATGTTTCAAATCATTGTTGATAGTGGCATTTTACAATAGCCAATGCATTCATAATTAATGAGATGTTATTCTGCTTTCTTATCTGTTTTTGTTCTCTGATCCTTCTTTATTTTTCTGAACAGCCCTGAAGAAGCGATTAGTGGAAAAACACGTGTTAGCTGTTATCCTGTTATCAATTATTCTTTATGAAGAATCATGGTTGTCATGTAGTAGTTTATATGAAGAATCATATTGAATCAAATATATATCTGTGACAATAAAAAGACATTTCTACGAAACAGTTACAGTTCAAGGACTTTATATTGTCTCTCGATAATCAGTTATATTTTGTGGTTGGTTACAGGGATACACAGTGTCACCTCCAGGACTGGATGAGGCCATGATTGACACTAGGCTAATGATGAGGAAGCATTGATACCATGTTCTCCAATACTCGCCTTGGGGCAGCAGAGGCACCAGCTTCTGGAATGTATTGGCATTGTCCATCCACCCATGGAGGCATAACACAGGGCGGCCCTCAACTGGGCCCCAGGTCTGGCAGGCAAGGTGGCCCCATGGTACTGGAATCTGTAACTTCATTGGTGCCCCTAAAATAGAAAACAGAGGAGCCAAGAGAAGTAGGAGTTATGAGAGAGTAACTATGCCCTGAGTCACAGCCAACTATGACTTGATGCACCGGCATTCACATCTTGAGCCACAGCCAGCCATATCATAAGCCAAACCCAACCATATTTGAAGACACAACCAGACATACCCTAAGCTGCACCCAACTACAAGTTGAGGTACAACCAGCCAAGGCCAGCCATATCCTGAGTTGCCGCCTCCCACGTTTCAGTTCTTGTGCTCCTCAACCACAGTGTTAGAAATGGGATTTTTGGTCGGCTAGGGCATGTGCCAAAGTTGGGCAGAAACCACCACTCTAGTCAGGATAAGGGAGTTACACTCCTAAAAAAACCCTGCTCACCCCTTTGGTAGCTTGGCACGAGCAGTCAGGCTTATCTTAAAGGCAGTGTGTAAAGCATTTGCACATAACCCACAGCAATACAGTGTAAGCACTACCAAAGGACACTACACCAGTTTAGAAAAATATCCAATATTTTTATATATTTAAGACAAGACCAAAAATGATAAAAATCCGCAATACAGTACTTAAAAATCTTCAATTATCAAAATATGCTTGAAAAATAGTTCCTTGATGTTGATAGCTCCGCCTGGGGCTATCACAGTGTCGTAAGCAAACAAATCCAAACAATTCTGGCTGACTGCGGCGTCGTGGGCCAGCTACGGGGGTCGGGAAGACCCGCAAACAGTACCTTTTAGAAATGCAGGGCATCGGCGACCTCTCATTGAGCTTCCGAAAGCACGGCGTCCACAGATGTCGGTTCTGGAGTCGTCAGGGCCCTTGAAGTCCCACGTGTTGCAGGTCAAACTCCCCTCAGTTGAAGTCAGGAGCGCTGGCGTCCGCAGGCGTCGGGTGCTGCGGTGCGAAGTGCAGCATTGCGGCGTGCGGTGCCCTCAGGTCGCGGTGCGAGCAGCGGCTCGGTAGCGGCGTCAGATGGCGTCATCGGTGAGACCAGGGTTGCGGTGCGAGGGGAAGGCGGTGCATGTCGCGGTGCTGGTAGGTCAAGGTGCAAGCAGCGGCAGCGGCGTGGCTGAAGTGCTGTCGTCAGCTGACGAACTGGATTCGATGGTGCTGGGATCAGTAGGCTAAGGCTGCGGTGCGGGATGAGGGCGGTGCGTCGTGTAACTTAACGAGCTGTTCCCTCTAACCACGGTGCAAGCAGCGGCGTATATTTCGGCGTAGAGCGTCGTCGTTGGGGATACCAAGGCAACATCGTGAAGCGAGGTGGTGTGGAGTGCGGTGCTGACAGGTCGCGGTGGCGGTGTCGGCAGGCAGCGTCGGTGAGACCAGGGTCGTGGTGCCCTCTGCGGTGCCTTCAGGACACGGAGTCAGCAGCGGTGTCCAGTTGCTTTTTCCTCAAAACACACAGTCCCTAGTGCTGAGGGCAGAAGAGCTTGAAGTCGTTGCTGTTCCTGAGACTTCTTGAACAGGGGTCAAGCTCTACCTCAAGCCCTTGATAAAACTCTCAAAAGTAGATTGCAGAAAGTTCAGTCCAGACCTTTCACTGCCCAAGACAGAAGCAGCCAACACAGCAAAGCACACAGCAAAGTGGTAGTTCCTCCTCACAGCTTCTCCAGCTCTTCATCTTGGCAGTCTTCTTGATCCAAAAGAGTTCTAAAAGTCAGGGGTCTGGGCCCCAATATTTATATCCCAAAATCCTTTTATTTCTTAGGCAGAGAGTGTCTGTGCCCAGCCAGAACCATTTCTGCCTTCTCTGGTGTGACTTCCTAGCAGGAGGTGGAGACGGCATGGTCAGAGACAGACCAGGCCCTTTGAGGTGCAAGGAAATCTCCTCCCCTTCCCCAATTGCAGCCCAGGTCTATTCAGCCCTCTCCTGACCCAACTAGACTATCTGGAGCCACTCCTACTCCCCAGCTTTCTGTCATCCAAAACCCAGACAGGCAATCCACATTCCAGCAGAGGCAAACGGGATGACTGAGCAAGAAAATACCTACTTTCTAAAAGTGGTATTTTCAAACACAGAATGTAAAAATCACCTTCACTAAAAGATGCATCTTTAGATTCTGAGTTCAGGCATACTAAACTTTATTTTCCTACCTAATTCCCTGGGCCAGTTATGTTTATAAGATGTTATAAACAAACTCCCCATTCTGTCCTATGGGGAACAGGTAGCATTGCAATAGTGAAAACAAAATTGGCCATAGTTCACTATCAGGACATGCCACACACACCAGGACATGTCCTACCTTTCACATACACTGCACCCGGTCCACAGGGGTACCCTGGGACTCCCATAGTGGTGGCTGACATGTAAGAAAAAGGAAGGTGAGGGACTGGCAAGTGTCTGCACTGGCCAAGTCAACATGGCAGTTACAAACTGCGCGCAGACTCCGCAATGGTGGGTCTGAGTTACCTTTACGGGCCGTTCGTGTGGGTGGCACAATGCCATGCTGCAGCCCACCAACGGCATTTTATTCACAGGCCCTGGCACATGCAGTGCACTTTACTACGGACTGACAATAAATCAAACAGGCCAATCATGGGAACACCAATCCATACCACATTTAACCACAGGAGCACTTGCACTTTACCACTGATTACCAGTGAGAAAAGTGTGCAGAAACACTAAGCCAGCACAAACAGAGTCAAAACTGGGAGGTCAGAAAGCAAATAAACTCAGGGGAAACACGCCAAAAGATGCCAAGTCTAACACACAGCAGCAAGCATCTAAATCCTTAGCAAAAGCCGATCACGCACAGAGCCAAAATCATATAGTGAAGCATAACCAGCCACATTAGACAACTGGTGGCTGTCTGATTTTGGAATTCTACCAATCCCTAGCAATACTGGTCAAAAACTTTGGCTTTTATCTTTATGGTGTGATGCTTTTACCTTTAAAACGCATGTAAACAAGGCAATGTCTGTCTGCTTTCTTTCTAGTCTGTACATTAGTGCCCAAAAAGTAATATGATTGCAAAACTGCAAATAATACAGAATACTGCGGTTCACATGATTTTTAGCTTACACAGACAGGGGTATGTTACATCCTAAAGGCGCCAGTTGCATTGGCTTACAATTCATTTTTTGTAAACAGATTTTTATTCATTTGTGATAAAACAAATAAAAGCATCCCATACACCACATTGTAACTGCGTACTAGTTTCATTGTACATCATAATATAGGTACACATAATCATCTCAGGATGTCCCTCCTCAAACAGTCAGTAGTCTTGCTCTTGAGCAAGGAAATAATGGTTCAATTTAGTTCTGAGGCAGCCCTCTGTTCTTAGTTACGTAGTGCTTAGTGAAGCGCCCTATTAGGCATGGCTCACCTCGAGGTTCTGCTCCTCAACTAATACCCAACAAATATCCCCCCTCTTCCCTCTGAACATCCACCCACCCCACCCCCCAGGCATGTTGCTAAATCATCAAATTCTCTGTATATTAATGCTGGTCAGTCCAACAGTGCGCCGTATGCTCTTTTCCGGTCATTGCACTCCCATGGTGGGGTTATGCAGAATATGTATTCCACTGGACAACCCGATTTTGCGGTCAGCAGGCAGGATCGCCTAGTGAATCAAGAGTTCAGTCTCCTGCATCGGGGATTTCTCCGTCAGGGTTTACAGCATCAACGTCAGTCGGTGTTTCAGTAACTCTACTAATGCCACCCATGTTCTCGCTGCCTCCAATATCTTTTCGGTCCCAGTTCTTTGGGTAATTTGCAGTCAGACGGTCCCTTCGCAGTCTGCCCACTTCACAAGCTCCCTTGTCCATTTTGGCTTACAATTCATGAAAGAATTCTATGTAAGACATATCTAACAGGCTGAGCTGCAGCCATATCTGGCCCCAACTATCAATTAACGAAAAATGTCTAGGATACGTTCCAAGCTAACCTCTTAGTTTGGCTTCTAGTCATAATTTGGTAATTCCACATTATAGAACAGAAAAATAGGTAGATGTGTGTCAAATAGTGTTCAGGGGCCAGAGGAAAAGCAGGGGATCCTGGGTCTCAACCACAGTGGTTGAGGTAGTTTGCCTTTAATGTCCCAGAGTCTGTCCTACAATGGCTCTGCAAACTGGGCCAAGTACAACCGATTCCACACTTGACTCTGAGTAGCCGGCATGGGTAGAATATACAGGCTTCTCAGTAAGGTAGTGTGGGAGTGCTCGATCTACGCACTCAAGAATCACACATCAGGAAATGATTGCCAAATCAAGTGCTTTACTTTCAAGAAGAAAATTACTTTAATGCACATTAGAACTAAATATTACACACGGATATACACATGATGCAATGTTAGGGTACTGATGCTAGAGCAAGTTGGTGTGTTTCCATGCTATGGCTCTCCATTTTTCTGTTTGTTCCAGGTGGTTACCTCACTTGGACAATATGTAGTGAAATTAGCCTCAAGTGGATATTACTTGTTACACTCTTGGAAAAGCTCCTCGTCTTTGGCCGTAGTCACTGTTTCTAACCCTACAAGTTTTTGAGTTTTTGGATTGGGCTGGCATCTCAGCAGCTTTCCTGTTCTTCTCCAACTCAGTCACTCTCCCTTTTCTGAGGCTTAGCGAGGCCTGCAGTTCCTCTTGACCTCCTTTGTGGTCAGGTCTGACGCTTATCTAGACTGTTTATGACTGCCTAGGGGAGGGCTGGTTCATGGCTGGTCCAATGGTTCATGGTGCAGCCCAGCCCGGGCAGTTCAGGTCTGGATCGGTGTGGCCACACATATGCCTGCTTCTGTCAGTGGGTAAGGCATTCAGTATGTCTTACCAGGTGAATAGAAGACTGCTGCTCTAATCATGGCACAGTCTTAGGTTAAACCGCTGTTCACGACGCTACTTCACTAGTCCTCCATAGCAGCTGAGATCACACTGCATGATACACTTCACACACATCAGCTAATTCCAAGCCGCATCTTCATCAATGTATACACAGCAGCTCTGGTCCTGTCACAACTTCAAACTTTGGCCAGAACCGCTCAGAAAATGCAATAATATCAAATTTCCGCACAGTGGCGCAGGACACGCTGCACTTTACGATACCTAACTGGAATCACTAGGGACCATTTGGGACCTGCTGACACCAGGCTATGCAGATCACTCTCTGTAGTCCTCTGCTTCTACAGATCCAATGCACCAGAGTCACTGTGCACCTCGTTCCTCCTGGACAGTCATTACTCATGCAGGGCTGCATGCTTGTTCCTTCTCCCAGCAGACATGCTTCCAGGCACTTCAGGACAGGTGTTTGTTTCTTGCAGCAAGGAGTAGACTCAGTGATGTTCCCTCACTTCTAGGAAGCTGGCTGTGAGAAAGACACCAGGTCTGGGTTCACAGCTTTCTTCTATCCAGCACTCCCTTCCTTGGTCATAAAGAACTTGGAATGACAAGTGGTCAGTGGGTTACACTTTTATACAATCAAAGCAGACAGGAGATGAGAAATCACTATCTACATTTTCAGAACCAGCTTGGGGTTTTTCTCTTTTCAAGTGTCGGCTTCAGGCTGCTCTCCAGACACAGTTTATTTCTAAAGTGATACTCTTCATAGCAGGATAGTCTAGTTAGAAGCACCCTCAATAGAAGCATAAAGAGGTGTGAGCTTTCTGCATCTGGCTGCCGGCAAGTGTTCATGGAAAAAACAAAGCCTAGCATTACCTAAGGTGTCTCCTTCACCTTTCACAGTCTGAAGTCCCACCCTTCACCCCATCAACTACCATATGGCAGTGCTTCAGGAAGACTAATGAGCAGATTCTAGCTAACCTAATTTCAAAACGGCCTCCCTCCAGATTCCCAAATGTCAGCAATACGTTTCCACAGTCTGGGAAAACAACCTCTGCTCATCTTGTACAGCATGTCAGGAATGGAGCATTTCAAAGGATCTGACAGGTTTCCATCACTCTGGGTTACTCATACCTACCATTCATGTACCACATACAGAAACACACACTACATACACTTGGGTTGTTAGATTTAAGGTCATGATAGAACACAGAAGTAAACTTACACATGTGACTGAGTGGCCCACTAGACCTCCACTTAGATGACACAGATAGAGTCTGGCCACAACATGGGTTCTCAAAACACAGTATACTGCCACCACCGTTCTCAGCTTAACCCATGACTGGGACAGTAGTCCACTGTTGGTTCAATGAATGCATGCTTAGTGAGCACGTCCAGGTCAAAGAACAGGTCCAAGACCTCACTCATGTCAAGGGTCAGGCCTAGTGCTCTGTGCACACTCTAGATTAGAGTGAGGCAGTGGCCAAAATCGAAAAAACAGATCCCCTGCCTCAAGTGCTCGATTGCATGGAACATGGATAAACACCATGCAGGGGATATTTATTTCTCAACAACATGCTTTTTGTCTACTGGCAGCTAAACATTGGAACACCCTGACTCTTTCTTCTAAGGCTATAGAAATCAGTCTCAGTTTAGGAAATCTTTAAAACATGATTTTTTTTAACCTCCCATCATAGGTAATTACCTTTTTTCTATGTTTATTAGCTTCAGCACCAGAACACCTTTCTGGGTAACAGTTAGCTCTATACAGATTGAGGGATAAAGCGCTAGCTGCAGAATTCAGAATGCAATTTCTAGGCTATGGGAGGAGACGTGGTCTGGTGACTGGATTTCTGACCTTGGAACTTGAAGACCCACGTTCTAATCTTGGTTTAGGCCTGTATGCAACAAAAAAAACTGTACTGTTAAGGGCAGATCGCTTCATCTTCCAGGGCCTTCAACTGGAAATATGGGAAATGTTAAAATGGAAGACAGATCTGCACAGTATACTGTAAAGTACAGCCCAAGTTACATGCTTTCACTGCCTACCATTCACATCCTGGTTTCCGTGATCTGGTCTCAGCTATATTCCACACACCAATCTGCTGTATGTACTGAAACTTGTGCTCTAAATCATTCGGCCACAGCAAAAATATTCTCTGTATAGCACTGCAGTGCTTCCAGGAAAAGGATCTGCTCTACATCAAACACCTTGAAGTAGTCACTTTTGACATAGTCAATAGTGTTAATGTGCCTTCTGCAGGTTTTATGTGTAACCTGCACGTCACAGGTTCCAATTTAAGAAAAAACTGCTCAGGGGTTTAGCAGTTTATTACACTTGTCGCTGAGACTGCAGGCAGCAGGTTCAATCCTATTGATAGCTCAGAGAATATATGTGCTTTGTTTGGGAGTCGGAAGGGACGAGCAGGAGGATTTGTGCATATGTGCATGCACATCTGCTCTCTGTTGCAGACCTGCAGGTAACAGGATGAAATCCTTATAAAACAGCTCAGGGAGTTATTAAGTTCTCCCAAGATATGCATGCAAAATGCAGGTCAGAAGTTGTAATCAGGTTTGAAATAGATCTGGAGGTTGATATTGTAATTGTATTTATATAGCACTTACTACCCCATACGAGGCGTCAAATCGCTTTTCGTCGAGTAGCCTGCCACTCCGGAACCCAAAATGATTAGTGCTGGATTAGTATAGGGAAATGTGAATTCATTTGAGCGATGCACATGTGAGTCTGTTAGTTGGATTGAAAAGGATAAAGGGGGATAGAAGAGGGAACAGTCTATAAAAAAGTGTTTATTGTGAGATCATGGTAGTAAGATGAGGTTTGGGATGAGTAAAAGGAGAGGTGGGGGAGGGGAGAATCTCTAAAAATTGATTTAGAGAGCTCAAAGTAGTAAAATTAGTTTTGGGGTGATAACTAGATAATTTATGTCCTTTTTCTCTGTCAACAAAATAAATGGGAGAAGGGCAGTCATCTTTAGTGAGACTTGGTGTAGGGTTCTCTGGAGCATCACACAGTCTATTCCAAAGGTAAGAGCTACATATAAAAGCAGGCATTCTAATTTAGCTTTGATCACTTTAAGGACTGATAACATTGAGGGGTTATGTAGGTTAAAGCATACTTTTGCAAGTATATATTACCTATGAACAGATTTAGTTTTTCATGCTTGTTGTTCTGCTCTTGGCCCTGAGCTACTTTCCAACCATGCCACAAGAAAGTTATATACGTATGTACACAATAAAGTTTTTCGATCCCTAGCCTTCAAATATATGGGTTCCTTATTTCCATATACATTTTGCTTTTGCTACATTAACTTTCAGATCATTAAAGTTATTATAGATAATGATTACATGTAATGCCCTGTTAAAGCCAATTACAATAGTGTTCATGATGACGGAATCAGTGTTTTGAAGCAGGGTCAAGTGTTTTCCCCCACCTTTGGTGGAAGTATCTTATCTCACTGAAGTACATAGCCACATCTATAGTGTATTGTTTAAAAGGCAGGAGTGTCAACATGCAGCCATGCTTCAGATAGCTGTTCTTTGGTATATTTTCTGTTACCCTGGTTTCATACACAATCTTGACTGGGACCCAGGTTTTCCAACGTAGTACCTGGGTTGCTCTAAGCAGGGAATTGGGAATACCCCACTTGGGAAAAATAAAATAAAAGTTTCCTTAGCAGACCTTAGACCTTTCTCATGAGTTTTTTTTCAGAATTTTAATCTCAATAGCAACATCAGAGGGCGTTGCTGCTTTGCTCATTTTCTAAACATGTTTTTCCCCCATCTTTTCTGGTTTAATTGCAAGGTGAATCACGCAACAACCTATTTTGCTTTCACATCTTTTACTATACCTTATTTTTATTGATCTTTTTATGGTGTGTACTTGTAAACTGCACCATCACATGCAAGGGTATCCCCATACAAAGGAGGTGTGTGTGTGTGCCTAGCCCTGACTAGTGTAGGTATGCTGAGTGAAGAGCCAGGACCTCAGCTTCTTGTGGAATTCAAGAAGAGAAGAGGAGGGTCTGATGAAGGCCCACCCAAAGAATCGTGTGGAGCAGAGGTGTCTGGATGGTTGGATGAAGGCGATTCAACAGTTAAGGTAGGTGGAGCCTAAGTTGTGTTGTGTGGAGAGAGGAGAGAGTGTGTGTATGTGTTCGGGTGTGCGTGTGTGTATGTATGTGTGTGTGTTCAAATGAGCTCATTTGTCAATCGGGAGCCAGTGGATCTCCCTGAGGAGTGGTATGATGTGAGATCTGTGTGTGAGGTTGAGGCTGAGTCTGGCTGCCGAGTTATGGATGATTTGTAGTCTTCTAGTGAGCAGCTTCGCCATCCAAGCATATAGGGTGCTCTCGAAGTCTAACTTGCTGGTGACTAGGGCGTGACTGACAGTTTTTCTGGTGTTGCTTTTGAGCCATTTGAAGATCTTCCTCAGCATCTTCAGGTTATAAAAGCAGGATGCAGTGACAGCGTAGACTTGTGCACTCATGTCTAGTTTGCCGTCAATGATGATTTAAAGGTTTCTGGCATGGGTGTTGGGTGCAGGTCCAAGTTCGGACGGCCACCAGTTGGAGTTCCATGGCAAGGTGTTCAAAGATCAGTACTTCGGTCTTGTCAGTGTTGAGCATTAGATAGATAGCTTTCATCCAGATAACGACTTCAGTCATGCAGCAGGTGAACTTGTTTGGGGATCTGGAGGCACTCCACAAATGAGTTTGTGGGCTTCCGATAACTAATGAATGAATGAAAAAAATATTTAATAAAGCGCACTGTGGCCACGTGGTTTCCTGGCGCTGAGAGCTCCGGCCAACAATCACAGAAATAACCCAGAGAGATTAACAGGAGTAAGCCTGAGAAAACAAGAGGGTTTTCAGGGCTTTGCGGAAATGAGAGTAGATGGGGATAGCACGCAAAGACATAGGAAGACTGTTCCAGAAGCGGGGGCCAGAACAGAGAAACGGGTGCCTCCCGTTCTGGACTTGCGAAATCGGGGAACATTGAGGAGGACCAAGGAGGAAGAACGAAGAGGGCGGGCAGGACTATAGGAAGAAATGAGAGAGCAGATAAAGACCGGAGCGGACCGAGCCAGAGCCAGGTAAACCAAGCAACCCAGCTTAAAAAGGGATCGCTGATGAACAGGGAGCCAGTGGAGGGACTTAAGTACAGGGGAAATGTGGTGAGTGCGAGGAAAATGAAGAATAAGGCGAGCAGCCTGATTCTGAATTGCTTGTAGGCGGCGCGTTTCATAGGCTGGTATGCCCACATACAGGCTGTTCCCGTAATCAAGACGGGAGGTAATCAGAGCCGAGATGATGATCTTAAGAGCTTCAAAAGAAAAAAAACGAGAAATTTTTCGGATAAGCCGAAGAGAAAGAAAACAGGAAGAAACTAAGGTGCTAGGCCAACAGCTTGTGTTCTATCCCTTAAGCAGCAGAGCCAGTGGAGAGTGGGTTCTTGGACGCCAATCTCGTGCAGGGCCCTGATGAGGATGGGGTGTGAGACTATGCCAAATGCTGCAGAGAGAGGAGAATGAGGGCTACCATCTCTCTTTTGTAAAAGATAATGCAGATGTCTGTGGTGGCAATGAGTGCTGTTTCTGTACTATTGTTGGGCCTGAATTCATAAAGCGTGTTTTCAAGGAGCTGCTGATTGGTGAGGTGGTAAGTGAGGAATGAGTTTATTACTTTCTCTAAAACCTTGGCAATGTATTGTAGGAGGGAGATGGGCCTGTAGTTGGAAAGCTTGGCAGAGTCAGCAGATATTTCCTTGAACTGGAACATGACCATGGCACATTTCCAGGTGTCCAGGAATATGGCTGAGATGATGGAGGCGTTCAGGATGGGTGTAGGTGCTTCATTGGTCGGTAAGAGTCCTTGGTGAAGGTCGTGGTGTGGCCAAGGATCGGATTGGTCTCCCGAGTGGATGATCTTCAAGGTAGTGATGGTTTTGACTATGGTGATGGAAGATCATGAGGCCAGGGCTCATTCTTGGCCCATGATGCAAAGTAGAGTAGTGATGGGGTTCATTGAGGGTTGAAGTTGAAGTACATGAAGGTAATTTTGTTACACAATAATTCCAAGGGCTTGTTGCAAAGGTCTTGAGAGGACTTGATGTTGCTGGTGGCCGAGGGCGCATTGAAATCTTTGATGATGGGGAAGATTTCCTCGCTGCTTCTGTTTGTACAGGTGCTGATGCGGTCTGCAAGAGATGAGGGTTTGATGTTCCAAATCTGCTAGTGGTAGTGTTGTAGGGCAGATTTCAAGATGTCTTTACCCCTGGTGTCTTACTTGTTCTCCATTTGCGCTACAGTTGCTTGCAATGGCGTTTTGTCTTACTGACTTTTTCTGAGTACTAGCTGGCCTGTGGTCATGCTTTTGCTGTTGGGTTGTGCTTGAGGGGAGCCAGGGTGTGGGTGCAAGCAGTGATCCAGTCGATGAGGTTCTTGATGGGTTTCAGCAAGTTGCTTGTGTGCTCGGGCCATTGAGTGGAGAGGGTGCAAACTCAGTCCTCTTCTGTGATCACTTTCAGCTGGGGCAGACAAGTTCTGTGGTGGTAGGTATGTGGTGGTGTGGAATGGGTATGCTGAAACTGATGATGGACATGTCCAACTGTTTAAATACACTGCACCCTTTTCAATGGATTGCATAGGGCCTGCCTTAGGGGTGACGTATATATGTAATAAAAAGGTCGTTATAGGCCTGGCAAGCGGTTTATTTTGCCACGTCGAATTGGCACTTTGAAACTGCAAAGAGGCTGCAACGGTAGACCTGAGACATGTTTTAAGGAGCTACTTAAGTGGTTTGTTCAATAAGTGCTGCTGGCCCACAAGTAGCAGTTAATTTACCAGCCATGGGTATATGGCATACAACTTTACTAGAGCCTTATAAGTAAATTAAATGTGCCAATCAGATGTAAGCAAATTTTACAATTTTTGAGGAAGTGAGCTCAAGCATATTAGCACTGTTTAGCAGTGGTAAAGTGCACAGAGTCCAAAGGCCAACAAAAAGAATTCAGCAAAACAGGAGAGCAGAAGGCAAAAGGTTTGGGGTAAGACCGCCCTTAGGCTGCCGGGTCTAACAGTGCCCAATCCCTTGGACCAAAAGAAATCAAGATACAGACATATGTCCAAATATAAAAAGCCCTTAACCAGGCCCTGGGGCTCCACAGACCTGTTGTCCTAGTAATCATCAATGGTCAGCCATCAGGTGAATTAGAAAATGGACCCTGTATGGTGAGAACCATGCTGTTTGGGTGGCTCCATAGCTACTATGAAGCCGACCAATTATAACGTTTTTTTTTAGTGCCTCCTTTTATGGAGGAGCATTGTTGGGCACCACAGAGGCTAGGTCAAAGGGAAACCTGGCTACCAGCATCCTTGACTGTTTTCAGTCATATAAAGTATATATTTAGTTAAGAGATCCTAGCGCTGAACGCTACTGAACTAAACTTCAGAATCTCAGTTAAGGTAACAATGGAGCAAAGAGGCGGCATGTAAGAGGCATCTTAGAAGACTATGTGTAAACCACACTTCTAGAACCCAGCATGAGGGTGCTATAAAGTTGTTTGAGGTTGAATATTGTGCGACGAATATGTATAATGTTCTGGTTTTTAATGTTATCACATTTGTACGTACACTAGTTTACTTATATTTTGTTACAGTACTTTCCATTTTACAGAGTAAAGCACTAACTGAACTCTTCAGGTGCTCTATTATCTAACGTTTCATACTGCTTCTTAGTTTATAAACCCCTCATTACCAGGGAGGAAGCCTTTCCTGTTTGCTGTCATTACCCTGAGAGAGTTACGTGCATGAGCTTCTCTCTTGGAAATCCAATTCAGACTGCTGTGCGGCACAAGTGGTCAACAACCTTACCCATTAAGGGTCAAGTCCAGTAGAGTAGGACTTCACAAGGACCATAAAAAAAAGCCTCACAACTGTACATCAATTTAGATTTCTAAATGAATTCAAGATTTTAAGAACTTTTATTCGTAGTGGAGTACAGTTAGGGCCTATGAATATTAATCAGTTACGGATACGAGATCTGTGATCATGCAAGAGCAACAAATATAACAAACTCCATTTGCGAACAGTGTGCTTTTGTAAATCAAAATGACTTTTATGAACTTTATAAAAAGTTATTACATCTACATATACCTGGAAGGTATCATTGTTTTAGAAAGGAGGTGCTGGAGTTTGTGGCTTTGCTTGCAGGTATGCCGAAGACTGATTGTAAGGAGTGCAATTCTGCGACAAGGGTGGAATGCACTCATTTACAAGGGGTTTTCTAAAGCATGTGGAGGTTTGCATTGTTCCACATTCCGTCCATCCGTTCTTTTTGCTTTAGTCGCCCTAATTGGGAAGGGTATGTCCAGACGTGGGACCCGTGCTCACTGTATACTGTTGTACTGTTAATGTGCCATTTTTGCCTTCTGTATCCTCCGCCCGCTCTACCCTCTCGCTTTTCCCGCCGCTGCATCCCCGCCCCCTGCTTGCTCATTCGCCACCCCGCTCCTGCCTCCCAGCTGCTCCTCCCTCCCACCTCCCCTTATATGGTGGCCGCTGCACTGTGAGGAGAGCGACCCTTTACCCTGTTTTCAGGCAGGTCACTCCCCACGCCGCACAGCACCACCTGTGTGTCCATGTCCCTGAGTCCGCTGCTGCCGCTTGCTAAAAGTTCGAGGCCCTCCTCCACCCGCAGGCTACCACCTGCGCCTCATCCCTGGTGGCCAGTGGTAGGCCGTAAGCTCTTGCGCTCCCTCTGCCACTTTTTCCCTGTTGTGATTGTGCTTCTGCTCTTGTATTGTTATTAGTTGTATTTCGCCTTTTATTCCTTTGTATACAGTTGTACTGTTATTGTGCCCTTTTTGCCTTCTGTATCCTCTGCCTGCTCTACCCTCTCGCTTTTCCCGCCGCTGCGGCCCGACCCCCTGCTCGTCCATTCGCCGCCCCGCTCCCGCCTCCCAGCTGCTCCACCCTCCCACCTTCTGTTATATGGCGGGCGCGCCTATGGCAAGCCCTTCTGCACCCGTCCGTGCCTGGACCGCGCCCAGCGCCAGACCACGTGGTCCCCGCGAACGCCACACCGAACGCCGCCCTACCCTCCACGCACTAAACACCGGACGACCATACACCTGCTTCCTGGCCGCCCTGAAGCACACCAAAGGACCCTTCTCCTGCCGGAGCTGCAGCTTCACCAGCCTCCGAGCAGCCAAACCGCCCACTGCGACAGGACGCAACCACCTCAGATGCAAACTACTGAACACCCGCTCCGCACGCAAACATGCCGTCAAACTCTGGGACCTGCTCGACACATCCTCCCTGGACGTCGCCTTCCTGACAGAGACCTGGATGAACGCCTTCTCAGCACCCGACATCGCCATAGCCATCCCGGACGGCTACAAGATCACCCGCAGGGACCGCACCAACAGAGTAGGAGGTGGAATCGCCATCATCTACAAGAACACCCTCAGGGTCATGACCAGCCCCGCAACACCCTCAACACCGATGAACACCTGCACTTCCAGATCCACACTGATCCCAACACCACCCTCAGAGGAACTCTTGTCTACAGAACCCCCGGACCTCGGCCTCAGTTCAGTGACTCCATCGCCGACTTCGTCAGCACGCACGCCCTTGCCTCCACAGATTACATCCTCCTCAGAGACCTGAACTTCCACCTCAAGAACAACAACACCAACTCCACCACCCTGATTGACAACCTCGGTCTCAGACAGCTCATCACAACACCCTCCCACTCCGCCGGCCACACGCTTGACCCCATCTTCTCCGCAAGTTCCCACATCACCTTCAGCCACACCACCGAACTCCACTGGACGAGCATCGCTGTATCCACTTCACCTTCCGGAAACCCACCACGCACCACCGCACTCAACAGATCCCCCGCCGCAGCTGGAGCTAAATCACCGAAGACCAGCTAAACACCACCCTCACCCAAAGCCCACCCGCTGACCCCACCGACACGGCCGCCCACAACCTCAGACGTTGGATTGGCGACTGCGCCAACACTCTCGCCCCGATCAAGAAACCCTTCAACAGACACACTAACAAGAAAGCCAGCTGGTTCACCACGGACTTCCAGGCCTCCAAGTAAACCTGCCGAAAACTAGAGAAGAAATGGTACCGCGAACAGACACCGGACAGCTACGCAGCCCACAAGAACGCCATCCACAGACACCATCGCCTCATCAGATCCGCCAAAAGGGCCTCCTTCAAGGACCGCCTTGACAACGCACACAACAGCAAAGAGCTCTTCAACATCGTGAGGGAACTCTCCAACCCTAGCTCCAACACCAACGACATCCCACCATTGCAAGACCTGTGCGACTCTCTTGCCACCTTCTTCCATCGCAAGATCGCAAACATCCACGACAGTTTCAACAACCTGACCGCCCCGACGGCCACTGACACCTCAGACCCCACGGCCACCACCCACATCAACCCCTGCTCACCTGGACCAACATAAACGACGACGACACCATCAAAGTCATGAACACCATCCACTCCGGTTCTCCGTCAGACCCATGCCCGCACCACATCTTCAACAAAGCTAGCGCCACCATCGCACCCCATCTCCGCAAGGCCATCAACATCTCCTTCGAGACCGTGACCTTCCCGGAGAGCTGGAAGCACGCCGAGATCAACGCCTTACTCAAGAAACCCAAGGTGGATCCGAGGGACCTCAAGAACTTCCGGCCCATCTCACTGCTCCCGTTCCTGGCGAAGGTCATTGAGAAAACCGTCAACAGACAGCTGTCCCGCTACCTCGAGGAGAACAACATCCTGGACCCGTCCCTGTCCGGGTTCTGCAGCAACCACAGCACCGAAACTGTCCTCATCGCCGCCACCGATGACATCAGGGCCCTGCTGGACAACGGCGAAACCGCGGCCCTCATCCTCCAGGACCTATCAGCCGCCTTCGACACTGTCTGCCACCACACCCTACGCACACACTTCCACAATGCAGGGATCCGAGACAAGGCTCTGGAATGGACCACCTCCTTCCTCTCCGGCAGAACCCAGAGAGTCCGCCTCCCCCCTTTCCGTTCCAAAGCCTCCGAGATCATCTGCGGCGTACCCCAAGGATCATCTCTCAGCCCAACATTGTTTAACATCTACATGGCACCGCTCGCCCACGTCGCCCGACTGCACGACCTCAACATCATCTCTTACGCCGACGACACCCAGCTGATCCTCTCCCTCACCAAGGACCCCCTCACTGCCAAAACCAACCTCCAAGAAGGAATGAAAGCCGCCGCCGAGTGGATGAAGAACAGCCGTCTGAAGCTGAACTCTGACAAAACGGAGGTCCTCATCCTCGGCCCCACCCCCTCAGCCTGGGACGACTCCTGATGGCCGACCGCACTGGGAGCAGCACCAACACCCACCGACCACGCATGCAACCTGGGGTTTATCCTCAACTCACTCTCCATGGCCAAGCAAGTCAACACCGTCTCATCCTCCTGCTTCAACACCCTCCGCATGCTCCGCAAGATCTACAGGTGGATCCCCACCGAAACAAGAAGAAAGGTCACCCAGGCTCTCGTCAGCAGCAGGCTGAAGCCTTCTACGCAAGAATCTCGGCCAAACTCCTGAAACGTCCACAACACATACAGAACGCCTCTGCACGCCTGATCCTCGACATCCCTCGCCACAGCCACATCACACCCCACCTGAGAGACCTGCACTGGCTTCCCGTCAACAAGACGATCACCTTCAAGCTCCTCACCCACGCACACAAGGCACTCCACAACACCGGACCAGCATACCTCAACAGACGACTCACCTTCTACACCCCGAGCCGCCAGCTCTGCTCCACCGACCTTGCCCTCACCACCGTCCCCCGCATCCGAAGAGCGACCACCGGCGGCAGATCGTTCTCCCACCTCGCTGCCAAGACCTGGAACACCCTCCGCATCCTCCTACAGCAGATCCAGGACCTACTAACCTTCAGTAGGCTACTCAAGACCTGGCTATTCGAGCAGTAGCAGCACCTCCCCCCCCCAGCGCCTTGAGACCCTCACGGGTGAGAAGTGCGCTTTACAAATTTCTTGATTGACTGTGCCACTGGATTGAAGCTAGCTTGGCTGATGAGGGGTGGTACCACAAAACTGGTCCCAAGACGGATGTTTCCAGTCCAGGGAGGACATGGCCTGGTAGTTTGGGCTGGACTGTTCCCATGAGGAGCGGTGTCAGGACTGATTTGCATTTGTCTGGGTCCAAACTGAGGTGGCGTACAGAGCACAAAAACGATGGATTAAACCTAGATCTGTGACTTTGGGTGAATGTTTGCATTGTTCAGCTTTCGTCCTTCATCTGTTCTTTTTGCTCTTCGTAACAAACCATGCATCTAACCTGGATGAGGAGTCATATACTGAAGAGTGAAATGAGGCATGGCTCTGAGGGTGCAATGCCCTCCATATATCTACCATATCATTAGCATGGAGCGGGTCAGCCAAGGCACCATCTTCTTTGTTGTGGGTACGAGCAAATCCTCCAGTACAATCTATCAATGGGTCTAGTACTGCATTATGGTTTTCTCTTCAAAGTATGGAGTGTTTTAATCCATGAATGTGCAAGTCTATGCACGTGAAAAAATCTATACATTCAGTGTTGGGGTCATAGGAGTTCACCAAAGTAAAATGTACAGAGCCAACCATCCCTTGAACTAGTAGATCAAGCCTCTCCTGGTCAGAAAACGTTTAGAGATGGCGGAAATGAATTGACCTGTTAATCATTATGCCACCCCGCTTGAATAGGTCAAGTAAGAAGAAAAGTATCTGTGGCATCCCAGGCCTTAGCTAGAGGTGGAGTCAAACTAGGGGCCAACTATGTTTCTTGAAAAAAGGCGACAGTAACAATATGATGAGTTAGATGAGCTAAAATGTAGCAGCACTTATGTGGGTTACCAAGTATCCTAATATTTCAGGTGACAGTTTAGGGCCATTCACGGGAACCGGGCAAACCAGGACTTTTGTGGGGCAGAAACATCGCCCGCAGCGGCATCATAGGGCAAGCAAGCAAACATAAGTAGATTAGACTCTGTAGGGTGCATAGAAGTGAGCATGATGGAATCCAATAAAGAACTCCCCCCCACCTCCCCCACCCACATCGGGCCCTAATCATCCTGTGATATACATAAACATACCCCTCTCAACCAACAATAACAGGTACAAGAACGGACCAGACCACTTATAACAATGAGAGTCATTGGCATTTATTCTGGAAGGGCCAGAGAACCTAGTACCATATAGCAAGTTGCAGTCCTCTAAGAGCCAGAGGAAATCAATGTTAATGCATGAGCAATTAATTCCAACAGAGAGCTGTCAATGGGCTTCCACTGTCCACAGGGGTTGGACCCCTAAAATCTCGTTATGTATAGGTGAGCGTACTGCCCCCCCGACAGTCAGACTGTCAGACTTATTTGACAACACTTTGGTGCAGGTCACGTTGGCTGGAAACAACTGAAGAAGGGCTGCGTGAAGCCTTGTGATGCCAGCTGAGCATAGAAGAGGCTTTTACGGGTTCAGTGAAAATCTGAGTTTTGCGCTGCAATGAGAAGCGGAGACGAGCTGGATATAGCAAAGCATAAGAGATGTCAAGTTCCTGCAGTTTCTTCTTGACTGGAGCAAATTTCTGTCTTGCACACTTTGGGTAAAGTCAGGAAAAAAGGACAGAGTCATCCCCTCTTAGGTAAGAGTGCGCCTCTCCCTAGCCAGGCGTAAGGTGGTGTCCCGATCCCTATAATTGAGCAGCTTGGGGATGATAGGCCATGGGGCGCCTCGGCAATCAGATGAGGGGCCAACTCCGGTGTGCCCTTTCCACTACAAACGTGTTGGAGAGAGAGTTTGAGCCAATGAGGTCACGCACTAATTTTTTAACATAGTCCTCGGTTCTCTCTTCACTGTAGACTTGGCTGCCCAAGATACGCAGGTTGCTTCTACAAGAGTGTGTCTCCAAATCTTCATTTTTTAAAATTTTATTTTATCCTTCTCCTTTGCCATTTCTTTGAGCAGGGAATTGTGTTGGTCCACGTCATCCACGACCCCCAAGATTATTTGCTCAGCGTTATCTATAGGCATTTGATGTCCGTCTAAGGGGCCCTTCATGTCATCCATGCGCGCGGTTGAGGGAGTCAATTTTTGAGTCAATGGTTGAATGGCTAGTTTTCGCCTCTTTCAGGAGGGCAGCAACCTCAGCTGAGGTGATAGAGCTGCATTCCGCTGCCCTCTCTCCACCAGTAGCCTGCTCCGCCTCCAATAACAGTTTAGGACCTCTCTGGAAATCAAAAGTGAGCCCAGCTCACTTGTCCATTTTGCCCATGGCATGGGGTACAGTGAAATGCAGGATCAACACCAAGGCATATGGGGCCTACAAGAAGCCGGGCGACCGTAGGCAGAGGTAGGCTCCAGGCAGTTATCACCCAGACACATGCCAAAAGGCGTGGATAGGTGCAGCAAAAGCCAGATCAAACACAGCAGCCAGGGGTTCAATAAGCAGCAGGGGACAAGAACACATTCAACAACTGAGCAGGTGGGCCACCATTCACAGGAGCTTAGTATAAAGGACTGGCCCAATGTGTAAATAGTCGAAGGTGACGCCAGTTCCCTCATTAAGGGGGAGCTATCCAGATAAAGGCTGGATTCTCCAAAGGCCCATGTGGCAAGCTGTTGGTCAAAGCACCGTGTGGGCACTACTCATCACTTACATCGAGGAGATGCGGCCTCCCAGGCACACAGCTAATGATGGCAGGATCCAATGAACCCGCTGCTGTAGGCTCCTACATCACTGTGTCCTCGCAACGGCCACCGGCCAAAGAGCGAACAGGCCGCTGAGCAGACTCACTTCCTCCAGATCAAAGGCTACCATGACCCCTCAGGGGTAGCCTTTGCGGCAGAAGCTGCCCCTCTGGCTCTGGACCGCAGATCAGTTCAGCTAGGATAGCAGCATGTCCTGCAGGATCGTTTTGGAGTAGTTGTGTGCCAGCCCTCAGAGCTGACTTCTTTTTTGCAGGTTCTCTAGCACCCCTCCCCGGAATTCAGACATTTAGAGGTGTGCCCCGACTGCCAAACATAAAAGGACTACTGGACACCGCCCTTCCAGCTCTCCCCACTGGTAGTCCGTATTACATATTGTTAGCAGCAGAGAGGAGAAAGCAGATGTCTCAGCTGCTGTAGCTATCCAAAGAGGTGCTCAGGAAGGCTGGATGTGTTTGCCGGAGCACTCGCCTGCCTCATGTCCCACTAGCCTACATGTCTGAACGCAGCTGATCAAATCTCACATAAAGCTACTTCTCTGAACTCTACTTTTACAATTCTTGGGACACAGGAAACTGTGCTGAAATCCCAAAACGTACCCCTTCATTCCTTGGACATCTTCATGGAACGCAAAAGATGGGGATATGAGAAAGGCCTTTGGGCCTGGCAGAGAGGTTCAGTTACAAGCCCAGCTCCTTCAAAAGGAGGTGGAACAGGAGCATGGAAGTTTTCTATTTTTTGTAATGTTCTTTCCAGGGAACAGATTTACTTTAGGGATGACGTCCTTTCCCTAAAGTGGATTTTCATTTGCAGTTGTTTGGCCATATGAGAAATATAAAAGGCACATGATAAACACATGACCTTAAAGGCAAGTGAAAGGGAGTTGTAAAGCGCATGCAGCTGATTCCCTGCAGTGCTTTAGTATGTGTGTAGAATCTAAAGGAGCTGAAACCAAAATCCTCCTAAAGCTGTCTCTGGTTAGACTGCAAAACTGAAACCAGCTGGCGCTGACCAATGTAAAGAAAAGAAGTGCGAGTGATGATGAAACCAACCAATGGGCTAGCTTGAAGCCCTTGTTTATTTTAATTTTTTTCAGTTTACGAAAGATCTTGCAAGCGTCAAGGTGTAGCTGCCAATACTGATTTATAATTTTACAAACCTGGACAAATTGGGCAAAGAATAACGGGAATCAGGGTAGAAGTGACAGAGGTTTGTCAGAGATGTAACTATCTTCTTGCTCAGAATTCAAAGGTGTCAAATGAAGTTGACGTGACAAGAAGCAACCTCTAAATTGTGTCATATCAAAACTCCATCCAAAATTTCTAATGCTGGCTGGTATGCATGCCCCTGTTACTTGTTTGTAATCTTCATTACTCTCATTTGATCACTGAAAACACCTGTAAAACAGAAAGTCACTACACGTGTCTGTGTTATCAGGTACAAACTTCCCAAATGCTCTGCTTTCCTTTTAAGAACTAAATGTATTTTGGGAGTTGTAATCTGGAGTCTTTCAGAAGCAAAACAACTGCCCTGAACAGGAACATAGGCCACCAAATGACTAGGGTGACTAGCTAGCTCCATGTCACTGGGACACCAGTTTTCCTAGGCTGGTCTTTGATTTTACATGTCAGGGTATTCTGGGATTTGTAGTCTTGGTTCTTTTAATTGAGCCAATTTGACCCTCGCCTACCATCCTCCAGGACCACGTCCATCCTTCTGCAAATTCATTGCCCCTCTAGCCATAGACTCCTTCAACAACTACATTCTCTTCGGCAACCTCAAATTCTATTTTTTTTTAAAACATTTTTATTGGCAACCTCAAATTCTAGATCAACTACCACAATGAAATCCGCACAACCAACCTTACAGCATGAACAATATCGGACTCACCCAGCTCGTCAATGACCTCATGCACACTGCCGGACACATGCTAAACCCCATCTTCACCTTCGGTGGCTGATCAGGACCAGCCACACCACGGACCTCACCTTGGACCAACCATTCCATTGTCCACTTCAACATCACCAGTTCACGGACCTCTGCCCCCAGTCCATCCAATGCACCCCACCGTAGCTGGAGCAAAGTCTCAAAGGACACATGGATCAATGCCCTTAAACACCCACCACATCTCCTCCAACAACCTGGACCAGACCGTCACACACTTTAACAATTGGATTTCCGACTGAACCAACAGCTTCACTCTCATCGGCAACAACATCCACGGAGGGTCCAATACCAGGCTAGCTGGTACACTGAAGACCTCAGAACCGCTAAACAACAGCGTAAATAACTAGAAAGGAGATAGTGCACAGTAAGGATACGACCGACTAAACTTATTTAAAGACAGCCCTCAGTCTCTACCACAGACAGTTGAGTGAATGAAATAAAAAGGGCTTAGCCTCATGCAGCGAATCAAGCTTCAATAGCAGCAAAGAACTCTTCAACATTGTCAAAGACTTCTCCAACCCCTCACCTGCAACAAACATTACCCCCTCACTGAAACTTTGCAACAACCTTGCAAACTTCTTCCACGACAAGATCGCCAACAGCTACTGAAACTTCAAACCCAAGTCCAAGCCCACCGATTTCTTCAAGCAACACAACAACCCCGCTACCACCACAGACATTCCCCCTAACCGAATGTAGCCAGCTTGCCCCACAGGACACCGCGTCCATCGTGAACTTGGTCCACTCAGGTGCGCCAACTGAACCATGCCTTCACCACATCTTCAACCTAGGCGAAGCCACAATCAGTCACGTACTCACAACCTTGTTCAACACCTCAATCGCCACACCCACCTTCCCTGAGGACTGGAAACACGCAGAAATCAATGCCCTACTAAAATAAAAAATAAAAAAGGACATTTATTGATGGATATAGACCTCATCTGAGATCCACAATATACCACTGGCAGACCCCAGCAAATTCAACAACTACCGACCGATCTCCCTGCTTCCATTTCCGGCCAGGGTATTAGATAATGCCATCAACAAACAACTCTACTCACACCTGTAATGGGACCTCCTACACGACTCCTCCCAGTTCAGACTCCACTGCAACCACAGCACTGAGACAGACCTCATCGCGGCTACCAGTGACATCTGAGCCCTATTCCTCCTAGACCTATTGGCAACCTTCAATACGGTCTCCAACCACACTCATCACAAAGCTGCACAACATAGGCATCCAAAGAGTCGCTCTCGGGTGGATCGCCTCTTTCCTCAAAGGAAGAATTAAAAAAGTCTGCCTTCACCTCAAAACCCAAGGATATCATATGTGGAGTACTCCAAGGATCCTCGCTCTGTCCCACCCTCTTCAACACTTATATGGTACCTCTGGCCAGTATCCCCAAAACCCACGGACTCAACATCATATCCTACACCAACTACACACAACTCACCCTCTCCGAAGACACCACCAAGACCAGCTTTCCCTACTGCATGAGAGACGACGCCAACTGGATGAACGACAACTGTCTGAAGCTGAACAAGGACAAGACAGAGGTACTGGTTTTCAGAAACAAAATGCATCCCCAAGGGATGCATTTTGGTGGCCCTAAGACCTTGGACTTATTCCTACCCCCACTGACCACACTAGGATCCTAGGCATCATTCTGGACAACAAGCTATCCATGACAACTCAGGTCAGCTCCATCTGCTTCTGCTTCTTCATCCTCACCATCCTTCATAAGATATTCAATGGCTACCCTAAAGTTCAAGATACACCATCACCCAGGCCCTCATCTCCAACTGACTGCAATATGGAAATGCTCTCTACACAGGGATCGTAGCTCACCTCCTCCAACTACAGACCATACAGAATGCTGCACCCAGACTTGTCCTGGATCTCCCTAGACAAACCCACATCACCCCCTACATCAGGAAACGCCACCGGCTCCCTGTACAGAAAAGATGCCAGTTCAAGCGCCTCACCTCCTCCAACTACAGACCATACAGAACGCCGCCGCTAGCCTCATCCTGGATCTTCCTAGACTAACCCTCATCATCCCCTACATCAGGGAACTCCGCTGGCTCCCTGTACAGAAAATAGATGCAAGTTCAAGCTCCTCACCCATGCATACAAGACCCTACAGAACTGCGGACCCGCCTACTTGAACCATCGCTTGAACTTCCATCAACCCACCAGACGCCTCTGCTCTGTGTCTCTTTCTCTAACCCTCACCCCCACATCCAACATAGCAGATGAGGTCGCTCCTTCTCCTATCTAGCAGCAAAGACATGGAACAAACTACCCTTTCATTTACGGACCTCCCCATCTCTTGCAGAGTTCCGAAAGTCCCTGAAGACCTGGCTATTCGGCTAATAATGTGGACCCTACCAGCGCCTGGATACCCTCATGGGTGACAAGAAGCACTCTAGAAATCTACTGACTGATTGATTGACCAACACACTTTATGACAACAGTTTTTTTCTTCGAATTCAGGGACTTGTAGTCTTATTCATCCCACTATAACACCAACACCAAAAGTCAGAGAATTCTAATAAAAAACAGGAGTAGCCTAACTAGTACACCTGCAAAATCTGGCAGAGATGTAACAACGATACGTAAAAATATTGTCCAGATATAGAAGAGTGGTATACAATGTGACATGAGGCTACCTGGTCACCCTACCGATGTCAATTCTAATGTCGGGACAAATTGCTAAAATAAATAATTGCACTGTATGAACTGGTTGTTTACCTACGGTTGCCACCCTCCAAGAGAAAAATACGGTGTCTTTATTGTGTTTTTTAAGAGTCTTCAAAGGCTTGGGCATGTTACTATGTTGGACTTTAAACAAATTCGAAAGTATTTATTTGTAACTTTACTTTTCTGCCCTTGTTTGCTTTAATTATCTGACAAAGATCGCTAACACAGCTCCAGAACAGTTAAAAGTGTTTTTCAATTTATATTTGCCCTTCGAAGTATGTACAGATAAGATCTAAAAATTCCGGATTTAGAGGTGAATTTGATTATTTTTGTACCGTCCGGGGCATTAAAATATTGGTGGCGGTAGAAAACCGGCCAAGTGGCATTGCCGTATTTAGCACATCTCGACCACAGAAAGGGTCGACTTACCTGCAAAGGGTTTCAGGAACGTGATGACGACCACTCCCACTTCTCATCCAATCAGCACGCGAGGCTATGGGTGAGACCACCCAGACAACCAGCGTGCTGCAAAAAGTGAAAATGGGCTCGAGGAAATCACGGAAAGTTCAGTCAGACCGGGGCGGGGAACAATGACGTAAGATGTGAGAGCTTCGTGACCCACTAGTTTGAAACAAAATGAGGCGGGGAGTGGGCTGAAGTACGCAATCAGAAGCAAAGTTGACAATGCCGGGGGCAGGTAGGAATACGCTTACTGATATCTATTTATTTAAGCAGTTAAGATCCAAAGTTGAGTCTGGGATTCAATGTAAAGGTTGCCTCGTAGGCAAAGGACCGATCACTTTTAATTTTGAAAATGCATTTATTTTATTTGCATCTGCTACCAAATATTTGTTTTCAAATCTTATCTTGTATGCGTCATAAACGCATACCTCTGGAAACCTGTGGATGAACTTCTAGTTTAACATGGCCGCCGAGCCATTAACTTTGGAGTTAAAAGGGGTCGATGTTAAGTAGTCCATACAAATGAAGGTAAAGAAAGTTCCTTTATTAAGTATGCCAACACGTGCTCCTACAGATAGCGGAGCAAATAACGACTTGTCAGATCGGCGATCAGCTGTCAACGGACAGCTGATGACCTCACTGGGGTATGGTGTCCGCGCAGGGACAAATGAATGCGAAGTGAGAATGGTGTCCACCCTTGGACATAAGTGAAACGTAACACATCTTCCCCTTTTACAACAAAAACGCTAAAACCTAAATGCAGGTAAGAGGGAAAAGTTTCTAACGTGGTGAGGGTCACTCACAAACATAGTCCTTGAGTTTGACAGGTGGTCCCAACAACCTCCCTGCACGGCTCCTGCTGATATGTGGTGATTCCTCTCAAGCGGCATGGGTGGCAACTTGCGCCGGGTTTCCCTAACAACTTGACGATCGTTAATTCCAATGGAATGTTCCAAAGTGGGTCCTGTGTTGATTCTCCCCGTAGGTGTCGGAGTTGCAGGAAATTCATAGTCAGACTCGCAGTCCGAAAAGTCAATGGATGTCTTATTGTCTCTGGTAGCTGAACTAGGGTTGTCCATGGAAATTGCTGGACTAGGATCTTTCCTAGATTCTTCTTTACTGTTTGCAGGATACTTATGTGCCGACAGTGTGGAGAAGTGCCACACTCTTCCATCACTGTATACCTGTTTTGTGTTTTCCCCACTTGACCACTTCTTCTTACTTTGACTAAGTCTCCCACTTTGAGTTCCACGCTTTTACATCCATGTTTCTTGTCATAGTATTCTTTTGATTTGTGCTGAGCTTGTATAAGTCTCTCTCTGACTGCACTAGTTGACCACTCCACTCTCTTGGCCGCATTTATCCAGCCCACATTGTCTCTTGACAGCAGAGTTCTTCCGCGCATAAGTTCAAATGGACTATGCCCAGTGGTATCACTAGGTGTTATGCGGTATGCCCACACTGTTTTTAAGACTTCTTGTTTCCAGTTGAGGTTATTGGTTACAGCCAATTTGATAGTGCCCTTCAACACTCTATTAAACCTTTCAACTGCGCCATTACCGGCAGGATGATAGACTGATGTCGTCTTATGTATAATATTATGTCTTTGGATGTAGTTTTGAAATATATGTGACATGAATTGCGCACCATTGTCGCTAATTATATGTTTGGGTAGACCTTCCCTAGAAAATGTTTCATCCATAAATTTCACAAGGCTATGTGCATCTGGTTTGTTAGTAATCTTAACTTCAGGCCATTTACTGAAGTGATCTTTTATGACTATCACATACCATTGCTCCTGTGCCTCTGTAATTGGCCCCATCACATCGATTCCTATTCTCTCCCACGGCATGGAGGGTGTGGTAATAGGTTGTAATGGTGGTCTAAAAGTGACTTGTGACTTGTCTGCATCCATGCACAATTTACATCCTCTGATAACTCTTTCAACGTCTTTGCTTACCCCAGGCCACCAGTACATATTTTTGATCCTGTTTTTGGTTTTTGCAATACCAAGATGCCCTTCATGGCATATTTTTAGAATATTAGTGCGTAAAGACTCAGGTGGTATGAATCTACCACTTCTTAGCAGAAATCCGTCCTCCTGGGACAATTCATTCTTGACTTCCCAGAAATGTTTGAGTTTTTCTGGTAGCCTATTCTTTGCTGGCCATCCTTTATTAATTTTTTCCATGACCTGAACGATTATGTTATCTTTCTTCTGTTCAGCGAACCACTCATCTCTTCCAATCCTACTGTCTTCTTCTAGAATGTTTGCAATGCACATTTCTTCATTTTCTTTGTCAACAAACTCCTTATTCTCCGAAGGCATTCTGCTAAGGTAGTCAGCAACAACGTTTTTTACTCCTGGTATATAATGAACTTTGTACACGAAATCAAATAAGCGTACAGACATTCTCGCCAACCTTGAAGATGCAGTGTATAATCCTTTCGTGGTGAGTACCTTGGCTAGTGGTTTGTGGTCTGTGCACAAGTGGACCATCCTTCCCCAAATGTACTGTAGGAAATGCTCTAGCGCCCATACTCATGCTAGTGCTTCGCGCTCGATCACAGAGTACTTTTCTTCAGCTGGAGTTAGTGATCGTGAGGCGAAAGCCACTGTGTACTCTGCACCTTTAGAGTCCTTTTGGGTTAGGACCGCGCCTATACCCTTGTTACTGGCATCAGTCGTTACATAGTTCTGTAAGGTTGGATCATATCCTTGTAAGGGTAATGCCGTGCACATATCGTTCTTTAAGTTTTGAAATGCAGTTTCACAGTCATTATTCCATTCAAACTTGTTCTTTGTTTTGAGCTGTTGTCTAAGTTCATAAGTTTTCAATGCGAAATTCCTGATAAATTTGGAGTAAAACTCCACCAACCCTAGGAATGACCTCAATTTATCCTTGTTTGATGGTACAGGAGAGTCTTTTATTGCTTGTAACAGTTCCATTTTAGGACTTATTCCGTCGCCAGTTATTTTATGGCCAAGGTAATTGACGGAATTACTAGCAAATTTGCACTTGGCATGTTCTGCGGTAAGTCCCTTTCTGTTAAGGATTTCAAAAACTTGCTCAACTCTATTATCATGTTCTTCTTTAGTGTTCCCCATAATCAGGATATCATCCTGGAAGAGCAAAATTCCTGTTACTCCTTTGAAGACATGGTTCATGAGTCTTTGGAACATAGCCGCCGCTGAGGCCAAACCAAAAGGTACTCTGGTGAACCTGAAACATCCATGTGGAGTAATGAATGTGGTGAGTGACCTGCTGTCGCGATGTAAAGGCACTTGGTGGTATGCGGATTTTAAGTCCACAGTCGAGAACCATTTTACATCCTTGGTGGCGGCTAACATTTCGTTTATTTTAGGAAGTGGGTACTGTTCTACAATAATGTTCTGATTCAAATCTCTCAGATCTACACAGCCTCAATTTTCCGTTGGCTCGTTTGGCAATTACTAAGGGTGCGACCCATTCTGAGGCATCAATCCTTTCGATTATTCCTTCGCTTAAAAGTTGGTTTAATTGAGTTTCTACCTCTTCTCTGATGGCAAATGGGATATTCCTTGCTTTATGTATTATGGGTGTATTTATCGGTTTAAGTTTTATTTTGTGTTGATATCCCTTAAGCTCTCCTACAGTTCCACTAAATACTTTAGGGTATTTTTTGAGTAAGGATTCTGCGTAATTCTTATCGTCAAAAAGACTTAACACAGGCTCTTCTTTGCTTGGGTCAAGGATGATTCCCAGACTGCCCTGATCCATCCACCCCAATACAGACGGACCGACTTTAGAAACATATAATTTACTTTCTGTTTCGCGCCCTTTGTATTGAAAATTAAGTTTTTTATATCCACAAACATCAATGGGCTCTCCAGTGAATGATCTGATTTTTATATCTGGTTTTTCTAGATCATTACCCAGTTCTTGTTCAAATTTTTCCTTCCACACCTGTTTGTTGACTATTGTGTATGGTGACCCAGAATCTGCGACAATGTCAATGTTTATTCCACCAATCGTCATGTGACATATGGGTTTTCTGGTTTTGGTAACCATTCCTTTTGTGCTTATCATATTTATATTTTCATCCCATTCATCATCAATATTTAACACGTACATATTAATGTCATCAATGTCATTGTCATTTTCACTTGAATTCTCACTGTACTCTACCATCTTAATTTTTTGTGGCTTCCTTTTGTTGCAAGCCTTTACATAATGACCCTTCACTCCGCAATGCGTGCACCTAACTTCTTTGGCAGGGCATTTGGGATCATTTGCTAAATGAGAAGCACTCAAACAACGGTAACAATGAATTCCGGTTCTGGTTTCATTTTTCTTGTACGATGTTCTATAATTTTTTTGATTAACACTCTGTTTGTTATAGTTCTTTTTCTCAATCACTTTGCTTACAACATCCCCTTCCTTCTTTTCTTTTGACTCTGATAGAACCGCTTTGGCACAGCGCCCTGTAAGTTCAGCCTTTCTAGCGATATCAATTATGTTCTGTAAAGGGTACTCTCCTTTTGCCCACAGATTATCCTGTATGTTCGAATTAGATCCTTGCATTACTATCTGATCTCGGATGAGCTCGTCATGCAAGTCTCCGAAACGACAGTTTATTGCTAGGTTTTTCAACGCAGACACGTAGTCATCAATGGATTCACTGTCTCCTTGTTTTCTGTGAAAGAATTTGTAGCGGTCTACTCCAACGCAAACTGTGGGTTTATAGTACGTGTTGAGACCGTCAATGGCATTACTGAAAACGTCACCCTCATTTTCAGTTCTGATTCTTTTGTTTATAGCGTTGTACACTTTTATACCACCTGCTCCTAATGAATGCATGAGCATTTTATACTTCCTTTCCGGTTTTATTTCATCATCTTCTTCTAATGTGGATATATCATTTAAAAAATAATCTCTCCACTCTTCCCGTCTGAGAGCAGGCTCACCCCCTGCCCGTAGAAAGGTCTCGGGAGGAGAAAGATTCCACACACACCCTGATGCCATGGTACTTAAAAATTTGTTGTATATCCACTCTAAATTGTAGAATTTTGGTAGAAGTGTTATAAGTAAATCCACGTGATGTATGCAGGCAGGTGCGAACAATCCTAGAAGCAAGGTTTATTAGAGTTCGTTCACCGGTAGTATCACAATTCCACCAACCAATTAAGTACAACAGTCGAACAGCTAGCTGTCGTTTCTACGCATGTGTGGCAGCTATTTGCGTGAGCGCAGTTATAGGTAGGGTGGAAGTGTTTACTTTGAACGCCAGGCAGTGCATTTACTTGAGCCGTATTCCATATATATGTGAAACGGACCACTCTGTGTAAATTAGGTGTTAGGATCGACGTCGCTGCTGCATTCCCCAGATGGAAAGGAATGCACTGGATGGTTAAATAACCTCTCAAGTTTTCAGACTGCTTATGTGTGACATTTACATATTTTCAGTGTAATTATTGTATTGTAATTTCATTTATATAGCGCTTACTACCCCTGACAAGGCGTCAAAGCGCTTTTTCTGCGAGTAGCTCGCTACTCCAGAAAATGACAATTAACGACTATGAGTGGCTCTTTCTTTCAAGCAATGGAGATGAGGTCACCAATCTTTTACTCACTTGAGCGCACCATGCGAGAATTCAAAATTTGAGAACATTCATGACAAGAATTTTCAATTCTATTAAGGACACAGAGGCGAGGATTATGCTTCTAATTTTCTTTACTGCAAATTCTCAGCAGCCAATCAGAAAAAGTAAAAATAAAATACACACTACAATACCAATAAACCTTAGTGGGTATCACATGACAACCATAGAGTAGACCCCTATATAAGGCACACAAGAGAATACTACATCCTCTTTCTTTGTGTGAAATAACAGTTAAGTCCAAGAAAAACACAGTCTGAGATCTGGCAACAGCTGAAAAGAAGAATCCATTCTTCATAAGGAAATCCACAGGCCAATGGACAGCAACCATAAACTTGAAGTTAGCTTCAACGAAACAGCCTCCTCTCGGAGACCTCGAACCCCCTCTACAAAGGCGAAAGTCATCAAACTTTACTTGAGATCAGAACCTGAAATTGAAAGATAAGCCGTAATACCATACTCCCAGGCAGCGATAAAGCATATGGGGAGGGTCATAACAGTATAGGCATACATTGCAGTATATAAACAACTCAAATCAGATAATACAGTACTGAAATATGGGTGGGATAATCCACGCCTCCGTGCCCTTAATAGAATTGAAAATTCTTGTCACGAATGTTCGTAAATTTTGAATTATATGTCCGGACCGGAGGCTCCGATTATGCTTGTTCAAAGCTGAGCCACCACAACAGATGCAACATTCACAATAGGTTTATAATAAAAAGTTTTAAAAGTAGAGTCAGGGGAAGAATCAGCAGCATTCATAATGTCCAATAAACTGACTCCCACAGAAAAGGCCTTGGAGGCCATAGCCCCACGAGCAGAATGAGCACCAAATCTGGAAACATCAATACCAGCTTCGCCCATGAGCCAACGCACCCATCTTGCTAGTGTAGCTGGGGTCACTGGGCAAAAAGGTTTCTGCAGAGCAATCAACAATTGACCCGCCATATCTTGACGAAGACCTGCAGTACTCAACTCGTAATCCTGGATACATTGTACAACACACAATTTTGGATTGTCAGGAAATGCAGGATAGGTGACAGAAGTAGTGTTACACTTAGTGCATCTGGTGACCAAAAAAGTAACACCCTCTGGAGAGAATCTGCGACCCGCGAGCTCTAGAGCGCGAACATCAGAAACGCGTTTGCAGGATACTAAACAAAGCAACATAGTGAGTTTGGCAGAAAGCTGCTTACGAGATAAACAACGATTAACTGGCCAGGAGTCCCAGGAACGAAAGACAATGGAGACATCCCAAAGCTCTGAATATTTAGGACAGGGAGATTTTACCAGCTGGATAACTCTAAGTAATTTACATAATAATGGATGTTCACCAAGAGGTTTGCCGTCAATGGCCTCGTGCCCCGCCGAGGCGGCAGATTGGAAATTATTGACAGTGCGATAAGCAAGGCCTGAAGCAGCTAAGGACGCAAGAAAGTTCACTACCAAGGAGACATCTGCTGTAACGGGATCCACCTCCCGTTGAGAGCACCAATCACACCGTCGTTTCCATGTTGTATAACGCTTGTGTGTGTTGGGCGACCAAGCCTCACCGATGAATCTGGCAGCGTCTCTCGAAAAGGCCCGGGACTTTCCAGCAATCCCCGAAATTCGCCAAGCGACCAGCATTAGTTGACCTGATGTTATCAACGGATGCAGAGATTAGAGAGGGTCTAACAAGAGATTCCACCGCTGGAGAAGAAGGATCGGAACCGCACATAACATTTTCAGAAGTACCGGGAACCACGGTTGAGCCCTCCAAAGAGGAGTGATCAGAATCAATTCCGACTGATAACATTTGGCTCGGGCCAGGACTCTTGGAACCATTACAAATGGAGGAAAAGCATAACAAAGTGTTGGGGGCCACACCTGCAGAAAAGCATCCGTGGCAAGAGCCTCCGGATCTGGACGGCAGCTGAAGAACATAGGAATCTGTTTGTTGAGTCTGGAGGCAAACCGATCGATCTGACAAGGGCCCCACATCTGGGTCAATAACCGGAACACTCAAGGGTGAAGCCTCCAGTCGCTGAAATCCCGGAGATGTCGCGAATTCCAATCGGCAACTTGGATTGCTGCACCCTGGAAGAAACTCCGCCACCACAAACAATTTGTTATAAAGGCAAAAATGCCAAAAGTCTTTTGCAATCTCCGCTAGAAGGCGGGACCGGGTCCCGCCCAGCTTGTTCACATAACGAACTGCCGACACATCGTCCATGCGGAAAAGAAGGCAACAATTCGTCTCACGGGCGAGAGGCATCGAATCGCAAAGGAGCCCGCCAGAAGTTCCAGGCAATTGATGTGGAGATTCAATTCCTCCGGAGACCAAAGGCTGCTCGTGGACACTTGACCGCACCGGGCTCCCCAACCCCACCGACTGGCATCGGATTCGATCACTACTTCCGGAGTGGTGCCGAATAGGGCTCAACCGTTCCACGACTCCATATGTTCCAACCACCACAACATCTCCGACCTCGCCTCCTCTGAGAGGGGAATCCGATCGGAATACTTGAGGCCTTTCTGGAGATGGCATATCTTGAGCCGTTGAAGTGCTCGGTAATAAAGGGGACCCGGAAAGATCGCTTGTATCGAAGAAGCTAACAACCCGACGACCCGGGCTACAGACCTCAAGGACACAGTCTGCTTGTTCAAAATCAACCTCAACTCTCTCTTGATCGATCTGATCTTCTGATTGGGTAAGAGAAGTTGACACGTGAGGGAGTTGACTAGAAAGCCCAGAAACTCTACAGACTGAGAGGGAATCAACACAGATTTCTGAGGGTTGACCAAGAATCCCAGATTCTGTAGTAGATCTATGGTCCAGGCAAGATGTCGCAATACTAGACGAGGACACTGACCCATGATGAAAATGTTGTCCAGATAAATGATGAGGCGAACGCCTCTGGCACGAAGAAACTCGACCACAGGCCTCAGAAGTTTCGTGAAGCACCAAGGTGCTGACGAGAGGCCGAAAGGAAGGACTTCGTACTCGTACCACATTCCCTGCCATTGGAATTGAAGAAAATGGGCACTGAAAGATAAGCGTCCTTCAGATCTAGGGGGACCATCTAGTCCCCTTCCTGAAGGAGATCGCAAAGAAGATGGATTCCCTCCATCTTGAAGTGACGATATACAACATATCCATTGAACTCCCTGAGATTTAAGACAAGCCTGGATCCACCCCCCTTCTTCTGAACTAGGAAGACGTTGCTGACAAAGCCCTGGGGATGACGAACCGTCCGCACTATGGCCCCTTTCTGAAGCAGAGACTCGATCTTGCTGGAAATGAAAACCTGATCCAGATGGGAAAAAACCATCGGTCGGGGGGGAAGAGTCTGAGAGTGGGAATGAAAAAACTCTATTTTGTAACCCTGCACCGAATCCAGGATACACGCATCCTGCAAAATCTCTTGCCATTTGTTGAGAAAATGCTGGATTCAGCCCCCCAATTGAACCTCTGAAAAAGGAATCAGGCTCACCTGAAGCAGCGGCGTCATGTTGACCACCTTGGTTACCCCCATAGCGTCCTTTTGTGTTGTAGTTGCGGGATCCACGTGTGGGATAGAAGTTGGCGGAAGAATTGGAGTCCTGATACTTCCCACGTTGGGAATTATAGCCTCGCTGGGTGCCTTGTTGGTAACCTCGGCCGAACAACCGCCCCGATGTCGTCCTGCCCGTCCAAAAACCGGACGAAAAGCCCGCTTTAAGGAACCTTGTGCCTTGTCAAGGCCACTGAAGGTTGCGACAAATTTAATCAACTCCTTCAAAAAAGGTTGACCAAAGAGAAGACCCTGAGCCAAAGCGCCCGACTCAGAGGAAGACAACTCCGCCAATTTAGGATCGAGTTTCAATAGAATAGAGCGGCGGCGCTCACTGGACATGGCGCAGTTGGCATTGCCCAAGAGACATATGGCACGTTGAGCCCATCCAATTAAATCATCAGGATTTATTATCTGCCCTGAAGCTTTTGATTTGAAACCCAAATCCAAAATTTTCGTTAGGGGGCCGGTCAAATCGAGCAACTTATCCTGGCAGGACCTCCATGCACGATCTCTACCTTTCTTTGGATCCTTCGTGTATTTCTTTAGATATGTGAACATGGAAGGATCCATTTCCGGAGTATCTGCCACCTTGTCTGCCAGATCTAGATGTGGGCATTCCGAACGCAAACGCTCTTTAACATCCTTATCAAATGGTTGACACAAGTGGGACTGTACATAGTCAGCAACCTCAGTAGAGGAGAGCCATGAGGAAGAGTTAGGGTGGACAATCGCAGTAGGCTCAAAGGTCAGTAAATTAGGATGAGAGGGAGCGTCCACGAACCGCTCTTTGCGTGGTTTCTCAGCTGGGGGAGGAGAAACCTCAGACTCAGACTTTGTACCAGAGGAGGTATTACCATCATCTCTGTGAGGTGAGCTAGAAGAAGTGTCTTTGGACGCAGAACCATAGGAGTGGTCAGAAGCCAAGGTTTTTGCTAGCTTTGCAAAATCCGAAGAGTGTGGGTTTTTAGAACCCTTACTACCAGAAGAAGAACGGGACGTTGAGCCAGGTAACCAGCCCTGCTGCAAGCCATAATTACATAAATGGCGCTTCAAGGGTTCAATAGCCCTGACCATAGCCTTATTAACAGAGTGCTGGACTCCCACATCCAGAGCTTCGACAAGCTCATGCTCCAATGACCAACAGGGTTCCTCCTCAAAATAGTCTGTCTCATCATAAAAATATTCAGACATTGTTGGCACTGATAAGTGCCAAATATACACCCACAGGAGGACATTGGAGAGAATAAGCACTGCCCGTGGTGTAAACAACCCTAAGGGTAATGACAGTGACAAGTCAGGGGGAGTGGCTAACCCCAGGCAAGCCAAGCAACACAGGAATGCAGAAATTTCAAAGTGTGCACTGATATTTAAATGTGGAGGGAGGGCTTGCCTAGCGATGCCACTCTAGGCAGAGCCTATGCCAAATTATACAGCCCAAGCCCTACAGAAGACTTAGACGTCGCTGGGAGGCTGGCAAAGGTCGTGGGTATAGAGCAATGAAAGCGCTGCTCCTGCACTCCAGAAATACCAGTATACGACGTGAGGAAACACCCGGTATGCAAAAATGGCCGCCACCATGCTCGGAACGGCCGAAACCCGAGCCAGAAAGAGGACGCCCCATCAAGAGTCTTATCCAATTGTTCATAGTTTAAATC
The DNA here is from genome assembly GCF_964204655.1 of Triturus cristatus. NCBI lineage: Eukaryota > Metazoa > Chordata > Amphibia > Caudata > Salamandridae > Triturus > Triturus cristatus. The sequence continues at coordinate 195,468,922 of NC_140586.1, read as the reverse complement.
TCCCGCCAGCTGCGGTTCCTTACACCGTGATCCTGGCGAATGTCCCTCTATTACCAGCGAGGGAGCAAGAAACCTGGATTTCTCTGAAAAATAAAGCTATTCATTGCTTGGGTACTAAAATAGGTCTGTCACAGGAGATGTTCTCTGCATTTAAAATGGTGAGACGAGTCCCGTGGGTGGGAGACAATAAAAAAAAGTTTAAAGGGGACTGCGTTGTTCTTTCTTTGGGATCCCCAGCCTTAGTCCATGAAATTTTCACCAGAACAGCTACAAATAATCTTATGACTGAGGGAATTTACGTTCTTCCTCTGGGATACTTTTACCACCCAAGAACACGTGAAAACCACTCCACCTTATTTGGACCATCCCTATCCCACGGGAACCATTTGTATAACATAGAAGTGTTTAATAGGTTTGGTCCTTTAGTTTCCCTAGAGGAGGTGGATTGACCTATGGCCCCTATTGATAGCCATCATTTACGACTGGACAGGGCTTTTAACATCAACAAGGGGCGAAACTTCCCAGTAATCGCCGAGGAACCTACCAAAGCCATAAGGGACATGCAACTAGGGGCTAGCTCAGATAACACTCTGATTTTTAAGTTTAATAATTCTACCAGCTTAAACACTATAATGGGACATCAAAATCGTACTGTTTCAAATATAATAGGCCCCCTAAAAACGGGTATAAATGATCTTAATAAGGTCAGTGAACTTATTGAAGTAATATCTCCTTTAGACACAGTAAATACGTTCGTTACCGACCCGCAGCTGCAGGGGAAGCAAAGTCAAGAAAATTTCGAGGAGGAATGTGTTCCCCAAAATGATTCTGATAAAGGCTATGTTAAAGTGGTATTTTGGAATATAGCTGGTTTACAATCTAAGGTGGATAACCAAGTTTGGGTAGATTTTATTAACAACTTTGATATTCTGTGTATACAGGAGACTTAGTTACTGGACGCATTGCATATTGATGGTTTTAAAACAGATCATATCTCTGCCCTACGTTCAGTTCATGGGAGGCATAAGGGGGGAATTTCCATCTATATTTCAAATATGTTGAAGGTCCAAAAGATAAAAACATTAAAGTCGACCCCTTATTATCAAATTATTGATATCCTTTTCTCTATGCAAACTGAGATAGTGATTATTAATTTCTACAACAACTTTGACAAGGGTAACTTTGTAGGAATAATAAAAAGCCTTATGGATTTTTCAACTAACCTGGTTGTTTCTAGGGGAAGGGATGTGATCATGATTTGGGGTGGGGATTTTAATACCAGTATCTGCCAAAATCCTGTATGTGGGTTTGGGGATATTGACTCAGGTAATAATGTTCATGCAGCCCACTTCGTCCACTCTGATAGAGGTGAATGTCTTAACGAAATGATGGCTACCTTTGATTTAGGTTTCGCAAATACATTGTGTTCTCCTTCTGTTGAGTTTAGTCCCACATTCATCAGACGGGGATTTAATTCCCCGATAGATTTTATCATTATTCCAATTTGCTATTCTAATTGGTTTGTCCAATTTTGTACTCACACTAGTGGCCTAAGTGACCACCTGCCATTAACTATAAATATTTTACTTCAAACTAAACGCACTCTTTCGGTTTCGGAAAGTCTGGCTCAGAATCAAGATGTTGTACTGGCCCGCCAGAATGGTTTTTCCTTGAAGTGGTGTAGGAAGGACCCTGAAACACTGAATACTAAGATTATAACTAAGGCTTTAATTCCTATCACCGAGTGCCTGCGGGAAGGGTCATCCTATAGGGACATTCTGTATGCTTTTTCCGAAGTAACAGCGGTGATTCAAAATTTGTTGAATCATCCAATAAGGCCTGTACCCAACAAAGACCAGGGGTGGTTTGATACAAACTGTTCCAAGACCTATTCGTTGTTAAAGGCTGCCCTTCATAAACCAGTGAGGGACTATGAGGAAATTAGAGTGTGTAGGAAGGCCTACAATTTGGCAAGAAGTAATCGTAAGAAAGAAAGAAAAAATCTAGCTTGGAATAATTTGTACGAGGCTTTCCTACGCAAAGATTGTATTAATTTTTGGCAGGCGGTCAAAGCACCATTTTTTGCTACAAAAGAGGAGGCTCGAGTTGAGATAGCAATAGATGAGCTCTCCTGGGTAAATTTTTTTCTCTAACGTGTATGGTAATAAGAGCAGTGAGGATATCAACTTATGTCGGAAACCTCTTTTATCTGGATATCCTATTCAGTTTACGCCGATTGATATTCAGTTTTCTCATGATGAAGTGATGATGGCAATAAAAGAGAGCAAAAGTGGTAAAGCTCCAGGTCCCGACGGGATACCGATTGATTTATATAAAAGCACAATAGAGCTATGGTCTCCACTGCTAACCCAAGTTTTAGAAGCCTGCTGTGCTGAGGGGTTCATTAAATCCTGGTCGGAATCTGTGATAATTCCAGTTTTTAAAAAAGGGGACCGAGAAGATCCAGCTTGTTATCGCCCTATCTCCCTCCTAGACTCCTTTTATGAAAATCGCAGGAAGGGTTGTATTAAATAGACTTCAACAGTGGGCCGAGGATAATAACATCTTAAGTAGGGTCCAATATGGGTTTAGGGAAGGGATGGATACTATCGAACAGGTTTTAAACTTTTCGTTGATTCAGGGTAAATATACACAAGCGAAGGCAGGGAACCTATTTGTTGTATTTGTCGATCTTAGTGCCGCATTTGATTGTGTTGATCACAGCAGGTTATGGAGTATTCTAGAGGAACTAAAAGTTGATCCCCCCTTAGTACTATTTTTGAGGCAATTATATCAGGGGGCCTCAGCCAAAGTGAGGTATGGATTAAGGGGTGATTGCACCAAATCATTCCGTGTGGAGAAGGGAGTTAGGCAAAGTTGTGTACTGGCCCCGTTCCTCTTCACTTTATATACCAATGCTTTAGAAGAGGAATTGGTGGCCAGGGTGAACGATTCTCCGATAATAAAGAACCAACAGATTGTCTCCCTTCTCTACGCGGATGATGCAGTGCTAATGGCGAGAACCCAGCTTGGCCTACAGAGGGCCCTGTCAACCTACATTGACTTTATGGACAATAGGGGCCTAAAAATAAATGTTACAAAGACTTTTATGATGTCCTGTGGGAAAGGAAAGAATAAGTGTAGAACTTTAGTAACGAGGGACGGCAGAATCGAATCAACTAAAACATTTTCTTATCTTGGAATTTTATTGGAGGACCGGGGTTCCTGGGGACCAGTCGTTAAGAAAAGAACACTCCTATTTAAAAGGGCAACTGCGGCACTGATGCTTTTCTCAAGGAAAATGGGGTAAAGGCCCCCGGGAATACTACTGAAAATATATCAAGCAAAATGTATTAGTATAGCCACATATGGCGCAGGGATATGGGGTTTCCAAGCCATTGGACCAATCCAAGTGGTTGAAAATTATTTTTTAAGGTTCATTCTTGCCGTTCACCAGAGTTCTTCCATTTTTAATTGTCATAATGAGCTGGGAATCACCCATATTTCCGACTTGATTAAAATCCAACCAATTTTACTTTGGCATAGGATTTGGACCTCTCCTAGTTTAGGTTTGAACCGTGAGATCATAATGGACTTCATGGGATTAGATCAGGCCAAAAAAATCCCTTGGTTAAACTATATAAGTAATTTATCTCACGACTTATGCAGACCTGATTTTTATTCCAACCCAGACACTATGTGCACTTTATCGAGAAAGGAGCTTAAATCCTTATGTTTACAGCACTTTGAGTCCCTTAGATTAATGGTGGAGATAAGTAAATACTCTGATCCAGCATCAACTGAGACTGTCTAGTTATTCCATCCAGCTCTATTTAGTATGCTGTCTACAAGAATTTGACAGATATATATTGACTAGGCTCAGATTTGATTGCTTCCATCGTCTTGTTTCTTTTCCTTCTGTAAATGACTGGTCCAGGAAACTCTGCCCATGTCCTTGTGACAACACTGCTTCTCAATCTACAATGCATGTTGTTTTATTCTGTAAATTTTATGTTAAAGAAAGAGCTAGATGGATTAAGCCTATTTTAAAGCAGGGAGGCTGGCAGCAATGTCGTCCAGCATTTCTCTTTTTAAAATTATTGGACAATGTGTACTGTATTGGAGCTATGACGGGGTTTTGAAGAGTATAATGAGGAAAAGAAAAAGTTTAACCTGTTAATCCCTATGTTGTAAAATTATGTACATTTGGAACAGCTATATTTTATCAAGATATTTTAATGCAATTTTTAAATGACCTGATTTTATTGAATGTGTGCTTTTATGATTTTATTATCTTTTAAAATCGAATAAAGCATTTATTGATTGATTAACTGCGCAATCAAAGCGCGCGTCCTCACTCTCCGTCTCCCGCTCCACTAAGCAGATCACGGGCACAAAGCGCCCGGGACCGGGAGGCAAGAAGCGCTCCCAACGGCGCGTGCCCCAGAAAAAGATCGGCACAGAAAATAAACAGTGTGACAACCGCGGTAAACAAGGAGAAACAAAGCGCAAGTGACCGCGAAGCACACAGCAGACAAAGCGCATGGAGCGCTCACAGCGAAGGAAATAGTCGGCGCGAGCAGCGCGCACAGCACCACAACAATCAAAATACAGGTAAATGTCAATATCAGCGTATAAAGCGATCAGACAGAAGCAGTAAGCACCATGCATGCACAGACAAAAGTAAAAGGGAAAGCTCTTAACTGGCTGCGGAGCAGCAAAGAAAGAGAGGATGTAGTATTCTCTTGTGCTCCTAATATAGGGGTCTACTCTATGGTTGTCATGTGATACCCACTAGGGTTTATGGGTATTGTAGTGTGTATTTTATTTTAACTTTTTCTGATTGGCTGCTGAGAAATTTCAGTAAAGAAAATGAGACGCATAATCGGAGCCTACTGTCCTGACATAGAATTTATTTGGCAGGGCTCACGATGCAGGGTTGCGTTATCCAAACTAATTTTGCAGTGCCCAACATGAAGCATTACTATCTAGCGGCCCTGCTCCAATGGATAACAAGCATTTGCAATGCAATCGGTCTCGCCTTTGGGACCTTATATGTATTTAGCTATGCAGCACATTAGCCTGAGTGCTGAAACATCTATGTTCTTTAACATGGAAAGAAAGTAATCACCAAACTGTGGAACAAATCAGGTATGGAAACACATGGAGAGAAATACTGCCTATCTGCGGCAAATGGTATTGTCCAAAGCTACGTTTTTAATATAAAATCAAGGCCTTTGGTGGTCATATCACTGAAAATACAAGAATTGAAAAAAATATTTTTGTCTAAGGGTGCTCGTGAAAGACAAGTTTCTATGGCCTGGAATCTAGGGAATGCTAAAGTGATTCTAGTATTTTACTGACCTCTCCTTGTCATTTTCTATCAAGAAAGTTAAATAGAGGCAGTTGCCACAAAAATAAAACAAGCATTGACAAAGCCAATAGGTCGCGTACATAGGCAAGCTTTTGCCTTTGGCGATTGGGTGGGAGTGGCGACTGGGGGGCAGAGAGGGAGAAACAGACACGGGGGAGAAGAAACAGGGATGGGAGGGCAGAGGGAGGAGAAACAGAAAAGAGGGTAGGTGGAAGGAAAGAGCAGGCGCTGCCTAGGTTCGACCTACTAGTTTGACATGACTCAGCTGCGGATTTATCAAAAATGTTTTATGTTGGATTGTGGATTTTATGTATTAATTGGAATTATGCATTTTAGAATCAATCATTTTTATTTCGTGGAATACGAAAGCATAGTACACAGCTTCCTTCCTACATCTCAAGGCCGGCAGAGCGATGTTCAAAGTCATCATATTCACAACATGGAACTGCAGTCGCAACAAAGACATGCAGTGATTTCTACTTTAAAAACCGGTCAGCTACAGTAAAGAGAAAACAAAGAAAAAAAACAGACAAACAAACCCCCCACCCCTGTTCCTCCCCCGCCCTCCTCCGCATCAGTTCCATCGTACGATCTCGACCCTGAATACCATGCTTAGCGTGCTTGCGTACGTGTAGAGACCTGCTCAACTCTCTGGGTTCTAAGTGGTTTCTAGTGGTGGAAGTCTGAGAATCTGTAAGTACTTCGGGCATGTCACTTCTCTCATATCTTTGGTCAATAAATGTGAAAAGAGTGCCCACAACTTCTGGAAGTCCTTGCCTTTCCCCTCCACGCTAAGCGATAGACGCTCCATCGCGAGCAGATGCCATAAGCGATGAATCCATGCAAGAGTATCTGGTGTAGTGGGTGTACCCCATAGGGCTAGAATAACTTGACGGGCCGCCAACAGTTAATCTCCTTTCATGCCATATCTTGATGTTTTATATAAGTATGCACTTTTATGGGTGTAAACCATCTAATAAAGTTGAATTCATGGGGGCGTGGCTAAGATGGCATGCGGTATTCAGGCCCCTGATGCCCATCTGCTCCTGCTCTGGCCCCCGCTTCGGGTGGGGCACGCATCTGTTGGCCCTGGTGCCTCCCGTTTTTGAGACTCGGCGATACCGTGTGCTGCGGGCGAGCGTGCCCGGCCCCGGCCTCGCTGCGGCCTAGCGGACATTGCTGGTGTGGCGTTCTTGCAGTGACGGCCGGCGGCGGAGGAGAGTCGGCACTGCAACACCCCTGGGCGCTGCCTGACGGCGCCTGCAGAGTGACGGCGCTATCGCCCTTGTGGAGAGAGAAGTGGCAGCGGCGGCCTGCGGGGGACGTGGATCCTCGCGGTGGCGGCCGCCATTTGCTGACTGGAGGATTTGCTGCCTGGAGATGCTGGTGAGACGTCTCAGGCGGTGAGGGGCTTGCGCGTGGGGGCGCTGTTCTTGGCGGGCCCGGGGATCCGCTCCTCTGTGGAGAGACGCTGCTTCGTGGTTCCGGGGGGGGCCCTCCGGTCCCGGCATTGCTGCGACCCGGCGGCCCCTCGGTTCCCTTTGGTGCTATTGCTGGGCCTGAGACCGTCGGCGGTGTTTGCCTGGGGGGGTCCCCGCGCAGACACGAGAGAAAAGGAGGCCGCCTGCAGGACTTGCTGATTTCTTGGCGGGGCTTCGTGCCCTGTTGGCCACATCGCTCCTGCACGCCCCTGGTGAGTCCGGGCTGCTGGGAGGTTCTGATCGGTCCGCATTTCGGCGGACGGAGGTGTTGACGCTGCTGGGGTGTGCTGGGGAGCTGGTTGGGGCCCAGTACTCTCCCACGTGCCTTCCGTGCTGGCTGTGCCCTTGAGCTGTGGTGCGCTGGGGGCTGCTGGACAGTTCACTGCCTCTACCTGAGTACTGGCAGGTCTGGTTAGCGGCGCGGGGGGCCTGCGTCATTAGCTCCTGGGCCTGCTTTTCGGTCCGCAGTTCGGCGGACGGTGCCCCCTGCCCGAGGCCCTGCGGTGAGAGTCAGGGGGCGGGCCCTGCTCAGTCCGCATTTCGGCGGACGGGGAGTTTGCCACTATTGGGGCGGGCCGGGGTCCTGCCTAGAGCCCTATCATCGGCCACTGGTGGTTGTGATCGGCGTGGTCCTGTGCTGGCGGTGGCCTTGCGTGGCGGAGCGCTGGGCCCCCCTGTCTGTTCCCTGCCATTGGTTCGGTGTGGTGGATCTGTCTGACGGAGTGGAGACCGGAGGCTCTGGCTTCTGGGCCCACTTGTATTGTTTGCACAAAAGAATTCGGTTTAGGAACGACCATCCGGTGTCAACCAATAATCTTCAAAAGCTGGTAGTTCTCAACTATTTCATATGTCGATATTTTAGAAAATATTCCATAATGTAAAATTAATACGGGTGACTTTTTTCCAGTCCCAATGATATCCGGTATGATAGCCAGAAGCAGCAAAGTAGTAAGATGTGTAAAACAAATTTCTCTTGATCCACGTGTTGATGGAAAGTCTCCACCCAACAGAAAAGGTCCTATGACCGTGACACACAGCAACGTCGCCCGGTTATGAAGAAGAGTCGACAACCTAAGTGCTCTATACCCAACTGTCCTTTTGGTGTAAACATGGTCGCATAGTTTGCCTAAAAGTTCTGTAGCAGCCAGTAAGGTTCAAAAAGGCCCCTACCTGCTTCTGGGTAGTGGGAACCTTCCAGTCCAGCACTGCCTGTGCTTTTGCCTCCAGGTATTGAATCTTCCGATTACCCACCTGATGCCCGAGATAATAGAGGACTTACCAACTTGGCACTTGGTTGCCTTGATGGTCAGTTTGGTTGCATCCTCACCTGCACCTGCTGGCAGCGCCATCCAGGTAAGTCACATAGAACTGTTCCAAGTCTGACAACATATGGTAAACCAGGTGCTGAAAAGTGGCGGGAGCATTTTTTGATTTAAAAGACATACCCTTAAATTTGTACAGGCTCTCTGGGGTTGAAAATGCTGTCTTCTCCTTGTCACCAGGAGCGAAGGCAATCTGCCAGTAGCCACAGATCAGATCAAAAGTACTAAGGTAATTTGCTGTGCCCAATTTATCCACCAGCTCATCAGCTTGCGGGATAGGATGGGCATCCGTTTTGGTCACAGTATTTAAGCCATGATAGTCCACATAGAAGCGCTGACCCTTGCTAAGCCACCAACACCACTGAGCTGGCTTAGGAACTACGGAGGTCCTAATAACACCCCGGTCCAGCATCTTGGCCTCTTCAGTCTTGATGCACTCTTGGACCCTGTCTGACATCCTGTATGTCTTTCTGTTAACAGGCAGGGTGTCCCATGTGTCTGTGTTATGGACACAGACAAGCGTTAGCCCTGGGGTACGCGAGAAGAGATGGGAAAATCTTCCCTACACCTCTTTACGTTCTTCTTGCTGTTCAGGTTTCAGTTCAGAGGAGAGCTTAACTCCTACAACTGAACCATCTTTCTCATCACCTTACGATAAGTTAGGGAGTGACTCACTTCCAATCTCTACTTCTTGAGCCATTGCTAGTATGGAACTGTGTAATCCCTGTGGAGACACGGCTTCAGCCAAATAACACGAACAGCCCCTGGGGCTCCTGAGTCAAGACAATAGTTGACATTAATAGTCTTCCTGACAGCTTTGTAGGGGCCACACCACTTGTCCTCCAGAACCCTGGGACAGATGAACTTCAGAACCCAAACTTCCTGGCCCACCTGATACCCAGTTATCATAGCCTTCTGGTCATACCATTCCTTCATCAATTCAAATCAAATATTTCCATTGTTTTAGTCTTAATCAGAGATCCATAATATAAAATTACAATAAGTACAGATGATAAAAGTATTCATAAATTTGACATCTTAAAACCGTGGTAGAAAAGCTTTAAAAAATGTAAACAAATTATAGCATACAAATTCATTTGGTGGGACTCTCAATCAGATAATTAGTTCTAAAAATATTACATTTAATACATATTGGTTTTATAAAACAGCTACAGGCTTCAACCATGAGTTTATTTGGCAAATGAATAAAACATCTGCCATATCTTGAACACCTCCTCATCACAAGAGACTGATTTATCAAATGTTCCTCCCCAGTTTTTGGTTAAGGCTTTTGATGGTAGAGTCCTTGACCGCAGCATCAAGATGGGGGGGTGGGTGGGTGGGGGGGGGGGGGGTTATTTTTCATGGAAAACTTCAAAAGTACTGGTGACCAAAACTGAGTTTAATGGAGCATTGAAAAATCTCTAAAGCAGTCTCCAAATTTTCTTAGAAGTGTTTTTCCCTAAACTACCCTTAAATGTTTCCTGACTTAAAAGCGCTCCCAGTGAGCCTTCAGGAGCGCGACGCAGGTTATAGGCCCATCTAATAAGATTTGCCAAGGCTCTTGAATATGCACGGACTATTGCGAATTCTAGTCATAGCACTTGAACAGGGATAGCTTGTCCTGCGGAAGTAATCTTACGCAGTAATTTCCCTTCACTAAGATTTAAAATACCCCACCTTTTTATGGGAATGTGCTCTAACGCATACATTAAGATAGGGGTAATCTTAATGCAAATAAATTTAAGGAGGGCAGAAAAGTAAAGACTCCCTGAAGATAGATAGAATCTTTTTATTGCACTAAGGTGGGCTACAGCTTTTAATTCAATACGTTGGAAGTGAGGAGCAGTTCCAAGTGACTGAGAAAATACTCTCCCCAGGTAGGTATATGTTGATACTACCTCAACCTGGTTTCCTCCAAACTGCCAGGCGAAGCGTCTGGCATTGCTCCTTCCTCTAAATGGTGATATTTCTGTTTTTCATATATTAACTTTTAAAAAGTTGTTTTCTGAATATCTAGAAAGAGCTTCCATGTTACGCTGAAGACCAATTGTAGCCAGGTCGAAAAAGACCACGTCATAAGCGTACATTAGTAAATGGATTATTTTGGATGCTATTTTTGGTGGAAAATTATTTACCTCCAGAAAGTAATCAGGCAAGTCACTAAGGAATAATGAGAACAGAAGGGGAGCAAGGAGGTATCCCTGCTTAAGACCATTCTGAGTAGGAATATCCTGTGTGAGTCCTGTGTCTCCTTCCATCTGGACTCTACACCATGTTGATGTGTGGAGGGCTACTATTAGCCTCAGCAAGGTTGCAGGAACTCTTGCTGCAGCAGTTCTTGTGTAGTGTAGTTCCTATATCCATGATAGACTCTGCACATTGGAATAATATACACTATAGATTTGACATAGGACTGAGGTCAGTATGTCTCTATCGGGTACATTAAACTTAATTACTTGTGTGTGCCAGCTAACTCAGAGGTCACTAGAAACTTCTCGAATACACAAGAAGGGATTAGTTTCTGACAACCGTATAAACATGACAACTTTGTTTCCCTTAGAGTCGGAACAATCTCAGAACCGTGGAAACAATAGGTAAGTTTCACTCAGTCAATCGTGCATGCTTTGTTTCTAAAGAGTTGCACAGAAATAGAGAGACAGGTGTTTCAATAAAAAGGGTTTATTGAACAGTCTTCTTTCTCATGCAAGAGATATGAACTGCTACAATCGTAAGCTAGGCTGCGAAGTACAATATGTACAGAGTTAGCAGTAAGATCAAATAATACTGCAATAGCATGGTTTGTAGCTATGACATATATTAATTAAAATACATACATAAATAACACAGGCTAAAATGTGAATACTCATCTGATGCTTCTAAATAGTTCTACCCCAGTGTACCTAACCTAAGTGTAGTACGAGGTAAGAAGTAGGTGCTGTTTTCTAAAGTATAGCTAACTATAGCTATAGTTTTAGTTTTACCAAGAGTTGCCAAAAGTTTCTCTAAGTTCTAGTCTGCTCCATACCTTAGAATGTGCGAGGTTGGAATCTCTTTTCCGGGACTCGATATCTAACACCCCGCAAGGGGAGTCAGAAACACTGGAGCTGGATTCTCTGCGAAGAGGATGACAGCGTCTGGTCAGTGCGTCAGGCTGGAACTCAATTTCTTTCCGAATTTGCCGTGGCAAACCGCAAGTAGGCAGTCGAGCTGGATCGTGCCGGAACCATGGTTTGCCAGGTCAAGTGCAGGTATATTTATACCTTGAAGGTGTTTAGGAATGCCTGTATTGACGTAAAAGTCGGGCATCGGAACGTCATGAATGAACCCCTAAGGAATAGATGTTCATGCATACTAAATGAGTTCTTATAGAAATCAATATCCAAGCAAGGGAAATTCCTAAAGGCTTAAGAGTCTGGTTTTCCAAGAACTCGTTGTGACATGGATGGACGGATGTAGGAGACCATGCCTGTATTTGGTTAGCCTGGACAATGCCTAAATAAGGGCTGGATTTCCTATGCCTAAATAAGGGAAATATGGATTGTACCCCACTCCAGTTTCGTATGAACGAAAAAAAATGTAATCATAGGAAAAAGTTCCAAAGTCAATCCCTTGTCTGAAAAGAACGAAGGCCAAATTCAGAGTCTCTTCAGAACACTGCGTGCCTGAATCAAAAGTCAGTGGGCCTGGAGAAAACATGAAATCTTCTAATCCTGTAGACAAAAAGTCGTCTACTGTTTAGAAGATTAACTCCTCATAGATGTGAGCTATCGCCTTGAGCATTGGTCGCATCAGCAATGTACGAATCGAATGTTACCTGCGTGCCTGTTGTTTCCTCTCGTACCTCAGCAGTAGCAATTTGCGTTTGTGAGATCTCAGTGAATGCCGTCATCAGGATTGGTAGCCGCTGGGGACAACACAGAGCATGGGCCGTTACTGGGTACAGCAAGGTATCGATATCCGTAGGATGGGAGTGTTAGACAGATGACTAGCACGCATTCTTCACCGCATTGCAGGCAGCGAAGAACAGGTAAGATGCAATCTTGCCAGATTGTCTGAATGACAGAAACCATGTGGTATTTAATTCTCGTAGACCAGGAAACCCAAAATTTGGACAATGCGCTCACAACACTTCATCTCCAATAGAGCTCTCTCTATGGTGCCTGGAGTGACGCTGGTGATGAGGCTTGCCATATCGTAGCAGTAGGAGCAAAAATAGGATCCCTGCAACGAGTGCCAAAAGGAGCGGCAGTCCGCCAAACACAGAGTGCACGAAGTTTGGAAAAATTCCGAGGTTTGTTTGAAAAGGTGCTAACAGTCCTGCACACATGTTCTTAAATACATGTACAATACCGCTCGTATTAGACATGTTTAAGATACGACCTAACATTTCTGAGAAATGTACAGGGCAGTTTGTATACAAAAGGGTATGTATCTCCGCAGAAGTCCTTGCGACTTGGAGGTCATAGGTTTCTCTGGCCGAGATGAGTGGCACTGCTTTTTGTAAAAGAATGGCTTTCATTCTGCTCTGAGTATCAATTCGTATAGAAGAGATGTTCAGTGAAGGCCACAAAGGCGACTCCCTGGCTGTGTCTATTTGTGGAAACAAGACTTGCATACAAGACTTGCATACAGCAAGTGACCCTGGATGTAACCGTAACTAGATATGGAATACCAGGCAACATGCCAAAGCAGCTGTGATTATTCAACATAATGTAACTCTGTCGGAGGGAGGGTCGGAAACAGAAGCGAGGAAGCCATATGGAATCTATATTGTGAGGTTTATTAAGGTTGGGTAGCAAAGTAACGATAGGATGGAGGTAAAAAGGGAAAACAAAGTCTTTTGAATCAGCACAGCAAAGTAGGAATTGGGCGGTCGTCGTGACAGGTTCCAGTAGAAGTTGTAGTCCGTTAAAGCCTGGGGGTCTGCTTTACTCTGGTGGTTGGTCGGGTCCCGAAGTCTCGACGTGCACTCGAAACAGAAACAAAAGATGGCGGTCAATGAATGTGTACACGGTGATTCTATTGCCTCCACCACACCGAGTGAGGGTTTACAGGAAGTACTGAGGTGACACCCAGAAATAACGATGGCTGATTTGAATCTCAGCTTGGGTAACGGGTTGATGGCGAAAAATTAAGGTGAAGGTGCCTAAGAAACAAACCAGGTTTTTGGGCGTGTGGTGGGGTTTTTCTGTGAAGGGGTTCAGGGAGCGGGATAATAGTCCCTTAATATACCCTTTTCCCAACCCTCCCTCTGCCCAAATTATATACCGCTCTCCGCCGCAACCCTCTTGGGTTGCGGCCGCTCTTCAGCCTCCTCCGAGATCCACCAATCCTCCGACCACTCTTCTGGGTTCTCCGGGTCTCCGTCCCCTCCGTCACCACCTCGGTTCTGCACTCGGGTTTCAGGATTCTCTTCTGCGTCTTCCTCCAAATCGCTAGCGCTTCCTCCGTTCTCCCGCGTTCTCCGATCAGCAGCTGACGACCTTGATGGGCTCCCGTCTTCCCTTTTCCTGTGGAACGTCCGTCTTTCCCGATTGGATATCCTGAATTTCCGCTCCGCCCCTCCAGGGGTGGACGGCTTCCGGGTTACCCCCGCCAATCTGTGTTTTGGAGGAAAAGCCCTTAGTTACTGGGGAAGTCCGATCAATGTTCTCGCAGTCCTCATCCTGATGTAAACGGTAAGGCACCCAGGGATCTTGTACAACAGTCAACTCATTAGCAGGGAGGGTATGTGCGGGGGCTTCCTCACAAACTCCCATTAGAAAGCTGGCCAAAAATTGGATTAATCACAGCCGCCAGTGAACCTTGTAGGTGACAGGATAAGTTTGTAGTGGAACCATCACACGCCCCGTGTAAGTTAATACCCTGACATAGGAGAGAACCGCTCAGTGTGTGTTCACAGTTTTCACCGCTAAGAAACACTTCCCGTTCCCCACTCCAACATCTATGTGTGTAAGGTAATTCCCAGGGTGTCTTGATTTATCCTTTACCCAACATTTCATATTTGCCAACTGGTATATGTTTTAGGCAATACTGAAAATGGAAAGTTGTAACAGACAGAGTTATTTTACCATGTATGATCCACTCAGTAGCTGGTTTATCTGCCACCGTGAATGGTAATTTTTCCAGTTTTTCAATACTCAGCATAGTGTAGTCTGCACCCCTTTGTGCCAGTCTGATCTGTATATCAGTGAGATTGAATTCTGAAAACAGTGACATAATGTTGATTAAACGCCAAGGCACATAGCCTGTACGCAAGTTTTGTAACGTCCAGCCTAATAGCATGATAGAACGTAGTTGTGACTGACCATGTTGCAACATGACCAAGTCCTGTTCCATGATGTCTATGACAGAAGTCACAATGCTGTCCAATGAATATATTCTGGACGATAGAGTCGTTAACCCATTGTCTACTACAGAGAGAGTTTTCTCTAAATTAATACGATCAATTTCTCGTATTCGTTCTGCAGTCTCTGCTTGGGTAACCTTCCATGCTTCATTATAAGCAGTGTAGATACCGGTGTATATGAAACGTTTTTGACGCGGTTTTCTTGGTCCTAGCAAGAATTCCCTAAGGTGTGCGCCTTCTTGAAGTAAAGTTAAGTGTTGGTTTACATCCCTCAGTGTAGCTTTCTGTAGCCAGTCAAGGCAGAGTTTCCCTACACTGTATGTTGTTACTACCCCTGGATGCTGTCTTTGAACATAGCGTGGGTCTGGCATATTTATCAATACCTGTGTTTAATTCAGGAATTGATCTTTACAGTTATTCGTGTCTGTGGGCCAGAGCAACCATTTTTTCCATTCTGGATCTGATCTGTTGTGATGCAAAATATTATGTACGTAGACCTCCCCCCGTGTAGTGCTATTGCTTGCAGGTATTGGTATGGTCGGTGTGTTCATGTCTTTGATCCTGGCTAATCCAAGGCAAGACGTTTGCTGGACAGTGTCATTCAAAAACATAATTTGCTCAGGGATGATACAGGCTCTAAATAAAGCTTCTACCCCCTGTACTTGCCAATCTTTTGTACCCCAGACAGTCTGTGTCTCAATGTTGTCTTTCCAAAATTCGAAACCTTGTCTAGACAGTTGGGCAATAAAGGCTAAAGAATAAATCTTTTTTGTATTGGTTAACATATTTTTTGTTCCTGTCTTGTTCACATTTTTAAAGTAAAACGTGGCCGTATTAGACAAATTGTAGCCTGGAAAATATGGAAACATCATTGCAAAAGTTTTTGAGCTACCCTTTGGAGGTGTAGGACAATGTTTCGATTGGTTATACTTAAATACATTTCTGGGCGCTGCAGATTTATGCAAGAAATGATGACCATAGTGGTTATAACAAAACATTTGTTCATAGTCCGATGAACCCTCTAAATATTCATGATTTGTGAATACAGTAGACATCTCTAGATCAGACATCATGTTATTAACAGTCTTGAAGTCCCAATCATCAGAAAAGGTACTAGAGGTAATAAAGTCACTTAATGAAATCTTAAATAAATGTGGAATCTTCAAAAGCTCAGATGGGCCAAAAAATGTCATATTGAGTTTGGTCCCAAACTATACCATCATGTATAGGAACGGCTGTGATATTCACTGCTGACAAGTCTCTTGCTTCACGATGGGATGATCTGTGTGGCTAGAGAAGTAAGTTCACTTAGAAGAATATTCCCAAAACAATCCATAGTTCAATTCATGGTGAAACCAGATAAGTCTTTTTCAGGAGTTGAAAAAAGTCTGTTGCTTGTTCTTTGAAAGTGCTTTGTGCTGGCGTCGTTACAGGTTCGCTGGGATCCTCAGAAAAGTATCAAAGTTAATGAAATAGCCAGAGGCAGTTCTGTCAATGTTTGGAATTACATCAGGATTCGTTGAATTCGCTGGAACCAGTTGATCACTTGTTACTTCGTTGTAGACATGTGTATCAGGACAAACTGTTATTTGGGTTTCAAGAGGGACAAGTTCCATAGCTGTGTTGCTTAGTCCTTTATTTCTCACTGCAGAATCTTCAAAGGTGATGAGTCTCTCAGGTTGAACCTCTTGCATTGTAGCTAGAGGAGTGCGTCTGCTACATTGGCGGAGTCCACTTGGCCTTCTGCTTAGTATCGGCCACACAGTGTGGTTTCATCAGGTCGATGGACACCAATCTTTTCTCCTTTTAACCAGCAAGGGGCGGCAGTAGTACTGTTCTTGATCCGTGGATTGCTAGGACAGGTATTGGTTGTCTGTAAGAAGGCCCAAATTCCTTCTTGTCCGCGATCTTTTTTCTGACTAGATCACCAAGCTTTGGGATCCAGACAGGCCTTGCTGGGACGGCTGGTTTTTCCCCAGTGATGGTTGGCTTCAGGAGCACGTTGCTATGTTTTGTTCTCAGTTCATTTAAGTCCTGTAAAACAGCCAAACGATCTTTGATATAAAATTTCTTATTTTCCATCACTGTGCCTCACATATCAAGGTCGGTTACCAACATCCTAGTTCCAAATAGAACTTCATACGGAGTGATTCCCCCTAGAGAACTTCTTGGCAAGTTATTAAGTGCCCGCTGGACCCCATAAAGGTGTTTGACCCACCCATCACCCAAACCTAATACCCTAGCTGTTATAGACTGATTTATGTCCCGGTTCTTTCTTTCCACAACAAAATTTCCCTCAGGATGGAATGGAGAAGGATACCGCAATGCTACACCCAAACTGGCCGTGGCTTCTTTGTAAGCTCGAGAGCTAAACGCAGGACCCTGGTCAGAATGTAGTGTGCCAATTGTGTATGTGCCGATAAAGACTCGCAAATCTTTTATAACCGTTTGAGCGTCAGCCGAGCGCTGAGGCCTCATCCATAGGAACCTAGAACAAGAATCCACTGCGACCATGATCTATTTACAGTTACCATCCCTTTGTAAGGGACCGCAGTGGTCCAGGTAAACACAAGCTAATGGTTTATCTGAAATTAACGGGCGTTTGCGCAGGACGTTTCACAGTAGAAACTTTCATCTTCTGGCATATTTCACATTCAAAACATAATTCCTGGTCGGTTTCCTAATGCCTGGCCACCAGTATCTCTGTTTTAATAACGACACTGTGGCGGAAACACCTGCATGGGCAGAGGCTATCCCTTCATGTGCTGCTAGGATTAGTCCTAATCTGTGTTCCATGTTTGCTATTACCCTATCCTCCACTCCAGGGATTCGAGCAAACAGAACATTGTTCGCATCAATTCTATATGAGTGGAATTTTTTTTAGGTAACACTGCACCGCTGCCTTTGTTTGAAGCTTTGACAGCCAGCATTATTTCACTGTCTATTTTCGTTTTTGAACGAGTGATTGCAGCTACGGAAGCAGTTTGCACAGCCCCTTTTGCGGCTTCATCAGCCAATGAATTCCCTTCAACGTGAACGCCATCACGTTGATGACTCAGCGTGTGTATCACGTGAGTGTTTTGTAGTCCGTTTCGCAACTGAACTACCTGTTCCCAAAGCATCTTATGCTTGATTGTGTGCCACCTTTTGCATCCTTGAAACCATTTTGAAGCCAATTTAGTAAATATTCATTGTAAGATTGAACACAGTAAAAAGAAAGGAACACTATGAGTGTGGGGAATTCGCGATCTGTGTTTTCAAGTGCCATCTTGAATGCTTGTAGTTCAGCTCGCTGAGCTGTACAATCTCCTAGTGATTGCGTTTTTGTGACCATTGGTCTGAATTTGCCATCGCGCATATGTCCTTTAACGATCGCGCAGGCTGCACTGTAAGCTTGTTTACTCCTCGTTGCGGGTTGTGCAGATCCGTCAGTGTAAATTATGAATTCGAACTGATCAAGAGGGAGAATTTCAATAGGCAGAGGCCATTCATGTTCGTATTGCAAGAATGCTTGTGTTTTCAAATGAGGATCAAAAACATATTCAACATCAGTTGCAGCAAGAGAATTAACCTATTGTATCCATCTCGGATGTAAAGCTTTTGCATTCGGAATGCTCGCTTTAGTAACTGCCTCTAAGGCTGGTACAGGAGTCACGACCATTATTCGTTTCCCCTGTGCTAGGCCTCTTTCTTTTGCTACAGCGGTTTGAACTGCTGTCAGAATCTTTTCTGTAGAAGTGAATTTAATATCTGTTTGTGTATACAAGTGTGATTTGTATGCAATGGGTACTTTTTCACCTTCGTTAAACGTTAAGTAGGTGAAGCCGCATTGACCTGGAATGATTCGGATCACTAAGTTGCGTACGTTTATGCTTGTTTGCAAGTGTTTAGTTGCTAACATGTCTGTTTGAAGTGAACGCATAATTTCTGTGTGTCCTTGTGTCCACGTTGTGACTTTGAAATCAGGTTTGATTAATTCGTAGATAGGTTTAACACGCTCTGCATAGTTTACAATGTATGTTCTTCCAAAATTCAGGAAACCTAGAATCGACTAAATTCTTCAGCGTTTTTGGAGGTTGGAGCAGCGCACACATGTCTAAAAAGTTGGCTGCCAGGCTTTTGCCTTCACTTGAAAGTTCATATCCTAGGAAAAGGGCGTTGAGATGGGCAATTCTGGACTTTTTAAAGTCGAATTTGTAACCCTCAGAGGCGAAGCCCAATATAATGGTGTTCACCCTGTTCAAGTGTCTGTCAGATATATATCATCGACATATGACAATGCCTCGTCATCATAAATTTGTAGTAACTCTGTTACTCTTGCTGAGAATAACCCCGGGCTGTTCTTGAATCCCTGTGGTAGTCGACAAAATTGATGCTTAGTTCCCATTATTGAGAAAGTGGTCAAATATCTACTTTCAGGTGCAATATTTTGACAAAAGAAACCATTTGAAATGTCTAATGTGGTTTTGTACTTTTTACGCACAATGTTATATATTAATGCTGTACTGTGTGCATTTTGCACTGCAAATGTTTTACAACAAGAGTTTAGGTGTCTAATCCAAAACTAGACGATCTGTATTGTCTGGTTTGGAAACAGGAAACACAGGATTGTTCATTGATGAGGTGCATGTTTCAATCACTGTAGGAGAGTAGGGTCTGCTTTCTATGTTCACCCCCACTTTTTGCTTTTGCTTTACTGGTTTTCGACTTAGATGTGGCTGTGGGCCTGCTAATCAGACCCACAGCCCTGCTGTTCTCTCTCTAAATTGATACTATGTACTTTAGGTGCATAACCCATTTGGATAGGATCACCTTATTGGCCCCGGTACAGTGTACCTTAGGTACCCAGGGCATAGGTGTATCCTAGGCCTACCAGGGGCTGCAGCATGTATTATGCCACCCCTGGCCTGGCCTTCCATTATGACACAACTGGCTGATCACTCAGCTGGGGCAAGGTCGTGTAATCACTCCTTGCTTAGGTGTAGTATTCCTATACCTATCTTATATATAGACACATGTGTACCTATCAGCCACTCCTATGGCAGGCCTTAACAATCCTGGAGGCAGAGTGCTTGGTAACATGTGAGATGGTGCTCTAGCATGAGCTGAGCCTGTCTGCAGCTTTCGGAACCATGTCCTTATAGCTGTTCTATGATATAGCCTACCATATACTCTTAAAGTGCCTTATAATCTTAAACGGTTATGGTAACTATGGTTTGGCTTTATCAAAACATGTCGTGTAAGGGGTCTAACACTTTGGAATAATACCCCCATCCCATTTCTGGTGATGAGGATATTATCCCTCCCTTCTAGAGGGAGAAGACATGCTGTAACCTACTTACCCGGTTAAAGTTAACCAGAGCCCCAGCATCTCAAAATGGATGCTGCTGCCACGACACAAGTCTGACCTCCTGCTGCTGGGAGTGATCCCGGCAAGGGAGGCTTGGACAATAGGTTTCCTGCCTTGGGAGGTGCGAGCACCACCCCAGACAGGCCTTAGTGTATTGGGGCAGGGAGGGATGAATGAAACGAGACACTGCCTGGGGCACACAAGGTGTCCCATGCATAGTCCAGTTCAAACCGGTACTGGGGAACACCAGCCCCAGTCCTGGCGCGAAACTGGACAAAGGGAAGGGGGTGTAACCACCCCCCTCCCAGGTCCCACTCATAAGGCGTGACCTAGCAGGCAACCCAGCCCCTCAGATTAGTATAAGAGTGGTAGCTGGGCCCCAGGAGATTAGATTATCCTGAACCTGCAACTTGAACAGAAACTCTGGACCTTCGACATTCGACGAAAGAAGAAGACTGAAGAATCTCCCTTGTGGCCAAGGAGTGGCTACCCTGTGCAAACAGGCACCATCAAGAGACTACCCTTTGCTTTGCTGAAGTTCTACGAGGGACCGACTGCAGAGCCCGACCAGAGCCTTGACTTCCAGACTTCTCCGGCCCTGATCCACATCCACAGCCGAGCTGAGATCCGTGGAGGCGACGAGAGACGTGGGACCGGCTACCTGGGAAAAGTGGCGAGTATCTTCCAGCGCAGCTTCTGAGGTACCCTCGAAGTTGTGCACCGGGGATTGAGAAGCCCCAACCCCAAGCACCATCTGCACCGAAGATCAGCCCCCCACACTCCACGAGTCCTGCGTGGGGCCCTTCTGCATTTTCCTGCTTGCCGCGTCTGTCCGGTTGCTTGCCTGTTGGCTAGCGGCCTTTGTGACGGCACACCTTGAAATCTTCACTGCTGGTTTGGCTCCTCCAGACTGGCTCCCGCTTCTTTGCAAAAGAGAAGCACCCCAGACCTTCCTGGTCTGCACCAGAAGCAAGTCCTCCGTTCTTCGTGGGTTCCGCTTGCCCAGGCTTGGTGAGTCCTAGTTCGACTTCGACGCCGCCGACAGCAAGAGCCTTCGTGGGACAGCTCGCCTCCTGGTCCTGGTCGTCCTCGACGTCTCCAGGTACCCGTGGCTGCAGTGACAAGCTTCACCCTTCACCTGCAATCTTCACGACATCGCCTGGTTCCTTCCTGGTTCCACGTGGTCACTGGCTAGTGACCTTGACTCTGTCCCTTCTGCTTGCAGGTACCCTTCCTTCTTGATCCCGGCCTTGGGATCCACCGGACACTCTGCACTGACTGCCTGTCAGCAACTTTCCTTCAGGCATCCATAGAAGTCCACGACGAAACCCGACGCAAGTTCACACCTATGCACCCGCAGCCCGTGGGCTAGGTAACTTGGGTAATTCGGTGCTCACAAGGGTAGTGACTATCCTAGGGCCTAGTTTCCGAGTCTCGACTCTCTAGTTGCTTCAGAAGTGTCCTAAAACTGCTTATTTCAGAACTGTACTATTTCTATCGATTATACGCATTACGCGTGAGTGTTTCCACTCTGCACCTGAATCCCGTGGGCCTCCCACTTCCTAACTGTTGGTAGTGTAGTGTAGCCCCAGTGATTCCCTAGGCCTATCCTATTTCCGTGACAGTGGTCCTTATACCACTTCTTTAGTATATGGTTTGCGTGGCCCCTAGGGCCTAACTGTATTACTTACCTGTGTGACTTAATGTATGCTTGAAGACGACTGTGTTGTACTTACCTCTAATCTCATAAAGAGTGCTGAGGGTTTGACTAGAATAAATACACTTTATTTTAAATATATATCTGTTGTGGTGTCCTTTCATTTGGTATTCAAGGGATTATATATGGTATCACAGCTGGCTTCACATGCCATTCAGAGTTTAGCCTAAGACTGCTCTTGTCCATGCTACCACTAAGATAGCTGGTCTATAAGGTTTACTTTACAACCAATCACCATAAGGGTTGTTTGGACTGACATAAGGTGTACACTAGAACTAGTGACATCATACATCAGGCCAACTTCTCACAATCACCCCCTGGTATTCAAGTTGATCTAAGATCTCCCTGACCTGTTTTTTAGCTTCTTGCTTAACTGGGTACTGCCTTTGTGCAGTTGGTTGGTTTTTTAACTGGATTTTGTGGTGAGGTGAGCCTTCATCCCATCCTACATGATTCTTGTATAATGCTGGGGCCTGGGCCACTGCACATTTCCTGGCATAAGTATATTTTAAATGTATTGGAACATGGTTAGAGAAGGCTGGCATAATGATGTCTTCGCCATGTGGGCACTCCCTGACATATTCTGGTGGCCAGTCTTGTTCTGCTAGAAGTATATCATAACCCCTTGAAAGATGCTCCCAAAAGAGTGCTTTCAATTTTCTTGGTATGTCTCCCTCCATCTGGAGTGTTATTTCATATAACCTATGCGGAGAACCAACCCTGGTGTCTGCAGTTTCAACTTGAATGTTCTCATTCATGTCCTCTGTCTCCAGAAGCCCCTTCAGGTTCTGGCGAGCTACTGTAACTTCTGCTGCACTGTCCAACATTGCCTGAGCCCATTCTCCGTTCTTTAGTTGCTTTCTCAGAATCCTCTGCATGTCTGAGCTTCAGACCTGCTAACTTCTTCTTGGAGAATTGAGGTTTTGGTTTGTTTTTCTGAACGTGTTGATCGTCTTTGGACTTCACGCGTTCTTCTTTGTTCTCTGACCGTCCTCTTCTTTTGGATGTCTGTGATGACATCTGAAAGGTACGAGAGGAACGTGTACCAGTATCTTGATATCTGTTAGGTTTTCTCAAATTATCCCTATTCCTGAGGTTGTACCTCCTTTCAGAGGGCTCCTTTTGAGGAGACCTACATCGGGATTGAGAACGCTTCTCTTTGGAATGCTGTTTGCTATTTTCCCACTTCTTTTTATAAGAGGTATGAGTATTTTTAGAATAGAACTTATCAGGACTTTCAGACAGTTGTGGTGTAACTGGTTTCCCCCCCAAACTGTCTCTGCCTAATTCTTCATAGGATTGTTAATTATTCTGGCTAGTTCTTGTGGTTGTTCTGTTACATCAAATTCCCTTAATTTCTGGCGGATTGCCACTGATGCTGCTTCTCCTTTAATATTGGATATTATTATTGTTGAGTCCAGGTCAAAATTTTTCAGTAACTTCATATCTAAATTCAGAGCTTGAATTTGTTTGAGGACATCAGGTATTACCGCCATGGACAGAACACCATGTGTTTTTGTGAAGATTGCAGCAAAGACTGTGCCCCAAGTGGTGCAGTCTTACAGATGTGGTGTGATCCCCATCGGTAAACAGATTGTTAGAATTCTGTGTTTCTCATAAGGGCTAGTATTAGGAAATACTGCTTCGATTTTAGTTATTTTTTGAGCTATCCAGAATGGAATTTGTTCCCGTTTTGTGGGCATTTTACCCATGACTGCGTGTAAAGTCTGTGGAGTGATTTTTAGTGCATGCCCCTGATGAAGGGCTGGATTTTGAATGGTTAATGGTGGTTGGACTGTGAAAGTCCGCATGACATATTGAACCAATTGTCTATAAATTTTGATTAGCTCCTGGAGTTGAGCTAGTAGTTCCACATCTGACATTTCTTCAATGTCTGGATGAAGTGTGTAGCCGGCTACAATCGGCCATGTTGCTCCTAGTCTACCTAGTGGACCGAGCCTGGTAATGTGATTGTAATGTTTTAGGGCGCCTTTAAACCAGAGCTCATGCTCCTGGTATGTGAGCGGAATTTCAATATCCTCGAAAGGAATATATTCCTCTGGTGCATCATCTTCGTTATAGAAGTGAAACAAGTGTGTTACTGGATTTGTTTCTGGGAATACTATCCATGAATATAATACCTCTGTCTGGTGAGATTCATGTGCCTCTATCACAAAAACTGCTCTACCACCTCTTGGTTTAGGCCATGTTTTATACGTTTTAGAGTGATGGCTCTCCTTAAATTTGGATGGATGATTATAGCATCCTCCTCGGTTTCTTGAAAACCAGTAAGATTAAAAGCTGCTGTGACTTGGTCAGCCGCAGTTCCACCAGTATCGGTGTTTGTGCCGTTTTCGGTCATTGTTTAATTAAAGTTTCAGAGCAAGTTTCAAGGGAACAAAGATAAGGTGCACAATATTTTAGAACACTGTATCCTTCAATGTTGAACTACCAAACCGCTAATTCAAAGGATTTTTGTCCTACTCAGCTATGGCGGATATTATCCCTATCCACTCCAGACGTCTTATGGAGTATTATGAGAAGGGGTCTCTGAGAAAAGCACGACTGAGTTACTTTAGTATCTAGCGTTAAATTAGTGCCTTACGAAATGTTGGGCGCCATGTAGTGTAGTTCCTATATCCCTGATGGGCTCTGCGCATTGGAATAATATACACAATAGATTTGATATAGAACTAAGGTCAGTATGTCTCTATCGAGTACATTAAACGTAATTACTTGTGTGTGCCAGCTAACTCAGAGGTCACTAGAAACTTCTCGAATACACAAGAAGGGATTAGTTTCTGACAACCGCATAAACATGACAACTTTGTTTCCCTTAGAGTCGGAACAATCTCAGAACCGTGGAAACAATAGATAAAAGTTTCACTCAGTCAATCGTGCATGCTTTGTTTCTACAGAGTTGCACAGAAATAGAGAGACGGGCGTTTCAATAAAAAGTGTTTATTGAATAGTCTTATTTCTCATGCAAGAGATATGAACTGCTACAATACAGGCTGCGAAGTACAATATGTACAGAGTTAGCAGTAAGATGAAATACTACAGCAATAGCATGGTTTGTAACTATGACATATATTAATTAAAATACATACGTAAATAACACAGGCTAAAATGTGAATACTCATCTGCTGCTTCTAAATAGTTCTACCCCAGTGTACCTAACCTAAATGTAGTATGAGGTAAGAAGTAGGTGCTGTTTTCTAAAGTATAGCTAACTATAGCTATAGTTTTAGTTTTGCGAAGAGTTGCCAAAAGTCTCTCTAAGTTCTAGTCTGTTCCATACCTTAAAATGTGCGAGGTTGGATTCTCTTTTCCGGGACTCTATATCTAACACCCCGCAAGGGGAGTCAGAAACACCGGAGCTGGATTCTCTGCGAAGAGGATGACAGCGTCTGGTCAGTGCATCAGGCTAAAACTCGATTTACTTCCGAACTTGCCGTGGCGAACCGCTAGTAGGCAGTCGAGCTGTATCGTGCCGGAACCGTGGTTTGCCAGGGCAAGTGCAGGTATATTTATACCTTGAAGGTGTTTAGGAATGCCTGTATTGACGTAAAAGTAGGGCATCGGAACGTCATGAATGAACTCCTAAGGAATAGATGTTCATGCATACTAAATGAGTTCTTGGAGAAATCAATATCCAAGCAAGGGAAATTCCTAAAGGCTTAAGAGTCTGGTTTTCCAAGAACTCATGTTGACGTGGATGGACGGATGTAGGAGACCATGCCTGTATTGGTTAGCGTGGACAATGCCTAAATAAGGGCTGGATTTTTTATGCCTAAATAAGGGCAATATGGATTGTACCTATATAAGAGCATAAATCAGGAAACCTATATACGGAATCTAAATCTACACACAACACTTGCCTTCCTTGTATAATAGACGATTTGCTTTTTCGAAGGAGACGTTATCTGCTGGTCAAACTTGTAACTGGCTCTAGAAATATAGTATTTTATGTTACCGGGGATCACCAAGTTAGTTCCGTACAGTTCAGATAGGTAATTTACCCATTCCTTTTGTGGGACTGGTGATGCGATTGGTGGTAATTTACTTCCACTTGCTTTTTCAATTATACCCCAGAAGTCCTTACTGTTTTTTTGCAAAATTGCCTCTTGTAGATCCATCCAATTTCTGTCCAATATGGCTCTATTATCTTTCATGCGAAGTCTTTTCCATTTTTTCTTCATCACAGATATTTCTAACATCCAGGTCTGTGACAATTCAATGTACTGGAGTCTAATTAGCTGGTTTAGATTACTAGAGAGAGGGCTCCCTGGGGTATCCTTCCTCCTTAGAGGGCTGTTTCTGGTGAGATCTACCTTCCTCTGCAAGGTATAAAATACAGAGGTTACGGTATTTTCAAAGTGGACAACTGGGTTTCTTCCTTTATGAACTTGTGTAGACAGTTGGGACTGTTGATTCCTTTATTGATTAGGATCTGATTCTCAAAGTTCCAGATAATTCGATCTTGATTTTTTTGTATTAATATGTCTCCTTTTTCATTTGCTAGAGACTATGAAGATATAACTTGAAACATAAGTTGTAGTACAAGGAGAAGAATTGCGTGATCACTGCTTTGTACAAATTGTGTGGAAAAATGTCAAAAACTTATTGGATAGGTCATAGCTGCTAATAATGTAGTCCAATATAGAAAAAACAGTAAGTCCTTTCCTTGTATAAAAACCCAGCATATCTCCTTCCATTTTCCCATTCAAGATTATCCATTGATTCCATTGGTTAGTTCCAGCAACAGCTTCCCTCGCTTGTCGGCCTTATTTGAACCTGGCAGGATAGACAGTATGGAGCAAAATTATTCAAGCTCTGAGTTCCAAAATACTTTCAACAGGTCTTTGGAGATTTTCGCATTCAAATCTACCATCAAAAGCACTGGCGCATTACTGCTAGTTCCTAGAATTCTTTCTATTTGTTCAAATATATTTATAAGTAATAAATTGTGTTCAAGGCCAGGTGGAACTTAAATATTGAACAAAAATAGTGTTTAACTGCACACACTCTTTCGGCTAGATATTTTAACTTGACACATTGCACATTGGAACCGGGGAGATGGATTATTTCAAAAATCCACCTCAACTTCTCCAGTAGTAGAATAGACAAGCCTCCCTTTGCATTGCCTCGTCTCAACCTTGTGGCCAGGACATTGAAGACAAAATAGTTTTTTTGATCAAATTTTCCCATCATCCATGTTTTTTGAAGGTGCATACTATTGCGGGATGGTTACTCAGAAGATGGGAGACTTTTTTGGTGTCCAGTTCAGCAATGTTCCACAAGATTATGGATAAGCTATTGCTAAAAAGGGAGCTTTGCGATCCTGTCTTGTTTGTTACAGTTCAGGTTACTTGAAATCCACGACCATGGATTGTCATTTTGATTATTAGCTATTTCATTTGCATTGTGGTTCCATATCCGTCTATCTCCATCATCAAGGCTTATTAATTTCAGGTAAAACTTGATTACGCTCTCTTTTGGAACTAATTACCTTAGTTGTGCAGTCGTCTATCTTAGGTTTTCCCTTATTTGAACTATGTGAGACTATCGGGGGGATTATTGCTTACGCCTACCATTATTTATGTAGCTTTTCACTTTCTTGGATTCAGGATGGAATCGCACTTGACCATAATTCCACTCGTGCAGAAGTTGTGTCAAGATTATTCGGAAACGTGACCAGCTTTATTTCCGAGGCAGTAAGAGCATGTAGAGAGTGAAAGTTATATAATAAATTTAGGATCTTTTGTCGATTTTAAAGGGTCATGACCTGAGGCAAAGAGATCTGTTATCTCAAGTATGCTATATGAGTTTTGGGTCCCATTAAAGTCTTTCACTTCAATACATATGTTATGTTCTTTTGTAAATTGTGATGAGCGATGGCGGCTCTTAATTAACTAAGTATTATTGAACTCTGGCGCAAGAGGATTTAGATCCAACAGAAAATCTTGATTGGGCAATAGGGAACTTAATCCCCGGTCTAGGGTGGAAACTACACTTGGTAGTTCTTCAGCTTCATTGATCTTTTCAACTTTTAGTCTGTCTTTAGCGGAGGGATCATATCTTGCAAATCTTAATAAGCTGGATTTTTTCTTTACAAGTCTTCGGTTGACTCTACTCTTTCTGTTAGAAGAAGTTGTTTTCATGTTTGTAGTAGATCTCTTTAAGGGTTTTGCCCTCTGATTAAACTCTGTGTCTGGCTCCTTTAAAATTGGAAGAACTATTATTGATTGTTCTATTTGTTTAGACTTCTTTTTGAAGTTAAATATCGGATAACAAGGTAGGACTTTTGTATCTGTTTTTTTATCTATTTTATGACCTTCTCCTGTTGGTTCCTTTAATAATTTCTGAAGAAAGTAGACTATCTCTTTATTTCCCTATTTCTTTTTTCTATCCCTGATGGTTTTTTCAATTTGGGTGACAGCGTATATTTTTTGGAATGGAACTTCTGTTCTCTCACTGTCTTGAGTTGCTAATTGAACTGGCTCTTTCCTTTTTTCGAGCTTAGTTTGAGGCCTTTCGCTGATGAAATTATTTTGATGGTCCACCAGATACTGCAGTGTTGTTGCTTGGATTTCTAAAAGATGATCTGTGTTGATCTTACAAAGGATGGATTCAAGCATCTTTTGCAGAGGGAATAATGCACCAGAAATTATTTCTTGTTTATTACTAGAATGAGCAGGGGACAGAAGTGGAATATCTAGTGAGTGGGTAAGATTTTCTTATATATTTAATGGATTACTTGGAGTACAATTAAACAATTCAAGCATCTCTGTTGGAAACCTAACTTCACTTGTTTGTGGGAAATGGCTCATATTTAAGTCAAGTAATGTATAGTACAGGCTGGGTTTCCACTTGCGGAGACCTGTGAAAATTGCAGGGTTTGATCTTTCATAGCAGATGGTACTGGCTTATTGTTCCCTACATTGGTTTCCATCTGTGACTCCTGGCTTGAGCCTTCGTTTTCTCCTGCATCATTTGTTTCAGTTAGGTTGGCTCTTCTTTCAATCGGTGTTCCATTAGAAGCTACCGTAAAAGGAGACAAAAAAATCTCAGGAATTGTATGAGCTCCTGAACTAACGCCTAGATGTGCTGATCTCAATTTGATTTTCCTCAGGGATTGTGCTGTTCCCAGTCTCTTCATAAATGTTATTTGATTTCTCAATTTTTTAAATGCCATAATCCCCTTGCCAAAGTTGACTTCAGTGACTAAAACAGACTCAACAAAGCACTATAAGATGAGAGTTTGGCTGAAAGCAGGGTGATATAGGAAGTAGAGGGGTACTGACACCGGTCAAACAAACCACGCCCGATCCTGGTGGGGCCGCTTCTATGCAGCCGGGCTCTACCCACTGCGATATAGTTTGTTGATTTCCCCCTACAATATCTTTAATACTGAACTGTACATTGGAGCTTCCTCCTTCTCCGATTATATCGTCGGAGGCCTCTTAGAAATCCGTCAGCTGATTATCAGACTCCTTTGGCACCAAAAATTAAACTTTCCTTTAAAACAATACTGGTAATGTTGACAGAATAAAGGGCACAGGAGAGTTGACTGCCCGGGCAAAGTTTACGGGGACTAACCTAGAGTTCTCCTGCAGAGGTCAAGATGTCAGGCTCCAAGCTCCCCCACAAGCAGGACAAATCCTGACGGCACCACCACCTCCAGGGCTCTCACCGCCGTGTCGTATCTTCAAGGCGCCAACTGGCGCTCCCGTGTTACCCAGCTCTCCAACCTGACCACTATAACAGTAGCGGGTCCTGCTCCTCCACCACTACCCTCCAGCCAGCCGAGCAATCAGAGCCAGGCAGATACTGATGGAAGTGCTTGACTACAGCTTCTGTCGGCTGCTGAGTGGGGGGGGAAGGGTCACCGTCCTCTGTCTTGCCGCTCAGTATTACCCAGCTCGATGGATAAGACGGGCAGGCGGCCTTTTCAGTGGGCAAAATAAAGAGCTTCTAGCGACTCTCCTGCAACGAGCAGCATGTCAGTAGGCAAGGTAAGCTAGTTATTAGTAACAAAATAAACCAAGATAAGAGTGTAGTGACCTTTCTCCTCAATCCGCGGGACAGTCCCGTCTCCCTGGTGGCGGGTGCTGCGCTACGGGTGAAGAACACCAAGCCAGGCAGGTCAGGGAACCCTGGACGGCAGGAACACAAGTCCGGGCCTCCTCACGGGTCTCGACGTCCGTAGCTCCTCACGAATCCAGAACGGCGCTCTCCGGTTTCACCACGGCTCACACAAATGGAGGTCCGGTATCTCCAGTGGGCCCCACACTCCCTTGGGGCCAATCGCAATCCCAGAACCACGGCACCTCTTCCTCTGGTCCATGCCACGGTGCAACCAAACACTACCCGCTCTCCTTTCCCACGCCTGCCCAGCCTGCTGTTTGAGGCAGGAAGACTGTCTTGTGCTCGCACTCAACTCCGGGTGCTTGGCAAAACTTTTCTTCTTAGCTGAAATTGACAGAAAGTTATCCTGGGGCCTGACGGGGATCCGCAGTACACTGCAGAGACAAAACTCTTCAGCCTAAAGCAAACATTCCTTCATCAGCTCCTGGCTCACTTTACTCATGACCTGGGTCATCAGTCTCGGGAGCCCCAGTAGGTATTCCACCATATCCTGTTTAGAGGACTTAGGGTTGCACTCTAGGCCTCTTTAACCGAAGTTAGGGGACCTCAGACAGGATGTCCAATAAGAAGTTTAAAGGGACTAAACGCTACTCCTTTCTGTGAAGCTCCCTGTTAGTGAACAAAAGGTATGCCAAGAGCAGATATCACTTACACTTGAGGGGATATGAGAGAGTCCCTTTCATGCCCTTTAGGGTCTTATTGAAGCGCTTCACCAAGCCATTGGTTTGCGGGTGGTGCGCAGTGGAGGAAAAGGTAAGTCACATCTACTTCTTCCCACATGACCTTCATATAAGAGGAAATTAAGTTCATCCCTTTGTCCAAAACCAGTTGGGGGAATCCAACCCTGGAAAAGATTTGTCGTGTAGTTCCTACAAATCTATATAAGATCTGCTCGTTTAGACAACATAAACTACGGAATTTGTGCCCAAACTGTTTCTAGGCACCCCCGAAGGATATGTTAGTCTGTAGACCAGCTAGCTCACAGTGCCACTATGAACCCCTCTTGCCAAGGAGCAAATAGTTTCTGGCATTTATCGAACATGACATCCGTAACCCCGCCGGGATCGTGAAAACAGTACGTTACTTTTCGCTCAATCACTCGTGCTTGATTTGTCTCAGGAGAGATACACAGAATAAACGGTGCTGACGTTTTCAATAAGTATTTATTGAACCAGCGTCATTCTAGTATAAAATATGTGCTGCAACAACCATTAGACATTAGACATTCATGTCTGCAGAATAGGCTGTGGATTACAAGCAAGACGCAGTCGACCCAGACTGATCTGAATGACAGAAACCAATGCTCGCTTAGTTCCCGAAGCCTAGTTGTGCCCAGATGGAGTACCATGCGTTCACGGGAACGTCATTCCAAGAGCGCTTTTTCCATCTCCTTGGTATCTCGGACGTACATTGCGTTGTGGAAAAATTAAAACCAGGATACCCGCTACAAGTAGCAGGATCAGCGGAAGACCTCAAAAAATGCTTCCAAATATGGAGTGTATTAAAGATGGAATAACTCTGAAAACCGTCTGAAAGGTGCTCAATAGCCCAGAACCTATGGTCTTAAATAGGTGTACTATACCACTCGTAATAGACATGTTAAAGATACGATGTACGATTTCGCCGACATGGAGCGGGAAGTTAGTTCGGACTAGGGCCTTGCAACCTGTAGATCAAATTTCTTACGGGCCGAGGTTAGGGCCACCTCTTTCTGTATAAGTATGGGCTTCAGTCTGCGAGGAGAATCAAACCGTATTAGGGAAACATTTACCGAAGGCCATAGCGGCGCCTCCATGACTGTGTGGATCGGTGGAAACAATACTTGCATACAACAAGTAACTATGGAACTTACAGTGACCAGATCTGCAATGCCTGGCAGCATCCCACAACAACCTTGACCATTCAACATCAAATATCTCCCGTTCAAGAGTAGTTTGAACACCGGATGAATCACGGAAGCTGGGGACTTCAAGTGACAAGATAGGTTTTTAACTGAAGCGTTGCAAGCTCCGTGAAGCATAATATCTTGACAAATTAAAGATTCACTTAATGAATTCTCGCAGTCTGTACCGCTGAGAGACTTCAGTGTCACTATTTCTGCATCTAAATCTGTTCAGTAACTCCCAAGATTCATGGATTTATTACTCACCCAACGATTCATACCTGCCTACCTGGTGGTACTGTAGACTATATTGAAATTGGAATGTTGTCACTGTCAATGTTATATGGCCATGGATTAACCATTCTGTGGAGGGTGATTCAGCCATGGTAAAAGGTAATTGCTCTAATTTTTCAATGTGCAACATTGTATACTTTGCATCTCTTTGTGCCATTTTAGTTTACCTTTTTGTTAAATTATAAGCAGAAAACAGAGATGTACTGTTGATATAGCGCCAAGGCACATGACCAAAGTGCAATGATTGTACTGTCCAGCTTAATAACAGAATTGATCGTAACTGTGATTACCCATGTTGAAGAATGGACAAATCCTGTTCAATAATTTCTATAGCAGAAGACACAATGTTGCCCAGTGAATAAATACTAGATGTCAGTGTGGTCATGCCATTGTTGACCACAGCCAAAGCCTTTTCAAGGTTAGCCCTATCAATTTCACGTAATCTCTCCGCAGCATTCTGTTGAGAGATTTTCCATTCTTCGTTGTAAATAGCATATATGAAGCGTTTTCGACGTGGTTTTCGGTGACCTAACAAAAAATCCCTCAGATCCATGTAATCTGATAGTAAGGACAAGTGTTGTTTCATTTGGGACAGTGTTGAGGTTTTTAGCCAATCTAGGCATAACTTCCCCACACTGTATGAGGTCACCACCCCCAGATGTTCTTGTGTATAGCGTTGATCAGGTGTATGGATAATAAACCCTTCGGTAGTACCCCTGAATCTTGACTGACACCTATTTGTGTATATAGGACAAACCAACCATCCCTTCCGAATAGGGTCTGATGAATTGCATGAACCATCATGTATACTGTCATCCAGCTATCCTCACTATGCTATGTATAATATTGCCATCACTCAAAGTGTGAAAGCGAAGGAATCCGAGGTGTGTTCAAGTCCTTGATCTTGGTTTGTCCAAGACAGGAAGGTTGTTGCACTGTATTGCTCAGGAAGACAATCTGTTGTGGTATGAGACACGCTCTTAATATTGCCTCAGTTCCCTGAACTTACCAATCTTTATTCCCCCAGACCAATTTTGTGTCTATAGCGTCCCTCAAAAAGTCAAACCCTTGTAAAGACAGCTGGGTAATAAAGGAAACGGAGTATATCTATTTTGTGTTAGTAAGCATATTTTTTCTTGCACGTGTAGGTGCAACCTTGCAATAATATTAGGTCCTGTCTGAAGTGTTAAACCCAGAAAAATAAGCAAACTTGTGTGCAAACACTTGTGAACTACCTTTTGGTGGTGTCTGGCAATGTTCCCATTGATGTTAAATAAACACATTACGTAGGTAACTTGCTTTGTGCACCAATTGATGACCATAATGTTGATAGCAATACATGGTGTCAGAATCAGATGTATCCTCATATAATTCATTTCTTTTAAAATCAGCACTTTGTTCTGAATCAGACAGCATGCTATTCACGGTTTCAAAGTCCCAATCATCAGAGAATGTACTGGAGGTGATGATATCATTCAAAGAAATTTAAAAAAACGTGAGATTTTCAAAAGTTCGGTGGGACCAAATACGTCGTATGAAACCCTATCCCAAACTATTCCTTCAGGAATCTGAACTGCTGTTGTGTTCACAAGGGAAAGGTCTCTTCGTTCACAATGAGATGATGTATGTGGTTTCAGGACCATGTTCACATGTGGTACTGCAGAGCGCACTGGGAGATAAGTCCATTCAGAAGCAAGAAAAGACAGTCACTACACCCATCCAGAGGATTAGGAACAGTAGACCAATTGCAATCTAAAGCTGTAACCAGGAAGAAACAAAGCAAGTATTTTTCAGTCACAGGTAGATATTATATATTTTTTCTTTCCGGGTAATAGGCGCTGGCAGTGACTCCGGTTCACTCGGATTTAGGGAGAAGGTGTCAAAATCAATTAAATAGCCAGACACTGTTCGATCTATTTTTGCTAGCTCAGCAGGTTCTGTTGAACTGGCAGTTGACTCATTTTGAGGCATATTCACATAGATATCGGTATTAGGCCGAATTGAGATCTGTGTTTCATTTGAATTTTGTTGTTGATCAATTTCAATAGGCACGAGTTCCATTCCATTGCTGGCAACTCCAATATTTCGTAGAGTAGAATCTTCAAATGTTATTATCCATTCTGTCTGAACTTCCTGTATGATAGCGAGAGGAGATCGGCGGCTACCCAGGAGCGCACGTGGCGTGCTATTCAGTATCGGCCACATAGTGTGGTTTGATGAGATCAATGGAGATGAATCTCTTTTCTTTCTTTTTTTTTTTTTTTTTTTTTTTTTTTTTGAAACCGTTTATTGCAGTTTGTAAAAGTTACAGGTATGGGCCTACAACCACCCGGCCGGCCGCTAGAATGACAAAAGCATATTGCATACATACAGTAAAAGTCTCTCGGCAGTGAAGAGTAGTAAAACAGGAGTAATTAATGGTGCAGGCCACACAGCTCCATGCCCACAGTACGGTTCCCTTTTCTTGGAACAAAACAACACCAAAAAACCACACCCGCAAGGCAACCCGTGATCAAAAGCGACAGCACGTGCTCCATAAGTGGGGGATCCAAACCAGCAGCAGAACTCTGGAGAGGGGAATGGGAATAGATCAGGGACTGGGGGACCGCGCGCCCGCGGCCGAGGGAGGGGGGCCGTCTAGGGAGACGGAGCAGGCGAGGCAGCCGGTAGCAGTGGTGGCTCACAAATACCCCCGCGGTAGGCGTTCCAGGGGCCCCAGAGTTTCACCCACGCCCCAGGCTTACCTCTCGCCACATACACCACCTTTTCACGAAACATACACCAATCCATATGCTCTTTCCAGGCCGACACCGCAGGGGGCCTCTGGGATCCCCACAATTGAGCAATGTCGCGCTTGGCTATCATGTATCCCAGAGTCACCCACCGCGTCTGCGGGACCGAATAGTCATTCGGTTCCCATACATTCAGCAAGCATCTCCTCGCTTCAGGCAGCAGCGCGACACGCGTAACCACACGCAGGACCTCATGCACACCACGCCAGAATCGCTCCACCTTCGGGCACTCCCACAGTATATGCATGAAAGTCGCCAACGCACCACAGCCACGCTTACACATTCCGTCACCAGCAAAACCCATACGCAGAAGCCTTGGCCCCGTCACGTAAACCCGGTGAAGGATCTTGAGCTGGACGAAACGAAGGCGAGCCGGGATGGCCACCTCTTTCGGAGAGGCCACCGCGGAAATCCAATCCTCGTCGTCCAGCTCCAGCCCGTCGGCAACCCAAGCCTCGCGGAGACTAGTCAGCAGGCACGATCTATCGTTGATCAGTTTTTTGTATATGAGGGAGATCGTGCTGTCCGGGACATGGCCATCTAGGACTCTGTCCTCCAGGGGGGAAGACTCCGGAATGGATGCGACATCCGGGAAGACGGAGCCCAGCGCATGGCGGACCTGTAGGTACCGAAAGTACTCACTGCCCTGCAGCTGGAACTCCGCCTGCAGCGTCTCAAAAGTTTTGAATCCCCCCCTCGTCCAGAGATCTCCCACCGTGCTGATTCCGATCGTGTCCCACTTCTCGAAGCCCTTCGACGTCCACAGGGAGCCCAACCTCTCAGACGCATACAGCGGTGACGCCCGGGTCAAACGGTCCTTCCACCCCATAGCTGCATTAGCCGCGTGCCAGACACGCACCATGACACGCGTCGGTCCCGTCAAACGGGAGTCGGGCGCGCCAGCGTAGAGCGCTCGATTGTAATCGCCACCGGGCAGGAGCATCTTATCCATCTCAAATGCCGGGTTCAAGGCGGGCCCGTAAAGGCCATGATTAATTGCAGCTAGTTGGGAGGCCCAGTAATACCGTTTAATGTCCGGGAGGGCGACCCCCCCATCGTACCACGGGAGCGTCAATTTAGCCAGAGCAATACGCGGCCTCCCGTCCCAGAACAGGCGCCGCTGGAGGCCCTCCACCTCACGGAAATAGCGTGCCGGGACCAAGTCCATAGCATTCTGGAGGGCGTAGAGGAAGCGCGGCAGGGACATCATTTTAAACAAGGCCGCTCGGCCGAGCGGCGAGAGCGGCAGACGCCGCCAGCGCACCACGTCCTCCCTCAAGCGCCGGAGGGGGGGTAGCAAATTCCGCTCATAGCGGGCCTCAGGGTCAAGAGTGATATAGATACCCAGGTACCGAAAACCTTGGGAGGCAATCTGGATCGGACAGTCCCGTGGTAGGACCGGAGCCTCCCCGGAAAGCACATAGACACAGGATTTCGCCCAGTTGATGACCAGGCCTGAGTTGCGACCGAATGAGCGCAAAACATCAACCAGGACGATCAGTGATTTCCGCGGGGAGGCGAGATACAGAAGGATATCGTCAGCATAGAGGGACACCCGGTCCTCATGCTCGGGGGTCCAGCGGAGACCACGGATAGAAGGGTGCCACCGCAGCCACTCCGCCAGGGGCTCCAGGGCCAGGGCGAACGGGAGAGGCGACAGGGGGCAACCCTGTCGCGTGCCCCGCCCCAGCGCGAATGGGGCCGAGACTCGCCCATTCACCACCACCTGCGCCAATGGGCCCGAGTATAGCAGTTTGACCCAGCTAATGAAACCCGGGCCAAACCCAAATTTCGCCAGCATCGCCCAGATGTATGGCCATTCAAGCGTATCAAACGCCATGGTGGTGTCCAAGGACGCCAAGATGGCCGGCTCCCGCAAAAATGGGACACGCGCGAGCACCCCGTGTAAGCGCCGCAGATTGAGCGCCGTGTTGCGGTGCGGTATAAAGCCAGATTGGTCTTGGTGGACCAAATCGCCCACCACGCCAATCAACCGGTTGGCCAACACCTTGGCGAGGATTTTGGGCTCCGCGTTCAAGAGCGAAATCGGCCTATAGGATGTGACCCGTTCACGGGGCTTCCCCTCCTTGTGGATCACCACAATTGTGGCCAGACGCTGGTCCGGCGGGAGGGAACCCTGCGAGTGGGCCGCCAGGAACATCGCGCGCAGGTGGGGCGCCAACACATCCGGGCGTAGCTTGTATAGCTCGATGGGAATACCATTGGGGCCCATGGCCTTGCCGGATGCAACCGAGCGGATAGCCAAGGCAATTTCGTCCAAGGTGGGAGGGGCGTCCAGCGAATCCCTGTCCTCCACCGTAAGGGAGGGCAGAGCGATGTCCCGAAGCAGGGAATGGGAATCTTCCTCCGAGCAGGGGGAAACCGGGGAGTAAACTTCGCGGAAATAATCCGCGAAGCAGGAGACAATGGCTTCCGGCTCAGTGACACATGCACCATCCACACTCTCAATCAAAGGCACCACGCGGCTCGCTCTCTCCCTCTTATCCAACCACGCAATCAATTTGCCAGCCTTATCACCCACATCATACAATCGCCCCTGCTGCTCTCTACTGAGGCCCCTGGCCGCCTCCGTGACGAGGGCGCGATAGGCCGCCTGCTTTAGGTGTAGGACATGCAACTTGGCGTCTGTTACCCCGCTCCCCAGGTCACCCTCCAGTTCTGCAATCTCGGCCTCTACCCGGGTCACCTCCTCCCGCTCGCGCCGCCGGGCATGGGAGATAAAGGAGAGGGCCTCCCCTCTAAGAACTACCTTAAAAGCCTCCCACAGGGAGATGGCCGAGGGGACCGACCCCACATTCTCGTCGAAATATCGCTGTAAGGATTTAATCAAATCGGCACGAATGGTGGGGTCACGCAAATACCATGCATTGATTGGGGCCACCCTGCCATCCCCCCTCGGGAAGACATCGAAATGCAAGAACAATGGGGAGTGGTCTGAGATACCCCGCGCCAGATGGCGCACCTCCCCCACCCTCCCTGCATGGGCCGCCGGGACAAGGAGGTAATCCAGCCGCGAGAGGCTACCATGGGCACCCGAGTGGAAGGTGTACTGTCGCAGTGCAGGATGCTTTAATCGCCAACAATCCACCAGGCCCAGCGTGTCCAAAAGGCCGGGCAGCCACGCCTGCGCCCGGGGGAGGTCCCTAGGGGGATGGCGATCCATAGACCCAGAGGCTACCGCATTAAAGTCCCCTCCAACCACCAGCAGGCCACTCGGAAGGTACAGAAGGAGGCGCCCCAGGTCCGCAAATGTGGTGGCTTGTAACCCAGGCGGGACGTACACTGATATAAAGATAAACACTCTACCCTCCATTCTTCCCACCAGAACCGTGTAGCGTCCCCTCTCATCATGGCGCACCTCATCAATCTCCAACGGGAGCGAGTTCTTGATCATAATACCCACCCCCCGCGAGCCCGAGGTGAAGCCGGAATGGGCCGCCAAACGATATCCCCGCCGATTCATTGCATGAAAGGAGTTACCTATAAGGTGCGTCTCCTGCAGGAAGACAACATCTGGTGAAATACGTTTTAAGTACTGCAGGACCACACCACGCTTAATCCTATCCCCCAGGCCGTTAACATTCCATGACAACACAGTCAAATCCCTACCCCCCATCATACGTCGAAACAATCGGTCGTCCCCCATCGAGCATCCTAAAAACAACAACACAGTAGCGGGTTTGCCTTGCGGTGCTAACAAACAACACACCCCCCCCACCCCCCGGTCCCAACAGAACTCCCCCCTCCCTGCACCCCTGCATGAGCCCAGACAGCCCCCCCAAAGTGCAGTGTGCCTGTCGCCCCATAGCTAAATACTAACTAGTCCCCCAGAGGAGGAGGGAAGCCCCCAACAGACCCCGCACGACCTCCATAGGAGGGGAACATACGCAATCAATAAATGGTGAAGGAACAACGTCCAGAGCAAGGCCTATTCAGTCACCCCTCAATTCTGATCCGGCGGGCCCTCCTCGCCAGCCGCGCCCCCCCCACCCCCCCGGCCCCGATCTCCAGGCAAAGTGTCCAGCCAGTCCCCAGCCGCCTCGGGCCGGTCGAAGAAGTGCGTGCGACCATCCACCTCTACCCTCAGCTTAGCTGGAAAGAGCATTGAGTACTTGAGGTTCAGGTCCCTTAGGCGACGTTTAACACCAAGAAAGCTCTGTCGCTGCTTCTGGACCGCCGGAGTAAAGTCTGGGTAGAAATGTACCTCCATGTTGTCAAGCTTGACCGGTCCCTGTTGCCTGGAGGTCTGGAGGATAGCATCTCTGTCCCGAAAATTAAAGATCCGGGCAATGAGAGGCCGCGGCGGGGCACCAGTCTTAGGTCTGCCCC
Organism: Triturus cristatus; assembly: GCF_964204655.1. Lineage (NCBI taxonomy): Eukaryota > Metazoa > Chordata > Amphibia > Caudata > Salamandridae > Triturus > Triturus cristatus. Next base: position 195,429,857 of record NC_140586.1, on the reverse strand, counting down.
CGGGGACCCGGTGAGCACGCTCCACCGCAAAAAGCTTACTCAGCCCCCGGGGCTGGAGATGGGTCAGGATCAACTCTTCCACGAAAAGATCCGCCGCCTCCGCCTCTCGTCCCTCCGGCACCCCGACAATACGGACATTATTTCTCCGGGCCCGACCCTCGGAATCCTCCAGTCGCCGGTCCATCAGGGCGCTCGCCTGTCCAAGCCGGCGCACCTCCTTCTGGAGGGCCACCACGTCTGTCGTGAGGCTCGTTGTGGTGTGGGCCAGGGAGTCGACTCGGTCGTTTGTTTTGGACAAGTCTGCCCTCACAAGGCTCACATCCACCAGGACCGAGTCTATTTTCTGCGCTAAGGTATCGAAACGCTGGTCCACCGAGGCCTTCATCTCTGCGATGGCGCCCATGACGTCCCGGAGGGTCAGATCCACCGGATGAGCAGATGCCTCCGTCGGGCCCACCGGGGATGCACGCGATGTCTCCGGAGAACCCTTCTGGAGCGTGTAGCGGTCCATACTGTTAGCCTGGTGCGCCGTGCCACGGCGGGTCGTCTTCACCTTCGCCCGGTCGCCATCTTGTTTGGTGGACATGCTGGCTCTTCCACCGTCGTGTCAAGCTCCCCGAGCGGGCCGCTATACCAAGTCACGGGTGCCAGGGGGGGGGCGGGGGCGACCACCGAAACGCGGGTCAACCCACCGCCGGCGGGTCAGCCGGGCTCCTGGACAAGGCCACACCACCGCACCCCGCTCCGCCGCCCGACCCCGCTTGAGAGCAAGGAGGGCGCAAAAGCGAAAGCGAAAGTGCGGGGTACGCGAGTCGCCCAGCCCCGCTCGCCGCTGTTATTCACTTTGTCCCCGGATCGCCCCACTACTCCAATCCGGGGGGCCGGCGAGGAGAAGGCCGCAACCTTCGATCGATGCTCCCACCGGTGTTCGGGGTCCGATTCGAGCCCAAAAAACGGGTGGCGCCTCAGCTCGGATTCCCCGACACAGTCCCCTCAACAAGGACAGGATATCGCCAGGATTAATTCAGGAGGTCGCGGAGGTCCTCGGGAGCCTCGCACCTACGCGGCCATCTTGGTTGCGCGCTAGGCTCCTCCCCCTCTCTTTTCTTTCTTGACGGCAAGTGGCAGAAGAAGTACTGTTCTTGTTCCTTTGACAGCCAGGACTTGTACAGGCATTCTGTTAGATGGTCCAAATTCTTTTTCGTCCACAATCTTTTCTTTGACCAGGTCCCCGATCTTTGGGACCCAGGCAGGTCTTACCGGAACAGCTTTAACTTCCCCAGTGGCGGTGCGTTTTACTTGGATGTTGCTTTGTAATGCTTGGACTTTGAGTTCCTGTAAAATGGCCAAACGTTCATTGATGTCAAATGCTTTTTCATCTGCCACTGTGCTGCCACAACCAAGGTAGGGTACCCACATTCTCATCCCAAACAGGACCTCGTAAAGAGTACGTCCTCCCAGGGAGCTTCTTGGCATGTTATTAAGTGCCCTCTGGACCCCATATAGGTGATTGACCCAACTGCCACCTAAGTCTAATACCCTTGCTGTTAAGGATTGCTTTCATTCCCGGTTTTTCCTTTCCGCAATCGAATTTCCCTCTGGATGATACAGAGAGGAGTACTGCAATGCTACACCCAAACCTCCCATGGCTTCCTTGTAGGCCCGAGAGCTAAACGCGGGGCCACGGTCAGAATGTAATGTGCCAGCTGCGTCTGTCCCTATGAGACTCTCAAATCCTTTATAACAGTTCGGGCGTTAGCCAAGCACGGAGGCCAAACTCACAGAAATCTAGAGCATGAATCCACTGCTACCAAGATGTACTTGTAAGCCCAGTCAGATTGTAAGAGGCTTCAGTGGTCCCAATAAACACATGCAAGACGTCTGTCTGAGATCAGCAACGGTGTCTGTGGTGGACGAGCTACGGTGGAACCCTCATCTGCTGACAGATGTCACAGTTAGGGACAAAGCCCTTGGTCTGTTTGGACCTGGTCACCACTAATGGTGTTTCAGCAATGAAACTGTCGCAGTGATACCTGAGTGTGCTGCACCCTGACCCTTGTGTGCAACTAGTATTAAACCTAACCTGCGATCCATGTTTGGTATTACCCTATCCCCCACTCCTGGAATTTGAGAATTCAGTATATTTTGTGCATCTAACTTGTAGAAGTACTGAGTGGAAAGCCTTTTGACAAGGCCGTGCTGTTTTTTTGCGAACCGTTGACCGCTACCATTATCTGTCCATCTATTCTCGTGCTAGAATGAGTGATTGCAGCAATGGCAGCAGTTCGCACTGTCGTCTTGGCGGCTTCATTTGCCAATGAATTCCCTTCAACGTGCACGCCAACACGCTGATGACTCAGCATATAAATCACGTGAGCCCGCAGCAAACCTTTTTTCAGCTCTGCCACTTGTTCCCAAAGCAACTTGGGCTTTATTGTGCAACCTTTTGAATCTTTAAATCCAGTCTGGCCCCAGTAGTGAAGATATGCATTATATGACTGGACACAGTAAAACAAATCTCACACAATGAGTTTGGAGAATTCTTGATCCATATTTTTTTATCCATATTTTTAGGTGCCAGTACTAGGGCTTTTAGTTCTGCCAGTTGAGCCGTGCATTCCCCTAGAGACTGTGCCTGCGTATTGCTAGGACGGAACTTCCGTCCAGCATACGTCCTTTTACAAACACACAAGCTGCGCTATATTTCTGTTTACTCCCTACAGCAGGCTGTGCATAACGTCAGTGTAAATTTTGTATTCATACTGATCTAGATGGAGAAAGTAGATAAAACCCAACCTAAACTTCAATTTGAGCAGCGCAATACATTGAGAAACAGGGATGAGGAAGCTGAATCAGCTGCCTCAGACCAGGGGGCCACAGCTGATAAACTTGAGGAGATATACGCCAAATACTGACGGCCATGCAAAAAAGCCTCCCCACGATAGACGGAAAGATAGATTTCTTGTCCTACCAAATGGATCGAATGACCGAACGAAGTGACAAGCATGCTGAATGCTTGGACATGGCAGAAAGAAGGGTGTCTGAAGTTGAAGATGCCCAAGCGGAGACTGATAACAATTGGAAGCAAATGGGGAGGCTTCTAACAACACTGCAAGACAAAGCCGAGGATCTAGAAGCGAGATCCAGGCATAACGATATACGCATAATTGGCCTGCCAGAAACTACAGCAACTGGCAACATGGAGTCATTCACGGAGCAGCTATTGGTGTCACTGCTTGGACGTGACACATTCTCCCCAGTGTTCTTTGTAGAACGTGCTCATCGCTCCTTAGCCCCTAAACCACCCCCTGGCGCCCCTCCCTGGCCTGTAGCATGGCTTCTAAATTACAGGGATAGAGACGCTGTGCTGAAGCGAGCAAGAGAGCTACAAGACTTCACCCTAATGGTATAAGAGGCAAGAAGACAATTTGCTCCCATGAAGCTCAAACTGCGGGAGCTCAACCTGGATTATGCAATGCTATACCCGGCCAGGCTAAAGGTCACAATGGACGGCAAGCCCCAAGAGCTACACTGACCCCGAGCTACTGCAGCTGGCCCTCAAAAGATACAACAAGTCGGAAACACAAAAGAGATCTCCAGAATCTGACGATGAAGACAGAACACCCCGTGGAGAACTGGACAACCAAGATTGACACTTAACTAGCTAGTGTAATGATCATCTCAAACACTAGGTATAACATACAAGGTACATAGATATTGGAGTTCGTAATGAGTACTAGGAATAAATATGAATTCAGTGCTGGGAAGCAGCAGTAGCAATGGCAGAATGCAAGGTGATCGCCAGTACAGGTACTGAACAAGTATATTATCCAGTGGCAGTGCGTCCATTGGGGGCGCTGGGGCGTTGCCCCACTAATGCCACGGCATTCAAATTTAATTCTTCGTTCTACTTCTCCGACGCTAATTCCAATCAGGACTCCTGATTGGAATTAGCGTCGGCGAAGTAGAACAAGGGACGCTGAAGGGGGAGGGAGGAGGCGGGGCTGCGGGATTTGAGAGACAGCAGCGCACTACAGTCACAGAAATAGTGCGCATGTTCGTTTTTTGGGCTGATAATTTTTACGATCAGCCCGAACATGCGCACTAGCCTTCCCCTTAAGAGACCGAGGGTTGATTCATGCCGTAGCCCCGGGTCTCCTAATGGGCAGGGAGTATAACTGCCCTCAACCAATCCTGGCGCTAGTAGAGGGTTTGGCAGTGACGTCGTAGCTGTTCCGGTTTGTTGAAGAAGAGGGCGCGCGGGACCCCGGCCCAGGAGCAGTCCAGCAGAGGCGGCGCGGACCGGTAAGTTTTCTTTTCTTATATTATATTTTAATTTTAAACTTCCCCGGCTACCAACCCCTACCCCCTACCCCCCGCGAGTATTGCTAATGTGGCCGGGGACAGGAAAGCAGCGGATGGCGTGAGTGGCTGCTCCTGGCACTTATATTATGCTATCGTCGATTAAAAAAATAAAAATAAATAAATAGCAGGAAGATGCTCGCACTTGCCTGAGTCCTTCCGAAATTCAAGCCGTCTTGTGTTTTAAGTCGAGGCTTGCAGTGAGCCCGGGCAGCGCTGCAGCAAAGGGGGGCACCAAGCACAGGGATCACAGGACAGGGTCTTACTTAAAGCATGGGGGTTCCTGCCACATGGAGGGAAGGAAGGGGGATTAGCAGGCTGGCAGCTGACGTTGCAAAAGAGAAAAGCGGAGAAGCCTGCCTTTTATATTACTGCTGGCATTTTTAACACATGGTGACCATTTCGATGGTAATATATGTGGAGTCGGGAGAGTGAGAAAAGAGCATTACATCACGAGTCCTCCCATCCCCACGGCGGCCAGAAATGTAGGCCAGAGGGATTAAAAAGCACCTGTGTGTATACAAATCTGAACCAGCAGCCAGCGAGCTTGCTTTCCATATTATAGCGGCCACAGCACTGCAGTGGAAAAAACATCCCTATGAAATTTGGGAAGAGGAGAATGGTACTGCCCCCCAAAATAATAATAAAACCGCAAGGCTGAACATCTTTTGTAGAAAGTGGTCGGATGGTACCCCCAGTTATTAGGGCTGGATCCTGGACCTGCGTCAATGTCACTTCACACACAGTGTTGAATGTTGCCTTTCCAAAACACAAGACACATTAAAGCCATACTACTCCTCTGCGCTGCAAAGCCAGGTGAATTTCCATACTCCGTAACCGTGACCACGATCACGATCAAGGGGTTGAAGAGCATGCACCGGTTCAGCTCTTGTTCATACCCAAAACCATACTGTTCAGCTGTTTACGTACAATGTACTTACCATGTACAGCCACATGCAGTATTCTGTGTACTATGATTTATATTTCAGAAAAAATCATGCACAGCCTTCTCAACAATTACAGAACTGTGATGAGAATTACAGTATGCATCCTGCCTAAGAGCAGTTATTTAGTGTTTCCTTGACTAATGGTGGTGGGAGGTGCTACGTGCTCCGAGGAACACCTAGTTATGTGTGTTGTGTTCCATGGCTTGGGTTACATACTACCAACATGGAGGCTTTTTATCTGTCTTGGCATCTACTGCTATCTAAATGGAGTCCTATTCGGTGAGGGCTGCTAATAATTTCCAATGAAACCATTACCATATTCTTTGAAAATGGTGGTGTCCTGTTATTGTTTGTTTGCATGTTCTGAATATGTGGTGTTTTATTAATTCTTGCATACATTTATTTTGGATGTGCAGCCATTCATGCCTATAAAACGCCATACTAGTTGCTTTAACCAAAACCTATTTCCAAAGGTTAAATTAGATCTGTATTGTATTTAAAGGAGTAATTACCCGCATCACAAGATGTGCTATGATTTATGAATGTACTTGTATGTGACACTAATTAAAAAAAATACTTCAAATACGCATTGAATAAAAAAAGACCCTATGAATTGCAGAAAGAGAATTAAATCAGAGACAATATACTTACGAAAGCATATGACAAAAGTTGTGAAAAACGTGACTTCAGTTTTGAACGGAAATAGTGACTCAGTCAACTGTCGGAAAAACAGGACTCTTTCCTGCAAGTAAATGTATGCACACCAGGTGATTGCCGGCATTTTTCAGGAGCATAGCAATACCTTAAATGGGGCCTTGAGGCTGCAGGGGCATTACGCAGGGGCCTGCTGAGGGATAGGGGTTCAATACAAGGTCAATGATATATGTGATACATATATATTTTGAGCACGGCCTGCAGCACTTCCGGGATCGTGTCACACTCTCAAATTTGCTTGAAAATGCACCATTTGCCTACTCTTATTTTCAAAATTTTCTCGGGCGAAATCCCTCCAGAACCCCCCGAAGGAGGTTCAGGCTCGCTCGCCAGGCTCGCTCACCACAGTGAAGTACGACAATTGTTTTTCGCCCACCACTTTCAAATGTCACCAGCCGCCACTGATATTATCACCATTGTTATTCAATGTCAGCCTAAGTCCCTACTGGATAGAGTAAACTCCGGAAAAAAATTGTAAATTATACATGTTAATCACTGATTGCAGTACCATCCCTCGGATGGAACGTATAATGGGAGGATGGTAAGGTACCACAGGAGAAAGAAGCGTATTCACAGGTAGCATCCGCCCTTGTGTATTACTCACTTAATGGCAAAGAAGCCGATTTTAGGTCGAGCCTAGCGGCAGCACGCACACACTGCTCGCTCTGTGAGGCATGCTGTAGTAGGGTATGCTGTGGAAGCCTTGTCCACTCTCCGCCCATATTTGTCATTGGCTTTGTGTCATTGCCCTTTCTTAAATGCTGGCTTCTGATTGGTAAATAGGCTTTTTAGTCCCTCCTTGGTACCGCCTTGCCTCGATTTGTTACCGCCCATAAGGACTGGACCTTTTACTGGCCATGCCACACGGTCTGCTTTATCACAGCTAACAGCACTATTTGGTTTATTTTAGTTGCAGCGCGGTCCGCTTACACTTAAGCGGCCACGCTTGTTTATTTAGTTTCTGCAGCTCACAGACATGGCTTTGTTCATGGTTAAAGCGTTGCTTCTGCCAGGGATCGCAGGGACCCCGCCTTGCAGAGTTTAGGTGTGTTGGGAGTTTGGCTATAGCGCATAGAAGCCTTCCCTTTCTGCATGTGTGAAACGTTTGATTTCCGGGCTCTGAGTTGGACACAGAGAGTTACCTTTTCTCTTTTTCTCAGCTTGTGCTTTGGGAGTCCCCCAGATCCCCTGGTGGTCCTGGTGGCCAGAGCTCTGCCAACCTTTGCAGGGGGAAGACGATACAGGACACCCCCCTTTCCTAGGGACCATGGGGTTCTGTGCTGGACTCTAGCCATCACCTCCCATCTCTCCTGTGGGAATCCTCTGGGCCCCATCCCCTCATCTGGAAGGCACCTCCAGAACAGCCCGTCCCTTCCTGGTGGCCGCGTCCATCCAGTGGACTCCACCTTCACCACACCAGGGCTGCCCCCTCACAGGAGGCCAGGATCACAGGTTACTCTGCAGAAAAGGACAACTGGATGATGCACTGTGTGAACAGACAAGGCCTTGATGGGAGATGGATGAACAGCGTACAGGACATTTCAAAATAGCACATCGCCAAGGGAGGTTGCCGTACTCGTGCCTTGAGGCCCAGTACCGCATTATTGCCATGTGGTGTGATCTTGTGAAACATTTAAACCAGTTAATATGTTCATGATTTATTTCTACATAAACATTATTGTGTTTTCCATTTTTGTTTTTCTATCTATAAACAGGGAGTTTTTACATCAACTATAGGTCTCTGTAGACCATATATATATTCATATCGGTGACAATCTACAAAGTAAGAGATTCTATATATCATAATCTATCCATGGCCACATAATGGGCTCTATATCTTAATTCTTATTTCTTCTTCCCTTTTCTTGCATCACTTACCTTGTCTATTTTGGTGATTTTCACTATCTATCGGTACTTTCTATGTGACTTAAGCACGAGTTTTTCACTTTGCACATATTCTTTTCTTCTTCTTTGGACTAATCATTTTTTCGGTATTCTTTCTTCACATTGGATTATTATTTTATACTAGGTTCTTTATGACAGCACAAAAATATTACTGGACGAATATCTCTGAGGGTACTCTGGTGTTTTTAAAGTTGTTTATATATGTTATTTATTTTTTGTTCACTAAGGAAAAAGAATTTGTGGCTCTCCTGATGAAGACGCTTTCTAGCGCCGAAACGCGCGTTGAGAAGATCTTGATCACAGCCACCGTTTTTGTCTTTATTTATGTGTAGTTGTGTTCATCACATTGTATATTGATTTGTCATGCATATTTTGTATATTGTATTGTAATTTTGTTTGACTTTTTGAAATCATACACACATCATTGCTTTCAAAGTAGATATGTATACAATTAATATGTCTTTTGTAATCTATATATAATAAAAGTCAAATATGTTTTTATAAATATTGTCTACACTGAGTTCCCTTTTGCATAAGTTATGATTGCAATCATTGCATAGTTGTTCACTTTAGACTGCCTAGGGTGTTTATATTCATATTTGCTATTTGCCCTGCCCTAGGAGACTTTTTTAGTTTTAGCAGGGGGTCCTTTAGACATGTATTGTGATCTTGTGAAACCTCCTTCCTTCCTCAAGCTGTCTATAAAGACCACTTTCTGTGTTATAGTAACGTGTGGAAGGAAGACCCGCTACCCACTGGCACACTCCATCTCATGCTTGCGATCTCAATTTCATTCTGACTCACTCATTGTCACTTATTTATTCGCACTCAATTATATTTACTTAGTCTCACTCCCCTGTACTTTCTCACACAGTGACTTGCATTCACTGTTATACTCACTGGTTCTCACTTATTCTTACTCATTCTTACTCTGTTACGCTACAAGTTGGTACCACTGATTATTCCCATACCAGTAAAAGTATGGTAACTTATTTTTTAATATTATTATTTTTGCACAAACTAAGCAGAGTGAAATGGTGAACGGTCCTGAGGAATGCCAAGAACCTTTCCGGGCTATTAAGGCAGAAACATGTCGACCTGATCCTAATAAGGAATATCCATATCCCTATTTTCACTGAGATTATTTTAACCTATCCACTGGGGACACTGATAAAGATTAATCTTGTCCACCAGGAGATAGTTTTAACTCGTACTTAATTCTATTATTTTCGCTCTGCCCCTCACTTTGCCCTACACTGGGTGAGATATAACACCTCGTGCTCCTCTCCTACAGGGGAGTTGTAGCCCACACTGGGTACCTTGTGGTCCCAGTATATAAGAGGGAACCCAACGATGAAGCATGTCACCTTAGGGTGAGTGAGGGTTCTCGTCTTGACACGTGTGCGTCTGTTCCTCCCTCCCTTCCCTTGACTTTCCGGTAAGTTGCTCAGATAAACCATCCGGTTACTTTTTCTGAGTATAGATTATATGGAGTTGTACTGTGGATGGTAATAATTCCTCCCTCTGGAACCCCTATAGTGAGATTATACATGGCAGGGTTGCCCACTATCCCCGCTGCTATATGCCATAGTTGCGTAACCATTAGCGTGTGCACTAAGAGAGTATCATGGGCACAGAGGAATTTGTTTTCCTAATTACCATCTCATTTTATCTGCGTATGCTGACGATATGCGTTTTATATGTTCGAGAACCAGGGACCAATCAAACTCCTGTACTTAACAATGTGATGCGTTTTGGGGCCACATCAGGACACAGAGTTAACTGGGCTAAGTCCATTATTTTACCTCTAACTCCGGCCATAACACCAATAGAACTGGACCACCCATTGCAGTGGTCCTCTGACCCTGTTTGCTACTTAGGCATACAAGTTCACACGGACTCGGAACTGGTGCTCAACAAGAATTATGGGAAAGCAGTCTCCAGACTTGAGGAGGACGTCACTCGGTGGATTTGTCTCCTATTATCACTAATAGGTTGCATTTCCCTTATGAAAATGATTGTCCTCCTTAGATTTCTATTCCTGTTTCAAAACATTCCTATAATTCTCCCAAGCATATATTAAAGCTCTCCATTCATTATTAATAAAGCTAGCCTGAGCGGGGAAGCACCCTAGAGGTAAATGGGACATACTTACATTGCCTTATTCCATGGCCGGCCTCAATGCACCAGATCTAGAATTATATTACAGAGCTGCGCAGTGCTCCCATGCACATTATTGGATACACAGCCCACAGAACCTTCCACACTTACAGGTCGAAAGGGTGGCAGCTGACCCTTTCACTCTCTCACAAAAGCTGTTTCAGGCCCGTTCCAGGTGACCCGGCATCCTGGACTCTATCAACACTACTGTCCACGCTTGGCAGGATTTATTAAACAGGCAGGAACACTTTTGCACTCTCCCCTGACTCTGGTGGCGTGGTGTCACTGGTTTTCAGTTAATAAAGAAAAATAAGTAATACAAGCTGTAGCGACACTTAACATCAATAAGATAGGATATTTATTTTCAGATGGTGGGGCCTGCGGATGGGCTGACATTGTAGCCAAAGGGCATGATTTCACGCCACTTACACAATATCACTTTTATAGGGTTAACCATGCACTGCATGAGCTGCTTAGGGATGACATGCAGGAACCTCCTGAATTACTGCCCCTCTCTTTTCTTCTAAGATCCACTTCTCCATCTAAAACTATAACCACTATTTATGACTTGACGCAGGAATCCAGGAGGACACAATCCACCAAAGCCAAACTAGAATGGCAGGGTGACCTGGGGGTAGTTCCAGACAATAGCACTTAGCGGTTTTGCTGTGAAGTGACTAAGCGCATTTCACTAAATGGGAGGCATCGACTCATCCATTTCAAATTCCTCAACAGGTTCTATTACACACCGGAGAGACTATGTCAATACGGCCTGCGTGACACGGCAACTTGTGATCGCTGCAAGGAGGGTATGGCTGGGTTCATGCATGTTGCCTGGTTTTACCTGAAGAGTGTTGAATTTTGGAATAAGATTATTCATACATTAAATGAGATTACAGGGCTCTCACTGACCTAGATCCATTGCTGGTGTTGTTGGGTTACTCTAAAAATCTGAAGAAAGGGGTCAGACGCTTGATAGCAATAGGTTTACTACTCGCCAAGCGCAGAATTGCAATGTGCTGGGCAAGGGGCCCAGTTCAAAAACTAGCATATTGGTCCAAAGAAATGCTATACTGTAATACACAGTCTGAAATTTACAATGAACTATTACCCGCTCAAAATCGTCCTAAATGTTTTTGAGGATTATACCAACAATATCTTGTCGGAAAGAAAACTGGTGAACCGGAAGGAAATTATATTGATTAGACTTGCTAGATCTCAGTTTGTGTTGTAACCCGATTGCTGTTGTATATGAGGGGAGGTTAAGTCTCATGTGCATTGGGGAATCCAACAATAAGTACCCTGAATATATGTATTTTTTTATGTACGCTATTAAGCACCTGTAATGCACCATCTCTTTAAACACAATGTCAATTATGCTTTCAAAATTACTGTAAGTCAATGCGGAAGCTAGCCAATATTGTGGTATACTGTTAAGAGCTAATGTAATACTGTAAAACGTTTAAATAGAACAATATAAAAAAAAGTCTGAAGTGCGATGTGTGGCTCTTGATTCGGTTCGCTCTTCTGATCTCTGTTCTGACCGTCCTTCCCTCTCGGAGTTTCTTGGTAAACCCTGAAAGGAACAAGAGGAACATGTATCAGTATCCTGATACCTGTCAGTTTTTTTTTAATGTTATCATGGTTTCTAAGGTTATATCTCCTGCCAGAATGCTCCTGTTGAGGAGACCCACCCCGTGATTGTGATGCATTCTACTTATTTTTCTGTTTATTGTACCACTTCTTCTTGGAAGTATCTGGTGTTTGCTTAGTGTTATCCTTTTCAGGATTTCCCACTACTTTTGGTTTCATAGGTCTAGCTCCCAAATTATCTCTGCCTAATTCAGCATAAGTATCCTCGATAATTTTTGGCAACTCCTGCTCATGTTGTGAAGGAGTACATTCCCGCAAGCGTTGGCGTATAGCCACCGCTGCTGCCTCCTGTTTTATGTTAGCTAACATAACTGTAGATAACCTAGGAAAAATTGCCTATCGATTTCATCCCTAGGTTTAGAGCAGGTTCTGCACCATACTCATTCTGTATTTTTCTTAATACTTCTGGTATCATAGCTATTGAAGGGGTGCCATTAGTCCTGGTATAGATGGCAGCGAAGACCATACCCCAAGTGGTACAATCCTCTATCAGGGGAGCTCTCCCCATTGGCAAGCAGATTGTCAGTATTCTGTGTTTTTCTTGTGGACCTGTGTGTGGAAACACTGCCTCTAACTGTGCTATTTTCTGTGCTATCCTGAATGGCATTTGCTCAAGTTTAGTGTGCATTGTTCCCATAACTGCGTTCAGTGTTTGTGGGGTCATTTTAGTGGCATTCCCTTGTAATTGACCTGCTGGGGTAACCCTTGTGGGTTGAAGTGTGAGTGTTCTCCTAATGAACTGTGTCAGATTTCTGTAAAGTGTTATTATCTCTTTGTGAAGTGGACCTAAGTCTGCTATTGGCAATGTGTCAACTTCTGGATGCGGTGTGTACGCCGCTAGAACTGGCCAAGTTGCTCCATCTCTGCTGAGCGGACCAAGTCTCACTTTATCTGTAGTATGGGGGAGGGCACCTTCAAACCAATTTATTGACTCTTGGTAAGTGAGCGGAACTTCTATGTCCTCGTATGCTGAGTATTCTTCAGGTGGATCATCCGGAGTGTAAGAATGAAATGTATGTGTATTTGCATCTGTAGGTGGGAACTTAACCCAGGAATAGAATATCTCTGTTCTGTATGCCTTGTGTGCCTCAATAATGAAAGCAACGGTTCCACCTAAGGACGAGAGACCAACATCTGCTAATTTTATAGTAAGTGCATTTCTGCACTTTTCCGATATGTTAAGAGCTCCTTCTAGCTCAGCTTCCTCCGCTCCAGCACCACTCGTGCAAGCGTCTCTAGCCTGAGACATTGCCAGAGGAAGCATAGAACTTAGATTGTGCTTGTGCACAATGTAGGGAACTATAATCCTTCAAGCTTGCATAAACCTACAGCCAATACATAGGGTATGCCTACTCAGCTGCAGCAGATGTCACTCTTCACTCCAGACATCTCTGGGTAAATGTGAGTTGGGGTCTCTGAGAAAGCACAACTGAACTACTCCGATTTGACCGTTAAATAAGAACCAAACCAACGTTGGCTGCACCATGTCATGTAGTTCCTACAATTCTATATAGGATCTGCGTGTTTAGACAACATAAACTAAGGGATTGGTGTAAAAACTGTTTTCAGGCATCCTAAAGGATATGTTAGTCTGTAGACCAGCTGACTCACAGTGTCACTATGAGTCCCTTTTACCAAGGGGCAAATAGTTTCTGGCAACTATCGAACATGACAACCCTGACCCATCAGGGATCATGGAAACAGTACAGTACTTTTTGCTCAGTCACTCATGGTTACTTTGTCTCGGAGAGATACACCGAATAAACGGTGGGTGCGTTTTCAATAAGTATTTATTGAACCAGCGTCATTCTAGTATAAAATATTTGTTTTATGTTATGTTATTGCTACTTATAGAGCGCACTGTTACCCATGGGTGTCCTGGCGCTGTAAAGTCCTTTTGAGGCCTGAAAGGAAAGGATGGTACACAGATATTTAGGTGGAGAAAAACCTTTCTGAAAGAGAGTAGATTTGTCATGGACCTAACCTGCAGCGGCAGGTCATTCCATTGTGCTGCAACAACCATTAGACATAAACAAATATACACTATTATGAGCCTAAATGTACCTAGCATGTATGTAGGTGTGTAGCCAAGAATCCCCTTAGGATAGAGCCAACCCCATTACCTGATGTGGGAGTGCGAAGGACCCCGCCTTGGTGTCGAGATGGACACCCCTCAAGGGCTTGTCAGACCACTGCATGCTGGAGTCTGCGTGCAGGGACCTCAGCGCCACTCGTCAGCGTGTCCGCATGGAAGTCTTTCTCCTCTGGTTTGCCCAGCGAAGATGTAGTGCTTATATACCCAAAAGGTACCCTCAGGGGCTCTACCTAGAAGTGTACTATAGGCATGTCGGGAAAGGATGACGATAGAGGTGCCCCTTATACAAAGTTATTGTGCAGAAGATGGAAATCCTGCTGTGATACTGAGAATCCTTATGCATAATACATAAGGCTTGTTTTCGGAGAATACCATACAACAGTGATGTAACCCCTAACTAGGTAAAAGTTCAGCGCCAACCCGTTATGTAGAACAATGGTAGGACAGATTTGGTAAAAGGTTCTGTTACTACCTGGTCCTATATTGGGGTACATTGTGGTTCAGAACAGATTCATAGGAGAGCCGTAGCTAACACCTTCGCAGTAGTGCTACTCAGGGCCACTGACTTGCGGTACCTGATGGCATGATCCACGACAACAAGTATGTACTTGTTACCCAAGGATGATGGAGGGTCAGGCTGATCAATTCTATCAATCTCTACCCCCATCAAATGGTACCCTCCTACCACAGGTCTTTTTGATGCCCAGGTGACCCGCTAAGGGTTCTTCATTGGGTTCGCTGAAATAGGAAATTCCTGTGCACCTGAAGAACCACCAGCCTTTTGCTGGCTCTTGTCCCAGAATCAGCAGGCTAACTGTACAGGAATCCATTTTCCCAAGTCACCTTGTGCCTTCCAAATAATCTAATTTGGACCTGGTCCTAGGCAATCTTCAAAGGAAATGATGGACAGAGTGAACTGGGGTGGCAGAGTGGGCTAAAGAACGGTGGTGGATTAAACCCAGATCAGTTGACTGGGGGTGAGTGCTTGCAATGTTCAACACTCCGTCCATCATTTCCTCTGGTTTTGCTTTGTTCGCCATAAGTTGGCAGGGTATGCTCAGACGTGAGTCCCTTGCTCACTTTGCCACTGGATTCAAGCAAGCCTGGCTGAAGACGGCTGAAATGCCAGAAACCGGTCCTAGGAAGCTTGTTTCCGGTCCAGGGAAGACATGGCTTGGCAGTTCGGGCAGGACTGTTCCCATGAGGCACAGGGTCAGACTGATTTGCATATAGCCATGTCTGAACTGGGGTGGCAGAGTGGGCTAAAGAACGGTGGTGGATTAAACCCAGATCAGTTGACTGGGGGTGAGTGCTTGCAATGTTCAACACTCCGTCCATCATTTCCTTTGGTTTTCCTAGGCAATCTTCCACACACCCACAAGTATAGGACATTCCGCCTCTGCTTCGCAAAACTCCTCCTGGGACGGTACTCCTACTGCAAGCAGGGGTGGTAGGGACTTCTCTGAGCCTACCCCTAGTTCTAGCCTACTCCTCTCTGGTCTCTCTCTGGAGTAGTTCCCTCCTCACTAGGAAGCTGGTTCACAGTCTGCGCCCTGGTGAGCACAACTGATAAAATCCAAGCCATTTAGTCCTCAGGCTCTTGTACTAGCCTAGGTTCAACAAGATCATTCCCCAGAAAGCATGCAGTGCCCTGGCTCCTCTCACATCCCTGTGTCAACTATGGCTTTATTACCAATCACCTCTACCTATTTTTTGGCAACGAAGAACCCTGAGAGATACCATACTTCATTGCTTTAGGTGTGGAGAAGTGTGGCTCAATGGTTAGAGCGGCAGACCTCGATGCAGAGCACTGGTCCGGGACCAGGGTTCGATTCCCGTCGCGGCAGGGTCTCGGGCTATAAATTCCGCGGACCGGATATTCTCGCCTCAGTGCCTATTCTAATCATGGGTCCCATGCTGCAACTCTGGGCAATAGCTTGCTTAATCTCCACAACGGCCCCAACAGCGCTGGGATGCCTGGCCTCACCATGGGGGTGGCCAGGAGTGGACACCTCACATGGAAAGCCAGGAAGGGTTCCTTCAGCGGTATGAGTACAGCGCTGAGATACCCGTAGTGGTGATCGGCGCTATATTAATACCTATACATACATACATACATACATACATACATACATACATACATACATACATACATACATACATAGAGAAATGGCTCTAAATACACTGCTTGTTCTCTGTTGGTTAAGAACGATTCAAACCAACTCAGGGCTGACCTACCTATCCCCAGCTCTGCTAATCCAGAAAATAGAAATTGATGGGAGATGGTATCAAAGTCTGCCAACACATCCAGCAGAATAAGTGCAGCCCGCTGACCTTGATCAAGACAGAATTTGATTTCCTCAGCTATCTTCAAAAGAGCAGTTTCTGTGCTATGAAGTGGAAACCCGATTTTGGGAGATGGAGTAAATAGTTTCTCTCCAGATAAGTCTGAGATTAACCAATAAGTTGAAGATTAACCCATTTGTGTAATAGAGACTTCTAGCCTCAGATTCCTTACTTTAGAATTATCCACAGGCGCCAGACTGGATCCAGAAATATTTTGTTCGCAGTATCCCTGCGCACCGGTAGGTGACATCTCTTGGCTCCGTGTGGCATCATTGGCCTCGTCCGATCCAGAAGGGACATGTGCCGTGCCTATATAGGCACCACCCCAGCACGCTGACATCAGTTCTTTTCTTTCCACATTAGTCTGCACAGATCTGGAGTGAGCAACCCCTATCAATTTGTGGCTGACCCTTTTTTCGACTTTTGTCAAAGTTGTTTTCAAGACTTATCTCCTGGTGTAGCAGAGATGTCCACCGGGAAGCCTGGATTTGAGCCCTGTGGCGCCTGTCATCTGGATATGTCGATGACAGACTTGCAACATGCCTGCCTCTGGTGTCTTGAGTGAGACCACTACGCCAAGACCGGCGACGATTGTTGCGCCATGCACCCCAAGGCCTTGGGGAAGTGATACCTTAAGCTTCTTGCCGCTCAACGTCCCGGTATCGGTCACAGAGTCATTGATCTTCGTTTCAGTCGAAGCCGTCCCACTCAGGTAAGTCCCACAAGAAGAAGAGTAAGAAGTCAAAAATCTTCGACTTCACCTCATCAGTCAGTCATCCGACGAGATGAGGGAGCATCATTGCTCCAGGCCCGGTTCTGCAGTTGAGCCTATGCCTGGGCCGTCTCCCTGAGTTTCTGGGAACCAGAGTGACCTCTGTCCAGCTCTAATAATTTTATGAGGCCATGCACCTCATATTTGGGCGGCCCGTCCCTGCTGGAGCGCCTTCGGGCCCCGCGAGTTTGGGAGGGACCCTACTGGTTCCCCACCTGTGGGTCCGCCCCTGGCGTCAGTCTAGTCCTTTGGATCCACGGACCATCCCCAGATGCCGGTCCCAATGTCGACACTCCCGGCACCATCCCTATTTTCATCACTGAGTCTGACATGGAGTCAGAGGGGCGTCACCCGATGCCGACTCATGCGCTGACAGGAGCCATACCCTCCAGTCCAGAGCCTGATGCCTATTCTTATGGGCTAGGACTTGGGGAAGATTAGGAGGGGGCATTGGAATCTGGAGAATTAGAGCTCCTAGACCCCAACATGGACTGGTGTGAGGAATTAGGCTGATGCCAGTGGACTGGACACCTCCTCGTATACAGGCATGGTCTCTCCTCCTACCGTGTCTATGGAAGAAGGAGCCTCTTTTACTATGGTGGTGAGAAGGACGGCCGAGGTCCTGGACCTTAAGCTTCCCTCAGTGGCAGTCAATACTAACATCTTGACAGAGATGCTTTATTTATTTTTATTTAAGAGTTTTATATAGCGCTAGCCAGACCTGAAGGTATCGGAGCGCTTTACAGCATATATCGTGATGCAATCAGTTATACAGTATTACAATAAACAGCATTGACTTGTGTTAAATCTTTTTCAGGCGGTTGGGGGAGCGAGTCAAAAAGCAGGTGATATAAAGCCTTCTTATTAAAGTGTTCATGTTTTGCGCTGAGTAGGATTTCTTTGGTGGTGTAGCTTTGACACATTGTGAGGCATCTCTCCATTCAGAAGAGGACGGTTGAGGAGAAGGTCTTTGAGCTGGCTTTTGAAGTTTACGAAGCAGGGATTAGTCTTGATGTGGACTGGTATGGACTTCCAAATTTTGGGCGCATTTCCCGAGAAGGAGCGGGACTGGTTTTTTGTTTGCGAGTTTTTGGTGGAATGAGAAGAAGAGTGTTGTTGCTCCTTAGGTTCCTTGTTTGTCCTGCCTTTTTTGTATTTGGAAGCCAGATAGGCCGGTTTACCGGTGTGAAGAGCTTTATGTGTGAGACAAGCAGTTCCGAAGTTGGCACGCAATTCGTTTGGGAGCCATTTTATCTCTCTTAGAGAGGGAGAAAGGTGGTCGTATTTCTTTACTCCAGTGATCATCCTGGCAGCTGCATTTAGAGTTGTTCGGAGGGGAGCCAAATGAGACTTTGCCGTGCCCATGAGTGTTTTGCCTTCCTTTAGTTCAATCTGGACAGAACCAAGGATTGTGTGGTCAATTTAAGGTCATTGGGGGGGGGGGGGGGGGGTTGAAGGGTTTTATTTTGTTGAGTAATTTTGGGTTCGAAAATGCGCTCTTTGCTGAGTTCTTGATGTGTTTGTCCATATTTAGGCTTGGGTCAAGAGTGATTCCCAGCGATTTTACAGAGTTTTCCAGGGTAAGATTGCAATTAAGAGTGTCAATGGATTTTAGCCATTCTGTGATTAGAGGGGTCTGCTCCTTGTTGGATTTGAAGAGGATTTCCGTTTTTCTCGGTTGAGCTGTAGGTGGTTGTGGGATAGCCAGTGTTGGACTTCTTGCACAGTGTTATTTCATTTCTGAATGTCTCCATTCGAGGATGTTTCTAGGTAGATCTGGGTATCTTCTGCATAGAGGTGGAAGGGGATGTTGGCTTTTTTAAGTACGTAGGTGAGGGGCTCCATGTAGATGTTAAACAGTGATGGGGAGAGAACTGATCCTTTTGGGATTCCCTGGTTATGGGGAGTAGATCAGACGCCAAGTTGTTAATTTTTATTCTTTGTGAGCAGTTCTGAAGGAAAGTGGTAAACCATTGTAAGACCACCTCATCTGCACCAATTCTCTCTCGGAGTGCATTTATGAGCAGATTGGGATTAACTGTTTCGAAGGCTGCCGATAGGCCAACTAGTATGAGTAGGCAGCCACGGTCTGCATCGGGTGAACCTGAGACATCATCTGTGATGTTCAGGATCGCGGTCTCTGTGCTGCAACCTTTTCTGAAGCCTGATTGGTGAGTATCTAGAAGGTTGTTGCTGTCAATGTGTTGGTTGAGTTGGAGGACAACACATCTTTCCAGGATTTTGGATAGGAGAGGGAGATTAGAGACCGGTCTGAAGTTGTTGGGGTTGTTTGGGTTCGCGCTTGTGTTTTTTTAATAATGGCTTGACTTGTCCGATTTTTAGACAGTCTGGCGTGATTCCAGAACTCAAGGAGCTATTTATAATCTTGGCCCAAAGGGTGGCTAGGGTGAGGTTGAGCTTTTTAGTCAGTTGGGCGGGAATAGGGTCAGCTATGTGTGAAGAAGGTTTGGACCTGATTATCATTTCCGTGATGACTGCTTCGGAGATGGGGTTGAATGACTTCCATCTGCATGGAGGGTGCCGAGGGGGGTTGTTTCCCTCGTTGCTAGGAGACAGGTTATCGTTGGATGACAAGAGGTGGTCATCGAGGGAGTGTTCAATCATGGTGATTTTGTCATGAAAGAACTTGGCAAAGGTGTCACATAGTTGTTTGAAAGCCTGCATGGTTGATGCGGGAGGTTTAGTTGTTTGTTGTTTGATGATGTTAAAGAGTTCTTTTGGACGATTTTTGGCATTGTCTAGAGCACTACGGAAGAAGGTAGACTTTTCGTTCTTTTTTTTTTTTTTTGATAAACAAATTTATTGTTTTTTGGAAATACATGCACCAACAGCGCAGCAGTGGATAGCACCAATATTGACATAGTACAATAAAAGAAACACAGGTATCACTTTTCAACCCCGCCCTCCAGCGGTAGACACAAACATCTTGCATAGAGAACAGGCTATTTCATGGCTCCCAGCCACTTGCCCCAAACCCTCCAATGTTTGTTAGGACATCCTTGTGCCTCATACATTGGTTTTTCTTGGGCTGCGCACCAATCTACCCCCCTTCGCCATGTCTCCGAACTTGGTGGTGCAGGAAGTTTCCAGGAAGCGGCAATGTCCCTCTTGGCCACAACCATGGCTGTATTGTAAAATAACTTCTCGTTCCTTGACCCGTCTAATCCATCAGTAATCCCGAGAAGGGAGTGGAGTGGGTCATGGGGAACCACCCACCCCAGGACCTCGGACAGTTCACCTTCGATCTCTCCCCAGAATTGAGCCAATCGAGGGCATGCCCACACCATGTGGTAGAAATCGTCCGGGTCTTGACCGCATCTCGTGCATGCAGCAGATGGGGAAAAGCCGGCTCGATGTAGGCGTTGCGGGGTCAGGTAGGCCGTGTGAATGTAGTATAATTGGATCAAGCGGAATTTAGCGGATGTGTTGACCATTTTGGGTGACATGAGGGCGTCACGCCAGTCCTCCTCGTCCAGAGGACCCACCCACTCCTCCCATTGGCCCCTTAGTCGGTCTAGTGAGGTTGGGGTGTTGTTGACCAGCGTCTTGTAGATGTGGGAGATGTCCCCCCTCCCCAGGTCACCCAGCATGATCTGTGCCTCGGGGCGACTGTACTCGGGGACCCTGGTATCTTCATGTATGTGTACGTGGAGGGCGTGTCGCAATTGTAAGTTTTTATAAAATTGTGACGGGTGCAGGGAGTATCTGGACTGGAGGTCCTTAAAGGGGCGCATGTGGCAGCTAGCCCACACATCGCCATGCTGAGAGATCCCAATAATGTGTTGAGTGAGTTTATGCATCCATTTAGTATGTCATAGGGCCGCCCTCCAGGCTAGGAGCACAGAGCGCGAGACATCGGGCAGGGTGGACGGGATAGATTCCCCATACATTAGAGATTGGATCTTGGGCAGGCCAGGCACACTGAGCTCCAGCCTATAGGCTGGGTTGGACCAACCCCCATTGAACCTGTCGTGCATACTCAACAGACGGGTTGCCAGGTAGTAGAGATCTAAATGTGTCATCCCCATGCCCCCGTCGAATGATGGGATCTGCCAACTGGGCCCTCCCTCCCCCCCAGAGGAACTTAGCAGCCATAGTGTCTAGCTCCCGAAACCACGCCCATTGAAAACAGAAGGGGATATTTTGGAGAACGCACAGGAATCTGGGAAGGGTCATCATTTTAAATAAGGCGACCCTCCCCAGGGGGTTCAAGGGTAAAGTTTGCCATTTGTGGAGGTCCGCCTTAGCTTTCTTCACGAGCGGGGTAATATCAAGGGACCGCCCCAATTCGGGGAGGAGGGCAACCCAGATCCCAAGGTATTTAAAGGACTGACATCAAAGCGGTATTGTGGACTGCCAGTCGTAACATTCTCTGGATAGATGGAGCGGGACCAGGACCGACTTGTTAGGGTTCATTCGGAGGCCAGAGGTC